>NC_057416.1:23257025-23857025 GCF_019320065.1 Cervus canadensis
GTTAGTATACTGTATTGGTCTTTATCTTTCTGGCTTACTTCACTCTGTATAATGGGCTCCAGTTTCATCCATCTCATTAGAACTGATTCAAATAAATTCTTTTTAATGGCTGAGTAATATTCCATGGTGTATATGTACCACAGCTTCCTTATCCATTCATCTGCTGATGAGCATCTAGGTTGCTTCCATGTCCTGGCTATTATAAACAGTGCTGCTATGAACATTGGGGTGCACGTGTCTCTTTCAGATCTGGTTTCCTTAGTGTGTATGCCCAGAAGTGGGATTGCTGGGTCATATGGCAGTTTTATTTCCCGTTTTTTAAGAAATCACCACACTGTTTTCCATAGCGGCTGTACTAGTTTGCATTCCCACCAACAGTGTAAGAGGGTTCCCTTTTCTCCCCACTCTCAAGCATTTATTGCTTTAGACTTTTTGGATAGCAAGCCATCCTGAGACTGGCGTGATATGGTACCTCATTGTGGTTTTGATTTGCATTTCTCTAATAATGAGTGATGTTGAGCACTTTTCATGTGTTTGTTAGCCATCTGTATGTTCTTCTTTGGAAGAATGTCTTTTAGTTCTTTGGCACCCATTTTTTGATTGGGTCGTTTATTTTTCTGGAATTGAGCTTCAGGAGTTGCTTGTATATTTTTGAGATTAATCCTTTGTCTGTTGCTTCATTTGCTTTATTTTCTCCCAATCTGAGGGCTGTCTTTTCACCTTACTTATAGTTTCCTTTGTAGTGCAAAAGCTTTTAAGTTTCATTAGGTACCATTTGTTTAGTTTTTGCTTTTATTTCCAATATTCTGGGAGGTGGGTCATAGAGGATCTTGCTGTGATTTATGTGGGAGAGTGTTTTGCCTATGTTCTCCTCTAGGAGTTTTATAGTTTCTGGTCTTACATTTAGATCTTTAATCCATTTTGAGTTTATTTTGTGTATGGTGTTAGAAAGTGTTCTAGTTTCAATCTTTTACAAGTGGTTGACCAGTTTTCCCAGCACCACTTGTTAAAGAGGTTGTCTTTTTTCCATTGTATATTCTTGTCTCCTTTGTCGAAGATAAGTTGTCCATAGGTTCATGGATTTATCTCTGGGCTTTCTATTCTGTTCCATTGATCTATATTTCTGTCTTTGTGCCAGTACCATACTGTCCTGATGACTGTGGCTTTGTAGTAGAGTCTGAAGTCAGGCAGGTTGATTCCTCCAGTTCCATTCTTCTTTCTCAAGATTATTTTGGCTATTCGAGGTTTTTTGTATTCCCATACAAATTGTGAAATTCTTTGGTCTAGTTCTGTGAAAAATACCGTTGGTAGCTTGATAGGGATTGCATTGAATCTATAGACTGCTTTGGGTAGAATAGCCATTTTGACAATATTTATTCTTCCAATCCATGAACACGGTATGTTTCTCCATCTGTTTGTGTCCTCTTTGATTTCTTTCATCAGTGTTTTATAGTTTTCTATGTATAGGTCCTTTGTTTCTTTAGGTAGATATACTCCTAAGTATTTTATTCTTTTTGTTGCAATGGTGAATGGTATTGTTTCCTTAATTTCTCTTTCTGTTTTCTCATTGTTAGTGTATAGGAATGCAAGGGATTTCTGTGTGTTAATTTTATATCCTGCAACTTTACTATATTCATTGATTAGCTCTAGTAATTTTCTGGTAGAGTCTTTAGGGTTTTCTGTGTAGAGGATCATGTCATCTGCAAACAGTGAGAGTTTCACTTCTTCTTTTCCTATCTGGATTCCTTTTACTTCTTTTTCTGCTCTGATTGCTGTGGCCAGAACTTCCAACACTATGTTGAATAGTAGTGGTGAGAGTGGGCACCCTTGTCTTGTTCCTGATTTCAGGGGAAATGCTTTCAATTTTTCACCATTGAGGGTGATGCTTGCTGTGGGTTTGTCATATATAGCTTTTATTATGTTGAGGTATGTTCCTTCTATTCCTGCTTTTTGGAGAGTTTTAATCATAAATGAGTGTTGAATTTTTTCAAAGGCTTTCTCTGCATCTATTGAGATAATCATATGGTTTTTATCTTTCAATTTGTTAATGTGGTGTATTACATTGATTGATTTGTGGATATTAAAGAATCCTTGCAATTCCTGGGGTAAAGCCCACTTGGTCCATGTGTATGATTTTTTTAATATGTGTTGGATTCTGTTTGCTAGATTTTGTTAAGGATTTTGCATCTAATGTTCATCAGTGATATTGGCCTGTAGTTTTTCTTTTTTTGTGGCATCCTTTTCTGGTTTTGGAATTAGGGTGATGGTGGCCTCATAGAATGAGTTTGGAAGGCTTAACCTTCATCTGCAATTTTCTGGAAGAGTTTTGAGTAAGATGGTGTTAGCTCTTCCTCTAAATTTTTGGTAGAATTCAGCTGTGAAAGCCAATCTGGTCCTGGGCTTTTGTTTGTGGAAAGATTTTTGATGACAGTTTTTCGATTTCCTTGCCTGTGATGGGTCTGTTAAGATCTTCTATTTCTTCCTGGTTCAGTTTTGGAAAGTTATACTTTTCTAAGAAATTGTCCATTTCATCCAAGTTGTCCATTTTATTGGCATAGAGCTGCTGGTAGTAGTCTCTTATGATCCTTTGTATTTCAGTGTTGTCTGTTGTGATCTCTCCACTTTCATTTCTAATTTTGTTAATTTGGTTCTTCTCTCTTTGTTTCTTAATGAGTCTTGCTAATGGCTTGTCATTTTGTTTATTTTTTCAAAAACCAGCTTTTAGCTTTTGTTGATTTTTGCTTGGTTCTTTAGTTCTTTTGCATTTATGTTTCTGCCCTGATTTTTAAGATTTCTTTCCTTCTGCTAACTCTGGGTTCTTCATTTTCTTCCTTCTCTAATTTGGCTTTAAGGTGTAGAGTTAGGTTAATTTATTTTGTTTTTTCTTGTTTTCTCGATGTGAGCCTGTAATGCTATGAACTTTCCCCTTAGCACTGCTTTTACAGTGTCCCAAGGTTTTGGGTTGTTGTGTTTTCATTTTCAATTCATTTCTATACATATTTTGATTTCTTTTTTTGATTTCTTCTATGATTTGTTGGTTATTCAGAAGCGTGTTATTTAGCCTCCATATGTTTGAAGTTTTAACAATTTTTTTCCTGTAATTGAGATCTAATCTTACTGCACTGTGGTCAGAAAAGATGACTGGAATGATTTCAATTTTTTTGAATTTTCCAAGACCAGATTTATGGCCCAGGATGTGATCTATTCTGGAGAATGTTCCGTGTGCACTTGAGAAAAAGGTGAAGTTGATTGTTTTGGGGTGAAATGTCCTATAGATATCAATTAGGTCTAGCTGGTCCATTGTGTCATTTAAGGTTTGTGTTTCCTTGTTAATTTTCTGTTTAGTTGATCTATCCATAGTTGTGAGTGGGGTATTAAAGTCTCCCACTATTATTGTGTTACTATTAATTTCCTCTTTCATACTCGTTAGCGTTTGCCGTACATATTGCGGTGCTCCTATGTTGGGTGCATATATATTTATAATTGTTATATCTTCTTCTTTGATTGATCCTTTGATCATTATGTAGTGTCCTTCTTTGTCTCTTTTCACATCCTTTATTTGAAAGTCTATTTTATCTGATATGAGTATTGCGACTCCTGCTTTCTTTTGGTCTCCGTTTGCGTGAAATTTTTTTCCAGCCCTTCACTTTTAGTCTGTATGTGTCTCTTGTTTTGAGGTGGGTCTCTTGTAGACAGCATATATAGGGGTCTTGTTTTTGTATCCATTCAGCCAATCTTTGTCTTTTGGTTGGGGCATTCAACCCATTTACATTTAGGGTAATTATTGATAGGTGTGGTCCCGTTGCCATTTACTTTGTTGTTTTGGGTTCACGTTTATACAACCTTTCTGTATTTCCTGTCTAGAGAAGATCCTTTAGCATTTGTTGAAGAGCTGGTTTGGTGGTGCTGAATTCTCTCAGCTTTTGCTTATCTGTAAAGCTTTTGAATTCTCCTTCATATCTGAATGAGATCCTTGCTGGATACAGTAATCTAGGTTGTAGGTTATTCTCTTTCATTACTTTCAGTACGTCCTGCCATTTCCTTCTGGCCTGGAGGGTTTCTATTGATAGATCAGCTGTTATCCTTATGGGAATCCCTTTGTGTGTTATTTGTTGTTTTTCCCTTGCTGCTTTTAATATTTGTTCTTTGTGTTTGATCTTTGTTAATTTGATTAATATGTGTCTTGGGGTGTTTCGCCTTGGGTTTATCCTGTTTGGGACTCTCTGGGTTTCTTGGATTTGGGTGGCTATTTCCTTCCCCATTTTAGGGAAGTTTTCAGCTATTATCTCCTCGAGTATTTTCTCATGGCCTTTCTTTTTGTCTTCTTCTTCTGGAACTCCTATGATTCAAATGTTGGGGCGTTTCACAGTGTCCCAGAGGTCCCTGAGGTTGTCCTCATTTCTTTTGATCCTTTTTTCTTTTTTCCTCTCTGCTTCATTTATTTCCACCATTTTATCTTCTACCTCACTTATCCTATCTTCTGCCTCCGTTATTCTACTCTTGGTTCCCTCCAAAGTGTTTTTGATCTCATTCATTGCATTATTCATTTTTAATTGACTCTTTTTTATTTCTTCTAGGTCTTTATTAAACAGTTCTTGAATCTTTTCAATCTTTGTTTCCAGGCTATTTATCTGTAACTCCATTTTGTTTTCAAGATTTTGGATCATTTTTATTATCATTATTCTAAATTCTTTTTCAGGTAGATTCCCTATCTCCTCCTCTTTTGTTTGACTTGGTGGGCATTTTTCACGTTCCTTTACCTGTTGGGTATTTTTTTGCCTTTTCATCTTGTTTAGATTGCTGTATCTGGAGTGGGCTTTCTGTATTCTGGAGGTCTGTGGTTCCTTTTTATTGTGGAGGATTAACCCAGTGGGTGGGGTTAGACGATTGGCTTGTCAAGATTTCCTGGTTAGGGGAGCTTGTGTCAGTGTTCTGGTGCGTGGAACTTGATTTCTTTTCTTTGGAGAGCAATGGAGTGCCCAGTAATGAGTTTTGAGATGGGTCTATGTGTTAGGTGTGTCCTTGGGCAGCCTGTATGTTGATGTTCAGGGCTATGTTCCTGCGTTGCTGGAGAATTTGCGTGGTATGTCTTGCTCTAAAACTTATTGGCTCTTGGGTGGTGGTTGGTTTCAGTGTAGGTATGGAGGCTTTTGGACGGTCACTTATTACTTAAAGTTCCATGTAGTCAGGAGTTTTCTGGTGTTCTCAGGTTTTGGGCTTAAGTCTCCTGCCTCTGGATTTCAGTTTTATTCTTCCTGTAGTCTCAGGACTTCTCCAACTATACAGCCCTGATAAGAAAACTTCTAGGTTAATGGCTAAAAGATTCTCCCCCGTTAGGGACACCCAGAGAGGTTCACAGAGTTACATGAAGAAGAGGAGAGGGAGGAGGGAGATAGAGATGAACAGGAGGAGAAAAAGGGGGACTCAAGAGGAGAGAGACAGATCTACACAGCTGTCTGTTCCCAGAGTGTTCTCCGTAGCCCAGTCACCTACAAGGATTCACAGAATTGGGTTGGGAAGAGAAGGGGAAAGGAGGAAATAGAGGTGTTCTGAGGTAGAAAACAGAGAGTCAAGATTGGGAGAGAATAATCTTCGGTTTAAAAATAGGGCTTCTCTTCTTTTTTTTTTTTTTGTAAGGTTATAGTGTATTGAAAATGAAAATTAAGGAGTAGTAGAGGAGTACTAGAGGACTTTAAAAGAAATAAGAGAAAAAGAAAAATAGAAAATAGAAGAGAAAAAGGAAAGAAAAAAAAGAAAAAAAAAGAAAGAAAAAGAAAAAAAAAAATTTTTTTCCCCCTAATTAAAAAATCGTAAAAGTCTGTGGAAATGAAAGTTAAGGAGTAATGGGGAGTAATAGGGGATTTTAAAGGAAAATAAAAGAGAAGAAAGAAAAAAGAAGAAAAAGATAAAAAAATTAAAAAAATTAAAAAAAAAAAGAGAAAAAAGTAAAATTATATCTAGGAGTTTCTCTGGAGCTGTTGCGGTCAGTGTGGGTTCGGCTCAGTTTCAGATAGCTCCTCGTTCCAGCTTACGCTTCTCGATATCTACAGGCCCCTCCGGTGTAGTCAGCGTTTCCTAGAGGGATTTTAATCTGTTGCACCAATCCCTTCTGAAGTGGTTCCCTTTGTTTATTTGGCTTCTGTTTGCCGGTCTCTTCAGAGCCTCATTTCCGCCCTGACACAGGCGGGTGGAGGTGGACTCTTACTCAGGTAGCTAGTTCCGTCGCTCTGCGGGGCAGGGAGGGCCTTGCGCTGTGGGGACAGGCTTGCGCCGCGGGGATGGGCTGGGGCTGCCGGGAGGGGCTGACGCTGCTTTCTCCGTCTGTGCTGCTCAGGCTCCCGGCCGGTCTATATGGAGCGCGCCCCGCGCTGCGCGAGGTTCCAGCCCTCGGGTGTTCCACAAAAGGGCGGAAGGAAAAGCTGCGCCCCCTCTCTGTGCCTTCCCCGTCAGAGCGGTCCAGGCAGCCAGGGGCTTGGTGGGCACACTCTACCCAGGTGTGGCGCGCCCCCTCCCTTCCGCGGACCCAGACTCAGTTTCCGCTGCCGCCATTCGGGCGTGCGCGCCTTCCACCCTCCGCGTCCCCAGCCCCAGTCCCCGCCCGCGCCGGTCGGGTGCCTGCGGCCTGTGTCTCGCTGCGACCTTCCCCTCCCCCCTGCCTCCGGCGGGGCTGGGCCGGTCCGCAGCCTGCGAGCTCCTCTCTGGACCCTCTCGGTCTCTTTGTTCTGCGAACGGCTGGCAGTGTGTTCGGGCCGGTTAATTTACTCTCTCTCTTTTGGTCTCCCACAGTTCAAGTTGGCAACTCACAGAAGTTCCCTCTGATTGTCCTCAGGGCACTCGGGCCCGGACCCTACCCCAAGCAATGCCGCCTAAGAGCTCCCGGGACGGATCTCTATCCTTAGCTCTTTTGTCTCACTTTTTATCTTTTATATTTTGTCCTACCTCCTTTCGAAGACAATGGGCTGCTTTTCTGGGCGCCTGATGACCTCAGCTAGCGATCCGAAGTTGTTTTGCGAAGTTTGCTCTGCGTTCAGTTATTCTTTTGATGAATTTGTAGGAGAGAAAGTGGTCTCCCCGTCCTACTCCTCCGCCATCTTGGCTCCTCCCCTAGAACATCTGGTTCACTCTTTTGTAAGATTCAGTGTTATGTTTCTACAGATATATTTGTTGTGTATTGAACACCTCTGTTCTTACATTTTTGTTTGTACTTATTTTCACGTATTTGGAGTGAGGTCACTGTAATTTGGCAACCATGTGAGGGGACAGTGCAACAATCTCAGAGCAGATCACTGGGTGCCCATGTTCTTAGGGTTCCTGAAGCCCCAAGGAGGGATAGTGACTAAGAGTTTGGAAACAGTAAGGTTTCTTGGCATCTTCAGGTGCAAAAGAGCAAAAGATGCTGATTGGGGATTTGGGATAAGTTGGTTGGGGTCAAATAGCCTGGACCCCGGAAGCCCTGCTCTATCCTGGGTCCACCTCTGTTTACATCCAGCCAACCTCCTTCCCACCTTTTCCCCCTAATCTTTTGGGATGGAAGTTATATAGCATCAAATTAGGACTTTCCCACACTGTTAAACTATTAATGAGTCATTAAAAATGGAATGGAGTTGATGAGCCATGTAGAGTAGCCATGTAGAGTTTGCTTAATCATTTTCTTATAGTGAGCCATTTAGGTGGCTCCCAAATTTGACTTTCATAAATACAGCTGTGATAAAAATCTTTGCCCAATAAAGCTTTTTCCACATTTAGGATAAAATTGTACAAATTAATTCCTGAATATTTTAAGACTTTAGACACATTAGTCAAATAATTTTCCCAAACGTCCCTATTTTCTAAAAGGTGGTGTCTAAAGTGTATTTTTTTCTGTTCCTTTGTCAGTATTATTATAATATTTCAAAACCTTTGTTAACATAATAATTGAAAATTGGACTTACTGCTTTGATATAGATTTCTTTGATTAGTCTTGAAGTTAAACATTCTTTCTTCATGTGCGTTTAGCCACTTATTTCTTCCATATACTTGGCCCAGCTCTAGACCATTCTTCCCTCCATAACTTCTAATTACAGAATGAGGCCAGCGAGTGTTGAATCAGGGATTGGCAAGCACTGAGTTAAGAGAAGAGGCAGAACAGAAAAGAGACAGTGGGAGGCAAGGGAAGTACCAGGCTTCAGCATCCTAATTGCCTGGCAGGCACAGATCAGTGCTGTGAATTGGGAGAAAGCCTGAGTTTGACCCCTTGCAGTGTAAACTCAGGCAAATCATTTAACAGGTGCACATCTTAGTCTATTTGTAAAAAGAAACAATTTGGATTGCCTTCCTATTTCTTAAATTAGTTCTGAAGTTCAGAAGTGGACATGATATTACATGAAATTGCTTTGTAAACACTAATTGTACAGATAAATATAAGCTTCTACTATTGACCAAACACCAAGGTGCATTATTTGTACGTAGGAGACGTGTTCAACCTAATGGTCATGGATACATTTTTAAAATTAATTTATTATTATAATTGGAGGCTAACTACTTTACAGTATTGTGGTGGTTTTTGCCATACATTGACATGAATCAGCCACAGGTGTACATGTGTCCCCCTGTCCCGAACACCCCTCCCACCTCCCTCCCCACCCCATCCCTCTGGGTTGTCCCAGTGCACTGGCTTTGAGTGCCCTGTTTCATGCATCAAACTTGGACAGGTGATCTGTTTCACATATGGTAATATACATGTTTCAATGCTATTCTCTCAAATCATCCCATACTTGCCTTCTCCCACAGAGTCCAAAAGTCTGTTCTTTATATCTGTGTCTCTTTTGCTGTCTTGCATATAAGGTTATTGTTATCATCTTTCTAAATTCCATATACATGCATTAATATACTGTATTGGCATTTTTCTTTCTGACTTACTTCACTCTGTATAATAGGCTCCAGTTTCATCCACCTCATTAGAACTGACTCAAAAGCGTTTTTTAAATAGCTGAGTAACATTCCATTGTGTATGTGTACCACAGCTTTCTTATCCATTCGTCTGCCGATGGACATCTAGGTTGCTTCCATGTCCTAGCTATTGTAAACAGTGCTGCTATAAACATTAGGGTACATGTGTCTCTTTCAATTCTGGTTTCCTTGGTGTGTATGCCCAGCAGTGGGATTGCTGGGTCGTATGGCAGTTCTATTTCCAGTTTTTTAAGGAATCTCCACACTCTTTTCCATACTGGCTGTACTAGTTTGCATTCCAATCAGTAGTGTAAGAGTGTTCCCTTTTGTCCACACCCTCTCCAGCATTTATTGTTTGTAGACTTTTTGATAGCAGCCATTCTGACCTGCGTGAGATGGTACCTCATTGTGGTTTTGATTTGCATTTCTCTGATAATGAGTGACTTTGGCTACCTCATGTGAAGAGTTGACTCATTGGAAAAGACCCTGATGCTGGGGGATTGGGGGCAGGAGGAGAAGGGGACGACAGAGGATGAGATGGCTGGATGGCATCACCGACTTGATGGACATGAGTTTGAGTAAATTCCGGGAGTTGGTGATGGACAGGGAGGCCTGGCATGCTGCAATTCATGGGGTTGCAAAGAATCGGCCACGACTGAGCAACTGAACTGAACTGAACTGATAATGAGTGATGTTGCACATCTTTTCATGTGCTTGTTAGCCATCTGTATGTCTTCTTTGGAGAAATGTCTCTAGTTCTTTGGCCCATTTTTTGATTGGGTTGTTTATATTTCTGGTATTGAGCTGCATGATCTGCTTGTATATTTTTGAGATTAATTCTTTGTCAGTGCTTCATTTGCTATTATTTTCTCCCATTCTGAAAGCTGTCCTTTTACCTTGCTTATAGTTTACTTCATTGTGCAAAAGCTTTTAAGTTTAATTAGGTTTAATTTGTTTATTTTTGCTTTTATTTCCATTACTCTGGGAGGTGGGTCATAGAGGATCTTGCTGTGATTTATATCAGAGAGCACTGACACATTTTTTCATCATCCTAAGATCTAAATTAAGTTTTCTGGACATAAGTAACCATCATTTCATGATCATAATTTTTTTTTTCTGCCGCGTCTCGTGGCTTGTGATATATTATTAGTTCCCTGGCCAAGGATTGAGCCTGGGGCCTCAGCAGTGAAAGGGCAGAATCCTGTCACTGAACCACCAGAGAATTCCCTTGTGATTGTAATTTTTCCTCTCTGTGACTCGTTCATGATAAAAATCATAGTAAGATTTAATCTTTAACCTACATGTTTATGTATGTGTGGGTGGGCGGGTGGGTGGGTGTGACGTTAATAGCAGAAGGGAGGAAAAAAGATATGTGGACAAGGCCTTACACAGGGCTTACAGATGAGTGAGTCCAGTTTCCTCATTTTCAGTTGAGGAAGCTGGCTGTGGTTGATGGCCAAGATTACAGCTTATTCGAGCAGAACCAGTGCTGGAAGCCATGTCGATGGACTCCTGGTGCAGTGTTTGTTCTACCTTAGTCTACTTCTCTCCTGTAACGTGCAATGTTTCTACGTGTGTTACCACACAGCGTTGCACCACCTGTATGTGATATAACATCCCTCCCCCAAGCAAGAACTTTCTACCAAACTTTGAACTATTTCACTTAAAGCTTTACAGCTAAATAAGGAGGGAAAGCAGAGGGCATGTATTTTCAGAGCTGGAGTGAAATCAAAATTGCTTTTCTCTTTCCATCCATGTATTTCTTTCCAAATCCAGTCCCCCTCTCCCCCACCGCTGATATCTCTGAAGTCTTTTTTTTTAACATGATTTACCTGACACTGTCTTACTTATGATGGATTTCTAGAAGTTCCAGCAAACAACTTCCATTACATCTCACATGCCAACCTGCCCTTCAGGATGGCCAGGAAATGTGGGTCTAGTTTTGCATTTTCTATTTGAGTTAGGGCTCTCTTCTTTTTTCTTTTCCTTCCTTCCTTCCTTTCTTCCTTTCTGTGATCTGTGATGATGATTTATTTATGTATTGCCGTGCAGCATGCAGGATCTCAGTTCCCTGAACCCTTTGCACTGGAAACACAGAGTGTTAACCCCTGGACCACCAGGGAAGGGCCAAGGCGCTCTTCTTAAAGGTGAGAGGGAGGCTGGGTATTGCCAGGACACCAGTCCTTCTGCCACAGGGTCTTTCTTGACATCAACAGAAGCAAGTTCCTCCCTTGTTTATACTTCTCCTGCCAGGAATGACCAGAGTCTGAATTTATTTTCTCTGTCTGTCTGTGTGCTTATTCATCGTCTCGCTCTCTCTTTGTGAGCACGTAAGCTTCCTGAGAGCAGGAAGCTCATCTGTGTTGGTTATCAGTATACCTCATTGTGTAGTATTTGATAGGCACTCAAATATTATTAAAAGAATAAAGGGTCAGTGAGTTGAACATTCATAAGATTTGGATCCATATTGTCATATCACCTCCCCTAAAATGTCACAGTTCACAACTCATCAGCAATGTCCAGGAGGATCCTTTTCCTTGTAACCTGTCAGAACTTGGGTTTTGTAACTCAGTGGGAAACTCTTGATGATATCCTAGACAAAACACTAAAGAAGAATTCTTATTATTCTCATTTTAGTTTATATTTGTTTGTTTCAATGTATTTTAGAGAGATTTTTGTTCAAACTGGTTACGCTTTTCTTTCTTGGTTATGGTAATATAAAGGGATAAACTTTAGTGGTCAAGAAAATTCATTTAATCTTCCCTGGGAATGCTGACTAAATTAAAGATTACTATACAGCTTCTCTCAGTTATGAAGATCAAACATGTTTGACAGCATTTTAAGGAGTATAACCAAATTATGCAATCATAACGATTTGTTATACTCAAGATGGGAGTGCAAAGGACACTAATAATGGCTTTACTCAGCATCTAAAATACTGTGAAGATACCTAGTTGGGTAGTTGGGCTCTCTGTATCCACTGGTTCCACATTCTCGGATTCAACCAACCTCAAATTGAAAATGTATATTAAAAAAAAATCTAGAAACTTCCCAAAATCAAAACTTGAATTTGCATGCCAGCAACTATTTAGATAGGATTTACTTTGCATTTACAACTTTTTCCATAGCACTTACATTATGTTAAGTATTATAAGTAATCTAGCGTTTATTTAAAGTGCACAGGAGGATGTGCATAGGTTGTATGCAAATACTGTCATTTTATATAATGGACTTGAGCATCCTTGGATTTTGGTATCCTTAATGGGAAAGCAGGGGTAGGTCCTGGAACCAATCCCCCACAGATGCTGACAGATGACTTTAGCTGGTGAGACATTTGTGGTGTTCAGAGCAACCAGTATGGACGGAGAGGAAGAAATTGATTGGCTCTCTTCTCAACCATTTATTCACCCACAGAGCATTCATAATGAATATCCTCAAGAATTCCTTGCCATAAAGGACCAATTAACCCACTTAACTAATGCATTTCGCTCCTGTAAATGCACACAGAAAGAGAACACCTGTTATCTAAAAGGATCTGGCGCTAGTCTCAAGGGTATGGTTCAAAGTTAATTTCTTTCTTTTTAAACTGTGGTTCTGGGAACCGTTGGGACTGACGTTAGCTTAAATCCCCCTTCTCCTCAGCATGTTGGCAGACTATACACAGGTGGAGGGCCAGGTGGGAATGATCTGGTGGTGGTCTGGAAGTGAGGGGAGAAGTTTTCAAGGCCATCACAGTCTGTTGTCATCCTCAGCTCCCCAGAGACTGCAGGATGACCTGAGTCAGGCTTCTCTCTACTTGGTTCTTCTGGGTGTTTTGGTCTGTTGATTTTCCAGTGTCTGTAACCAAAAGCAACATATCTTTCTTGGCATGTTTGGAAAGGGAGCTGTTGCTAAGATTATTGGACTCACAAGGGAAAGTTCTAATAGTTACACAGTATGTAATACATTATTCAGAGCTGAAGATTTCATAGTTATAGGTATCTGCTAGGTCAGTTTTTCTTAACCATTTTAATAAAATAAATGCTAACCAGTAAACTTGATGCAATCATTTCTCAAAGGAGATTTGGTGTTTAATGAATACTTTCCTTTTTCTAGGGTTTATATTCTAGCTATTACATTTGGAAGTAGAATGTTCACCCATTATAAAATGCCTAACCTTTAAAGCTCCTTCTTTGGAATTCAATCTAATTAAAAGCAGAAAATATTTATTAAGTTTCTAGGAATGCCAGCCATATGTGAGGAACTTTGGGGGATACCCAAGAAGTCCAAGACCTGTAAATGATGTCCTAATTACGTAAAGGAGTAAAGAATCTTTACTGGGTTTCAGTTCCAATTCATTCATCTGGGAAACACTTTCTCCAGATAAGACAGGTAATGACTCCTTTAATTGGACGCCCATTCTGCAGGGAGATGTGGAAACTGCTCCCATTGGGCCATTCCCTGGCTGGTGCCTTCTTTTCAAATGTTTGAACTGTGACACGTTCATCACACCCATAGTCTGTGGGCTCCAACAGAGCAAGGTAATCAACTTTGGAAATAGCGGTATCTAGACAATGACAGAGGGCTTCCCAGGTAGCTTGGTGGTAAAGATCCCACCTGCCAATGCAAAAGTTGTGGCTTTGAGTCCTGGGTCAGGAAGATCCCTTGGAGAAGGAAATGGTAATCCACTCCAGTATTCTTGCCTGGAAAGTTCCATGAACAGAGGAGCCTGGTGTGCTACAATTCACGAGGTTGCAGAGTCAGGTGCAACTGAACACAAATGCAAGACAATGACAGAGAGAGAAAATTCCCCTAAGAGGTGTGAAATATGGAATATAATGATTCGGAGTTTCCCTGTGGTTCTTGAAGCATTTGACAATACTTTTCATTTTCAGGATCAGTTTTGCCCACGTTTTTACCTTCTAGCCCTGGGAGGATGCTGTGTCAAGGCTGATTCACATACCATATTGACTCATCTCTCTACTTTCTTATAGGCTGTAAAAGCGGCTTTATAGATATATAATTCATATAATTCACTCATTTAAAGTGTACATTCAGATATGTGTAACCATCACCACAGTCAATTCTAGTACATTTTCATCACCTGAAAAAGAAATGTGACATCCCTTAACTGTCCCATCCCTAGTTTCCACCTGCTGCAGACCTAAACAAGCACTGATTTCCTTTCCTTTCTTCTTTTTTTTCTTAAATCTCTGAAGCCCTCATGAATCGACACTTTGCTCTAAATCTCCACCACTCTTTGATCAGTTCTTCACCAAACTTTGACCCACGCTCTCCCCTTCATTTGGAGCCAGGCCACCGGGGAACACAGTGATCCAAAAGTAGCACCACAGAGCAGTTAAGGGTTAGGGTTAAGATACAAAGCGTTCTCAGGTGAACTGAAAATGTTGACCCAGCATTTGGAGAACCTCCCCAGTCTGAAGTCTTTCAATGGAGATCACAGTGCAGGATTCCTCTTTTAGCCTCTTGAGAAGTACAGAAACATGTCTTCGACTAGCTTTGCCCTGTACCTTCCCTCTCTCGTTTTCTCTAATTTACATCCACCTTCTACTCTGCTTGCCTTTACAATGTCTCATCTGTATCCACCACATTCATCAGGGAACAAACGCATCATCCTTCTTTTGTCTTCTGCTGTCAGTCGGTTTGAATATTGGTTGTCTTCTCAGCCATGAAGTTTATCACAGCTCTGTCCTTAGTTTTGGAAGAAGAAGAGTGAATCAACATTATTTATCTTCTCTGAAGGCTGTTAACCACCTTCTAGCAACATCAATCTGCCATATCACCCCAAAGGTGTAAATCAGGTATGCTGTCTAAACTGAGACTTGTCTATTGACGGAGATTATCCACTCTCTTACTAAAATAGCTACGTTTATGATCCTGAATCCTCCCAAGAAGAGTGAGCATGAAAGTAGGTATCTGTGGGGACGTTTAGGTGGGGAGGAAGGCATGTTAGAAAACAACGTGGAGGAGATCAGTGTAATCAGTCGTTTACCATTTCCACGTAGAAGATTTCTGATGATTTTCTTTTGGCTTTCCAGTTCAACTTTTATTTTTACAATTACAAGTCTCTAAACCATTCTGTATTCAATTTTGTCTTGAAGACACATGATGTTAGGCTTCTAAAAATGTCACTGAATAATTATATTCTTCTGGTGTGAAAAGTTTGTGGTTTTAGAATAAGCCTCCTGTTTCTTAAACAGGCTTAACCATACTTCAACTGTTCTCTCTCTGATGTAATCAGGGCTGTAGAGCCTGGAACAAAACTTTATCTAGCCAGTAAAACTTTTGATTTAGGGTCTTTCACTCATTAATAATTCATTTTGTGAAATATTCAAACCATATAGTACCTTATATAATTCCAGCACAATCAATACTGTGCTTTATTTTTATTTATCTGTAATCAACAAGTTCACTATTTTGTTTTTTAGATTTATTTATTTTTGGCTCCACTGGATCTTTGTTACTGTGCAAGGGCTTTCTCTACTTGTCGTGCATGGGCTTCTCATTGCAATGGCTTCTCTTGTTGTGGAGCATGGGCTGTAGGGCACGTGAGCTTCAATAGTTACTGCACACGAGCGGAGTTGCCTCTTGGCATGTGGGATCTTCCTGGGCCAGGATTGAACCCATGTCCCACGCATTGGCAGGCAGATTCTTAACCACTGAGCACCAGGGAAGCGCGACCTGTGATTTATTTTTAAAGTGCCCACACATATATATTACAATACCTACCTCCCTTAAAAAAAAATTCCTGAAACTTTAATGAATAGACAGCATAGTCCTTTGGGGTTATTTCAGCCCTTCTAAGGGAAAATCAGCATTTGCTTGTGTTCTTAATTTCAGAGGCATAAGAACAATATCTTCTCCTCCAGCACTTCAGGAGGGAGCATAAAAGAGTGGTGGGGAGTGCCATACTGTCACTTGCATTCATCTGGTCCCAGCTGAGTTAGTAGGTTTCCCACGAAAGCCCATTTTTCCATTCCTGAATTATATCTGAGCCAAAGGCCCTATAAGGCAAAGATTCCCTGCTTCATGATGAAATGCCAACACATGACATTCTTTCTAATGAGTCACAGTCAATAAAAATTGTTCTCCAAATGAATCTGAGTATGCCTCCTCACCAAGCAACATGAACGAAACATCTTTATCAAATCAAAACATCTCGTTTCCTCCGCTAAGCTCAGACAGACCTTTCACTTCTGTAAGCAAAGGAAGTGAGTTTCCACACAAAGTAAAAATCCAATCTGTCCTTATTTTTTCCTCAGCTACACTTGCTATGTAGTTTGAGGAAATGAGGATGACGTGTTGGAAAATGTTTTGGGGGTTTGGGGAGTGAGGAGGAGCTACCGAGGAATTCTTTGTACAATAATAATGAAATGATTATTCATTAGTCTAGAGGTATTTTGAACTCCTGAGAGCCTCCATATAAATATTAGGTGATAGGATTCATTTATATGCTTGATTGAATGTGATCTTGACCTGAAATTGCACTGGCCTTGCTATTAGGATAAGTGGGAATTTATTAACTGTGCATTTCTGTTCTGTTGCTGCTAAGGAGATTTCTAGCGGGCCTAGTGAGGCCACAAGAGATCCCCAAGATGTCCACATATCAGCCATGGACAGGCTGACCCTTCAGGCTTGGGAAAATGGAAGTAAAGAAAACACTGTAATGATTGTCTAGAACTTAACTATCATTACATGAAAAGCATAAAGAAAAATTTAAGGAGGAAATGCAAGCAAGTCAGGTTCATTTAGGGGACAACAGAGAGGGTGTGAATTTTAAGGCTGGCTTCTGCAAAAGGAAAGTATCTGCCCCACGGAGGGTTCAGCAAACCCAGATCAGAGTGAGATGCATTTAATTAACTACCATCAAGACTCAGGGGATCAGTGACACCACAGATCAGTAAGAACTCACCTGGACCTTGAACTTGAACTTTTCTCAAATATTCCCAGTAAAGTTACTCAGTAAAGAAAAGAGGTGGGACAGGGAATTAGGTTCTTATCTAAACATCAAGAGGTTGTTTGCTTAAATTACCTAAGTGTCTTTGGTAATGCTGTGTGCTTATCTTTCTGAGCGAGAAACAAAATGATACCCAGAGGAGGGTAACCAGAATGGCAGAGAAAGCCTCCCAAATGAGAAATGGCTGAAAAATCTGAGAGGGCTTGGCAATAAGAAGAGAAGCACAGATAAGGACAAGAGGGTGGCCAGGAAAGTGAGGAGGAAGAGGGAGCATGTGTTCTCTGTAACGCTCCAGAAGACAGAGCTGTCTGGTGTTTCCAAGGGGCTCTCTGGGGGAGATGGTGATCATTCGAAGGGTTGGGATTTACTGTAAGGCATTGGTGGTGGAGTATGGGGAGGTGGATAAGGATCTAGGGGTTGGGGAGGGAGAAGACTTGTTAAGGAAAATTGACTCTTTTAAAAAAAGAATATTTTTAGTTGGAGGAAATTGCTTTAAAATGTTGTGTTGGTTTCTGCCATACAGCAACGTACATTGGCCATAAGTGTACATGTATCTCCTGCCTCTTGAGCCCCGCTCCGCCTCATCCCACCCCTCTAGTCACCACAGAGCACCGAGCTAAGCTCCCTATGCTATTCAGCTGCTTCTCACTAGCTGTCTTGCACATGATAGTGCATGTATGTCAATGCTACTGTCTCAATGTGTCCCTTTCTCTCCTTCTCTCCGCCTCCATGGCCTTCCCCTTCCAGTCTCTTAGTCCACAGATCAATGTTTGTTACCTTCTGAGCATGTTGAGCTGCGATCAGAACCTTTCACTGACTGCCCATTACCTACCAAATCATGTTCAAGCTTTTTTGCTTGGTACTCAAAGCTTACAGTAATGTGACTTTAAACTCCTCCACCTGTATCATTAGATTCATCATCTCCCCATACCTTTATCTTTTTGTATGTCATGCATTTTTCAGCTTTCATCTCCCTTCCCCACTGAACTCGCGCCTGTTTTTCACAAAGCTCCCCTCATTCAACACTTTCTCATGCCAGCTGAATGCATCTTCCTCCTCTCTGTCCTCATAGTACTCTGGCTGTCTTTCTCACACTGACCCTAGGCTGTCTTCTTTTCTACTATCATATATTTGAACAGCACTTTGCAGCCACAAAGTAGTTTCACAAACATGGGTATTATCTACCCGGGAGGATTTTATTCATATTTTGCAGATGACTCAGGCTTTGAGAGTTCAAGTAACTTGTCCAAAGTCACAGAGCTAATATTTGGTAGAGCTGAAATTCAAATGCAGGTTTTGTGACTTTCAATCTGGAATCTACTTCCCTCCTAGGATTGTAGTGAGGGCTAGTTAGGAAAAAAAAAATCTCTTAAGGTTGAGAGCAATTTTCAATCTAAAGTGCTGCTCAGATGAAAGGAGGGATTTATCCATCAGACAGCAATCTTCTCAAAGCCAGAGAAGTTGTGTTCATCTTTTGTCTTTGCATATAAATGCAGATTCTCAGGTCCACCCCAGACATGCTGAATCAGCTGCTGACAAGCCCTCCATGAGAGCGGATTATCCTTTCTTTGTGGGGCCCTTGTCCTCCGGAGATGGGGCATTATGGCATCATTAGCAGGTACACAAACCTTAATTCACAGAGGAGAGGATAGGTGAGCAAAGTATATATATATTGTGCTGAGTGAGCAAAGATCTTATCAGGGATTTAAAAAAATTAGACTAAACTGGCAAGATTTTGAACTGTAAAGGGTGTTGTCTTCCCTGGAAGGCAGGTGTCAAGTGGAGTTTTAAGTGATGGAGGTAAGAAGACAGGGCTTTGAAGGGGAAATTCTTCATGGGTGTCAGAAAAACTCATAGGGAGGGGAGAAAAAGAGTTATGATGGAATTTTAATTCAGGAAAGAAATGACATGAGATATTTTTTTTCTTTGAAAATCGCTGACAACAGACCTTTGATGAAAGGGTGGAACGATCCAGGTGTAGAGAACAGGTGATAAAGTACTAAAGGGCGAGGTTAACCCTTTTGTCCAGAGAATGGAACCAGGCACTAGAGTTCCCACGACTGTTTTCTTTCTGGAAACATCAGTGTGAATTCAGCTATAGACAGTTTTTATTTTCCCTAAACAATTCATTGTTCTAAAGAGAGAGAGAAAGAAACAGCTTTAAAGTTTCTTGGTTTCTTTAAGCTATTTTGAATAATGTAAAATGTTGCTTGGGACTCTCATTTGAAATGTACACAGAATTAGCTAGTGAAAAAGAGTAACTTGCTAAAGTTAAATGAACGTATAACCCGGATAGTCTGTCGCCAGAGTGCATATGCTGTGTAAGTATCCAGGAATCCTCTGGTATGAACTTTCATCGAATGTCCTGAGACATCACTTAATACGAATATTGTGGGAAGTCCCACACCCTGACCTTTCTGTAGGTTTCTGTGGGTTCCTGTTCCCCTTATCACCCTTGCTGTCACCTTATTTCAGAGTCTGAGAGCGTAACCCCAGTGGAACGTGGCCTCTTTTTCATTTTTCCCCTTCCCCAAAGCATCCCTATCTAGGCTCCTGCGGGTAACAGGTAATATTGTGATTTATAATAAGAAATACAGGGATTTCCCTGGCAGTCCATTGGTTAAGATTTCACTTTCCAGTGAAGGGTTTGATCCCTGGTTGGGGAGCTAAGATCCCACATGCCTCAGGTAAAAAAAAATGAAAATTTAAAACAGAAACAATATTGTAACACATTCAATAAAGACTTTGAAAATGGTCCACATTAAAAAAAAATCTTGCAATGATTGAAAACACAGGAGTTAATTTTTTTCAAAAATGACATACATATTTTCATCCCAGTTTCTTGCTCAGTGCTCCTAAAATGTTTGGAATTTTCTATGTGGTAAGAGTGATAAAGTTGTCTTTCATTAGTCATAACAAGCCCCTTTCAACCCTATGGACAAAAAAAAAAAAAGTAACCAGTCAATCTAAGAAAGAAATAGAAAATTTTATTCACACCAAATAGAGGATTATAACCTAGGAAGGAGTCTTTCAGAAAGCTCTGAGGTCTATTCCACCCATCAGAGGTTAAAATGTAGTTATGTAAGTTTTTGAGACAGAGGACTCTACGTTAAATGACATATTATAGACAGTTTACACAATCCATCTCTGAGCATACGACGTGAGTAGTGGGCCATGGGTCATTATGGCCCCTTACAAGATTAAGAAGGAATGTTATCTCTTAAGGAGTTGTCTTGATGCTGGGAAAATATTGCTCTTTATGGTTGAGCAGGTATTTCTGCTGATGGGGAGGTTTGGTCCATGCATAATGCAGACACACTGTGCATGGTAGAGGGGAGAGAGGAGGCCAAAGGGCAGAGAAAAATCATGTTTAAATTTTCCTTGACTTGCCTTTGAATATGAATTCTTATTTTATCAGCCCCATCTGAGTTTATGGCAAAGAAGTTACTTTTGGGAAGACCCTAGAGCTGGGGGCTACTGGCCAGGCGAGCCCAGCATGTGATTAGAGGGTTGGAACTTAGTCCATCCCCCGACCTCCGGTTCAGTCACCAATGGCCAATGATTTAACGGTGCCTACATAATGAAGCCTCTGTAAACCCCCAAAGGATAAGGTTCCAACAGCTTCTGGGTAGATGAACCCATGGCGGTGCTAGGAAGGCAACATGCCTGCTGGGGACACAGAAGCTCTGTGCCCTTTCCCACACATCTGACCCCATACATCCCTTCCATCTGGCTGATCCTGAATCACATCCTTTTGTAAACAATCCAGCAATCTAGTAAGTAAACTGTTTTCTTGAGTTACATGAGGCACTCTAGCAAATTAATTGAACCCAAGGAGAACGGGTTGTGGGAACCTCTGGTTTACAGACAGTAGGTCAGAGCCACAGGTGACAACCTGGACTTGTGCCTGGCATGGGTTTGGCATGCCATCTGAGTGGGACAGCCTCGTGGGTCTGAGTCCCTAACCTGCATGAGGTCTGACGTTCTCCCCGGGTAGGTGGTGTCAGACTGGGATTATATTGGAGGACCCCTAGCTGGTGTCACAGAGTTGCTTCATGTGGGTGAATAACCACCCATCTACTCTCGGAAGTACAGTGGTGCTGGAGTAGAGTTTTGAGAGTAAAGGATGCAGGTAGGGATGTGTCTTTCTTTCATATAGGCTTTTAAGGAAAATAGTGGCTAGTTTAGGGAGACAGCAGCTCAGCTCAGAAAAGGCTACTACTTAAAATCGAATGTTATACTAAAAGGTTTACCCAGGAAATATGATGTCTGGAGCTTCCTTCAAAATAATTGATAGAGGAGGGTGTGGGTGTGGCACTTTATGTGAGTGGGTGGGGCACTTTAGATGAAACAAGATTGACTGTGAGCTAATTGTTAAAATTGGGTATGGTCCATGGAGGCTCATTATATTAGCCTGCCTACTTTTGTATATGCTTGACATTTTTCATAACAAAGAATTTCTTTATGCTAGGTAGCTCTGAGCTGTCCTGGAATCTCTCAGCCACCCCTGGCATGGGCACTTTCTCCCTGGCCATCATTTTCTCTATGTCCATGCCTGCTGATGCATTTGCTTGGATAACCATTCCCCTCTGTCTCTCACTTCTTCACCTCTCTCTTCCCTTCCATGACCAACTGAAACCCTGTCTTCCCTACCTAAGGGGAACTCTAAAATATGAATAATAACAATTATCCTATTCTGTACAAAGCAAGCAGTTTCATTCTTCTGTGCTGGGACCTCCCATCCATTGAAAGTACCTACTCTTTTGTAACAAAACATACCCTTTCATATTGTTTTCTGAACAGAGGCTGTTCTAATCTCTTGAAGAATTCTGCCTTCCTCCTAGTCCATCTGGATCCTATCACCAGCTTAAAAAAATAGTATTTTTATTATTATTATTTTGGCCATGCCATGCTATAGGGGAGATCTTAGTTCCCCAGACAGGGATAGAACCTGCACCCTAAGAGTGGAAGCAGGGAGTCTTAACTACTAGACCAGCAGGGAAGTCCTTTGCTGCTGGCTTTTAAAATCACTGTATTTCTCCCATCAGAGCGCTCAAATTTGTTTAACCTCAAAGTACAAGTCATGAATGGTAGACATTTCCCATGATTCCAGCAAAGGGAATTCAGTCTCTGTCTAGAACTTCCATCAGGAGAGGTTCAGCTATGAGACTTGACTCTTGGTTTGTCTCTGGTTGAATGGGGCAGGAGAAGGGGAACTCCAGTAATCTAAAACTCTTATTTTCTCCGTAGTCATCTTCCTTTGAAATTTTTTAACTCCTTTTACCAGAACTTCTGGTAAGTAACATGTTGACTCATGCTATTTTGTCACTTCCTTCCTCTGGCTCACTGCCAGTGGAGATGCTAATGGG
The DNA here is from genome assembly GCF_019320065.1 of Cervus canadensis. NCBI lineage: Eukaryota > Metazoa > Chordata > Mammalia > Artiodactyla > Cervidae > Cervus > Cervus canadensis. The sequence continues at coordinate 23,279,280 of NC_057416.1, forward strand.
TTGTCAAATGACCAATAGGTGAGACAGGACAAAAGGAATGTCCCTCTATAAAAAGTCGCTTACCTGAACATTAACAGTCAGAGACTCAATTACCTGAGCATTAACAATCAGACTGGCTGAGACAAACTGAGACAGAGTTAAGTTGGATGAAGAGATGGCTCCTCCCTTCCAGTATGAAATCATTCTTTCCCTGTTTGCTTTGGAGCCTGGGTTCTGCAGAGTCCATCTGTATGGATGAAAGATGCAGGGTCAGGAATGATCTATACATCTCAGGGGTCTTTTCAACCATGGTGGGAGAATATTGAGGGGAACTTGTGGGGGGCGGGGCAGCTGAATATGGCTTTTAGGGAAATAGCTACTCTCTTTCTCTACTTCTCTTCAGGGCCAGAGGTCAGGCTGACAGTCTGAACCTGTCAAGGAGTAGGAAGAATGCTGTTCTAGGAACGTAAGGAAAGTTGATGGTGAACTACCCAGAGAGCTGTAATTATGGGAGTCCTGTCTGATAAGTCTGTGGGGGAAGTGAGGTGTGCCATGAGTTGGAGAAGGGTGGGGAGGATGGACTTTCCTAAATTTTACAGGCCATAGAAATAGAGTTGCTGGATAAATTATGGGATACCCAATTAAATTTGAATTTCAGATGAACAACAAATGCATTTTTAGTATAAGCATGGCCCGTATATTGCATGGGACACCCATAAACTAAAATAAAAATGATATTCACTATTTGTCAGAAACCCAAAAATATAACCAGTTCATGCATTTTTATTTGCTTGAGATCTTGTGTAGTAGCCCAGTCATTTTGATCTCTTTTTGTTCCATTGATGTAGCAAGTTGTCATGGTGTATTTGTCCAGTGAAGCAAGCATGATGATTATACCTTAATAGTGCCTCATCTTGGCCTACTTTCACTGAAAAAGTCACCTATTTTTTCCCTTTGAAAATGTTGTGAAAACAATGCTTGTGCTATGGCAATAACTCCCATCTGAAGGTCCTTCATTACAGTGTACAGGCTTCTTGGAAAGATCCTGCCTTTGAAGGTTCAGAAATCATTACTTAACTCCTTCTTTTGATGCCTTTTTAAATGTTATTTTTTATTATGAAAAATTCTAAACAGATGGTAAAGAAGAAAGAAAATAAACCTCCATGTTCACCCAGGCTCAACAGTCATCAACCTATAATCTAAACTGCCTTATCTATAGCCCACCTATTCTGTCCATCCCAGCCCTACTAATCTGAAATAAATTCTAGAGAGCTGAAGCTTTATTGCTTTATTTATACCTTTCTGTTCCTCACTGTGCCTTTTCTTTCCCAGTAATGGAATTGTATGGATAGTGCTTCCTCCAAATCTAAACATTGCTCCATGTTTTCGTAGTTCTCTAGCTGTTAGCCTTCCCAATATCAAATCACTAAATCTATTCTTTCTAGCCTCCCTTGCCCTGTGGCCCATACTTTGGACTTGAAGACCCCACCTGGCATAAGACTTTGGCTGGGACTTGGGTTATGGGAGGATTCAGGAGGGGTGGTGGGTATGCATCATTGGGCTCACTCTGCAGTGTCAGTCTGGGAGCTGTTCTGGAAGCTGAGCTGAGAACGATTCCTCCAGCTTTTGCAAAGAGTCTGAATACTCTAATATACCTAAGTACATCCTTCCCTCATAAACTGGCTAGAGAGGATCCCATTGACCTTAACTTGCTACCTTGACTGACGCAACAGCTAGTAGCACTTACCTTTCATGAGGCAAGAGAGGTGAGGCCCACAGCGCATTTAAGTCTTTTAGAAGAAAAACGTGATGCTTCCTAAGAGTTTAACAATGTACTGATCTCTTCAGGCTTTGGGGGCTGCCCTCGAGCAGAGGTGCTTGGAACTTGGCCCCCAAACAGCAGCAACAACATTACTCAAATGCTTGGGTCTACCCTCAAGACCTAGTGATTCCCTAGGAGAATGAGGAGTGGGTGTTGGTGGAGTCCAGAAATCTGTGTTTTCACAGGCTCTAGATGATTTAAATCTGGGGTTAGCCAGGGCAGCGTGTGGACCAAATCCCACCCACCACCTGTTTTCATAAATAAAAGTCTTATTGAAACATAGTCACAATCACCTATATATTGTCTCCACTTTTGTGCTACAATGCCAGGCTTAAGGGGTGGTGACAGAGGCCATATAGCCCATGAAGGTTAAAATACTTGCAACCTGACCCTTTACAGAGAAAATTTGCTGACCTATGATTTTGATTGATGCTAAATGTTGAGTCAATAAAAGTTAGAGGGAGTCCTCCCTGTCCTGGAAAGACAGGGCCTTGAGTTCACTTCCCTTTATACCCTCAAACTTCTTATAAGACACACATTTTCAAGTACTAGGTTTTTCAAGTAAGAGGGAAAGAGCTATATTTATACACTGCTAGTGTGGTAACTTTCCTGGAAGATGTGTTTATAATATTCATCAGAAGAGTTAAAACCAAAGCAATCTTTTGACCCACCAGCTCCACTTTCAATAATTTATTCTAGGAAAATAAAAAAGGATGTGTTCGATGACATAGCAACAAGTACTGTATATAACAAAGAAAAATTGAAAGCAGCCTTTATGTCCTATGTAATCAATGTAATTGAGTAATCTGTGGTGTATACACACTGTGGAATCCTAGGTGGTCATGTAAAATGAGGCTGTAAAACTATCCTTGTTGATGTGGTTACATGCTCATAGTGTTGAGGGAACAACTTCAAAACATCATTTTTTTATTACCATATTTTTTTCTGGAACATATTGTTTTTAATACCTATCTATATACCTACATTATAATCTATAAGGGCACATATAAAAAATTCTCAAAATGGTGACTGCTGGATGGTAGGATTTTGCATACTTTTTATCCCTTTTCTTGTTTCATCTTTATTTAAAATTTTTCTACACACATACTTTTGTGTGCATGTTAATGCACACAGAGGCACAAGGCATACACACACACACACACACCTCAGTTCAGAGAAGTAACACAGCATTTAAATGGCTACATTTGGACACTCTGCCCTCTGTCCCCATTGACATAAATGCCCTCATCATGCAGCCTGATGGGAGCAGCAGGCCCCCTAAGTGTACACCTTGCTCTCCTGTTGTAGAGCAGTAAAGGGGCAGATGCTGGAGGACTCGTTGCGCCTCCCTCATTTCCTGGCCCAGATGACCAACCATCTCAGTTTGCCTGGGGCTGAGAGGTCTTCCAGGGTGTGAGACTTTCAGCAGTAAACTGCCGACATCCCAGGCAACCTGGGGCAAGTTGGCCATCCTGCTCCTGGCTGACTGGAGAAGAGTGCCTGGTGCTCACGCAGGTAGGCAGAGCAGCGTCTTCCGACTCACTCCACGGTATGCGGTCTCTTGATAGTTTATTTAAGAAACTGTTGCTGGACCTCTGGCTTTCCTGGCTGGGAGAGACTGTGAGCTCAGCAGGATGGGGTCAGGACTCAGAAGAGGCTTTCTTCCTTTCTTTCTTAGCTGCACTATGCAGCGTGCAGGATCTTACTCCCCTGACCAGGGATCGAACCCTTGCCGCTTGCAGTGGCAGCACGGATTCTTAAACCACTATAAAGCCAGGGAAGGCCCAGAAGAGGCTTTCTGACACCACAAGAAAGCAGAACCCATTTCAGGAGACTCCTCTTTTCTGACTGTATTAATCCACACATTTGTTCTGTGCCTTGGGCCTCTGTGAGTAAAATGAAACCAAGCATTATCTGAATAATTCAGGCCAGATTTCTTGTTCAGTGACTTGGATGACTTTGAATTTCCCACTTCAGTCATTATTAAAGATTGAACTAATGAACGTTGCTGAAGTTGCACTCATTGGATCCCATTAGCTCAACTGTGCCCATTCCATGAAAGCTTTCAATATCCTTTTTATGAAAGCGAAAGAGGAAAGGGATCAGGAATGGGAACCGGCAAACCCCCGCTGGTGTGGAAAGGAAACCTGACATGTGATGAAAGTGGAAATCAGAGTAACCTACTGGATGACCAGCCTTGAGTATCTCTCTCTGTGTGTTTCCCACCCACAGAACGAAGGTGGTGGGCGAGACATTGCGGAGCGGGCCCCGTGTCAGTTCTGCAGATGGACGCTGTGGGCTCATCTTGCTGCCTGTCATCTGTTATTGGAAAGGAGCACACTTTTTGCACCAGCTGAGTCAGGGGACATCCTCCTGGGTAATTTCATGGACTCTCATCACTCACATTCACATCATTCCTTGTGGATCTTAGGGTACTGGGGTGCTCTGTCGGTGATGTGGGTGGCTGATCACCTCCGCAAAACAGACTGAGCCCATTCCCTGACCAGGTTCTTGGGGGAATTCACAGCATTCCTTCCGTCTTCTCCTCTGAAGTGCAAACCTACATTGTTTCCTGGTCCATGGTCAGCACATGGAGTGGAACCCTTTCCTAACCGTATGCCATTTGGCAAGTTCCTTAATATCACTATATCTCAGTTTCCTCAAATGTCTGATGGGAATTTCACCATTCCCAACCCATTCTCACTTTTTGCCTTGTCCTCTAAGTTTCTCTGACCAGTTGTTCCTTTGTTGCCTGAAAACCATAAGGAAGGAGAGTGAGATGAATCCAGGAGACTCAGGAGTGATTCTTATCTTCCGGCGCACAGTGGCCTCCAGCATGGAGCCTGGATCTTATTCCACAGAACTTTAGAGTCATCGGACAAAGGCTGAGGCAGGGGGTTGTAAAGCCTCTTCCGTGGATTGCTGGTGCTTTGCTGGTCCCCCAGGTATTGTGACATTTGTGGTGAGAATGTGTTTTTCTGTGAGAAGGAAACTCAGGGGTCCCATTGGTTCTGGATGGGGACTCTTGATTCTACTTTCAGAGCCTAGGAAAGTTCTGATTTTTTTTCTTCTTCTCTGAATACTTATCTCAGTCTTCCCAAGAGCCCATATCATTCATTGTTCTCCCCACTTCATCTTCAATGGCAGCACAAAATGACAAGGTTCAGTGACTAAAGTAATCCCTTGGGTTTGTGTTGTTTATTTTACACCCCTAGGAAGAAGAGGGGGATTAGGTAGGAGAGGCCACTTAGCTTTGGGGTGAAGAAAGAAGAGGCATGGTGAGATGGGCTCAGGTGGATTTTGCTGGTGGGAATGCAAATAAGTTCCAAAGGAGGAGGATGTGAATATGAGCAACAAGACAGAGTCCCTGCAGTTACCCCGGAGAACGTCTCCTGACGTGACTGATAGATGCAAAAGAGGGTGTGCTGCTTTCAAATGAAGGGTGACTGGCAGCAAGGTGAGATCACAGCTTGCATTTTTGTTTTTTTTGAATTGGCATATGTCTCACTCTGCATCACCTTTCCCATCTGCTCCATGTGTCCGTGTGCAACACATAGACGCCCATGTACACTGAAGAGCGGGTAATAAAAAATCACAACTGCAAGCAAACCTAGTCCAAGGACCCAAGACACTTGCTTACTCAATTACTCAGAAACTCAACTGCTTCATCTTCCTTATATTTAGAGAGAGAGAAAAGGTGGAAGGTGGAGCAATGAGAGGACAGGTGAGGTGATCTCAGGTGTACTTTGCTGATGGGAGGGGCATACCTATACTATATATTAGGAAGAAATTTGCACAAATATAAACATCTTTAAAAGTTCTCATTCATTGGTCCAATAATGCTAGTTCTAGGAATCCAGCCAGAGGAACTATCCCATTGGTGATATAGAGTAGTACATTAAGGATACTCACTGTAGTTTTATATATTGTAGTAAAATGTTGAGAAAATACAGACATGATCAAGGATGGGAAATATCAAAACACGTTCAAGTACTTCTATATGATGGAATCAAACTGCCAGTGAAGGTGATGCTTTAGATGTATTTGTTTTCTAAGTTGAAAAGTAATTGCTCTGTGACAACCTAAAGGGGTGGCATGGGATGGGAGGTGGGAGGGAGGTTCAAGAGGGAGGGCCATATGTGTTCCTATGTCTGATTCATATTGATATATGGCAGAAACCAACATAGTATTGTAGAGCAATTATCCTCCAGTTAAAAATAAATTAAAAAAGAAACAAAAGTAATACATGCATACTGTTTAAAGGTTTAAATAGTGCAAAAGAGCTGAAATAAGGAGGAGGTCTCTCAACTCAGTGGAGAAGGAAATGGCAACCCACTCCAGTATTCTTGCCTGGGAAATCCAGTATTCTTGCCTGGGAAATCCAGTATTCTTGCCTGCAAAAGAGCTGAAATAAGGAGGAGGTCTCTCAACTCAGTGGAGAAGGAAATGGCAACCCACTCCAGTATTCTTGCCTGGGAAATCATGGGGCCAGAAAGAGTGGGACATGACTGAGTGACTGAGTTTCATGCTCTCATCTCAGACTTATCCTCTACAGATCATAGATTGTGCTTTAGAAAAGGAAGGAGTGAAATAAGAAAATGATTCCAGAGAGAACAAGATGGTGGAGGAGTAGGTGGATGTGGAGTACATCTCCCTCCACAGATACATCAGGAATACACCTCCAGATACAGAAGTGCATGCAGAACACCAGCTGAGAGCGAACATGAGTACCTGACTTGCGGAAAAGAATATATAGACCCACGCAAAACTCGGTAGGATGAATGAACTAGGGGGAAAAACAGAAGTGTTAGTAGGACTGGATCTGCCCTCGGTGGGTGGGGGAACTGAAGCAGGGGTCCGATCCCCACATGGGGGCAATTGTCTGAGTCAGAGGAGAAACACTTAAGGCTGAGAGTGAAATAGCTGATGTGTGTCAGCCTAAATGGAATGAGAATCTGACAGCCCTTGCTGCAGCCATACATACCCCAGACGATGCAGTGGCTGGGAGCTGGAGTTTAGGGATTGTAAAGCAATCCCTGGGTGAGGGCTGCTGCTGACTGCGAGAGAAGGATTGAGGGGATGTGAGGGAAAAGATTGTGGTGGGAAATGCCCGTGAAAGAAAGCCAGGCAGCCATGGAAGCAAGGCGATACTGCTGAGTCATGCATAGAGGGTGGATCCATCACCATAGCCTATCTCCCCCAACGTGCCAGCATTGGCAGCTGAACAATAGAGAGGCTGGCCCATCAAAGGCCTGACACGCCGATCTGTAGAGTAGGACCCCAGGTGGGGGTCTCCCTATGTGCCTGATGCAGACAACAGAGAAGGACCCCAGGCAAGGAAGCCCTCTAAGTGCCTGAACAGACAGAGTTATGGAGAAAGACTGGCCAAAGAGACCTTCTAATCGCCAGCTACAAGAGGCTCGAAGAAAGATTCTAATAGGGCCATAACTCCTGCAGCGGAGGCACCTGCACACTTGGCACCGCCGGGGTCCCCGCAAGCCAAGTGCTGCACCAGCTTCACGCTCAACTCTCACTGGGGCAGAGCTGCCACAGGCAAAAAAAATGTCTTGCGTCTCTGCGCACAGGGTCACTTTGGTAGTGTCTGACTCTTTGCGACCCTGTGGACTATGGCCTGCCAGCCTTCTCTGTCTTCTCCAGGCGAGAGTACTGGAGGGTACTGGCCAATACTGGCTGCCATACCCTTCCAAAGCACTATATTTTCTGCTGCCCTTGCTGCCAACCCCCCTGAGTACCTGGTGCTGCCAGAACCCCTGCGACCCAAGCAGCTGAACCACCTCCACCTCTGGCCCTCACTGGGGCAGACCCGAGTCCCCCAGGGCAGCCTCAGGAGCAAACCCCAGTGGACGACCCACATGCAGAGGTGGAAATAAAACCACGTATGGTTAAGGGAATATGGCTAACGGGCACCATGGCTAAGGAAGAAGACCCAAAACCCTCCCACGAGATGTGCAAGCTGCAGATTAAATCCACACAATCAACTAGGCAGACTCTGTGTCTATGGAATATATAAAAGGTCCTTGAGAGCTCCCACAAAAGAAAACACACTAGCTCTGATAGCTGAGGACATTGGAGGCAAGAACACAAAGGCGTAGGACCAGATTAGAGTCTGAGCTGCCCCCAAAGCAGGTCCAGAGACCAGCAGTGTTGGAGGGCATCCTAGGAGCTGAAGTGAACTGTGACTCCCAGCGAGGGAAAGGACTCTGACAGCAGTGACTCAAGAAAAACATCTGTTATTCTTATGTTTTGACTTGTTCTGTAGATTCTTTTGGATTTTCTTTTTCCTTTTTCTCCCTGCTTTGTTGTAGTTGTCGATTTTATTGGCACTATGAAACTAATTAAGCTTTTGAACTCTTTTTTCTTTTTTTCCTCAGTCACATTTTTTACTGTTGTTATAAACCTCTGCCTCTATGTTGGGCTTTTGCAGTTCTGGGGAGTTTTTTTTTTTTTTCCCCTCTCTTATTTTTAATTTTTTAAACCTATTATTATTTTTTCTACACTTATTCCTTTATTTGCTTTTCCTACTGTTCTTTTCCCCTTGTAGTTAATCTTTAATATATATAAATCTTCTTTATCTACCTCTATTTAACTTTGCATAGCTATTCTTTCTTTTCTTTCTTTCCTTTTGTCTCAACATATTTGTTAGTTTTATTCTCATTGCTTTATTCTCCAACTGACAACTTGCTTTAGTTTTGTTTTCCAATTTGTGCTTTAGTTAGTTTTGTTCTGGTAGACATAATTTTTGGTTTCCTTTGTTTGCCAGGTCAATCTATTGTACTTTATTTTTGTTGTACTGTTTTGATTTTGCTTATGGGTGTATATTCAATCACACTTTTTATTGTTGTTATAAACCATGCTGTCTCTGCATTGGGCCTTTGCAGTTCTGTGGAGTTTTCCTTTTTATTCTTTTCTGTTTCTTCTTCCCTTTTTTTTTTTTCTTTTTATAATTTTAACTTTTAATTTTTTTAAACCTATTATATTTTTTCTACATTTTTTCCTTTGTTTGCCTTTCCAACTGCTCTTTTGCCCTTGCAGTTAATCTTTAATGTATATAAATCTTCTTTATCCACCTCTATTTAACTTTGCATATCTATTCTTTCTTTCCTTTCCTCTCAACATATTTGTTAGCTTTGTTTTCATTACTTTATTCCCCACTTGGCACATTTCTTTAGTTTTGTTTTCCAGTTTGTGCCTTAGTTAGTTTTGTTCTTAACTGGTAAATATAATTTTTGATTTCCTTTGTTCTCTGGATCAATCTATTGTACTTTATTTTTGTTGGACTGTTTTGACCTTGCTCATGGGTGTATACGTATATGTGTATATTCTATTATTTTAATTATTATTTGCCTGATTTTGTAACTGTCATTTGTCTGGGGTTCATCTTTGGTTTCTTGATTTTGGATATTTGTTTTAATCTCACTTAATGCCATAACAAACCACTTGTGGAATCTTCGTTCCTGACCATAGATCAAGCCCTGATCCTTTGGAGTGGGAGCACTGACTCCAAGACCCTAGACTACCAGAGAACTAACCCTCAGTTCTGTTCAGTCATTCAGTCGTGTCTGACTCTTTGCGACCCATAAATCGCAGCACGCCAGGCCTCCCTGTCCATCACCAACTCCCGGAGTTTACTCAAATTCATGCCCATCGAGTCGGTGATGCCATCCAGCCATCTCATCCTCTGTCGTCCCCTTCTCCTCCTGCCTCCAGTCTCTCCAAGCATCAGGGTCTTTTCCAATGAGTCAACTCTTCGCATGAGGGGGCCAAAGTATTGGAGTTTCAGCTTCAGCATCAGTCCTTCCAATGAACACCCAGGGACTGATCTCCTTCAGGATGGACTGGTTGGATCTCCTTGCAGTCCAAGGGACTCTCAAGAGTCCTCTCCAACACCACAGTTCAAAAGCATCAATTCTTCGGCGCTCAGTTTTCTTTATAGTCCAACTCTCACATCCATACATGACCACTGGAAAAATTATAGCCTTGACCAGACAGACCTTTGTTGGCAAAGTAATGTCTCTGCTATTTAATATGCTATCTAGGTTGGTCATAACTTTCCTTCCAAGGAGTAAGTGTCTTTTAATTTCATGGCTGCAGTCACCATCTGCAGTGATTTTGGAGCCCCCCAAAATAAAGTCTGCCACTGTTACTACTGTGTCTCCATCTATTTGCCATGAACTGATGGGACCGGATGCCATGATCTTTGTTTTCTGAATGTTGTTTTAAGCCAACTTTTTCACTCTCCTCTTTCACTGTCATCAAGAGTCTCTTTAGTTCTTCTTCACTTTCTGCCATAAGGAAGGTGTCATCTGCATGTCTGAGGTTATTGATATTTCTCCCAGCAATCTTGATTCCATCTTGTGCTTCATCCAGCCCAGCATTTCTCATAATGTACTCTGCATATGAGTTAAATAAACATGGTGACAATATACAGCCTTGATGTACTCCTTTTCCTATTTGGAACCAGTCTGCTGTTCCATGTCCAGTTCTAACTGTTGCTTTCTGACCTGCATACAGGTTTCTTAAGAGGCAGTTCAGGTGGTCTGGTATTCCCATCTCCTTCAGAATTTTCCACAGTTTATTGTGATCCACACAGTCAAAGGCTTTGGCATAGTCAATAAAGCAGAAATGGATGTTTTTCTGCAACTCTCTTGTTTTTTTGATGATCCAGTGGATATTGGCAATTTGATCTCTGGTTCCTCTGCCTTTTCTAAAACCAGCTTGAACATCATTGTTCATGGTTCACGTATTATTGAAGCCTGAGTTGGAGAATTTTGAGCATTACTTTGCTAGCATGTGAGATGAGTGCAATTGTGCAGTAGTTTGAGCATTCTTACACATTGCCTTTCTTAGGAATTGCAGAAAGAAAGTGAAGTCGCTCAGTCGTGTCTGACTGTTTGCTACCCCGTGGACTGTAGCCCACCAGGCTCCTCTGCCCATGAGATTTTCCAGGCAAGAATACTGGAGTAGGTTGCCATTTCCTTCTCCAGGGGATCTTCCCGACCCAGGGATCAAACCCAGGTCTCCCAGATTGCAGGCAGATGCTTTAACCTCTGCACCACCAGGGAAGCCCTGGGATTTCTTAGGGATATATATCAATAATTATTTAAATGTAAATGGATTAAATGCTCCGAGCAAAAGACACAGACTGGTTGAATAGATACAAAAACAAGACCCATATGAATGCTGTCTACAAGAAACCCACTTTATACCTTAAGACACATAGAGACTGAAAGTGAGAAGATGGAAAAAAATATTCCATGCAAGCAAAAGAAAGTTGGAGTAGCTATCCTCATATCAGACAAAATAGACTTAAAATAAAAAAGATTACAAGAGATAAGGAAGGACACTACATAATAATTAAGGATCAATCTAAGAAGAAAACATAATGATTGTAAATATCTATGCACCCAACATAGGAGCACCTCAATACATAAGACAAACACTATCAGACATAAAAGGAGAAATTGACAGTAACACATTAACAGTTGGAGACTTTAACACCCCACTCACACCAATGGAGAGATCATCAAAACAGAAAATTAAAGAGGAAACACAAGTCTTAAATGATACATTAGATGAGATGGATCTCATTGATATCTTCAGGACATTCCATCCAAATGCAGAATATACCTTCTTTTCAAGTGCACATGGAAATTCTCCAGGATAGACCACATCTTGGGTCACAAATCAAACCTCAGTAAATTTAAGAAAATTGAAATCATATCACACATCTTCAACCACAATGCTATGAAATTAGATATCAATTACAAGAAAAAAACCTGTAAGAAACACAAACACATGGAGATTAAACAACACATTTCTAAATAACCAGCAAGTTACTGAAGAAATCAAAAGGGGAATAAAAAAATGGCTAGAAACAAGTGACAATGAGAACACGACAACTCAAACCTATGAGTGAGTGAGTGAAAGTTGCTCAGTTGTGCCCAAGCTTTGCGATCCTATGGACTATACAGTCCATGGAATTTTCCATGCCAGAATACTAGAGTGGGTAGCCTCTTCCTTCTCCAGGGGATCTTCCCAACCCAGGGATCAAACCCAAGTATCCGACATTGCAGGCAGATTCTTTACCAGCTGAGCCACAAGGAAAGCCTTCAAAACCAAGGGTTTTTAAAATTTATTTATGATTTTTATGATTTCTTTCCTACTAATTTTCTTTTTTTTTTTCTTCTTTTTCCAGTTGGTTTAGGTGTAAAGTTAGGTTGTCTATTTGATGTTTTTCTTGTTTTTTTGAGGTAGGATTGTATTGCTATAAACTTCCCTTTTTAGAACTTTTGCTGCATAAAGGTTCAAGCAGAAATATATGAGAAAAAAAATGAAAGAAACAATAGTAAAGATTAATAAAACTAAAAGTTGGTTCTTTGAGAAGATCAACAAAATTGACACACCCTTAGCCAGACTCATTGAGAAAAAGAGAGAGAAAAATCAAATCAACAAAATTAGAAAGAAAAAGGAGAGGTTACAACAGACAATGCAGAAATACAAAGGATTATAGGAGACTATTATGAACAACTATATGGCAATAAAATAAATAACCTGGAAGAAATGGACAGATTCTTAGAAAAGTTTAATCTTCTAAGACTGAACCAGGAAGAGATAGAAATTATGAACAACCCAATTACAAGCAATGAAATTGCAGCTGGGATAAAAAAACCTCCCAAAAAACAAAAGCTCAGGACCAGATGGCTTCACAGGAGAATTCTATCAAACATTTAGAGAAGAGCTAATGCCTTCTAAAACTCTTTCAAAAAATTGCAGAGGAAGAAACACTTCCAAATTCATTCTACGAAGCCACCATCACCCTGGTACAAAACCAGACAAAGATAACACAAAAAAAGAAAACTACAAGCCAATATCACTGATGAACATAGATGCAACAATCCTCAAAATTTTAGCAGACAGATCTCAGCAACATTTCAAAAAGCTCATACACCATGATCAAGTTGGGTTTATTTCAGGAATGCAAGGATTCTTCAATATATGCAAATAAATCAATGTGATACACCATATTAACAAATTGAAAGATAAAAACCATATGATCATCTCAATAGATGCAGAAAAAGCCTTTGAAAAAATTCAACACCTATTTACGATTGAAACTCTTCAAAAATGGGCATAGAAGGAATCTACCTCAATATAATACAGGTCGTATATGATAAACCTACAGCAAACGTTATTCTCAATGGTGAAAAACTGAAAGCATTTCCCCCTAAGTTTAGGAACAAGACAAGGATGCCAACTTTCACCACTAATATTCAACATAGTTCTGGAAGTCCTAGCTACAGCAATCACAGAAGAAAAAGAAATAAAAGCAATCTAGATCAAAAAAGAAGTAAATCTCTCACTGTTTGCAGAAGACAAGATACTGTACATAGAAAACCCTAAAGATAGGATCAGAAAATTACTAGAGCTAATCAGTGAATTTAGCAGTTTCAGGATATAAAATCAATACACAAAAATCACTTGCATTTCTATATACTAACAATGAAAAATCGGAAAGAGCAATTAAAGAATCAATCCCATTCACCATTGCAACAAAAAGTGTTAAATATCTAGAAATGAACTTACCTAAGGAGATGAAAGAATTGTACACAGAAAATTATAAGACACTAAAGAAAGAAATCAAAGATGACCTAAACAGATGGAGAGATATTCCATGCTCCTGGGTAGGAAGAATCAATATTGTGAAAATGACTGTACTACCAAATGCAATCTACAGACTCAACGTGATCCCTGTCAAATTACCAATGGCATTTTTCACAGAACTATAACAAAAAATTTCAAAATTCATTTGGAAACACAAAAGACTCTGAATAACCATGGCAGTCTTGAGAAAGAAGAATGGAGCTGGAGGAATCAAGCTTCCTAACTTCAGCTTATACTACAAAGGTACAGTCATCAAGACAGTATGGTACTGGCACAAAAACAGAAATATAGACCAATGGAACAAGATAGAAAGCCCGGAAATAAACCCATGCACCTATGGGTACCTATTTTTGACAAAGGAGGCAAGAATATACAATGGGGCAAAGACAGCCTCTTCAGTAAATGGTGCTGGGAAAACTGGACAGCTACATGTAAAAGAATGAAATCAGAGCACTTCCTAACACTATACACAAAGATAAACTCAAAATGGATTAAGGACCTAACTATAAGACCAGAAACTATAAAACTCTTAGAGGAAAACATAGACAGAACACTCAATGACATAAATCAAAGCAAGATCCCCTATGGCCCACTTCCTAGAGTAAAGGAAATAAAAACAAAAGTAAACAAGTGGGATCTGATTACAGTTAAAAGCTTTTGCACAGCAAAGGAAACTATAAGTGAGGTGAAAAGAAAACCCTCAGAATGGGAGAAAATAATAGCAAATGAAACAACTGACAAAGGATTAATTTCCAAAATATACAAGCAGCTCATACAACTCAATACCAGAAAAACAAACAACCCAATCAAAAAGTGGGAAAAAGACCTAAACAGACATTTCTCCAAAGGAGGCATACATATGCTAACAAACACATGAAAAGATACTCAACATTACTCATTATTAGAGAAATGCAAATCAAAACTACAATGAGATATCACTTCACACCAGTCAGAATGGCCCTCATCAAAAAGTCTACAAACAATAAATGCTGGAAAGGGTGTGGAGAAAAGGGAACACTCTTGCATTTTTGGAGGGAGTGTAAATTGATACAGCCACTATGGAAGACAGTATGGAGATTGCTTAAAAAACTAGGAATAAAACCACCATATGACCCAGCAATCCTACTCCTAGGCATATACCCTGAGGAAACCAAAACTGAAAGAGACACATGTATCCCATTGTTCATTGCAGCACTATTTACAATAGCTGGAACATGGAAGCAACCTAGATGTCCATTGACAGATGAATGGATAAAGAAATTGTGGTATATATACACAATGGAATATTCAGTCAGTTCAGTTGAGTTCAGTCACTCAGTCGTGTCTGACTCTTTGCGACCCCATGAATCGCAGCACGCCAGGCCTCCCTGTCCATCACCAACTCCCGGAGTTTACTCAAACTCATGCCCATCGAGTCAGTGATGCCATCCAACCAACTCATCCTCTGTTGTCCCCTTCTCCTCCTGCCCCCAATCCCTCCCAGCATCAGAGTCTTTTCCAATGAGTCAACTCTTCGTATGAGGTGGCCAAAGTATTGGAGTTTCAGCTTCAGCATCAGTCCTTCCAATGAACACCCAGGACTGATCTCCTTTAGGATGGAGTGGTTGGATCTATTACTCTGCCATAAAAAGGAACACATTTGAGTCAGTTCTAATGAGGTGGATGAACCTAGAACCTATTATACAGAGTGAAGTGAGTCAGAAAGAGAAAGATAAATATCATATTCTAATGCACAAATAGGGGATATAGAAAAATGGTACCAAAGAATTTATTTACAGGGCAGCAATGGAGAAACAGACATAGAGGATAGACTCATGGACATGGGGAGAGGGGAGGAGAGGGTGAGATGTATGGAAAGAGTAACATGGAAACTTACATTACCATGTGTAAAATAGATAGCCAACGGGAATTTGCTGTATGTCTCAGGAAACTCAAACAGGGGCTCTGTATCAACCTAGAGGGGTGGGATGGGGAGGGAGATGGGAGGGAGGTTCAAGAGGGAGGGGATATGTGTGTACCTGTGGCTGAATCATGTTGAGGTTTGACAGAAAACAACAATATTCTGTAAAGCAATTATCCTTCATTAAAAAATAAATTAAAAAAAAAAAGGAAAAGGATTCCAAAACTAACTTTTCAGTATAATTGCAGTTTGAGAGGAATGAGGTTAAGGGTAACATAGAAAGGAAATATTCTAAATTCTTTCTGGGTGATGAAATTAAGAGTAATTTTTATTTTGTGTTTTCTAATTTTTTAAAAATAATGTGTCCTATTGCCTTCTTATACTCTGCATTTATGAAGCTAAAAATTGCATTCAAGCTCAAATTCAACAAAAAGCACAAACGGTCTTAAAATAGTAAAAAAAAATTTATTTTTTAAAAGCAAGGGTTTTTATATTTACACGTGTGTGTGTGTGTGTGTGTGTGTGTGCTCAGTTGTGTCTGACTCTTTGCAACCCCATGGACGTAGCCCACCTGGCTCCTCTGTCCATGGGGTTTTCCAGGCAAGAATACTGGAGTGGGTCGCCGTTTCCTACTCCAGGGAATCTTCCTGTCTCTTGCATCTCCTGCATTGGCAGGGGGGTTTTTACCACTGCGCCACCTGGGAAGCCCATGACATTTACGGATATGTTCCCCTATTCTTGTCATGTGTAAGTTTAAAATAACACTGTAGGCCAATATGCTTTTGTTCTAGAAAACACAGAAAATTTCTCTTTTCACCAGCCCTTCTTCATCATTCCTCCAAATCAACTCACACTAGAAAATTCTTGTTATTATTTGCTGGTCTTGTACTCAAATAAAAAACTTCCTCTTATTTTGCATGTGAGTGCCAAATGCTGCAGTATGAGCTTTGCCTTTCCATAAACGAATCCATCAGGGAAAACAAATTTGACACTGGCTCTTAGGTCAAGGTCTAATGTTATGAGATTTTTCAAAATAATCCCAGGGGAAAATATTTGTCTGGTTTGTATATGACAGCACTTAGGAACAAACTCTCCCAGTTCCCCAAAATGATAAACGTACATTTGACAGTCCAGTGCAACAGTATTTCAGAATCCACACACACACATTTTAAAGAGACAGACATTTCTGGATACTCCTTAAAAGACCTACTAGCAAAAGTGTTCATTTCTGATGTTGGAAAGAGTTTTCAGCACTTATATTGGAATGTGTGTATGTGTTTTCACCATGAGATTCCCATGGTCTTGTGAGAACCCTTATGGGAGAGGAGTTGGAAGGGCAATGACTTCTCATTCTTTTCAGAGTCTTCTTGTCTACACCAGTGGTCAGGTTCACTTGAGTCTGGGCTAGAACAAACAAATATCCTATTTATATCCACCGACTGGCTAATTGGCTAATAGATGATGATGTTAGTTACTCCAGTTTCCTCTTGCTGTGGATAAACAGATAGGAGACTCAACTGAAGATCACGTGGCACCAAATCGACAATGTTTCTCCCTTCAGTCCTTCACACACTTACCAATTTATTAGGATAAACATGAAGGGTGTAAGCGGATAGTGCCAGCAGCAATGAGGAAGCAGGGCTTTGGGCAGTGGTCTAGAATTAGTTCAAATTTTTACTTCCTCCTAATTTGAATTCTTGATTCCTGGTGAGATATATAATATATATTTATGGATGTACTTTGTATTCAATTGCTAGGGCCACTGTAACAAAAATAGCACAGTCTGGGTGGCTTAAATGCAAAGTAATGCTGTAGGATTCAAGAAAGACTCCATCACCCAATCAGGGTCCAGGGCAGGCCAAACTGGCCTTCACTATGCGTCTCTCCCTTCAAAAAATATCATACATACACACATGTATGCACACATCAGTCTCTATGTTATAGGTTGAACTGTGTCCCCTAAAAATCATATGTTGAAGTCCTAGCCTCTAGTACCTCAGGATGTGGATAGAATAGGGTTGTTCAGATGGAATTAGTTAAGATGAGCTCATCCAGGAGTTGAGTGAGCCCTTAATCCAGTATGACTGGTGTTCTCATAAAAAGGAGGTATTTGGAGACAGGCACACAGAGATAAAACATTATGTGAACATGAAGGAAGAGATTATGGTAATGAATCTACAAGCCAAAGAATGTAAAAAAAAAAAAATGCCAGCAAATCACCAGATGCTGGAGAGAATCATGGAAGAGTTCCCCCACCCCCATCATAGCATAGAAGGAACCAAGTCTGCTGATACGTTGAACTTGGACTTCTAGCTGTGCATTACATACATTTGTGGCATTGCCTTTCAAATTTGATGTTTCGTGTATTGCTATTTTTTTTTGGCAATAATTATAGCCACGTATGCATGCAACTAGTATATGGGCCAGTTGAAAAGCTTATGGGATGTGGTTTATGATTTCACAGAATTTCTTCCGTTTTTCACAGTTAATAGTATCATTTACTTCTTCATTTTGGTTTAGAAGTTTTCTTTATTCCACACAAGTTTAGTTTCAACTTGGGCAATCATGCATCGTCAGAGCAGGCGCTCATGCTCTGGGGTCAGGTAAATGATAGAGTTGGCTCATCTAGAACTTAAAACCTTCTACAGCCTTGTGGTGACTGGGAAAAACATGTTATGGCTTTTCCAGTTGGCCTCCTCACAGCAACGCGCCCATGGATAACAACACAAATGCTGTGATATTATCCTGTCAGTTCTGATGATGCCCAATCTCATCTGTTCTTTGAAGTCCTTCATGGAGAAGCTGATGGGTGCAGAGTAGCTGTTACACGTTTCCTGGTACCAGTCCTTCAGAGAACAAATCTAGATAAACGTCTTACCAGTGGTCAGGAAAGCATCACGTCTGTTCAAGAGAGCAAAGAACACATCTAAGGAAACAGAATGTAAGTCCTCAAATATTCTAGATAGCCTAATCTACCAGAAAACAGTGGATGAGTGTAGGATTACAAATAGTGTTTTGTGTCCTCACTCAGCCATGTCCAACTCTTTGTGACCCCATGGACTATATATAACCCATGTGACTCCTCTGTCCATGGGATTCTCCAGGCAAGAGTACTGGAGTGGGATGCCACGCCCTCCTCCAGCAGATCTTCCCCATCCAGGGATCAAACTCATGTCTCTTACATTTCCGGCAGTGGCAGGCAGGCTCTTTACCACTGAGCTATCTGGGAAGCCCCAGGGTACAGATATGAGAACACCAAATGATAAGGCATGGCACCCATATAAATAAGAGACTTCAAAAATATTTTTTCAAAAAGAGAGATAGTTGTGATTTTTAAGAGAGAGTGTTAATGTGCTTTAAATGTTACTTATTATTCAAATACAGAAAAAAAAAAAAAACCTTCAAAGAACTTTGGTACCCCACATAC
Organism: Cervus canadensis; assembly: GCF_019320065.1. Classification (NCBI taxonomy): domain Eukaryota; kingdom Metazoa; phylum Chordata; class Mammalia; order Artiodactyla; family Cervidae; genus Cervus; species Cervus canadensis. The sequence goes on from NC_057416.1 coordinate 23,298,090, forward strand.
CTATCTGCTAGTTTCAACAGTTATTAATAATTGTTATAAATTAATTGTTTAATAATCACCATCAAATAGCAGTCATTACTAATCTAAAAGTTTTGCTGAAGAATATTACAAATAGCAAACAAAGCATTGAGGAAAATGGGAAAATTAGCTGAGATAATAAGCTCCAATTCCTGCAATAATAGTCTGTTACATTATGGACACTGAGGGTCACTATGGACTCTTTCGTAAGGAATCCAGGCGTCTGGCAGAGTCTCCAACAGCGGGGGATCTCACCCTCCCTTGGGAAACAGCCCAGAGCCCTCTCTGCAGGACTTAAGACTTGATAGTTTGCCTAGCAATTTCTCCCCCCGCAGTTGCTGTATGTACTGCATCTCTCAGACTTTCGTCTGCGAACCTCTTTGATGAGGCAAAACCCCTCCAACCATCTACCCTACCTGTTAGCTCTGAACACAGGGGGAACTTGCCTTTGCTCTATCTTTCTGTCCAGTGTTTTGACGGACGATGTCTTTCCAGCAACCCAACTGCTCAGAATAAAGACCACATCTTCTTTTCTCCTCTCTCTTTGTGCTGGTCGGGAACAGAAATGTGTTTCTCATTATTTGGTCTGTTTTACAATGTAAGTTCCTGCTGGGGTTCATTGCTTTGGGGATTACTAGGTATTTCATCTCATACAAGACTGGCCCTTCCTTAATGTTTAACAGCAGCAGTCTGTTCCGAGACAGGAAATCCTGAAGTGTTTTGCTGAATTTAAAGACTCAACCAAACATTAAGGTTCCGAAGATTTTTCCTGTTTTTTTTTAAAGGTGTAATTTCCTTCTGGCTGGTGTGTATATGCATTATGAGGGTGCTGGGCAGGGTAGCGGGGGTATTTGGAAAGGGGAGGTGAGTGGTAGGAAGGACCCAAAGATAATTTGAAGGTTAAAAGCCATGATGGCACAATGGAGAGAAGACAGTCCCTAGAGCTAGAAGATCATCCCAAGTCTTTCTTACTGGCTCTTGGAACAGCTAGTGACTTTGGGAAAGTGACTTGATCTTTTGGGTCTTACTTTATCATCTGCAAAGAAGATGATATAACCTACTCCTGAGGGTTGTTGTGAAGATTAAGTCACATGCTGAGTGAGAATACCTGGCACGTTCTAGGTGTTCAGTAATTGGTACCTCTTATCTTCCTGTGTGCTGGCGAGGAATGTCAGCATTGCTAATACAGGGCCTGTGACCAAGGGTCACCCCAATCTAGGGAATAGATGTTTACAGTAGAGCTTGGATCTGTGTTTAAGGACCATCACTAGGGGGCAGGGAGAAAGCATGGCTTAACCCAGCTCTGTGACCCAGGGCAAGTCACTTGGCCTTAGTAACCTCATTAAAGAAACACCCATTGAGACCCTGCCTCCAGCTCCAGGGCACTGGGTCATCTCTGATATGGGAACCACAAGCATCCCCATAGGGTGGACCTGGGGATCAGATGAGATAACGTCTGCGAAAGTACTTGGTAAACTTGGATCACAATCTAAATGCACTGCTGTGGACGTGAGGCTCCGGGAACATTTACTCTGTCCCATTCATGAGCTTCAAACACAAACTCTCCATTCCTCGGCGTTCAGCAGAGAGCAAACACATTCTGTTTGGCTTTGGCATTGAAAGAAAAGTAAACAGTACCTTTGCAGTTGCTTTGCTTCCTCTCTTTACCCTTCACAACAAAGCCAGGCCCTTTAAGTGCTTCCTGCTGAGTTGAGAAAGAGATGCAGGATTACAGATCTAGCCCCAGCTCACAGGACCTTAGAGGAGGGGAAAGGTGGGACATCAGAACAAGGGCATCTAAAGACACCTGCACCTGGTTCTTAGTTAAGGGACTGGCCTTTTCTCAAGCCCCAAACCAGGGCCAAGTACCCCCAAGACAATCGCCACATTTTTCCATGGGGTAAAGGGCATTACCCACGTGGAAGGAGGTGGCAATGCCAGGAGAACACATATGAACACACCTGGACAGTAGCACGCTGGATCATGCCAAGCGTTACTGTGAGGAAGAGGATGAGGAGGTCTGGGGCCAGCCTGGGAAGCATGGTCCAGCGTCTTCACTTTGGGTCGTGCATTTTACTGTGAGAAGATTCCTGAGTGAATCCAAAGCCCTGTGCGTTTTGTCCTTGAAATGTCTGTCACTTCCCTTCTGTCGCCATTCTCCATCTGAGGGCCTTCGGTCTGTTTCCTTCAGTTTCACCAGTCCATCCTGCATGTCCTGAATACTGCCTTTGGGATGGGAATTAGAATGGTCACAATCTAGACAAGCCTACTATTCCTACCTAAGCTCCAGACGAACCTGTGGCCCCATCACGTCTGTGCCTTGGCTCTGTCGCTCCCCCTGGAGGTGCCTTTTTCCTCTCTTACTATTTACACCCTCCTGTCCTTCAGGACACTTTGTGCTTTCCCTCCACATGAAATCTTCTATGACAATTCAATCCCACCGCTCTTTCTCCCTCCACTGGTAGACTATAGTATACTAGAGTAGAGTAGAATACATATTTTCCATATTACTTTTTGACCTTTTGGAGAAGGAAATGGCAACCCACTCCAGTGTTCTTGCCTGGAGAATTCCCAGGACAGAGGAGCCTGCTGGGCTACAGTCCATGGGGTCACAGAGAGTCGGACACAACTAAGCGCCTGTCACTTTTGGCCTTTAATGATTTTCTGCTCCTTCTTCACTTGTAAACAGTTTGCCTTTGGAGCAAGCACTATACTGGGACCTGAGGAATCCAAATGGTGAACCAAACGCAACTGGCCTCTCCCCAGAAGAAATTCATACTTACATTTAGTAAGTAAGAAGGGAGATTTCAAAAAAAGAGAGAAAAAAGAAATAAGCGATACCTAATACATAGTAAAGAGCACGGATTTCATTAGGAAAGCAATGAAAGCCATTGTAGAGGGCTTTAAAACATTTTAAAATAGCTTCGTTGAGGTATAATTGGCAATAAGCTGCACATATTTAAAACGTGTATAACTTGCTTAGTTTTGACATATGTATGTACCCATAAAATCATTATCACAATATAGTGAGCATATTTATACCCCTCAAAAGTTTTCTTGTCCTCTCTCCTTCTCTTAGCCCCTGCTTCAAATGTCAATTAGTTTGAATGTTCCAGAATTTTCAATAAATAATCCTACAGTATATATTTTTACATGTGGCTTCTTTCAGCATATTTTAAAAAAATATTTATTTACCTTTTTTTGTCTGTGCCAGGTCTTAGTTGTGGCACGCAGAATCTTTTTAGTTGTGCATGTGGGATCTAGTCCCCTGACCAAGGATCGAACCTGGCCCCCTGCACTGGGAGTGCGGAGTCTTAGCCACTGGACCACCATGGAAGTCTTTCAGCGTATTTATTTTGAGAGCCATCCATGTTGTGTCATGTATTGATCTTTCATCCTTCTTTACTGCTGAGCAGTATTCCATTATATGATATACCATTTAGCTTATCCATTGACCTGTTGATGGACTTTTGGGTTATTCCCATTTTTTGGTTCTTATAAGTAATATTATTGTGAACCATAAATACTAGTATTTATGTAGACATACATTTTCATTTCCTTTGAGTAGACAACTAGGACCGAAATTTCTCAGTCATGTGGTAAATTTATGTTTAGTTTTCTAAAGAACTGCCAGGTCTGTTAGACCTCCAGGCCATCATTCTATTCATGTTAGATTATTGTAAGATAATGCGGACATAGACAAAGATGGCAATGAAGGAAAATAATCACTAACATTTAGTATATGTTTCCCATAGTCTAGGCATTGCGCTAAGAATTTTTAAACACCTTATTCCTTAATCCCTCCAACAAACCTTCCGAGATAGTGAGGTATGCACTATGATTTAGCCTCATGTATAGAAGAAGCACCTGAGACTTTCTAAAACTGAATAATTTGCCCGAAGTCTCTGACCTACTAGCAAAGTGCATGCATGCTAAGTCGTTTCAGTAGTGTCTGACTCTATGCAACACTATGGACTGCAGCCAGACTCCTCTGTCCATGGGATTCTCCAGGCAAGAATACTAGAGAGGGCTGTCATGCCCTCCTTCAGGGGATCTTCCCAATCCAGGGATCGAATCCATGTCTCATGTCTCCTGCATTGGCAGGTAGATTCTTTACCATTAGGGTCACCTGGCAAAACCTAAACCTAGGTCTTTCTGACTCTCAAGTTTGTGTTTATAACCACAGTGTAAGACTAAACCAGTGGATGCTAAAGTCAAGACACTTGTCTTATGCTTTGCTTTATTCTCAGACTGGGGGTGTGGGGAGGGGTGTGGGAAGCAGAACATTCTGTGTCTACAAGGAAGGTTCTCTTTAGTTAAGACACTGGTTTCATTTTGTTTTAAACATTAGTCTAAAGATCCAGGCAAAATACTAATATAATGTGTGAGATACACTTAGAATTCATTTTTATGGATTGTTTTAGAACTCCGTAGAGATCATTTATCAAGTCGAATCCAAGTATATGACTACATTTTAAATGTATGTCTTTTTTACTCAGTTTAGATCATAGTTTTTTAGAGGGCTTCATCCATCAAAACACAATAAATGGAAATTGTATCAGGAATCCCAAGAGTCTGTGATATTTGGAGGCAGATGATAGAGTCAAGAGAACATGAGTTTGGGAATAAAACAGACTTGGATTGAATACTGGGTCTGATTTGTATAGTGGAGAAGCTACTTAAACCTCATTTTCCTTACCTATAGAGAATAGAGATCGTCATGACTATTTTAAAGGTTTGTTTTGAGGATTAAAGATGATTACAAGTCAAAGCCTTAAGTTGTCAAAGCCTGAAGTTCTCAATGAGTGTCAGATTCTAGTTTCATTTTCCACTTCTTTTTTTTTTTATTTTTTTAAGAAAGGACTCACAATTTTCATCCTGGCTTAAAATCTAAAGGCCTTTCTGTCTGAGAGTGGTGGTCCTCCCAAACAACAGGCAAAATTGTGTATGTCTATGCCTCTGCATGGAGAAGGCAATGGCACCCCACTCCAGTATTCTTGCCTAGAAAATCCCATGGACGGAGGAGCCTGGTGGGCTGCAGTCCATGGGGTCGCTACGAATCGGACACGATTGAGCGACTTCACTTTCACTTTTCACTTTTACACATTGGAGAAGGAAATGGCAGCCCACTCCAGTGTTCTTGCCTGGAGGATCCCAGGGACGGAGGAGCCTGGTGGGCTGCCATCTATGGGGTTGCACAGAGTCGGACACGACTGAAGCGACTTAGCAGCAGCAGCATACCTGTGCATTTTGGGGAAATGTCCCCAGCTTCTATCAGATTTCAGAAAACTCCATGATTCAAAAACAGTTCAGAACCACCACGAGACTGTTTTTCATTCATTTAGTCATTCATTTATTCATTCAACAATATTTACTGAATACCCACTATGTATGGATCAAGAATTTTATACAGATAAACTCTGTCCCTTCCTGCCTTTAAGGACTTTACAGTTTCGAGCAGTAAATAAAAAACCTGCAGTGTGTTGTGAATTTGTGTGTTACCCCATAATTACATACATCAGAGAGAAAGCTTGATGTGTGAAGAAGAAAGTAGAAGATTCCTAGAAGACTGCTAAGGTGGAGGTGAACAGGATACAATCATTGCAAGGAAAAGAATCAGGAATCCAAACATTTACTTCCTGACTTTCCTGTGTTAGTGGCAGCCCGCTGCTCCATTGCTGGAGAAGACAGCATGGGTTCTGCCGGGACTGAAGTGCCAGCCAGGATGTGTGTATGCACACGCGCATGTGTGGTGTGTAAGGGGTGGGATGCGGAGCAAGCAAGTACAGCTGCCGTGCCCCTTACCATCTCGGAGGCCCTCAGAGCTCTGCCTACCTGGAGGGGGCTCATTTTTTCTAATTTGCTCAAATGTTCTGTGTTGGCTGCAGCCCCATGTGGCCCTGCTACACTGTGTCAAATTTCCCTTTAGCACTTCTGCTGTTAAACTTTAAAGTGGATCAACTCCAGTCCTTAAAAAAAAAAAAGTGTGCTCTTTGCTCAACTGATCTCTTAGTGGATGTTCCAAGCAGAATATAAATAAGGTGTTTCCAGGCATTTAGCAAGGTGTGCTGGAAAAATCCTGAAGCTGGCCGGGAATTGGTGGTACCGTGTGACTCTAAGCCCTCATTTTATAGATGAGGGCACTGGGGCCTGGTGATGTGACTTCTCCGGGATTTAGAGGTTGTTCCTTAAGTCCCCGCTGCCGTTGAGAAGTAAAGGAGCACCAATGCAGGAGCGTAGTGAAGGCACCTTCTGGGAGATTCTTTCTCATGGTTTGAGCACTGGACAGTGAGAAGGGGCCCCCCTGCAGTCACTCTCATTTCTGCCAGCCCTGCCCTCAGTGACGGGCCCCACCTGCCCCATCGTATCTTAGGGACTGGAGCCCATGTGTGTTTATTCTTTCCAGTCCTGCACTTTGCTCTTTTATGTTCACTGCCCCTGCGGTTGTGTTTGTTCCTGGAGCTCCCTTCATACATATTGCAGGCAGCCCCGTGTTTACTCACGCTCAGGACTAAATATAACCTTCACTATCACCAGAGGCATCCTTACATGTCAGTCCCTTTCCTGTCTGTGTGCAAACTCCACCGCAGCCTGCAGACCCAGCGTGAGTACCAGCGCTGCTTTCATATCAGGGGAGTTCTCGTTTAAATGGAAACCGTCACCCAAAACACGGATGGCTGGGTTCGGGAAAAAATCAGTTCTCATCACAGGTGGCCCTCCTGCTTTGTCTCTGGCGTGCAGAAAGCCCAGGTCTCCACATCATAGGAGAGACTGGCCCCTCTTCTCCATTGAACAGCATGGCAGGTGCCCCTTTCCCATCCTGTGGGCCTTTGAAGGGAAATAGAAAGTGTTTGTTGTGCTTGTCACATCCTTCCCTCCTTTAGGACCTTCTAAAGGATCCCTGGAAGAGTCTGGTTAGTGGCTTTACGTAGGGTCAGAGACTGGAAATTGCCACCAGAGTCCACGGAACACAGGAAAGTGCCTAATCCCACTCCCTCCACGAAGCTCTCCCTAACTGTTCTGTCAACCCTGCTCTCTACCATCTATAGTAATTACTGTGCTGGTTATAAGTTGTCTGTATGGTTCGTAAATTATTTTGTGGTTTTAATCTTGCAAAATGAGAGTGAAAGCTCATCAGAATTGGAGTCTGTGTCTCCTTAACGTTTACCCACTCTAGTCAGTGTTGAGAGAACATGAGGTACTTACCAACTTCCCGTCTTCGTGAGGAACATGAAAGAAGGTGCAAGCTGGCATTTCCCTCTTCTCTGAATCTAGTAGCATCTTCTGTGACCTCCATTACCGGGCTGGCAAGAAGAGGTGGCCCCAAGTGACAGCCGAACCACTTCTTCTTTTTTTTTTTTCTGACTACTTCTTGCACATACTCAGTGAGAGAGGAAAGGGGGGCCTGGCTCAGCCAGCCTGATCAACCTAGGGACCGTGGGCTGACAGTCTTGAAACCACATTACCCTGGCATCCTCAAAGTGGGTCTGAAATCAGATCCCTTGAAAATTCTCCAAGGTTCACAAGGTCAGAGATTCAGTCCTTGGAAAGAATGCTATATGCAATGATATCATTTCCCAAACCAGCCTCCCTTCCTTCTAGCAATTATTGGGCATCTACCTGTGGACAATGCTCTGGGTCAGCAAGGCAAGTCAACATGGTACTGGTACTCCTTCTACTCATGGAGCTGACTGTGTGTGTATGTTAGTCATTTAGTCGTGTTTGACTCTTTGTGACCCCTGTAGCCTGCCAGGCTCTTCTGTCCATGGGATTCTCCAGGCAAAAATACTGGAGTGGTTTGCCATTTCCTTCTCCAGCGGAGCTTACGATCTAGGAGAAAAGACTTGTCCACTGACATCTTAGAAGGACTGAGAAAGAACCTTTAACATATGATGTTGGGCTGCTATGGGAGTTGTCAGGAGAGGGTTGGATGTTTAGAAGCAAGAGACACTTTGGCAGGGGCTCAAGGAAGGTGAGAAAACAGAGAAGGAAAATGCTGAAGAGGAAATATTGTTTGTTTGATTTTCAGCTTGTTTCTACTCTGGGAAGGAAGCAAGCGGAGGAGGTGAGCTTGTAGGTCCTGGAAAAGGCATGAGAGCAGCAGCAAATGTGATTCCATTGGACAGGAGAGAATGTGTTGGGGGGCCGTGACAGTACTGGCCACATTTTGTGTGCTTTTCAGGATTATTCCTTGTCATCTTGTCTATAGATGGCAAACTAGTGACTTTTCTGCGTGGCAGGCTGGCCAGCTACTGCACCTGTTCTTGAAGGTGTTCAAAGAGCAGGTGCATAGCTGTGTTTGCTGTGATGGAGGAAGGGAATGCGTTCTTGCTCTTTGCCCTCAGTTGTGTTTAGGGGTCATCCCCTGCTGTCAGGACTTGAGTGAGGACACAGTGTCTGAGCCTGTGCATCGGAGCAGCTGTCTGGTCAGTGTGCATCTCCCGTGGGCTGTAGGGCTGTTGGTGAGGGTGGGGTCGGTGTGGTGGTTAGAACTGGAGAGTCTCTGGCTGTGACACCCACCAGCAGACCTCGAGGGGCCTAAGGAGGGTGTCCTTAGGTGCAGCTGAGAACACAAAGAACGGGAAGCCTGTTGACAAGGAGGCGGGGCTGCCTGTGAGCTCAAGATGGGGCCTCTTGATTTTCAGTGATTCATTGTTAGAACCGGAATTTCAGGGTTCCTGTGGCCTGGGGTCTACACAGGTAGGCATTTGAGAACGAGAATTACTGGGTCACTGGGTGGTATTGAGTGTGGCTATATCCAGAGTGTGAAAGCTTCCCCCAGAATACAAAACAGGATCTTTACTGCCTCGGTCGGACAGGATATTACATTGGATGTAAGATCACAGCCTGTGTCTCCCTTGGAAACAGGCAGAAATGTCTATAAACACTAAACGCAGATAAAAAATGCTCAGCTTGGGTTTTAAATCAGAATGAAAGACCAGTTAGTTTTGCTCACTGGCATATGTGTGTGTGTGTGTCCCTCAAGTCACTTTAGTCGTGTCCAATTCTGTGCAACCCTGTACTGGAGTGGGTTGCCATGTCCTCCTCTAGGGGATCTTCCCGACCCAGGGATTGAACCCGCTTCTCTTAAGTCTCCTGCATTGTCAGGCAGGCTCTTTACCACTAGCACCACCTGGGAAGCCCCTCACCAGCATACGGTTTTTGTTATCCCACAGTCCACATACAACTAGAAGACAGGAGTCGTGTGTAACCTGGCAACTGAGAGATGCTTAGAAATGCTAGTTACATCTTGACCCCATTCCGCCTGTTCCTGAAAGAAGAAAGTCTCGGCCCCACACATTTGGAGGCTTTCTGCACAATCTGGTTCTTTATCTTGTGTTTAGTAAAACATGAGCATCAGTTATGTGCTAGGGGATGATATAAAGTCCCCACCTTTGTGGAATTTAGATTCTAGTAGGAGAGAAAGTGAAGAAGCAAAGTGTATAATGACAGGTAGTGAAAAGTACACTGAAAAAAAAAAAAAACAACAGAGAAAGGGGAGATAGCATCTGCCTTTTCTAATCTTCATTGGGTGCATTTCAGCAATTTCTTTCCCCAGAAATGCCCCCAGACTCCCCTTACCCTTATCTCACTCACCCGTTGTTATGTTGTCGTTGATTTAGATCTCAGCTCTGTTTGGACTTAACTCCTTCCATTTGGGTTTAATTTCCTTCTCAAAATTCACCCTTTTCCTTGAGGGGCCGTGATTAGCTATAGTCTTCCAGTCTTTGTCTGACTATATCTTTATTTCATCCCTACTTTTATTTGGTACCTTAGCCCTGTATAGATTCTAGATTAAAAGAATGTTCCTGGGGCATGTAGAAATATTCTGCCATCTTCCAGCATCTTCTGCAACCAGGCTAATTGTTGTCCTTTGCATAAACTGTCTTTTTCTCTCATTGTTTTTCTTCTCTTCCCTGTTTTTTCTTTTCCTCTTTCACTGTTTCCTTCAGGTGCGCTAAGTTTTTAAAAACTGTGTGTGTGTGTGTGTGTGTGTTCTGTAGCTTCACCCTAAGTCATCTTGGTTGGTATAGGCTTATTTTTCTCTGTTCTGTTTGAGACTGATGCCTTCATATCTTCAAACATGAATCCTTATCTATTCTCTCAAAGCTTAAATGAAATGTTGGTCCTTCTTTTATTTCTTGTAATACTCTAATAGTTTCTACCTCTTTATCTCTGGCTTCATAGTGGGTAATCTGTGTGTATCTATTTCCCAGTTACAAATTGTAGCAACCTATTTTACAATTCACATAGTCTCTCTTCAGTTTTGCTAATCTGCAGTTAAACTGTACATTGCATTTTAATCTTAATGATGACATTTGTTCCTTTTAAGAAAAAAATTTCAAATATTTTCCTGTTTTTCTTAATGCTTAATATTTTCTTGGAGTTTTGGCATTTTAGGGAGGGGTCTGTATTTAGTCACTTCAGATATTTCTTTTAGATTCTCTTTCAGATTGCTGTTCTACTCTGTAACATCTAATTTTCCATTTTGTTTTCTCATTCTCAAAAATGGTGGGTTGTTTCCTTATGTGTTTTAAAATCTTTTAATTTCTGATAAAGACTGTGAAAAGCTCTTGTGGCATGGATTTTGAGAACATCTTTTTCATGGTTGCTCTGTTTACGCCAAGGACTCTGGGTATCACTGGCCCAGGACTATGTTTTTACATTAATTCCTGAATTTAGGCTTTTCTAGACTATACAGATAAATCTGAATCCTTCATCCATGTAAGACACAGGCTAGAGTCCCTGTTTTTCTGGGGAGACTTTATTTCCCCACCCAGAGTCCAGCTAGAAGCAGAAAAACATTATTGTAATATTGTGGTACTGATGGGTAGATTTTTCTAGTCTTTTACCTGAGGAGGGAGGTCTATTAGGGTCCCATCTTAATGCAGGAATTTAAGTTCCCAGCTCCATATCTCTATTAGGCACAAAGCCTAGTTGAGATCTAATACATAAGCTAAATATTTACTTTAAAACCCAGTGCTGCAGCAGGGACCTCCAGCAGTATCTTGGAGGTCATTAGAAACACAGAATCTCAGCATCAGCCAGATCTGTAGAGCCCGAATTTTCACTTTAACAAGATCCCAGGTGATTCATGTGCACATTAGAGTTTGAGAAGCACTGCCTGGATCACCATGCCGTATTATGCTTGTTCTTCCAATCTCTCCCCTAGAGAAGGGACCATGTTATTAGCTCATGTTTTCTGGTTTTGTTTTTAATTTTCCACTGCATTTTTGGGCAATGAGAATTTCACTCTTTCTTGGGAGCTCACCTATGCATTTAAAACCACTTTTGTTAAAACCTTCTTAGTCTGACATATGGCCAGGCCTGGAAGGCCAATTTTACTCTGTTTTCAAAGTCCAGTGTTGAGTTTTTAGCAGCTTCCTATACCAACCCCTCTAGGGCTTCCCTGGTGGCTCAGTGACAAAGATCCTCCTGCCAATGCAGGAGATGTGGGTTTGACCCCCGGGTCAGGAAGATCCCCTGGAGAAGGAAACAGCAACACACTTCAGTATTCTTGCCTAGAAAATCCCATGGACAGAGGAGCCTGGTGGGTTACAATCCATGCGGCTACAAAAGAATCAGACATGACTTAGCAACTAAACAACAACAATACCAGCCCCTAGCTTAGTGCTTTTGTATGTAGACAGTCATTACTGTAGCTGTCATGTTCAAATGATAGATTAGAACTGATCTTTTGAAAGTTGTATAGTTAAATGCATATTTTTTGCTTAGCTACCTTTCCTTACATGGTGACTACTTTTTTACATATTAATGCTTTTGAAGAATTGACACAGTCCAAATCTTCTAACTGATTTGAACTGTGTCAATTATTTGAATCAATTTGAAGATTTGAAGAATTGTTGCTTTTGAACTGTGGTGTTGAAGACTGTTGAGAGTCCCTTGGACTGCAAGGAGATCCAGCCAGTCCATCCTAAAGGAAATCAGTCCTGAATATTCATTGGAAGGACTGATGCTGAAGCTGAAACTCCAATACTTTGGCCACCTGATGTGAAGAACTGGCTCTTGGAAAAGACCCTGATGCTGGGAAGGATTGAAGGTGGATGACAGAGGATGAGATGGCTGGATGGCATCACCAACTCAGTAGACATGAGTTTGAGTAAACTCTGGGAGTTGGTGATGGACAGGGAAGCCTGGCATGCCGCAGTCCATGGGATGGCAAAGAGTCAGACACGACTGAGCGACTGAACTGAACTGAACTGAATGCTTTTGAGACAGGCTGGAACCAGGGATCCTTTACTGCAGTGCTTGCATCTGAACAAATGTCTCCTTCAGCAACAGAATACAAAGAAACTGTAAGGGAATAAAAATAACTATATGCATGCAAAGTTGGGGCAAATTATGAACAATAAGATACAAAAAGACCAAAATTCAACTGGCACTTCTAAAGTGTGGGGAGCAAAAGCAGGGTACTGCCCATGATCCCTGCACACAGCACCACCAAGGAGGTGGGCAGACCACCTAAGCCACTCCTCTGGCCAGATCCACCCACCCAGCCACCACTCTCAGCCCATTTAAGGAACAAGCTCACCCTCTGCCTAGAGGAGTGAACAAAGGAATCTGTTACTTGTTTTCTCTCCCTCCTGAGACCCAATAAAGCCTTGCCTCCATTCCTCATCTGGCCTCTTATCAATTTCTATTGGTTAAAGAATCCAAGAACCCAGGTTGGTAACACTCTGACCTATAACCTCCTCCGGTGCTGCTATTTACTTTTTTTAGAGCTGGGCCTCAAGGCGAGGCCCCCTCTCTTGCACCATGGAATTTCTGTAGTGAGATAGGAGGAAGCAGTTGTGCTTTCAGAGTCAGACACCGAACAACACAGCAGGGGCCAGTTTATCAGCAGACACCTCTCTGAGAGCCCCAGTTGACCAGTGGGTTATCTCAGCCCATAACCAGTCTGCCTACACGTGCAGGCCGGGTAGTAAAAACTGCTGTGGAGGCAGCTCTCTCCAGAATCATTAATAGGCATTAACTATGCACTCAACCAGGGCTTCTCTGGTGGCTCAGGCAGTAAAGAATCTGCCTGCAATAAGAGAGACCCTGGTTTGATCCCTGGGTTGAGAAGATCCCCCTGGGGAAGGGGATGGCAACCCACTCTAGTATTCTTGCCTGGAAAATCCCATGGACAGAGGATCCTGGTGGGCTACAGTCTGTGGGGTCACAAAGAGTCAGACAGGACTGAGCGACCAACACTTTCACTTTCATGCACTAGTCCCTGGCACTGCAGAGTCTCACAACTTAGGGACATCTGAAGGGGAAGAGGAAGCAGCCCCTGACTTTGTGCAGCTAGTTACCATGCCGTGGTGAGGCATCCATACCCAAAAGAATGAGAAGGAAAATCCTGAGATGTTACCTAAGCGAGTGCCTTCTGGAGAGGCCAGGGCTGTACAGAAATGCCGAGGGAACCTCAAGTAAGAGAATGAACTCCAGAGGATGGCTCATGGTGACATCATTCATTCACTTCCTTAAATTGCTACTAAATCCTTATCCCTGGCCTGCTTCTTCTTGGTGGCAAATCATTCTCCTTTGTTTCAGAGAGAAGTTAAGAGTGCCTCTGCCCTCCCCTGCATGGGTAATCCATCACACCAACCACAGGGACCTTGGCTTTCTCACACCACTTGAGGGGCTCTGCTTGGCATAAAAAAGCATATCTTCCCTGCATGAAATGAGGAGGGATTTCTGCTTTCTTCCCACCTCCTATAGGGTACATCTGGCCCACATTCCCTGACCATTGTTTGCAGAGCTTTAATCCAAACGTGCGCATAATGGCAAAAGACAGGGCCAACAATAACCGTTGTCTTGATCTGGTTCGTTCATCTGGAGGGCAGGGTTATTAGACGAAGCTCCCTTTCAGCCAGTCTGATATGCTCTTTGTTTCCTGGGGAGTCAGGATCATTGCTTTTGAAACTTTGCTTACAACACACCCTCCCCTTGAATCCCTTACCCCATTTCTTTCCAAATTCTTCCTGCTCTTGAATACCCTTTTACATAGGTTACTGCATATCTGCACTGGTTATTTAAAACTTCAGTTATGCCTTGTATTGTTAGGAATTGCTTTTTTGTCTTTCCTACTTATCTCCTGAAATGTATTTTAAGCTTTTTGAAGTCAGAGAGTTTGTAGTATGCAGCACAATTGGCGGGCACAGAGCAAGTTCTCAAAGATCTCAAGAAAGTCTGTTGCTTCCAAAGTCATAAAATTACTGGTTACCAACATATACAATTATTCTCATACTCCAAAGAAATATTTCTACGTGATGCCCAGGTTGTTGTGAAAATCATATCAAAGAGTAGCTAAGAACATAGGAATTGTTCATAATGGTTATAGGAAATGAGTCAGGTTTTCCCCTGTGCTTACCTAAACACAGTATCCCCCTCCACCTGCCATCAACACTTCCTATCACCTTTTTTTCTCATAATAAAATGAGAGACAATAAAATGTCACATCTCCTTCATTTTGAATATTTGGAAGCTCTGTTACTACATGCGTGGTGCTCCTGCTGCTTGGCCACTTCGGTCGTGTCCGACTCTGTGTGACCCTGTGGACAGTAGCCCACCAGGCTCCTCTGTCCAATTCTCCAGGCAAGAGTATTGGAGTGGGTTGCCATGCTATCCACCAGGGAATCTTCCCAACCCAGGGATCAAACCTGGGCCTCCTGAGTTGCAGGCAGATTCTTTACCACTGAGCCATAGGTAAGCCATTAGGTGCATATACATGTATAACTGTTATGTCTCCCTAATAAATTGATACTTCTATCATTATGAAGTCAACTTGATCTGATGTTACTGCAGCTTGGCCTTAGTATGCTCTCTCTGCATGGTGACCTATTTTCATTATTTTACTTTATATTTGGTTGCAACCTATCTCTCTATATATTTATAGTGCATCTCTAGTAAACAGTGTGTATTTAGGTCTTGCTTTTTTTTTAATCCATTATGACAAGTCCTACTTTTTAATTGGGATGTTTATTCCACTAATATTTAATATAGTTTTTCCTACAGTTGGATTTAGGCCTACTGTTTTCTATAGGCATGCCTCAGAGATGTTGTGGGTTGGGTTCCAGGCCACTAAAGTAGAGTAAATATCATAATAAAGTGAGTCACACTGATATTTTGGCTTGTGGATATAAAGATTATGTTTACATTATACTGCAGTCCATTAAGTATGCAGTAGCATTACATCTGGAGGAAGGAAACAGCAACCAATTCCAGTGTTCTTGCTTGGAGAATTCCATGGACAGGGGACCCTGGTGGGCTGCAGTCCATTGGGTTGCAAAAGTCGGACATGACTGAGCGACCAACATACATACACACACACACACACACACACACACACACACACACACACACACACAGAGCATTACATCTAAAGAAACATATGTACATTAATTTAAAAATATGTTATTGCTAAAAAATGCCAACTACCATCTGAACTTTCAGTAAGTCATAGTAGCATGAATAGTATGACTGATAAGACATCATAAGAAATATGATAATAATGAAAAAGTGAAATATTGCAAGAATTACCAAGATGTGATACAGACACACAAAATGAGCACATGCCATTGGAAAAATGGCACCTATAGACTTGCTCAATGCAGGGCTGCCACAGAACTTCAATTTATAAAAAGTGCAATAGCTGCAAAGTACAATGAAGTGAAGCAAAATAAAATGAGGTCTGCCTGTAATAATGACAGCTCATATGTTCTTTGCCAGACACAGTGCTAAATGTTGCATAAGCATTATCTCATTTAGCCCTCTCCAAAACCTTTCAATTAGGTACAGTTATTATTCTCATTATGCAAGTGAGTTAGTGAGACCTAAAATGATCAAGTGATTTGTCTCCCAGTCACACAGCTGAAGAGCAGGGCATGGCAACCCACTCCAGTATTCTTGCCTGGAGAATCCTCATGGACAGAGGAGCCTGGGGGGCTACAGTCCATGAGGTCGCAAAGAGTCGGACACGACTGAGTGACTAAGTGTGCATGCGCGCGTGCACGCGCACACACACACACACACACACACAGCTGAAAGTGTATGGAAGAAATACTAAAGTCTGGATCTGTCTGACATTAAGGCCTCTTTTCTTATAAGGATAAGGTGGATATGGGTTTTACTTCTCCTTCCCTGTAGACAAAACATGACCATGTAAACATATACCCTGAATATTTACCTTTCTGATTCCCTTGTCTCATCCCTAGGTAGGGAGAGTTATCTAGAGTTATCTAGGTCCAAGTGGCCCCTGAAGTGCCAGGAGCCCCCTCTGGATGGTGAAGACTTGCTTTCATCTGAGAGTCAAGGGGTCTGACTATAGCCATCATTGTTGTCTGCTTCTGGTGTGAGGTTGAGCAAGTCTTCGTGCCTTTTTTTTTTTTAAACTTTTACCTCTACTTCCTCATCGGTAAGTCTGGAGGAACTGTGAGATCTTTTCCAGAACTACTTCGCCTAATTCTCAGGTTTATTTTTGGTGGCCAAGAACTAGAAAGAAGTCTCTTGGCCAAGTTTTACCTGTTGACCATAAATTCAGTAGTATCCATGGTAACTGTGCTTGATATCTTTAATCCCCACATATCTTCCAATAACTTAACTCAAATAATAAAATGAGGATCTCTCATTCTTAACATAGTGTTCTTCAATCTCTGACTTCATCTATATCCTGCCTCCCTGCAGCATCTGTCATGTTCTACTCAGTGCTGTTGGCCTATCTGTCATTTCTTGGGAGTGCCAGGATCTTGGCTGGGTCACTTTTGGCTTTTAGGGCTCTAATTCTTATAGATGAACCAAACTTAAGGGTGGAGTGGTCATCCATCTTGGTGGTCTGTGCTCTAGAGCTGAGTGGTTGAGCTTTCCACCTAACAGAACAAAATCTATCTGCTTAATCTGCTCAGGATGGGAGGAAAAGTCATTTACATTTCCAGTCCCTTCATAGGGCTCAGTTTCCACACCTGCATGTCAGTCACCATGTCTAGCCCTAGACTCACAGCACAGTAGGCTGGATGTGGGGCCTGTTCTCTGATGAATCCACCAATCTACAGGTGTTCATTAGGTAAATTAAAGAATTCAAGTCTTGATTGAAATGACTGCCTGGCACCAGAATTTTGTCAGTTTCTGGAATCCATAGGGCCCACCTTGTCCCTTCCTCACCCCCATATTGCATTAAAAATTTTATTTTTTTATTTGGCTGCACCAAATAGTTGCAGCATGCAGGATCTTTAGTCACAACATGTTGGATCTTTAGTTACGGCTGGCAAACTCTTAGTTGCAGTATGTGGAATCTAGTTCTTGACCAGGGATTGAACCTGGCCCCCCCTGCACTGGGAGCATGGAGTCTTAGCCACTGGACCACCAGGGAAGTCTCTGCATTGCCTTAAAAAAAAAAGTTGGAAAAATCATCCTGTTTAGGGGGAAAAAAATGAAATAGAAGACTATTCCTCTGCAGACTCAGTGTACAGACAGTCTTTTTGAAAATGACAGTTTGGGTCAGAGCTGGTGGAGACCTTCACCATCCTTATCTTTCCAGAAATGGTTCTCACAGGAGGAGCATCAGCTTTCCTTTCCTTTTGACTCACTGTGTAACTGTAGGAAGTGAATTCAATCTTTTAGTGGTCCATACAAGAATGATAGGCGCCAAGGTGTTGCCGCTCACAATTTTGTGACAGTGGATTTCCCTTGTGGCTCAGCTGGTTAAGAATCTGCCTGCAATGAGGGAGTTCAATCCCTGGGTTGGGAAGATCCCCTGGAGAAGCAGAAGGCTACCCACTCCAGTATTCTGGCCTAGAGAATTCCATGAACTGTATAGTCCATGGGGTCACAAAGAGTCAGACATGACTGAGCAACTTTCACTTTGACTTCACTTTGAAGACCCTTGAAATATTGCAAGAATCTCAGAAAAAGAAAGTGACCTTAGAAGGGTGACATTTCTGGTCACTGCTTAAAATGGTAACAGTATTTAATATAGGACTCTCTGGTTTGTCATCAATTTATGGCCTCAATTTTCTCTGAGACAAAACTCTCCAGTTCACTCTGGGGCTGTCTAAATCAGAGGTTGACACTTCACAGTCTGTGTGCCAAAGCTGGCAGGGACCGGATTGGCCCACATAAGGGGCCAGGTGTTGCCACTTTGCTGATGACTTCTATTTGCCTTTCCGTCTTCACCTCTTTGCCACTTCTAAGCTCTTATCCATAGTTTCTAATCTAGACCTGGTCTGGGCTGAAGTCACCAAATTAGAAGAGAAGGCCCTTATCTTGGCAAAACTTTTGAAAAGTTTCCGCTTCCTTATCTAAAGAGGGAAAATATTCTTGCCTTAGAAGGAAGACTTAAGCTTTCCCAGGACTGCTGAAGCAACCACGGTGAATAATTAAATACTGTCAAATTCTCATAGCAAGAATTTCCCAGAAGGGCACAAGGTAACCAGATGCCATTTTACTTTTCTGGGCCTTAATTTTCTCAGCTGTGAAATGGGGCCATAAGAGTCAGAGAGAGCCAAGGTCCTTTCCTATTTCAACAGTGTAAGTCTGTCTTTTTACTATTACTGTGTTCAGTTATCATTATCAAAGCTGGTGTTGCTTAAAATTATTTATTTCATTACTTTTTCCCTCTGAACAAATTCATCTCCAAGCTCCACTCTTCCCCTTCTCCCACTTCATAAAGCAATACAATTAGTGTTTTTGTCATGTTCTAGGTCAGCTGAAGACAGGTGGGTTTCAACCTTCTGGAGAAGTCTTTCAGGTCTCATCATTGACTTGAGTTTTCCTTGGTGGGAGAGTTTTTATTTCTAGCTAACACATCTTCTCTATGCTAAAGTGAAATGAAAGTTGCTCAGTCCTGTCCGACTCTTTGCAACCTCAAGGACTACCCAGTCCATGGAATTCTCCAGGCCAGAATACTGGTGTGGGTAGTTTTTCCCTTCTCCTAGGGATCTTCCCAGCCCAGGAATCAAACCAGAGTCTCCTATATTGCAGGCGGATTCTTTACCAACTGAGCTATCAGGGAAGCCCTCTCTGTACTAAAGAGCCATGCAAACATTCTAGCCTTAGAATATTATCAGCAGAGTCCTATTCTTGTATAGTCAGCTACCCACTGGGAATTTTCACTTGAGAAGCACATCTCACCGTAAGTCAGTCAACTGCTATTGTTGAGCAGTTCTTATAATTCCAACATAGCCTACCAGGCTCCTCCGTCCATGGGATTTTCCAGGCAAGAATACTGGAGTGGGTTGCCATTTCCTTCTCCAGGAGATCTTCCCGACCCAGGGATTGAACCCAGGTCTCCCTCATTGTAGGCAGACGCTCTACTGTCTGAGCAACCAGGGAAGTCTACAAGTAGTATAGGAGGTGCATTAGACATCACCCTTGCTCTTAAGGATCTCACACTGAAACTGAGGAGAAAAAACTAAAGTACATTCAGTCAGGAAACATCACTGAGGGACTCTTTGTGTGGGATACCATGAAGCCTGATGGGTAGTGTGGCAGTGTATCCCGAATTTCCAGAAATGTCTTACTTATATATGTATTGGAATAATTATTAGTATCAATCCTCTGACCTTCAGGAATGTCCTAGTTTGGGTGAAAAATTATAAGGTTGCCTTAATGAAGGGGATGACAGAGGATGAGGTGGTTGGATTTCATCACTGACTCGACGGACGTGAGTTTGCGCAAGCTCCGGGAGTTGGTGATGGACAGGGAAGCCTGGAGGGCTGCAGTCCATGGGGTTACAAAGAGTTGGATACGACTGAGTGACTGAACAGAACTGAATGATGGGAAATGACAGCGTCTTGTCAAATATCTTCATCCATGGGAGCTACAGCAACAGAGACAATTACCATAGCAACTGAGAATCATGATGATTAGTGCTCTGTTAGCCCAGCTGGCTGTTCACATCAGGTGGCCAAAGTATTGGAGCTTCAGGTTCAGCATCAGTCCTTTCAATGACTCATTGGAAAACACCCTGATGCCGGAAAAGATTGAAGGCAAAAGGAGAAGAGGGCAACAGAGGATGAGGTGGTTGGATGGCATCACTGATTCAATGTACACAAACTTGGGCAAATTCCAGGAGATAATGAGGGACAGGCATGCTACTATCCATGGGGTTGAAAACAGTCAGACATGACTTAGTTTCTGAACAATGACAACAGCACAGAAATAGCCATTGTCACACCCTGGGTGCTTTTCTTAGTTTGGATGAGGCAGTTCCCCTCATTACCTGAGACATATTTATGGGCTATGTTGTATTGTTGGTTCATTTAGTCCAAAGGGTTATTTTCTCCAAGTTAAAATTCTGATCAGCATTTATGTCTCTGAGATGGGCTTAACCTATGCTGAGATGTGTCAGATCTTTCGTTTATGGGGAAATAGACCAGGAAGAAGCCTTAAGGAATGGACAAGAAGTAGACTGCAGGAGCTTGTGTAGTCCACAGAATGAAGAGGGGCTTGGGGTCTCATCAGCTCAGTCCAACACCATCTTGAGTATCTGCATGCCTACGTGCATGCTCAGCCGTGTTCAACTCTTTGAGTCTCCAATAGAATGTAGCCTCCAGGCTCTTCTGTCCATGGGATTTCCCAGGCAAGAATAGTGGAGTGGGTTGCCATTTCCTCCTCAGGGATCTTCCTGACCCAGGGATTGGACCTGAATCTCCTGCATTTTCAGGTGGGTTCTTTACCATTGAGCCACCTGGGCAGCCCATCCTGAGTATTGACTCCAAGCCAAACACTGGCCTTTAGCCAATAGGGCAGAGAGAATTTTATGAGCAAACCTTGGAGGTAGGAGATAGTGTGGGAAATGTGGAGACTGCCAGGCAACTTGGCATTGGTAGGGGGTGAGTCAGTGGGCAGCAGGCGGTGAGTCAGTCGGTAGCAGGGGATGTGGCTTTGGAGGTAGGCAGAAGCCAGATGACGGAGAACCTGCATCAAGACCCATAATGTTTTTTAAGTTTGGAAATCAAATGGTATCTCAGATATAGCTTCATCCCTAGGGCTCTTGCTGCCCCAGCAGCCACCACACTTCCGTGGACGTGATCTGGTTTTCAGAGTTCCTCATGATCCCCAGGGTTCTCTTTGCATGCACGCTGCTCACATTTTCAGACTTAGCAGTGCTGGTGAGATTGTTCCTGGAGATCCAGGACAAGGAATGTGATCCAGGAGGGAATAACCAGCCCAGGCAGACAGCCCCATGTTTGATGTCACCTCCAAATGCTGCAGAGGAGCTGGAGCAGGAAGGACCTTTGATTTACTGGGTCAAGGCAGCGGTGTTTGTGTTCTTCCTAGATGTGCCACACTTGCTGACAGTGCTGGGCTGGCACCAAATATCCTGCTGGTTCTTTGATGGTTCCTCCAGCTGGCAGACTTGGATGGCCCCAAAGGCCATGTGACCCAGCATGGTGTGCCACTCCCCAAGCTACTGGAGTCCCTCCTACTCTGAACTGCAATGTGGAAGTTAGGTGATTATATTTACCCTGGCAACACACGTTCTCAGTAACAGAAGTGGAGCAGTATGTGTTGATGCATAAAAACAGGAAGTTAAAAAAAAAAAACTCACTCACTGGTTTGGAATGAGCAAGTAGAATCCACCCAAAAGGCAAAATGTTGAACTAGCAAGTACAACTGTCTCCAACCATGTGAGAGAGACACGCCCAATAGAAATTTTGTTCAAATAATAGAATTACTAACAAGTAGAAGAACAAGAAATTTTAAAATTGAATGAAGATGCTTTTTTCCAGTTTTCTAGACACAAATGCTAAGCATGATATTTGTAGGAGATCTCTCTTTTAGGTACAGGGGAGGTTTTCCTTAAAGTTTCATGCAACGTTTTTCCCTTTGTTAATTCACTTAGACGTGTTTCCTCAGTTAGTATTTTTTCTTCTCCATAACAAGAATCTGATCAGTGTTCATTTGGTAAGAATTAACAGCGAGTTTGTGGGAGTATGGAGAGATGTTCCCGTCTTTTGAGGGCTGTATAGATGCCAAGGTAGAAACCATCTTGAACAGGAAAAGTCTATGAAATTGTTGGTACTTGCAGTTCACTCTGGGTCCTGTGGGTGCTGACCACTTTCATCTAAAATGCTTCGACGTGTATGTTCTGAACTGGACACTTGAGAAGCATACGCTTATGACTATTTTTAACTGTGACTCACAGGAGAGAACTCCAGTCCAACAGCCTGCTCTATGCAGTTTTAATCCATGTTTCATTGTCATTTACACCAGTGCTATTCTATTAATAAGTGACAGTCTCCGATGATATGACGGGCTTGGTGCAGAATGTAAACCAATGTATTACTTCCTTCGTGGAGAAAGTCAAGCTTTGAAAAACCCATCTGCTGAACCACAGCATACTTTGTGAAGGGTTGATATGCAGTGTGGTGTAAGCCCTTTCTCCTGATGTGGGTGGTGAAATCCACAGACCAACCTGTCTGCAGACTGCATTTTGACACACACCAGCATACACATTACTGTCACTTATGTCATTTTTCTAATCTATAACTATTAATGTCTTTATAGATTTTCTTGAAGTATAGTTGATTTATGATGTTGTACCACTCTCTGCTATATAGCAAAATGACTCAGTTATACGCATATATACATTCTTTTTTAAACATTCCTTTTCATTACAGTTTATCATAGGAGATTGGATATAGTTCCCTGTGCTACACAGTAGACCCTAATAGTTTATCCATTCTAAATGTAATAGTTTGCACCTGCTAATCCCAAACTCCCAGTCTATCCCACTTTTTCCCTATAACTATTAATCTGTCTTAATTAAAAAAAAAATTTGTAACAATTGCAAACTTACAAAAAAGTTGGAAGACTAGAACTAAGAATTGTGTACATTGCACACACACCCTTGCACATTTCACTCATGATATGCTTGGTAGCAAACACACCATTTCCCAACCACATGATCTAGTCTGTCTAGATCTTGAGTTTCATGCCCTTGACCTTTATGAAGGTTATGTTTCCTAGAATGATCCCTAGCTTAAGTTTATCTTGTGCTTCCTCATGATTAGCCCCAGGTTATGCCCTTGGAGCAGGAATATCAGCAAAGTGCTATTGTTTTCGTGTTGTCTCATTAACTTTGTGCCCCTGTGATAGCTTTTGATCCCTTGATTTAAGAGAGTGTGTCCCATTTCTCCATTGGAAAGTTACCTTTTTCTTTTGTAATTAATACATATCATATAAATATCCCATTACTCGTTCCACTCTCACATACTTGTTTTAGCTCCCATTGATGTTTCTTACCCAAATTTATTACCCTGATATTTGCCAAGTAGTAATTTTCTGATTGCATCCTTCTTACACATTTACTAGTGGGCATTGTATTTCAGGGAGGAATTCTCATCTCCCATTTGTAAATGTATCTGTTTATAAACAAATAAGTTATTATTCATTACAATCTATTATCCAATGCGTTATAATCCATTATTTTCATTAATTATTTTGATGCTCAAATTGACCTAGATTTTGACAACAGGAGCCCTGAGAAAAAGTCTTCTGTGTCATTTTGACTTGTGCCCAGCATTCTTGAACACTGCCTGCACAACAAGCTCTTCCTGGTGTATCTTGTACTTTCCCTGTCCCAGCTTTGAATCAGTCAGTTCTCTAAGGAACCTTGGTCCTTTTCATGGAGAATGATATTTAGAAGCCAAGATCTTGATGCTGAGTATGCCTAATGCTACCAGAGTATTGCTTCTCCCAGGCCCCCCCAGAGGACAGAGCTAAGAAGTATATGCATTTTTTTATACACACATGCAGGCCTACACTTGTATGTATTAATACATGCATACCTTTACATCTTTATTTCTGTTTCTCTGGGTCCCCTTATCTTTAATATATTTACTTGCTCAATCCCCTGTGTGAAGCCATTCTCCCTGCCAACATGAGTCTGCCTTTCCACCATGCTCTGATATTGTCTTTGTAAAGATGATCCTTCCTAGCTAGCACAGGCTGCCCCTGTCACCCTGCTTCGATACCATCCTTTTCCAGGCCCTGTTAACCCCTTGCTTGTGTCTACCCAATGACTGTTGGACTGAATTAGGATGGAAGGGAAGAAAAGCAAATTTTTGTTTTAAGAAAATATAATTAAGATTAGAAGAAAAAAGTAAGCAAAAGTTAGATGGAAATTATCTGCAATGGTTGCTTTCTGTTTACTTTAGGATTTAAACTATTAGGCCATCCACCAGTATGGTAAAACTGTTGACATTAAAGAGTTTCAAGGGCCTCTAAGTCTACTTTCGGACTGTAATTATGGCCAGGAGGTGGGGAGGAGGTAGCTGCCTGTGCCTTCTCTGCTACATTTGGGCCTTGGCTGTAATAGGGACAGCACTGTCAGCATAGAATGCTTGTCGACGGGGCTGTACATGTATCATGCCTAATGAAAGAAGGACAAAAGCAAACAATTGATTTTTTTCAGTGGTTCTCACCAAGAGGTTATACTTTTTACTCGCAAAGTGGCCTTGACCTCTGCTGAAATAAGTACCAGAAAACTGAATGTGTTCCCATGATCGGTAATGACAGTTACCTCATTATGAGTTCACATTTCCTGTCACTTGGGCAATAAGTAATTGCCAGCCCTTCAGGTTGATTGTAAGCTCCTTGAGGGCAAGGGACAGGATGGTTACTTACGTAATCACCCACAGTGACTTGTAATTAGTGGCTGACTAGTGACTGATGAATCAAGGTTTTATTCTCCTCATTCTCCACCCAACTAGACCATTAACCTAACACTGGGGGAAGCATGTCTACTTTTCTATCATGTTCTAGTCACCTCCATTGTTCACATGTTAGAGAGGACTAAAATCTGGAAACTTCTGAACTGGTTAAGGGAGGCAGAAGCAGAAATCAGCCTTTTAAAATTTCATCTTCTTGTCCTGCCTCCCTCCATGCCTCCCTCCTTGCCTCTGATTGAAATCCCAGCAGAAGATGATGCAAGAATGACTTCTGGGGACTTCCATGGTGATCCACTGGCTGGCACTTCACTTTCTAATGCAGGAAGTGCAGGTTCAATCCCTGGTCAGGGAGTTAGGATCCCACAGGCCTCTTGGCCAGAAAACAAAAACATAAAAAAAAAAGAAACAACAACAAAAAAAAGAAACAGCAGCAATATTGTAACAAATTCAATAAAGATTTTAAAAATGGTTCACATTTTAAAAATCTTTTAAAAAAGTGACTTCTGATGTTGGTAGGTAAATAGCCCTGCTGCTAAATTGTGCTTCCTCGAGATCAGAACCAGCCATGTGACAGGACATCCAGGCTCAGGACTGCAATCAGAGCCCTGGTTGTAGGCTGGCTTTCCCCAAGAACTTTCTGTTCAGCTTTCATCAAGTCTCCTAACCTCCCTGGGCCTCATTGTCTGCATCTATAAAATTGGAGATTGGAACTCATGGTCTCCTAACAGCCCCTGGTTCTACAGTTGTCTTACTCGGGCCTTATGAAATACTTTGATTCATGGACACATCCTGAATGAGAGCACAAGGGTAGCAAATTAACAAGGAAAACTGAGAGTGAAAGTGTAGTTTTTGATAAACTAAGACCATTCTCCGATGCTTAAACCGAAACTTTTTTTTTTCAGTGTATGTGTATGCATTTGCTTGCAATTATAGGAAGAACTATAGAAAGCCACTTACAGCTGCTGCTGTAGATTATTTTTATTTTTACTTTTTATTTTTTTATTTTTTTTTTTATTAGTTGGAGGCTAATTACTTCACAACATTTCAGTGGGTTTTGTCATACATTGATATGAATCAGCCATAGATTTACACGTATTCCCCATCCCAATCCCCCCTCCCACCTCCCTCTCCACCCGATTCCCCTGGGTCTTCCCAGTGCGCCAGGCCCGAGCACTTGTCTCATGCATCCCACCTGGGCTGGTGATCTGTTTCACCATTATTTTTAAATTTTCATGAAAAAATAATCTCTAGAATAGCTAAAATAATCATGAAAAAGAAGAACAAAGTGGGAAGGTTCACTCCCTGGTATTAAGTCTGATCATACAGCTAGAGTGATCAAGGCTGTGGAGGGACAGACATATTTATCAAGGAGCCAAATAGAGAACCCGGAAATCAACCACACAAATATGCCCAACTGCTTTTCAATGGAGATGCAAATTAATTCAATGGAGGAGAGAAGGCTTTTTCAGCCAGTGGGGGTAAAACAAGTGGATATCTATAGGCAAAAAGAATGAACTCTGAGCTAAGGTTCTCATATAAAAGTTAACTTAAAATGAATTGAATATTTGAATTTAAAATGTGAAACTATAAAACTTTTAAAGGAAAATGGGGGAAAATCTTTGGGTTCTAGGGCTAGTCAAAAATTCTTAGACTTGACACCAAAAGCATGATCTCATAAATGGGAAAAATTAAACCGATAAAAAGTAAAAAATTTTGCTCTGGGAAAGTCCATGTGAAGAGGGTGAAAAGGCAAGCTACAGAATCAGAGACAATATTTTCAAACTACATATCTGACAAAGGACTAGAATGGACAATACATAAAGAACCCTCAAAACTCAACAGTTAAAAGAATTCCCCAAAATCTAATTAGAAAATGGGAAAAGACATGAACAGATATTTCGCCATAGAAGATAATAATGGCAGATAAGCACATGAAAAGATGTTCCACAGAACTGGCCATTAGGGCAATGCAGATTAAAATCACCACTATACACCTATTAGAATTGCTAAATACAAAATAGTGACACCACCAAAATCTGATGAGCATGTGGAGAAATTAGATACATCACCGGTGGCATTGTAAAATAGCATAGCCACCTGGAAGACAGTTTGGCAGTTTCTTCTAAAACTAAACATAGGGCTCTTCCCTGGCAGTCCAGTGGTTAAGACTTTGAACTTCCAGTGCTTCCCCCTGTAGAGGCGAGGGCTGGATTCCTGGTCAGGGAGCTAAGATTTTGCATGCTACTCTGCGTGGCCAAAAAATGAAAACAACAACAACAACAACAAAAAAAAAACCAGAAAAATAAACACAGGACTACCATGTGACCCTGTGGTTTTACTCTTGGGCATTCACCCCAGATCAGTGAAGACAAGTTCACAGAAAAACCTGTATATGAATATTCATAACTGCTTTATTCCTAACAGCCCCAAATTAGATACACTGGAATTGCTTTTTGGTGTATTAATGGTTAACCAAACTGTGGAGTATCTATACCATGGAATAATACTTAGCAATAGACAGAAACACTTTCTGATCCATGGGACAAGTAGGCTGAATCTCCAGGGAAGTATGCTGAGTGGGAAAAGACAGTTCCCAAAGATTACATACTGCATGATTCCATTTATATAACATTTCTCGAAATGACACAATTATAGAGAGGGAGAACAGAGAGGCGGTTGCCAAGGTCAAGGACTCAGCGGGCGGGGGCAGGGGGGCTTAGGGAGAGGTAGAGCAAGGAAGAGAAGCCGTGTGCCTATAAAAGGACGTAAGAGAGCCTCGTGGTGGTGCAAAGTTTCTCTGTTGCCTGCACGCATGTCAGCATCCTGAGTGTGACGTTGTATTATGGTTTTGCCAGATGTTCCCATTCGGGTAATCTCAGTAAGGAGTTCATGGGCTCTCTTTATTAGTTTTAAAAATTGCATATGAACCTACAACTATCTCAAAATAACAAAGCTTAATTTAAAATAAAAAAACATTAGGCTTCTCTTTGAGCTTAGTTTGATACAAGTAAATGGAGTAAAAAGATGTACAATTTGGGAAAAGACTTGAATAGCCATTGGAGAGATTATAAATAGCTTGGTGACAGTGATGTGTCTTTTTCTTTCTATATCTGCCAGAGTACTTGGCCCCAATCACAATCTTACCCATAGAAGCACTCAGTCATTTTGTTGTACGTAGCACTGTCAGTAAGGAGTAGAAGTTGCCCTGTGGAGCAGTTTATTTTTTGTATTAAAGTGTAAGACAAGCAGGTACGATAATATGCAAGTCAGATGTGGTTCTGTATGAACAAGCGAATGATTTTTTGTGAAACATGGATGGTAATTAACCTTGATAACATAATCGTAACATAACCAAAGTCCTTTTGCATAATATAAGGTTAAATCATTGTGTTTTCCTCCCATAGAGGGTTTGCTTGTTAGCTCTCTTTTGTTTTATTTAACAGAGTATCCTTGACCCACATTCACTAGCATAAAAGCAGGGACAATGTACTCTGGGCTTGAAGGCAAAGGGCCTTGCCTCTATTTCAGAAGCTCAGGGCTCTTAGGAAGTGTCTCAGGAATCTGGGGTGGGGTGTTGCTCCCTTCCTGTGGTATCTACCTTGGGCAGCTCCCTCTCTGTCTATTTTGCAAATTGATTTCTTGTAAGATTTGGTTTAAGAACAGATTTCAGTGCTTCACAAAACCTTTGAACCGCCAGTGGTTCACCGTTACTCGGGGCTGAAGTTGCAGTCAGAACCCAGTGTCTCAAGTCCCCAGTCTGGGGAGATAGTGCAGAGGCTGAGCAGAGGACAGTGAGGGTTTTGTGGAGGGGGAGAGGCACCAGTGCCTGGTGGCATTCCGTCTCTGCTGCTGCAGCCACCGCCAACCGTGTTGGGCATTCAGTGTTGCCTCTGCAACCCTGGGACAGAACACACCGCCTGCAGAAACTCTGGGGTAGAGACTCCACATTTCAAAGCGGGAAAGCGAACCAGTGGGAGAAGGATGCTTGCAGAGCAAATACGTTTTGGTTTCACTTCAGTCACGGCTGACTCTTTGCGACCCTGCAGACTGTAACCGGCCAGCCTCCTCTGTCCATGGGATTATCCAGGCAAGAATACTGGAATGGTAACATACAAGAAACATAAGTCCGGAGGACCCAAGATAGTGAGGTCATCAATCAGTTGGTAAGAAAAGCAACTGGAGGCTGGAGAATTCAAACTAACAAATGCTTCTTGCATGAGGAATGGGCAAAGCAGTGTGCAAAAAAGAATTTGTGAAAATATCTGGCAGATATTTCGGTGTTTGTTTCAATAGGCAATTGATGAATGGTGAATAATTAATACTAAAATAAATTGTAATAAAATGGTGTGATAAGATCAGCAAAATGCCACCTGGCTAATTCCACATTCAAATGGGACCAAGATGTCCACCAAGGCACTGAACAAGGTGGCCGTGGGAGTGAGCCCAGTAGGAGTGGGGGCGGGGGGTCATTTTCTTTCTGCAGTGAAGCTTGTGACGTGTGATATGTCCACATTCCCTGAAAAGGAGTGAACTGGGGAAAGCTGAGCCCCCCTTGGATGTATCGGGGCTTCATAAAGACATTTCCGAGTCCCTGCCGCTCTCATACTGGGGTCCTCTTTACACTGTCACCCTTCCTTCGGCACTGGGTGGTGGTGACTGCCAACTGTAGGAGGTGACAAAACCTGAAGAGTCTGTGTGTCCACATCACCAAGATGGCCACTGGCAAGGGAGAGAGGATTTTCAGAGTCCGCGCCCAAAGCATTTTGGAGATGAATTTCTACTTGTTTGGTCTTCTGTGGGGCTTAAGGCCTGTTGAATGTGCTGGGCCAGAGATAGATGAGCTGAGACCCTGTGGTTTGCAAAATTCCTGGGAGCACTTCAGTGGTAAATACTTTCTGGCGACTGGGGCTTGGAATACTGAAAGATTTAGCCTGTGTCTTGGTCCACAGTGAACATCTTTCTTGGGGAGCTAGGCCATGCATGCCCTATTTTGGGGCCTAGGGGTGGGGGTGGAGAGAAATAGGATGTAAGCCCAAACCATTAATAACCCCTTTCCTTTTAAATTCTCTGCTTTTAAGACTGAATTGGCTGAAGTTTCCAGAGGGCTTTTGGCCATCAACACTACCATTAGGAAACAAACCTAACCAACAAAAACACATTGAAACCACAGACAAAATCACCACTCTGATATAACCCATCTCCCCAAAAGCACTATCCAACCAGAGTTGATTCTGGCTCATGACTTGCTGGGGTTTTCTCTTTTTTTTAATCGTTCTTTTCCCTTTTTTAAAAGGCATTAAAAAATAGTTTCTTCTGGCTTTTAAAATTTTTTAATTATTATTTATTTATCTTTGGCTGAGTGGCATACAAGATCTTGGTCCCTAACTAGGGATTGAACCCATACCCCCTGCATTGGAAGCAAGTAGTCTTAATCACTGGACAGCCAGGGAAGTTCCATAAGTTCCATGGCTGGGGCTTTCGGAGTTCCTCGAGGTTGAAGGAGATCCTCAAGTCCAGGATAGGTGAGCCCGGCAGGCCTGACACAGTAGGGCTTGCCCAGCTGCTGGTTTCCATGAGTGCTCCAGGGTCCTTCAGAGCAGCCCTATTCATTCTCAAAAGCATCCCAGTTTAGACCATAAATTATACGGTCTTTAAACAAACAAAATAGAAAGTCGACTCCAGGCCTCAGCTGAGGGGCGACAGTCTCCTCTGAGGGCTCTCTCTATGTGATTCTTCAACCAGGGTCGGCAAACTACAGCCCTTGGCCGGTTTGCATTTGGCACACAGCTGAGAATGATTATTATATACATATATTTTTTAAAAAAAGAACATGTGACATAGGTAAACATGATGTGCAAATCCTAATATAAGGACTATCTGGCCCTTTACAGGAAAAGGTTGCCAAGCCCTGATCTTGCCACCTGATCTCGCATTTGGTATAGAGGGCCAAGGTCCTGGATCATTGTTGTCTTTGGCTCCAAAGAAGAGTGAGTGTTGTGCAACCTCTTCCTACCTTGTCTTGACTCAAGTCCAGCACAGGGTCTGATACTGGGGAAGTGTCTGGGGAGTGTCACCCCCTGGAGAACCCCACTTGGACGAAGACCTCTGTTGAGATTACTTGTTTCCTCTCCAGGAATGGTTGACGTCGCAGGGGAAGAAATGAGGGTTGGGGGTCCTGGGCCACAGGTGAAAGGCAGTGTGGGCTTTGAATCCTTAGATGCGTGGGTAGATGGGGCCCTTTGGTTGTTTCCTACCATCAATCACAGCCTGCTGTCCAACTGGGCCCTAGGATACCCAAATCTTTTAATGATGACCTTCATGCTTCCATGTGGTCAGTGGTCCTTGCCATGTGCCTTTTGGGTGTGAAGATGCATGTGTGTTCAGAGGTTTCCCTGGCTGTCCAGTGGCTAGACTCTGCACTTCCACTGCAGGAGGGGCATGGGTTTGATCCCTGGTTGGAGAACTAAGATCCTGTAGACACAGGGTACAGCCAAAAAAAAAAAAAAAAAGATGCAAGTGTTCATGCCTCCCCAGGGAATCACATCTCTCCAGCATGAGGAACTTCTTTTCAGAATCACCATTTTAGTTTCGGTTCTGTGAGAGAGCCTCCAGTCTGGGGGGACAGTTCTTGGAAAAGAGACTCTCATGCGCAGTCCCCTCAGATTTGCCACCAACTGACTCTGCGACTCTCGGGAACACACCAAGGGCCTTTGCCTCTTAATCCATAAAAAGAGCTCCCAGATAGCCCTTTCAGCGTGAACACCAATGGTTTTCTGAAGTCCACACCGTTGTCTGGAATGCTTTTGTTCCTGTGATCCTCATGAAGAATGCAAAGTGTACGTGGCACTTCTTACAAGTTTATATTTAGAAGCATTTTAAAAGCAAACATGTTGGCCAACTCTAAGAAGTACTCAGGGCACCGCCAGAACCCCTAGTTACCTTATTCCTGCTAAAAATACTCAGAACCCTGTCAGTAGAGAGTTGACAGGGGGCAGCAGGGTCAAGGCCAGACGCCAGGCTTACCGACTGCTGATACCCCTGGCAGCACCACCCACCACTTCCCACGGCCCCTAGAGGACTCACCTAAAACGTGACTGTCTCATACAGGGTTGGGTAGAAACAGCACCTAGACGACCTCCCTGGTGGTGCACTGGGTAAGAACACGCCTGCCAATGTAGGGGATACAGGTTTGATCCCTGGTCCGGGAAGATGCCACGGAGCAATGAAGCTCATGTTTCCCAACTACTGAAGCCTGCTCGCGTAGAGCCCATGCTCCACAAAAGAAGCCACGGCAGCAAGAAGCCCATACTCTGCAACTAGAGAGTAGCCCCGGATCACTGCAATTAAGAGAGAGCCTGCATGCAGCAACGTAGACCCTGCACCCAGTACGGGCAAAACTGAAGTAAAAAAAAAGAAAAGAAAGAAACAGTACCTAGAAATGGGCTTGCCCATGAGCAATAAATATTCCTTTGAATTATTCACATAGCTGGATATTTGCTATTCTGGGGACGTTGCTCTAGAAAAGTGGTTTGGCTTTTTTTTTTTTCTTTCCTTGTTTCTTTTTACTCTAGACATCTCCTGAATGTCTGTCTCATAAATGAGAATTATGTAATGATTATGAAAACCACATTGTATCTCAAGTCGACATTCATAAAAACGAGTGTTATTTTTTTCCCCTTATTTCTGGAAAGCCAAAACATGGGCAGTGTTTGCCAGGCTTGAGAAAGACGGTTACGCTTGTAGCTCGCTTTGGGCACTTATCGACCAGGTGCTAAGACTGAAAATGCTCTTTCTACGGCAGAACCACCGCTGCCTTTCCCCTGCAGCTGAGACTGATTGGCAGAAAATATCTGGCAGCAGTTGACCTTGCCTGCATCCCATCTTCTGAACTTTGAAATAAAACATCTCTGAACTCTTACTTAGGGTGAATGTCCTGCACCCCATGGAGGCAGGGCCCCACTAGGAGCTGTGTGGTTTGCTGGTTGCAAAGTCTGTCTGATTAAGCAGTTCAAAGTTATGATAGCTGCTTATTAGTTTTCCCACTGTTGTATACACTAAACCAAAAATACTCTTCGAGAGCAAGTGAGAGGGTAGGAAGAGACCTGCCCTCAGATCATTAAAAATGATTCATAACAACTCAGGCCCCTGTGCCTCTTCCCTGGCAATCACTTTCTTAGTTGTAATCAGCCTTGGCTGCTTTAACAGCTTAAAAAGCAATTACTCCCTTCTCTGCATCTTCCAGCTTTTCAGCTTAGCCGCTGATTGTGTCCTAGCCCTTTTGGAAACTGGCTTTCTATATGTGGAAACACACTGATTGAAAATGTGGCTCCCCATCCTCTGACTCTAAGAAGTCAGTTTTAAAATAGGACACTTTCCGTTTGGGGTTTTCTACCTTTATTACATTTTTGCATTTGAGATCCAAACAAACCACTCTCTTATACCACACACAAGGCATCCATTCTTGTGATTTTTAAAGTGCATTTCCCCTTTGTGTACAAAAATATGTATTTTTTTTAAAAAACCTGTGAACTTTCTCGACAAGGCACTTTTAGGCACAAAAATGAAGTTGAGTCTCCGGTTCTACATTCACATAGAAGTAAGAGTGGACTGCCACCATCACAGCTGTGTTCTTGGAGTCCTCACAGGTCCAGACGACTCTAGAAACTGATAAACAGGACTCAAAGCATCCACAGCGTTACAACTTGCACTCCAATGCTTTACAACCCTAACAAGGAAAAGCTGCCCGTCCGCACAGCTGTCTGTCCTTCTCCATTCAGATGTGTCCCACTTCAGGAGGTGAAGATACGCTGGCAAACTGTCTTCAGATGACCTGAGAGATCGCATTGTAAGTATAACATCTCAGCCCCAATGTCTGTGGTCATTTCAGGAGAGACGAGGACGTCAGGACCTCCCAGGGCAGAAGCCATGGTGCTTTCTCTAGCAAATCACATCCAGTCGAGGGCTCTGAAGGAAGGACACTGAAGTTTTCACTCACTGTCCATTGAGAGGGAAACCCTAGCCCACAGCACTTCTGAAAAGTGAGCAAATACTTTTGGGGGGTTTATACACACACACACATATATATATAGAAGTCATTTAGTATCCCAGTGGCTACAAGTAACGCTTGTTTTTAGAAATGTCAAATTATAGGCAAAGATCAAAACCACAAAATATTCTTTTAGCAGTTTAAAATTTACATCTTCAGAAAACATTGAAAGAGTAATGTTTTGCCACCGTTCAGATTCAACCTTAGAAAATACATCCTACCCTGACTCTGAAATTGTTTTAATCTCTGGAGAACTATGTAACTTCACTGTTTCTCACCTGTAACAACAACACTTGAAGAAAAAAACAATCTTGCCCAAATGCTGCCATCTTCCAAGAAACACTGAAAGCTTATTGTATAAAATCTATCTTTAGAGCACCTAGTTTATTTATTGCACCTAATTTGCAAACACTCCCCAGGACACATGGGGGAATAAATATGAAACAGAAATGAAGCTGCCTCCCCGCCCCTGGACAGCTGCACCACTGGCAGAAGGCTGGTCCTTTGCGGGGGCGGGGGGGCAAGTTGGGAACGGGGCCACTTGTCATCATAACCAAGAGGGTCAGACCTACAGGTCAGGCTGCAGTCATGTCTCCAGATAAGGAACCTGTCCCTTTCTGAAGTGTGCAGACATATTCCTGCTGGTGAGTTAGGAACCAAGGAGAGAGCCCCTGGGAGCAGGTCCTGAGACCAGCTGTTGATATCCTGGAAGAGAATTGGCCCCAGAGCAGACAGCATGTGTGCCTGCTAAATCACTTCAGTAGTGTCCAACTCTTTACGACTCTATGGACTGTAGACCGCCAAGCCCCTCTCTGTGGGATTCTCCAGGCAAGAACACTGGAGTGGGTTGCCAGGCCCTCCTCCAGGGGATCTTCCCAACCCAGGGATCAAACTTGTCTTAAGTTCTCTGCATTAGCAGGTGGGTTCCTCACCACCAGCGCCATGTGGGAAGCCCAAGAGGAGACAGACTGACTGGTAAAGAGGAGATAGTGCTCTTCAGAGGCCGAAACCTCACTGCCTGACAATGCTGCCAGGGAGCTCGGGCAGGCACTTGCTTTAGTCAGAGAAGGGTCTTTCTTTGCCAGCAGGTAAGGACTTGCCCAGTGGGGTGAGCAACCCAGGTGCACTGGTGAGGGGGTTTGCAACCAGTGCCCCCAGCAGAAAAGCTGGGGTGAGCTGGGAGGAAAGAAGGGTAGGGGGAGGGTTTGTGGTTGTTTTGAAAGAGATACTTATCACTGAATTACCATATTTCAAATTTTGACATGGGAATGCCTTCAGATCACAATGACTGAAAACCATACAGAAGTCACTTGAGGCATTTTTCTTACTAACAGAGAAGGATCTGGTCATAAGGAAATGACAGTACACTTTGTACCTTCCATAAATTGCAGGAGGAGGGAGGGGACTTCTTAAAGCAAAATAAATTCATGACCCGTATAAAATTAGGTTTGCTTCCAAATGATGTAGATTTACACTCTTGTATAACAATTCTGATCACCAGATTTGTAACACAGAGAATCTTGTCTGTGTACTGGATGTAAGACATGCTTAGATAAAACTCAGTTCTGCCCAATGTCGGCATAAGAAAAAAATGTGATTGTCCCTTATATTACATTAGCATGTAATCCCCCAGTGCTGGCCACCTGGGAGAGACATAAAAAATAAAGCACTAGGTTGCAGACTAATCACAGCCAGTTTTAGGGATAAGAACTCTGTGGAACACCACTTAAGAGCATTTTAAAAAATCAAAACTAAAGTTCGAAAAAGAAAAGGAAAAAAAAACCCAACCACAAAACTCTAGGAGCCAAGACACTTGAGATCTGCTCAATGCTGATTTACAAAAGCCACAGAAAGCAGGAGGTCTCTTCCAACTGATCTGGAGAATGCAAGCAAAAGAAGACTCTTTGCTTGCAGAGTCCAGGGTCTGTGTCCCCAGATCTAGGGAGTGAGGCACCCCATCTCCTGCCTCCCCTTAGGAAGACCTCACTTTAGTAAGATCAGGCAGAAGAAAAACGAGACGGTCTTTTAATTAAGTTCCAAAAATAAAAACAAAACCCAAACCTTCTACAAATACACATATAAAAGTACTTTTTAAACACTCCCAAGTACCAATGAATCTTGCCCAAGAAAAATCACAGGGTTTGGGGATCCATTGGACAAGGAAAGTCCCAGGAATTTCACAACAGTGTGAACCAACAGACTTGTAATGCTTTAGTCCAATATGGTTAAGAACAATGAGTCTATGATATTTCAGAGTTGGCAAACAGTAAAAATCAAATCTGAGAACTTGGTGAGGTTTTTCTCCCCATCCTTTTCCACACCCACACACCATAAATAAGAACAACCAAATCAAAGTCTGTGGGGGCTGGTAAAATGTTGTTTACAACGTGGATGTTGTAAATCACAGTAAAAATAAACCAAATGTTTTCTGGAGGTGTGGAGGATATATTGAATCTGCAAATCCAAACATCCCAAACACGGCGTAAATGATGACTCTCCAGGAAAAGAGATTCTAAAATCCTTTTGTGAAGAGAGAGACACGGGCAAGTCAGCTGAGCAAGTTACAACAAGTCTTGTAACCAAGCTGTCCGGTTACTCAGGGTAAGAGTGAGGGCTTAGAAAGCTCCCCCAAAGCCAAGAGGAGAAGCTAAGTGTCCCCCTCGTGCCTGTCCTGCTGGCATCAGCCTAGTGCACCGCTGGTGAGACCACCCAGGAACCAGCTGACTTCCCAGAGCTGGTGTGTCGTCCTCTGCTGGGCTGTCAAAGCGGGGTCAGAAAGAGGAAATGCCCGTCTCCATCACAAGTTGATAGGCCTGTATCATCTTTTCCTGAACATCAGCTGAACTGTGGAAGAACACCAAGTGCACAAAAATGCAAAGATAAAGTGTGAAGCCCATGTAGACACAGGGCAGCTGCAACAGGTGAGAAGGCCCTGGCTGGGTGGCGAAGACCCCCAGAAGAGGAGCCACGGGGAGGACCGAGGGCTTGCCAGGGGACTGACTTCCCACACCCAAGAGGAGAGGGACTCCTTATCATTGAGCCAACATCCTCTGGCCTGGCCAGGGCTGCCCACAAGCCCGGGTCCTGTCCAGACCCTTTCCAGCATCATCCTCCTCAGACCCTCATTGCCAAACAGACCAGCACAGCCATCTCCTCCAAGCGTGAACCCAGTCCTGTGATCTAAACCTGGCTGTCTTGGTTGATTGAAGGAGAAAAGTGACTAGGATCCGTTATTTTCAAAACTGTGTCTGATGGCAGTTCAGCTTTTCTCTGGGCTTCCATCTCCACCCCAGGATGACTGCAGCTTGGCTCGTCCGCGCCCACTGAGCCCGGCTCCATCCCAGGCTGTCACTAGTAGTACGGCCCAAGCTTCTCGTATCCTAAATAACTAGGCCACTCGGGAAACAGACCATAGGAACACCGAGGGCTTCCAAACTGGTCAAAGGCTATTTCAAAATCTGGTCCGTTTGGCGGCTGGGCTGTTCCCTGGGTAGACTGCAGCTCCGCCCGGATGATCCTATAGTTTTTGCCTTTGTTGCTGTCCCAGTACGTCTGTCCACTGCACTCGTAGCAGACAGCGAACTCCATCCTCTCGTAAGACTGAATTTTCTCAGGCAAGCTGATGTCAAAGGAGAACGTGTCCTTGTCTGAACCTGCGTATGTGTCCTTCACGTAGCAACAGGGAAAGTCTGTGAAGCTCTTCCAGGTGTCAAAGGTCATCCGGACTTTCACCGTCTTCTCAAATGCAAGGTTCTGCACCTTCACGGTGCCCGCAATGGACCTGTCCTTCAGAACGCAGTTCTCCAGGCACACGTGGTCGGTCTGAAGCCGATTTCTGAAGTCCAGGTAGTCTGCCGACGGCTGCGAGAAATCCAACACAAAGCTCTCGCTCTCCGCTGTTGTCAGGCTCACGATGCTGTCCAGGAGTTCGGTGATGTTCAGTGGAATATCTAACGGGTCATCGAACTCGGAGAACACCTTGACCATCGTCAGGGCCAGCCCCTGGTTGTCGGCAAAGGACACCCGCTTCTTCACCTTTTTCTCCTGGACCGTCGGGGCCACCGTCCCACTGGCTTCATTCTTGCCGCTCAGCTGAATACAAGGCCTCAGAGGTTTGCTTGGCTTTGGGGCGATCGGGAAGGCGAACCGCTCTCTGCGCAAGGAGGGGGCCATGCAGCTGTACCTGCACTCGATGTCCACAGCCATCACGGGGCTAGAGGAACACGCTAGAACCCTGGCCAAGGAGAAAGACAAAACAGAAAGGAGGTCAGACACATTCAGACTCATCCTTCCAACAGGGACCGGCAAGCTGCGTTTGCCTTCATCTCTGCCCACGTGGCCACAGCTCATTGTTAACTCAAGAGTGGTCCAGTGTGACCATGGTTTCAGGGGACATTAAAAGTGTAAGTGGAGGGTGGGCGGGGGCGGGGGGGGAGGCCCCAGGTTAAAACCAAAGAAGTGTGGAACCACTGGTCTTAAAACCAGTTCATGGGCTTCCCTGTCAGGACTTCTTGAGGCCTTCAGTACACTGATGATTATGGGGAATAATGAAAAGAGGATGCTGTTTGTGGAGTTTCCAAAACTTATTCCTAATGAGGGAAGCCTCCATTTTTTGTGGCACACCTTGCTGAGCACAGTTTGGTAAATACTTTCATCCAATAAAAAGAAACGAATTCATCCCACAAATACTGATTGTCATTTGCCAGGCACATTTGTCTGTGCCAGGCATGATGCCAGACCCTGGATTCAGTAGTGAAGACAGACCCCCAACCTGTCTTCATTCAATGTACAGTTGATTTTTATATTCCAGTATGTTTTTTAAAAAGTGCCAGCAATTTAGTATTTTTAAACCTTTCGTATCAGTGAATAATTGTTTTTTTCTACAATGAAAACAGCCTCTATAAGAATAAAAAGCAAAGAGAATCATGCTAAAGATTACATTAAATCTGACTTCATAAAAACAATGTTTTTTGTATAAGGGAACAAAGTAAGTAAAACTAAAAAAAAAAAAACCAAAACAAACTGGGAAAATATTTTCCAAAAAGCATGGCAGCAAAGTGTTAATACCTTAATATATAAAGAGGTTTTATAAAATAATAACAAAGTCAAATATTCCATGTAGAAAATGAGCAAAGAACATAAATAGACAATCCATGGAAGAAATTTAAAAGTGGCTCATAAATATGCAAAATGTCAAAGCTTGTAAGTAATTTAAGAAATTTAGATTAGAAAACAGTGCCTGTTTTTACCTAATGAGTTAGGAAAGAATTTTAAAAGATAACACAAATATCTGTATTAGTCCAAATGGCACAAAATTTCTAAATCTTATACTTGTGGGTTCTTATATCACATACAGGTGTTAAACTTAAGGGAATAATTTAAAATGCATGAAGATTAATGTATTAAACTATTTGATGCAACATTAAGTAGAGGGGGAAATGTGAGAAAATAAACTAAATGACCAATAACAGGTAGCCAATTAAATCAAATATACTATATTCATGTGATACAATTTTATATCATTAAAATCATTATTTGTAAAAAAGACTTAAAAGGCATAAAAATTCATAATATATGATTAATGTAAAAAATGGGTTTCCTTGATAGCTAAATTGGTAAAGAATCCACCTGCAATGTAGGAGACCCTGGTTTGACTGCAGGGTTGGAAAGATCTGCTGGAAAAGGGATAGGCTACCCACTCCAGCATTCTTGGGCTTCCCTTGTGGCTTAGCTGGTAAAGAATCCATGTGCAATGCAGGAGACCTGGATTCGATCCCTGGGTTGGGAAGATCCCCTGGAGAAGGGAAAGGCTACCCACTTCAGTATTCTGGCCTGGAGAATTCTATACAGTCCAGTCTATACAATCAAGTCTATACTATACAGTTGATGGGGTCACAAAGAGTCAAACATGACTAAGCGACTTTCACTTTCACTTTCAATGTAAAAAATGGAGAAGATAAAATTATACAGACAGACTAGACTTGTAGGGCAAAATTACTACATATATGCACAGAAAAAAGACTAGAGACTTGTCAAAATATCAAGGTGATGGGATTTCAGGAGATTTCTGTTTTCCTGCTTTGTACTGTCTTATCTTTTCTAAAATAATAGAACTTCTCTAACCAAGAAAACAGAATGAATATAGTAAAACATCTCAGATATCTTAAGATTTGCCAAAACTCACCCAACACTATTTCCACACTAGAGCCAAGCCATTTGAATTTCTAATTACCATGGCAAATTGATATCTTGATTTGACAGTTCCAAAAGGCTAACTGAAGAAGTCAGTGATGAAATCTGGATTAAAATCTCTGGTCTGAGAATCACAGAACACAGGATCTGGATTAGTTGCCAATCACATCTTCCCTCATGGCAAAGGCTCTAGTGTGGCAATAGTGTGTGGTGGTATGTTGGGGTACCAAGTCTCAGGCCTCCCCTAATCTCCCCTCCACCGGAGGGGTGCTCTGCTGTAGACTGATGATGGTAGTTCAGGAGAACGACTGGCAAAATGTTGCTCATCTTCTGACAAGAGTGGAGATCACTGGTCTCACAAACAATACCAGACCCATAAATAATATCTGCTCCTCAGCTTCTGATTTTGATGATCAAATATATAAAGAAAAGCGAGAAAGTATGAAGACATATTGGGTTTGATCCCATTTTCCAAAACAAACAAACAAACAAAAAATAGCACTTCCTCGGGATGCAGGAATCACTTAGTGATGAACAAGTGGAGAAAGTCACACGTTCAGAGACAAAACAATAATAACACAAGTACCTATATTAGTCTGAAATGGCCCAACCTTTCTAAATGTTCTTAATTTATAGCCAGAATGTAGCCATCAAGATGCATGTTAAAGGATATCTGCGTTACTGTTTCTTCTCTAACAAAGTGAAACAAGTGAAAATTTTCGGAGCAAACTGGCTATTATATTTGTTTACACCCAGGCAATTGTTCTGGAAAGGCAAGTTCTGACTGAACTGGGCAAGACAACTTAAAAAAAAAAAAAAAGTCAGTGGATTCACTAAGGGGTTCAATGTAAAACAAATAAACACCAAAAAACCCTACACCTAAAAAGTAATTCAAGTTTTCTTTTCCTCTGTTCATTGCAAAACTCTGTTAGAATGCATTGGAATCACACTTTCAGTTCTACTTTTAAGGCAGGCAGCTTTTGTTTTTTGAATGAATTGCTAATTAAAAATAACCACAGCAGGCAAAGCCGGGCATCCCAGCCCCTCCTCCTCTGCCACCCCTGACAACCTGGGTACAAACTAAGGGAGGAGGGGTTCCTCCTTGGCCACAGCAGCTTCCTCCTGACCTGAGTCAGCGCAAGGTCAACTGCAGGCTCTCTACGTGCGTCCAGCAAGCCTGCAAACCACCCTCATACGTGCTTTCCTGCACAACCTTAAAACAGATCATTAGAAAATGGCTGGGGAGCTCTCAAAATATTGTGGAAACAGAATTCTAACACAAGGGGATCAGTGAAAGCAATTGCACACTTGTAGTCGACTGCAATTGCTCTCAAGTTCTAACCCCGCCGGTTAGAGAGGCTTAGTTGAAAGCATTGGTAAAGTTTCAGTATCTGGACCCAGAGGTATAAATGTACCCCTGGGATCCCTTTTATCACCTGGCTTTAAGATCGGGGGGTTGGGAGGTTGAGGACGTGAGGCTGGAGTCAGAGCCAGACTCCACTGGCACTGTGGACTGGAATTAAACAATTCAACTGGTACTTTCCAGAGTGGAATTGGTTGTGCGACTTTCTCCATGAACGGCAAAAGGAAGGTAAACCACCTGGGGGCCCAGGCGTTCGTCTTGGACTCCGGCCCAGAATTCCTTCACTTTTTCTGTGTTGCCAGCGCTGGAGGGGAGGTCACTAACGCCTGTGGCCTCAACAGAGGGTGCAGTCTGACTCTTGGCTCCCTTGTCCATCCTCACAGATAGCTTCCAGTTTTTATTCACCAGATCATTCTCCAAGAACTGGTGCACCGAAGTGGTGGTTTGGTGTAAGCCTTCCTGACCTACTCAGAAATTCCCTGATGGACCCTGACCGCGATGACCAACACCCAGACGCACTCCTGTCACTGGAGACACGCAGGTAATCAGAGCTTCCTAAGTGTCCTGAAAGGCAGGCACGTGGACAGGTGTTTTAATCCTTAAATGGCATGAAAATGATCAGTTCCAACACAGGATGTGTTGGGCTGTACTCACACCCTCTCTTCTGACAGACTCTTTGGGAGCTCTGCCCTTTCCCTCGCCCAAGCCAGGTAATATGAGTCACCAAGGTTGGTCAGGGGAAAAAAAAAAAAAAACAGGAGATGTGGACACACAACTGAACCAGCAGAGATCACATCGGACCTGGATACCAGTTCTTTGCAGGACAAGGTCACGAGACTGTGAGTAGCTGTTACTCAGACCAGCAGGGATTCTCAAAACTTTTGCTTCCAAATAAATGCCTAGGAGATCAGTCTTGCCCCATGAGAGACTGGACGTGTCTAAGGGTACGTTTCAGTGTTTCGGGTCAAAAAGAGGACAAACCCTAACACTCCATGCAAATTAGAGAGAACATGGAGAGTTTTGCATAAAAGCTTTTCCTGTTCCACTAGTGACAAACAACACACCCTCTCAAGACAGCTGGCAAGGGTTACATATCATGGCGATTTTTCTCTAAAATCTATCAACTTGTACAGAAAATAACCCTATAACCTTCACAGTTTCAAGCAGCTGAACTACTGACTCTGGCTGTGCCTTTTATAGAAAGCAAATCTTTTTCTTTTGTATTGAGGCCAACACATTGCCTCCCCCATTCTCTTGCACTCTGATAAGAAAAGACAGAAATATCAGACGCACCAATAACTCACCAGGAACACTGAAGTTACATTGTGAAGGTAAGCATTCACAACCAAGCTACCAGGTATAATTTTTGTTTTAAAGATGTGGCCACCTACCCCTTTGGCATTTCTCTATTTGCTTGCTCCCAAAAGGTTTGGCTGCCATAGTGTGAACAAAGTTGGCATCTTTCCCTTGGTACTCTGACCATGGGGCCCTTATTCACAGCCCTAGATGCCACTTGGACTTCTCTATTCTGTCACCGCCATCCAAAGCATCTCTGAGATAAATATCTGTGGATGGGGTTGCATATTATAGGAAAGAGATAAGTTAAAATGGCACAGTGTCTGCATCTAAAAGTGTCCAATATGAAATATAGCGCACTGGCCTAGGAATGCCTACACATCGCTGTGGCACTCAGGGCAAATTACTCAACCTCTCTGGGCTTCAGCTTCTCCCCAGAGGTCCCTTTTGAGCTCTGACATTCTGGGTTGCTGATACTGCCTGATGGTTCTTCTTTTCCCACTAACTTTTCCCTAAATACCTCAACTTTACTTTTGGGGTAAATCCTCCAGCTGTCTTCACTTTAGTCTTGGCTCCTGGACAGCTCTGCCAAATGAACCATTTCCTCTTCTCCTCTGCACCCCAGCCTGAAGGCCTTCCTCTCCCTTCTCCTGGACCGTGGGTCTCCCAGGGAGGCCTGGCCACACAGACCACAGGCCCCAACATCTTCTAGCAACTCTCCAAGTTCTCAATTTACTCCTCTTCTGCAGCAAACAATACCAGAAGAGAGCCCAAACCTTCTAGTATGTTCTGGGCTCTCTGCTCCCTCTTTTGCACTGAGTCGCTTCCACACCTCTTTCTCTGGACTCAAAAGGGTGGCAGAAACAGGACACGGGGGCAGGCCAGGGGGTCCTGGCTTCGAAGATCCCC
This sequence comes from Cervus canadensis, assembly GCF_019320065.1. NCBI lineage: Eukaryota > Metazoa > Chordata > Mammalia > Artiodactyla > Cervidae > Cervus > Cervus canadensis. The sequence continues at coordinate 23,341,591 of NC_057416.1, forward strand.
CAGGTCACTGCCCCCTGGGTCCAGCCAGGCCCGGGCTGCACCCCGCCCCCAACCCCTCCCCGTGATCCTTCGCCGGGCGGGAACCCACCTGTGGGGCCGCGGGGAAGCCCCCTTTCCAGCTGGCTCGCCGCATCGGAGAACCCGGAGGGAGGTGGCAGGGAGGCTGCCGCCACCAGACTACGTGAGCCCCGGTGTGTGTCCGGGAGGCAGGGCTTGGGCTGGGTTCCCGGAGTTGTGACCGGCAGGGGGAGGAAGACGACAAGGAGGAGGAGCCCTAGTTATCACACCGGGGCGGGGCGGCGGGGCCACCCCGGGCGAAGAGGCGCCGCGAGAGCGTCCCCGCGCGGCCACCTCGACCCCGCCGGCCCAGGACGGCCCGTCTGGGGGCAGGGGACCCGAAGTGGCTCGGCTCCGGGTGGCCCCAGCCGCCGGTGCGCTCCGTGTCCCGTGGCCCTCGGCGACCCGAGAGATCACCCAGTGGGTTTCCCTACGTTGTAACGGGAAGTCGAGGCGGGGTGAGAGACGCAGCGACTTTCCCGTGTGCTCAAGATCCCAGGGCTCAGCTCTAGGAGTGTCGGTTCCCAGCCGGGAAAGCCTAGTGTCAGGTTCGAACTCGGCACAGTAGGGACGCAGAGTGGTCTGGACTCCCAGCCCCAGCCTCCCATCGTGGCCAGGACCCCCTTCGGTGCATCACGTGGGTCCGGCCAGGCTCCATCCAGCCTCTGGTCCCTGCATTGCCCTCTGCACGAGGAAGCAAGTTTCCTCGAGCCCTTCTAGAGTGTCCCATGCCCAGAGTGTAACTGCAAGCTGGCCTGAGAAAGCGTGTGCGGCAGGAACCGGAGAGGGTCCCTGATGCTCGTCGCCTTTTCTGCGGCCGGGCATCAGGCCTTGCGGGCTAGGTGGGGGACGTACCTGGTACAGCTCATAAGCCCCGAGGTGCGGAGGCGCCAGCCTGCGGCAGCATCCGCGCCAAAGTGGCAGGGGCAGCGGCGGCGACAGCAGGAGCGGGGGCCGGGGCTCAGGTGGGCGCCCTCCGCGGGCAGCCGCATCCGTCCGTGCGCTAGAGCAGCCCGCCCGCCTCCTCCCTGCGGCCCCTCACCTGGGACTCTAGCTTCCAGCCGCCGCACGGCTCCCTTTAACTTTCAGGCCACCTCTCCCCACTCGGGACGCCTTCCCAGACCCCCCCTTTCACGTGAACGCCCCCCACAGCCAATGGGCGCGCCCGGGACGCGCGCCGTCCACCAATGACCGCTGAGCCGCGGTCCCACCGGAGCACCGCCGCGCCACGTGATAGGCTGCGCGCCCGGAGCGATAGGGCCGGGTTCCAGGGGCTGGAAAGGGGGCGGTGGGTCATAATTTCATCCGAAGCCGGGGGAACGGGCGCCAGGGGGCAGAGGCACTTGCCTGCTGCACAGCATCCCGTTACAGCCAGAGGGGTGGACGCCGGTGCCTGGCACAGTTCCCAATCCCTAGGCAAAGTCCTCGCCGGGCAAAGTCACCCTACGCGCGCGGACGGGATTGCAGTGGCATTCACCCGTCCCGCCGGCCCCACCTTTGTCTTACTCTTCAGTTACGGGGTTCACAGGCGACCACTAGTTCCCCCATTACACGTGGAGCCCAGAGGAGCCCCGAGAGAATGCCAAAGGCGTTTCCCTCCGTCTTAGGTGGAGCCTTTTCGGGATCAGTATCCCCAGCTTCTAGGACACTGTTGAAAATAATTACTGAACGCTTGATTTGTGCCCATCACGGTCCGGGTCTCCTTGTGACTGGAATACAATAAAATCCTTTTAATAAAGTTGTTATTGAGGCAAAGGACCAATACCCATCTCAGAATACTGCATATATAGTTGAGGGTTTCTCAGGTAGGTATATTTCCGAGGAAACTACCTGACTTGAATCTGTATGAACAGATTCAGCCTTATCTACAGGGCCTCTGTGCTTCAGCTTGAGATCTGTAGAGAATGATGAGTTTAGAATAGAGTTTAGAAGCCCCTCCACCCCTATGAGATCAATTTAAATATGCATGTATGTAGTCATAGATATCACCTCCTTGGTGATCAGCTCTGAGCTAACCACTTTAGGGATGAGGATCGCAGTTTTCCAGCTTTACTGAATTTTGGAAATTAATATAGGATTACCAGCTTTTTAAAGTGCCAAGTAAAGACATAAACAAGTCCTACCGTCTTCTGTTACCACCTTTTATTTTTAGAAGAAATACTGTATTCTTGCCTGGAGAATCCCATGGGTTTGCAAAGAATTGGACACTACCGAGCACACATGCACACACTCTTTAACAACAACAACAAAATACAGGAAGGGCCTAATCTCACAGTAGAGGCTAGTCCTTCATATTGCGTATATTTAGCTTTATAAAAAGTCATTATGTTAACCATAGCATATGGGGATTTCTGCTGTAAGAGATTTAAAAGCAGCTTCTAATTTTACTAGAAATGTAAGACGAAAATGCTGGTCCATTACAATAGTGCAGTTAGAGTCATCGGTGCTATAGAGAGCTTCCTCAGACTCAATCTTCAGGTCTGAAGGGTGATCATTAGTCCTCTTCTCTTTCAGTGGATAAATCTAATTAAGGACCACCTGGGAAATTAACTATTGGTAGGCAGTTGGCAAATAAAATTCCTATGCAATAATTCCTTTGCCAACTCTAAACACCCTTTTATTAGCTGATGAGAAGTTTAAAATTTATGAAGCCAAGTGCTGCCTACATTTCTCAAGTGGAGGGAGCATGCTAGAGGAGTGGGCAGAGATAAACAGCCAACAGGTATTGCACAACATATGCAGGCAAAGGGTGATCTGAACCCAAGTGGGAAGGAGTTGGGACAAGTAAATACAATTTTATAGCATTTGGGTTTGGAAGCATTTTCCTTACATAGATCTAGGAAATCATGGGTAATAATTTCCCCTGTGGTTTAGGTGACTATTTCAGACCAGGAGAGTGGGGCTAAACTTAGTTGTGGCACACCACAGTTTTGGTAGGTAGGAGTGGGGCATCTAAGAGTTTGAAAAGAGCACAGTCTTTGAGATTGGAATAGAGCTGGGTTGCAAGCTCTGAAGAACTGTTCCAGGAGAATGCACATCAGTCCCGAGCCCCAGAGAGCTGGACTGGCCCTTAGACAATCGTGCTTCATTCTTTCATTTTCTAGCAACAGAGGGAAACTGAAAATGGAAAACTTCAACCCTTTAGTCAATGCTTACCAAGTCCCTTTTCTAATATCTGGCATTGAATTATAGCCTTAATTTTCTTTAATAAGCCTATCCTCCTCCCCCAAATAAACCAAGAGGCCAGTGGCTAAGCATAGCCAATGATCATTTTGCCATAAACTGTGCTTTTTCATGGTTGTTAGTGGTAGCTCTGCCTTATTCTTGCACTTGGGTTCACCTGTGACTTTTTTCAATTGTGTCTTACACATTTGTTCGTTCATTCTATAGTGCACTATTAACTAACTTAAGCCTAGGTGCTCGAAATGGAAAAATTAGTGATATATTATCTTACTCTCAAGAAGCTCTTAAACTGACAAATAATGATGTGGAATGAACGTGTGAAAGGCAGATCTCTGGGGAGCTAAGAGACTGTGTGTGTGACAGTGGGGGAGAGGAAAGAGGGTAAGGTTAGAAAAGGCTGACCTTTGAGAAGTGACCACTGAGCAGGATCCTGAAGGGGGAGAAAACATTTAAGGGTAATGGAAGAGAGAATGGCAGGAATTGGAAATGGCACAGAGTTCTTTTATATGTTCCGCCAAGGAATTTCCACTCCATTGATTAAAAATTAGATCCTCCTTCCGGCTTAAATACTAGATAGTGTTTCCTTCTGCATGTGTTAACATCAATTTTTTTGCTCATCCAGAAAACTTTAAAAAATGTTGTTAATGCCTTATCTCCTCCTCAACTTAACAATTTCAAAAACAGTTCAAATACACAAGATTTTGGAAATCCTTTTCTTTCTTTCTGTCGTCTTAGAGTTCTAACATTGCTTCTCTTTGAATTTAAGTGATTGCAAAGTGAATCTAAATAAAAAATTACCAGCATGGAGAGTCAGAACTAAAGAAGAGAGCATTCTTTTGCTTGATCAGAATAGAAAGTGGGAAAGACTGTTTCCAAACTGCCTAAGTCCATTTATATTTAGATGAGAGGCGTAGTTTGCACCTGTCAGAGCTGCAGACGCGCTCTGGGTGCATCATATTACCTGGGGCCCTCTGTCCCTCTTTCAGAATTGCTGAAGGGGACTTGCTAGGTCATGTTTTATGGGACAGGCAGATGAATACCAGCAAAGGGATTCTGTAAGCCTCTGTCAATGAGAATATGTCCTTAGCACGGGAGTGAAGATCTTTGAAAGATCTTGAGTAGTTTACATGTCAAAGCTCCTAGAGCCCATCAGTAATTTACATAGTTGAGAGTTTCTGAGTTTCTGTATGATGCTGATGTAGGGACCATTCCTTTAAAAGTTATATTAACAGAGCAGCTTTTATTCCTCAGCTTTATATCTAGTGCAGTGCTTTGTATGATCCAGATATATCTTTAATTTGTACTGTGTGTTATGCTTATGATTATAAGACTAATACAAGATTACTGTGGACATTGTGGAAAATACAGAAAAATATTGTGATGAAAACAGAATCAGCACCACCCAGACAAAACTACTGATGTAACTTGCTGTTTTTTCTTTCAGTATTTATTCTGTGCCCAAACATATTATCAGGATCGTAGTCTATATAAAATTTAATATTTTAATTTTCTCCTCATGACTGCTCATTTTCAGTGTATTGATATTCGAATTTTCCTGACATGCTTTTTAATGACTGCATAATATACCTTCACATAAAGAGACCATACTTTATTTTCTTATTATGGGATGCTTAGATTTTTTTTCTCCAAATTTTCTCTATTATAAATATACTTTGATAAGGACCTTCATATTTAAATCTTTGTCCGCATCCCTGATTCCGTTTTTTTAACTTTTCATTTTGTTTTGTTCTTTTTATATTAAACTTTTTGTTTTGTATTTGGAGGACAGCATCCCTGATTCTTTCTTATAAGTCTGTTTCCCACAGGATATGCACCTTCTTTAGACTTTTAATTCGTGTTACCAGATCATTTTTAGGAGGATCAGTATTGACTTTTTAGTCTCACTATTGAGGAAGTTTAAGTGTTAAGTAATCCTAATAAGGTCTTGGTTTATGGACTTTGGGCAAATTATACCTCATCTTACCAAAAAACCATATGAGAATTTTCACTAATGAATCAGATACTCTGTGCCTGGGTGAAAATAGCTCCACACTTGTCTTTTGCTTTAGCTCTGAGTCTCAAAGTACACAGCCATTTTGAGTTATGAATGGGGACTTCATAACCATATTATTGACTTAAATGATATTAAGTGGTGGCTGGTCAGAGAGAAAGGGAGAGGCTGGGAACCAGAGAGTACTGCTTGGCCACAGGCTTAAAAGGAATTAGGCAGAACCCAGCATGTATTTATATTCTTTGCTCATTCATCCCCCGTTCATGACTGGTTTGATCATAAATTATATTTGAAACTGTAACTATATACACGTGATGCAACGTATAGCACTCAGAATGTCATGACAAGTGGCATGCGTTTTTGTGAGGAGAGTGACATGTCAAGCTGCTTGGAGGGCCGCGACAGGCCACTTGGCTCTTGCGTGCCTTGGACCTTCGGGCTGGGCTGTTCTGCCACGTGCCTCTGGAGTCAAATGCCTCAGATGCTGAAGGCACTTTGGGCTTTTGTGTAAACGATTGTATTTTGGCCGGTTCCATCCTGATATTTATAAAACTGCCTGGACTGTCCTCTTAGAAATGGGCAATAATGTAATTTTATTAAGAAAGCAATGACCTGTAAGTCAAAAAGATAAAAACAAATATCGTATAATTAACGCATGTATATGGAATCTAGAAAAATGTACTGGTGAACCAATTTGCAGGACAGGAATAGACACACAGATGTAGAGAATGGACTTACGGACATGGTGCGGGGGAAGGACAGGGTGGGACAAATTGAGACAGTAGTATTGACATATATACACTACTGTGAGTAAAATAGATAGCTAGTGGGAAGCTACTGCATAACACAAGGAGCTCTCAGCTAGGTGCTCTGTGATGACCTGGAGAGGTGGGCTGAGGGAGGACGGATGGGAGGCTCAAGACAGAGGGGAATCTACATATACACATATAGAGGATTCATGTTGTTCTACAGCAGAAACTAACAACTCTGTAAAGCAATTATACTCCAATTTAAAAAATAGAAATAAATAAATAAAACAATGACTCATTAGAGGGATGAGGGAAAAAGACTATTTAGGTACAAAAATGTCTAAATGTACACACGATGTCTTCCCACAACTTTACATTTCTATCACTCCTCTTTTTCTTTGAAGTTTAGCATCAGAAGCTGAACTGACTTCACGGTTTTCCTTCTGATCATTTGATATCCTCTAGAGAATTAGAACTTAGAGACTGCATTCTTCCTTCTTGAAACTCCTGGTAATGATTTCTCCACACACAGCCATGATCTGTTAGGGCAGTTAAAGCTAGGAAGTCACCACGTGTGGGGAATATTCTATCTCTGCGTCTTGCCTTGATTGCACTTCCAAGGAGGCAGAAATCTCAGAAAGCAGTGGGAGAGTCATCGACTAACGTTGTTATTTTACCTACTGCATAGTAAAATGCAGAGGACAATAATGCATTTGTTATAAAGGCTACTCAGTTTTGTTATAAAATTACACTTCACCAAAAACAACAACCCAGTAACTATTTGTATGAGTTTTACTTGGTAAGCAGCCAGGACCATAAAATATACGAAGCAAGACTTTGACGTTCTAAGCCTTGGAAATTGATCTGACCATATAGTAAACCTTAGCAAAGATATTTGGCATCGTTCCTATTTTCTTCTGTTAATTCTCTGGTCATCTTCAAATGCAGAGCCCCTTGTAAGTAGGGTTTGTTGTCTCCTATTTTTCTTTGATCCAAAGGGTGTAGTAACTTAAAACTTCTTCACTGATTTTGATCCTGGCTCTTTTCTATTTTTTTTTTTTTTTCGGTTGTTAAGTATAGTACCTTATTCCTCTTTTTAAATAACACCTTTTGTGTTTGGTTATGGAATCTAATACAATTTCAGCTATAGGGACTCTTGAACATATTAAGTGTAAAGGGGAAAATAAAGACTTTCTAAATTTCCACAACTTGGACAAATACATGTTTTTGTTTGTTGGCTGGTTGGTTGGCTTATTTCTTTATTTTATTGGAGTGTACTTGCTTTGCAATGATGTGCTAGTCTCTGTTGTACAACAATGTGGATCAGCCATATGTATATGCACATCCTCTCCTCTGGAGCCTCCCTCCCACTGCCTTCATCCCACCCCTCAAGGTCATCACAGAGCACGGAGCTGAGCTCCTAGTTCTATGCAGCAGCTTTGCTTTAGCTCTCTGTCTTACACATGGGAGTGTATATATGTCAGTGCCACTCTCTCAGTTCTTACCTTCCCCTTCCCCACTTCTGTCCACAAGTCCATTCTCTATGTTCGCGTTTCTATTCCTGGCCTTCAAATAGGTTCAATAGAATGATTTTTCTAGATTCCATATATAAGCATTAATAGACCCTGGTTCTTTTTCTTCCCACCTTTCTTTCTTTTTTGGTATGATCTTTTAATTCATAAAGATCAAGGAATTTTTTAAGATTAGTCAATAAGTGTTTCTCTTTCTTATAAATCAACATTATCTATCAACTTTTAGGGACTATCCAAAGTCATTGATTATGAGAAGGAACATATTGCAAAATAGAAGAGAAGGTTTTTGATTTAATTTCCTGCAAAGATTCCTAGGAGGACATAAAAATATACAGACTCATAAAACCTTCACGCCCTAGACATAGTGAAATGTAGTGTTTAAGAACTTGGTCATCTGATGGTCCTGGATTTAAATACCGACTCTGCCACAGTGAGCTGTGGACTTTGGCGAAAGTACTACCGAACTTTGTGCCTCTGTGTTCCTCCTATCTGTAAAGTGGAAATACTAATGCCTGCCTGGAGGGTTATTTTGAAGATTTCCCTGAACACTTTCTGTATAACCAGGATGACTCATTCCACAAAACTCAAGTGCCATGAAAGTCACATTTCTGGATTGTTCTAAATACAATAAAGTCTGGATCTGAAGCTTCTCCTTACCAAGTCCAATAAGAAGCTTAGTATTGATTGATGTGTGCAGTCCCTCAAAACTGGGGACGGGCCCTTTGTTCTTAGACTGCCTGCTCCTTCTGCAGCGCACCCTCTGTGGAGGTCACATCCTCACCACCCACTGCAGTTTCTGCTCAGGGCAGGCTTCAGTGATGCCCTCTTGGCAGGCCTGGTGTGAGGGTCCTTCACCCCGGATCTCAGAAGTCAGTCTGGTGTTTTTTCTTCCGTCAATAATCTGTTTTGCAGGGGGTGTCAGAAAACCACAGAGAAGCATCTGAAAGAATTTAGTACTCATACATTTTTATATGTGTACGTGACCTTTCTTCCAAACATTTCCAAATTTTCTTACCAGATTCTCCCCAATATTACAAAATATACCAAGGAGACTGAGTAGTATTTTTTTTAAAGTAGTGCTAGCTTACCCACCATGCTGATTTAGTTCCTTGATGAAGTTCTCACACTGCATGTAATTGTCCATTTTGTGCTGCCCATTCTCCTGGGTTTTAATGATCGTCTTATCTGGCAGTGGGCGTGTTATTTGCTGCTGAGCAAAGAGGTCTTTCTCTCCCAGTGATGTCTTGAACCTTCCCTCTCCTACTCCAAGGGTGGTCTATTGTTTTCCTTACCAGTGGGAATTTGCACTTTGTGGGCGTAGTGTTTGCTCAGGTGGAAGAGCTCCACATACCAAATCTTTGCTCTTTAATTTCACTCCAAATGCCAAGACCTTCATTAATAAATCACACTGCAAAACCAGAGACCCTGGAGTTAAAAGGACTTTGTGTTTTCCAGTTTAGTCACCCTCTGTTTACAGGGGAGAAAACGAAAACCCAGAAAAGTGCCATCACTTGTTTAAAGTCAGAGATTCAGCTCCTGTTTGAGTTGGATGAAGTGGGCTCTCTGCATTTACCTCCAGGCAGACTGAGGAGAAATTAATCGAAAGGCCCACGTGAGCAGTCTTTACAGTGAGGAAGGGGCTCCTGTGAGCCTATGGCCAAAGACCACGAAGGGCCAAGTGTAAAATTCCTGCCCACTACTCAAAAGCCAGTGAATTTCCAACAATTAGTGGAGACTACACCTTCAACATGGCGCTCTGAAATAACCAAAAACCAAAGCTATCCAGTACAGCAGAGTCTGAGGATACAGGTGATATGCCTTCAGCCAGTTCTTCCGAGTCCTTCCAAGTTTGAAGGGCTGTAGTAACAAGAGCATTTCCCCTTTTAACAAGCAAACTTGGCTCATGATATCTGACATCCTATCTTCAAACACTGACCAAAGTCAGGGTCAGGATCACCGCCCGCATTTGTGGATCCCAGAGCCTTTCTGTTTGGTACTTGGGTGAGTCAGGAACTCATTAGATTGCAAAAGAGGGAAGCCCTGGGACTTCCTTGGTGGTCCAGTGGCTGAGACTCTGCACGCCCAGTGCAGAGGGCCTGGATTCTAGGTCCCACTGCTGCAGTTGAGACCCGATGCAGCCGAATAAATAAATAATATTTTTAAAAACATAAATACATTAAAAAAAAGAGGGAAACCTCACCCCACCTAGCTTAATCAAACAAACAAAATGGAGAAGTAAATTGATTCATGTAGCCGAATACTAAAAAGGCAGGAGTGGGGTTGTTTCTAGGTTAAAATTCTCAGCATCGTAGGGAACATGACTAGTGGCTTCTTGGGGCCAACACCAACCCCACATCGAATGCAGAACGGAAGGAGGGGATCTCTCGCCTGGTGTCAGTGTACACAGTTCCCAGGGGTCTCTGGTTGCTCATTTTCATTTTGTTGTTCTACTTCCCGCCACTACCCTCCCTCCTGCAGTGGAAGTTCAGAGTCTTAACTGAACCACCAGGGAAGTCCTTCCAGGAGGGACCTTGAACATCTCAGAGAGATGGCCCAGCCTGACTCCACACCCACTTCTCTGTTAAGGAGCATCTTCTGTCACTAAATTAAAAGAATGGGCAGGAAACGTGTTGATATGAACAACAGCAATGTTTCTGTCATTACCTGTAATGGGGAGAAGATAGCATCTGTCTTTCTGATGTTGCCGCCACCTCGGATTTCCAAGAAAGAAGGAAAGAAATGAGTAATTCTCTTCCTTTGTCTTCCCCTTTATCACCAGTCCCACTTCTGAAAGGTAGGAAATGCTGTCTCCTGGTCAGGAAAGACCACTGAAGAGCAAGGAGCTCAGGATGTGCTCTGGGAACCGAGAGTCTGCGCTGCATGGTGGAGGATTTCCATCCTCTAACAAGAGCCACTTCCGGGGGGCTTGGGGATGCTCTCTCCCTCCCCCACAATAAGATAGTCACCAGCAGGGAGGGCAGGAGGCCAGGTTCACATGGCACCGGGCAAGAAACACACTCCTGGTGGGGTCCTTTTGGACAAAGAGGAGATATCCTTGCTGAAATTCCAAAATGATGACCTTATACCCTATTGGGGAGCAGTCCTTGGCTCCATCAGTGTCCAGCTGGCTGGTGCAACTCCATCAAAGTAACAGCTGTGACTTCCATGGGGAAAAGCCCTCTTGCCAACTCCTCAACTTCATTTCAGTTTTTTATACTCCTCAGAACAAATCTAAACAATAAGGATTGCCACTGATTGAGCATTGCCTCAGTACCAGGCACTTTACATACTCTATACCAATGTCCCGAAAGGGAAAGTAGTTCTTTTATCCCCTCTTTATAGGTGAGAAGCTCAGAGAAGTTAAGTAATTTGCCCAAGGTCACACAGCAGCCAATGGCCGAGTCTTGATTCAAAGTCAAGTCTGTCTGAACTCCCAAGCCCAGGCTGTTTCTAGCACACCAGGCTGCAGCTCACAGCAACCAGATGAAAGAGGCTGAGAGCCCCAGCTCAGGGATTTCTTGTCTTGTTCCTCGAGTCTGCTCAGCTGAATTTTAGAGTCTTCACTGGGGCCCCAGCAGAAAAAACTGTGCATTTTGCAAGCATAGCCATTCATTTAATTTGACTGCCAGGACAACCTCCTCATTCACAGGCAGGCGGTAGGGAAAGGATGCTTGGGTTTCTCTGGCTGGAGAAGAAGCGATTTTCAGCCTCCGTGGACAGCTGCAGCAGAGGGGCAGGAAGGAAATCTGGGGAGGTGGAGAAGGAAACCGTAGGGTGGGAGGAAGAGAGGGGGCCTGTGGGGAGGCGGGTTTCTGAGGCTTGTGCAGGGTGAAAGGGAAAGCCCACACAATGGAGGAAAGTTGCCAAAAATCCCTGCTTTGGGGAAAAAGCCAGACACGGAAAAAAGTCTTCCTACCCCAAACAATTCTTTAGTCCACCCCACATCCTGACACAGCATACAAAAACAATAAACGAAGCAACCTGCTATAAGTGCAGTGAAGGTAGGAAATTCCATAGTAACCCGGAAGGAGTTAATCCATTCATCCCTGCTTTGTGGCAGTCGTTCAGGCCGGGTGACTGCCTCGGCAGTTAGCAATCTGCTGGCCCCTCTGGCTTTGTCCCGACCTGGGGACACAGGGCTGCAGTGGGTGAAAGGGATGTCACAATGGGGTCTGTGGTGTGTGGTTGGGAGAGGAGGTTCCTGGTTATTGACCCTCATGCTCTCAGCTCTGGGCCCCTTCCATGGCCCCCCGCTCGGACGGGGACTTGTCACCTTGCATCTGAAGCAGGCAAGACTCTTGCATGATGTCAAGAGAGGGGTAGTCGCTGGGGAGGGGGACAGTTTGCCAGTGGGTTGTCTTGGACATCTGTTATGTTCTCCTGACCTTTGTGCTTTGAGGACTCCTGAGATCTGAAAATAGACAATTTTCTCAAGAAGCTCATATAACCTTAAAGACATGCTGCCAAGAGAATTAACTTTAATTCTAATTCACTCCAATTTAAAACATGAATATGTGCCATCTGACTTTTTTTTTTTTAATAAGAGGAAACATTGTAGAAGCAAGTAATGAGAATTTCAAGGTTCAAAAAAAGCACTGTGGAGTCATCAGTTAGGGTTATAAGGATTCTGGAAAAACCTTTAGTGGGATAAGCGTTTCTAATGCTTTTCTGGTCACTACCGGCCATGGAACAATGTCGTAGAGGCTCTTCCAGACCCAACACTCTGCTGCCTGCTTGCCTGGAAGTCTATCTCATCCTCTCCCCGAGTAGGTAGAACACTAACTGTGACCACCGTCCCTAAAACAACACTCAGCGGCCTGAGAGTTCCCAAGTCCCTCTCTCTGTTAGCCAAGTCATGTCTGACTCTTTGCGACCCCATGGACTGTAGCCCTCCAGGCTCCTCTGTCCAAGGGATTCTCCAGGCAAGGATACTGGAATGGGTTGCCATTTCCTCCTCCAGGGGATCTTTCTGACCCAGGGATCGAACCCATCTCTCTTGTGTCTCCTGCATTGGCAGGCAGATTCTTTACCACTGCACCACCTGGGAAGCCCTGCCAAACACTTAAAGCTATTTAATTTTAATTTCAAATGTACAATACCTATGTATTTAAATCAGACTTTTTGATTCAGGAGCAGACAAAATTGAATAGAGGAAAAACCAGGAAAGGAAAGTCATGTTATATTTAGAAAAATGGAAAAAAGATGGGAAAATGTAATGAAATAAAGGAAAACAACAAAGAAGCTATATGCTATTGCCCCCAGAGTGCCTTGGGTGAAAAAACTAGTCCCAAGAGAAGCTCATCACTGAAAGGTTTCAGGATCAAGTAGTTCTGGAGATTCTGACAATGTCAGATTCTGATAATGTCACCCCATTAGGATATTCGCAGTACTTCAGAGCATGTTGGAGGCTCTGCCACATCCTACAGCCTGTTTATTTAACCCAGCATTTCCCAAACTGCCCTGAGAACTCGAGTTCCCTGCAAAGTTGTATTTTACCATATGGAGAGGTGGTGGTAGTGGTTTAGTCACTCAGTTGTGTCCAGCTCTTGCGACCCCATGGACTGCAGCCTTCCAGGCTCCTCTGTCCTTGGGATTCCCCAGGCAAGTATACTGGAGTGGGTTGCCATTTCCTTCTCCGTATGGAGAGGAGCAATGATTTAAAAGAGAGAGAGAAAACATAAGTGAGCATAACTAAAACTTTAGGAAAGAAATTCTAACAGAATGGGGACATGTATTACACATGATTTAACTCTATGTAATCTTAACCCTCCATCCAGAGCAAGGACGGGAATTGTTCCAGCAGACGTGCCCTGAACCCCCGTTTGAAGGACAATCAGCAGGATGTCTTCTTTCACCCACGCACAGAACCAAACGACAGTGCAAGAAACAGAACCAAGTGGAAGAGATGAAATCAAGCAGCTCAAAGCTTATTGGTAGGAAATGAAGACATGCGCCACAGACACACAAAGATGAGATGCAGTGCTTCACTCGAGACCAGCCCTAGGCCTAGAGATAGACACACCCACAGCAACGTTTTATGGGGGTTTGAAAAGAAAAACTAACTTCTTTTAAAAATAGAGGAGTTTGGACAGAAACATAGAAGAGAAGGCCATTGGGAGACAGAGGCAAATACTGCAGTGACTCAGCCACAAGTTCGGCAGCGCCTAGAAGCACCAGAAGCTAAAAAAGACAGGCAAGGGTCAACCCCTCTCCCTAGAGCCTTCAGAGAAGTGTGTGTCCCCACCAACACCTTGATTTTGGACTCTGGCCTCCAAAAATGTAAGAAGATCAATGTCTATTGCTTTAAGTAAAAAAAAAAAAAGGAGGGGTGGGGAGTAGTTTTTATCTTTGTAGATCCCAATTTACTCACTCATTCATCCAATACAGTTGGCTGATTGCCTGTATGTGCCAGTCAGGACTGAGGACGCAGGGTGAGTGAGTCAGGCTCCCGGCCGCATCAGCTGCTCCCATTGGACAGAGGAGAGATGGAAATGACCACAGGCCAGTGGCATGAATTCTTTGACAACACAGTGACCAGGGCTGCTGGACTGAACTCAGAATGCAATCGCTCTAGTGTGACATATCCATTTTAATCTGTATAGCAATTGAACAGTTCTTTCTCAGTCACTGAAGCAAACCAACAGATGGTTATTTAATTGTTTGTAAAACCAAACATTAACTACTGGTCTTGGTAATATATCTCTTCTGCTACGGATCAGAAAACAGATCTCAGGCAATAGTCTGGAAGACGCTAAAAAAACATCCAAAGACAAAATGTGGAAACTAAGATTTCAGTTTTGTTGTTTTTAGTGTTTTTTTTTTTAATTAAAAAATAGAAGTACAATTGATTTACCATTTTTCAGATGAACATCAAAGTGATTCAGTTATTCATATATATGTATATTACTTTTCAGCTTCTTTTCTGTTATAGATTATTACAAGATACTGAATATAGCTCCTTGAATCAGTCCAAGAGTCAGCACAGCACCTTGCCGTCCAACTGTCACCAGCCGTCCCTAAGAGCTACAGCTTCGAAGGTCACCATTTCCATGTATCCACCTCTCAATGGTGCTGCCATGTGTGGACTGGGGAACTGGACCCTCAGCCTGTTTCTGAAGGCCCCGGATGAAGCATCTGTTCTAGTTTAGTGTGAATGTACCAATGAAAATTGTGCACGCAGCCCAGCAGGCTTCCCTACACTTTTCCCTCCCCTGGTGGTGTCTTCCTTCCCCACCTCCATTCACCTGAAAAGTCATTAGCCCAGAGAGTCCCCAGACCACCCTCCGCCCTAGATCCTTCCTATCTGTACCCTTCACCATCTGTAGCTATTACTCTTCTGTCTATTTTCTTGTTGGTGTTCTGTCCTCCCCCACTAGACAGCGAGCCCTGGATGGGAAAACCACGTCTCCTCACCTGCCGTCTGCCTTTCCCAGAGCACAGACAGGTCCCATTGACTGAGTGAGAAAGAATAACGAGAAAACACTCTCAGAGATAATTTTGAGTAGAGAAGTAAAAGGACGATTCCCTGCTGCTTTTATTCGTGGAAGCGCGTGTATTTTCCTCCTCTCTTATCAGTCACACAACTGACAACTTCTGGCTGTAACTCGAGCGCAATGTTGGGCGGTCTCCAGCGCAGACAGCCATCTAGGCTTCCGAGTGTCAACCAGAAACCAGAGCTAGGCGGGTGCATCTATTTCAGGATGTGCCTACCGCCTTGTCGTGCTGAATGAGCTGTCAATAGATACCTGAGAGTCAAGGATGAAATATACATATGTATATATATTTTTTAAAGTAGCTGGCAATAGTGTCACCAGAATCAAGAGGAGCCCAGAGCTGAGAGTAATCGGTCTGCAAAGGCAGGCAGGCAGGGACCAAGCAGTCTATGAGAATTTAAGGCCAGGTAGCAGAAAGCAGAATGCAACACCACCTTAAAGATTCTTGGTCCGGAGAATAGTCCTCCCTCCTGCATCTGGGCATCTTCTGGGACCCAGGTAGCAGGAACCAAGAGAAATGGTTAAGATCCTCTAGCCGAGAACATCCAGTTGGCCACGTTTAGTGAAAGGTAGGCAGGAGATGGGAGCTTAAGAGCGAAGGACAGAGAATCAGCAGTTACAGATGAGCAAATATTTTCATACCCTCAGAAAAGCAGCAGGTCCAGCAACTAGAGTAACATCGATCCATCCATTATTCAGTTGGCATATTGTAATGGACCCACAGCCTTATGCCAGACCATGGGGATACAGAGAAAAAAACTCAACAATTGCATTTGAGGAGTCATGGTCTAATGGGGGAGTGCACGCATGTGTGCTCAGTCACTTCAGTCGTGTCCAGCTCTTTGCGACCCATGGACTGTAGCCCACCAGGCTTCTCTATCCATGGGATTCTCCAGGCAAGAATACGGAATTGGGTTGCCATGCCCTCCTCCAAGGGATCTTCCCAACCCAGGATCTAACCTGCATCTCTTATGTTTCCTTCATTTGCAGACAGGTTCTTTACCACTAGCGCCACTTGGGAAGCCCCTAGTGGGGGAGACAGGCATCTGAACAGGTAAATACAACACAGTGATCTACGCTGTGGCAGAACGAGTACTGGGAACCAGGAGCGCAGAGGGGGAAGCTCCCTTCCCCCTGCAGGGCTGAGGAGGTGGGATTTGAGCAGATCCTTGAAGGAAGACTTGGGGTTTTCCAGGTGGAGAAAATGGGGGTGGATACTTCTAGACAGAGAAGGAAAAGCAGCTAGATGTGGGCGAATCTGGAATGTTTAGGGATCCACAGGCATCTCGTATGGATGAAATGGGAGGCATGAAGGGGAGCTGAGGGTGGGATGGGGTGGGCGTGGGAGCTATACTAGGGGTTGGCCCTGCGGTAGGAGCCCTCGTGTGCCTTGCCACTGGGAAGCTTGAGTCCCATCTTCTGGTCAATGGGAAGTCTCTAGAAAAGAATAGCATGACCTGATTTTCAGTTGTTTTACACACATATGAAATAGACAAATCTGGGTGGGAGAAAGTGTCTAGAAGAACACAGGGTTGGAAATCTGGCTTGATAAGAGGTCATGAGGGATGCCCAGTCAAAGAAACCTGGACTTTATTTTCTAGACCAAGCATCCAGATCTCAAATGCTTTCAGAGGCCAGATAATAACAAACCTATGAAGTCTCTGGGTTTGATTACACTGCCTAAAGAATTCAGACTCAAAAAGTCAGGAAGACTCTTTGTCAAACCAATCACATGAGTGTCTGATATGACTTTACTCTGTGAGCCTGTGATCCTTACTGTAGAAAATGGGGAGTTGTAGATGGGTTTTGATGAGGGGAATTGTAGAAGATGATGGTGATGCTTTCTGCCCAGTTCCTATTGGTTCACCCTGGAGGCTGTCTGCAGACAGCTCCTTTCCAGCTGATGGCTTCCTGCCTTTTTCTGCCTGGGAGTACTCCCTGGCCACATATGGGGTGGTGAGAAGTGTCAGGGTATTACATCTGACCCCTCCTGCTCCACCAACAACCCTCAACCAGTGAAGGGGTAGCTAGGTAAACCCCTCCTTCACCCCCACACCCCCTGACTTCCTTGCTCCTTGACTGGCCAGTGCTGAAGTCTACACAGTTTCTCAAACTGTCTCCAGGAAGACTAAGTCTCAGTTGCCCACAGTAGTACTTTCCTCATTAATGCAACTTTATCAGCTGATTTTGAAGGGGTCCCAGGAAGACAGGGGTTTCCCTGGGAGCTCAGCTGGTAAAGAATCCACCAGCAATGCAGGAGACCCAGGTTTGATTCCTGGGTCGGGAAGTCCCCCTAGAGAAGAGGTAGGCTATCCACTCCAGTATTCTTGACTGGAGAATCCCCATGGACAGAGGAGCTTGATGGGCTACAGTCCATGGGGTCACAAAGAGTTGAACATGACTGAAATGACTAAGCACAGCACAGCACAGCTCTAAGAAAGGCCCAGAAGTGAAGATTTGCCTACAGGAAGTTTATTGGGGAATTCCTTGAGACCAATACCTATGAGGAAGAGAAGAAAGGCTTGCTCAAAGGAAAGGGTGGGTGAGAGCCATGTTCAGTACTAGATAGGCAGGTAAGAACAAAGCCTGAGAAAGCCCAGCTAAGTGACACGGAGGTCTCAAGGCCATGGAGAACAGGTTTAGGAGCCACGGGATTCAAGCAGATGCTGGGATTTCCATCTGCTTTCTGCTCAAGGGGACACTGCACTGGGAATGGGACGTTTAGGTTACAATCACCGAGTTCCTGGTATCCCACTCTGGTGCCCTAGTCTTTATCTCGAGAAATAAAAACAATTAGATTTTGGGAAGCAGTTAGCAATTACATTTTCTGTCAGTGGATGAAATTTTACTGAAGCTTCCAGGCCTGGTCTAAGAATACAGTATGCCCCTTCTTTCTCGGAGACTTTAGGTGCTGTGCTCAGTTGCTTGGGTTGTGTCCGACTCTTTGTGATCACCGCCCACCAGCTCCTCTGTCCATGGGATTCTTTGGGCAAGAATACTGGAGTGGGTTGTCTTTTCCTTCTCCAGGGGATCTTCCCAACCCAGGGATCGAACCCCTGTCTCTTATGTCTCCTGCATTAGCAGGTGGGTTCTTTGCCATTAGCGCCTCCTGGGAAGTTTCTCAGAGACATTAGATTGGTCCATACGCTGTGTGCATTTTGTTTGCATATTCCATGATTGCATTGGGTGGACATTGGAAACGCTTAGAAAAAAAAATCCCTAAATGCAAGTGGCTGCTGCTGTGTGAAATGCATTTGTCAGGGAGATTTTCTGCTTTCTATATTTATGACATGTGACATAAACACAGGAGATAAAACCAGAGATGGCATGGAAATGGTTCACAGAAGAACATGAATGAGGGACTCAGTCCAGGAATTATCTGAGCTCTGACTCTAACTTAGCTTTGACCGTGGGTGAGTTGCTTCACCTCTGTAGTCCTTTGTTTCTTCATCTAGAAAATGAAAGTCCTGGCCCTGGGTGTTCTAGTTAAGAGAAAGATTATGATTCATCTCTGGCCAACCCACCTTTACCCCCAAATTCATCAGCAGTGTCCTCATCAATAATTTATATACACCTGCAGGTCACCTCTGCATTATCAAATTTCTCCTACTTGTCGTGCTTTCTGTTGAATTAGAACTCCCTATCCTCTGCCATCTGAAGACACCACCCAAAGTCTGTAATTTTACAGGTCAGAGTTGATGACATCTAATGTGCTTTCAAAGTCCAACATTTCTAGGAAGGGACCATCAGTAAAGTGCTGGCTGATCTTAGAATTCCTTAGTATTCTGAAAAATGGGCAAGCTCACTCATCCTGTGAGCCCGTGAGGAATCTGGATATACCTGCATATCTGGTTACTGTATCAGCTGATTTGCATCCAAAGGCCACAAGGCTCTGCTTCCTGCAATTCAAGTGTGTTCTTCCGAAAATGCTGATGATACCTAAAGAATTAAGCAAATGCCTGACCAAAACCATTAAAGTTATTGGGTAAACTTGAATGAAAGAACAGGATATTATATTGTTGTTAATGATAAGTCAGAGGGGCTTCCCTGGTGGCTCAGCTGGTAAAGAATCCTGCAATGCAGGAGATGAGGGTTTGATCCCTAGGTTGGGAAGATCTGGAGAGAGGAATGGCAACCCGCACCAGTATTCTTGCCAGGAGAATTCCATGGACAGAGGATCCTGGTGGGCTACAGTCCATGGGGTCGCAAAGAGCCGGACATGACTGAGCGACTATACTTCTTTCTTTGGGTTCCCAGTGGATTCTACCACAGAAGCAGCTCTGTGACCTTGGGCAGCTCATGGGTTCCTCATATAAAACCAAGGCTGACCTAAATCCTGCCTGGAATCAGTTTGCAGTTTGATTGGTACAGATGTTATTCTGCCAATCCCAACAGTTACCATAGAGACATTTTCCACTGTGTGGCTCCTAACTTGGATTGTATGTGCCCTTCTTTCCTTGTGGGAACCAAGGGAACCAGAGACCTGCTAAGCACAGATGCCTGACCAAGGCAGAGACGGGGAGAAACCAACCCAAAGCAGAAGAGTCAGTGGAGGGAGAGAAAGTATAGGGAGAGAGAAATATAGGCAGACTGATGAAAGGTTGTTGAAATTGGCCTTGGCTCAGCATGACGTGTGGAGTGGTGGTGGCGGGGGTTGACCTCAGTGGGTCTTGGTAGCAAGATAAGGAAGCTTTAATAAACCTGGCTTCAGCTTCTCTCTCTCTCTTTTAACCCCCGAAGACAGGTGTTTCCCCCTCTTCTAGGGTATAGTATTTAATATAAATACACAAGTTTTGCCAGGCTAACTTCTCCCTAGGAGGGTATCCTCAGGAGGTCAGAATTAAATCAGAATTTTTGTTGCTGACTTGGCTTGAGTTGATATTTGCTCCATCTGGTTGAAATGAGAGGCATACTTTTTCTGCTGTGCAAATGAATAATAATAAGACAAAAGCTGAAGATTCTAAAATCAACTTGGCAAAAGAACTTAGGTGGTTCAAAATTCCTGAAGGGTTTTAGGAAAAAACTTAACTTCTATACTGTCACTTAAAGTAGCATTATGGTGTGTTCTTCGGGTTTTCCTTTGTTACTGGGTTCATACAAGTGGCCAGGAAAATAATGATGTAGAGAAAGAGTCTAATGGAAGTAGCTTTAGAGGAAGAGGAGCAGTCTTCTCCCAAGTTGGATGGATTTATCAGAGTGATAATGACAAGACTGGTATCCTCATCTCTTCCTATGGATTATCCTTTTAAACAATACAGTTAAAAAACTGATTGGAGAATAGTTACTTTACAGTGTTCTGCTAGTTTCCGGTATACAGCAAAGAGCTTCAGTTATCCATATCAGTCAGTTCAGTCATTCAGTCGTGTCCGACTCTTTGTGACCCCATGGACTGCAGCACGCCAGGCTTCCCTGTCCATCACCAACTCCAGGAGCTTACTCAAATTCATGATCATCGAGTTGGTGATGCCATCCAACCATCTCATCCACTGTCGTCCCCGTTCTCCTCCGCCTTCAATCTTTGCCAGCATCAGTCTTTTCCAATGAGTCAGTTCTTCCCATCAGGTGGCCAAAGTATTGGAGTTTCAGCTTCAACATCAGTCCTTCCAGTGAATATTCAGGACTGATTTCCTTTAGGATGGACTGGTTGGATCTCCTTGCAGTCTAAGGGACTCTCAAGAGTCTTCTCCAACACCACAGTTCAAAAGCATCAATTCTTTGGTGCTCAGCTTTCTTTATAGTCCAGCTGTCACATCCAGACATGACTACTGGAAAAACCATAGCTTTGACTAGATGGACATTTATTGGCAAAGTAATGTCTCTGCTTTTTAATATGCTATCTAGGTTGGTCATAGCTTTTCTTCCAAGGAGCAAGTGTCTTTTAATTTCATAAGCTGCAGTCACCATCCACAGTGATTTGGGAGCCCCCCAAAAATAAAGTCTCTCACTGCTTCCATTATTTCCCCAATCTATTTGCCATGAAGTGATGGGACCGGATGCCATGATCTTAGTTTTCTGAATGTTGAGCTTTAAGCCAACTTTTTCACTCTCCTCTTTCACTTTCATTAAGAGGCTCTTTAGTTCTTCTTCACTTTCTGCCAGAAGGGTGGTGTCATCTGCATATCTGAGGTTATTGATATTTCTCCTGGCAATCTTGATTCCAGCTTGTGCTTCATCCAGCCCGGCGTTTCGCATGATGTACTCTGCACATAAGTTAAATAAGCAGGGTGACAATAGACAGCTTTGACATACTCCTTTCCCAATTTGGAACCAGTCTGTTGTTCCATGTCCAGTTCTAACTTGCTTCTTGACCTGCACACAGATTTCTCAGGAGGCAGGTAAGCTGGTCTGGTATTCCCATCTCTTTCAGAATTTTCCATAGTTTGTTGTGATGCACACAGTCAAAGGCTTTGGCATAGTCAATAAAGCAGAAGTAGATGTTTTTCTGGAACTCTCTTGCTTTTTCGATGATCCAGCGGATGTTGGCAATTTGATCTCTGGTTACCCTGCCTTTTCTAAATTCAGCTTGAATATCTGGAAGTTCGCGGTTCACATACTATTGAAGGCTGACTTGGAGAATTTTGAACATTACCTTGCTAGTGTGTGAGATGAGTGCAATTGTGTGGTAGTTTGAACATTCTTTGGCATTGCCCTTCTTTGGGATTGGAATGAAAACTGACCTTTTCCAGTCCTGTGACCACTGCTGAGTTTTTCAAATTTGCTGGCATATTGAGTGCAGCACTTTCACAGCATCATCTTTTAGGATTTGAAATAGCTCAACTAGAATTCCATCACCTCCACTAGCTTTGTTCACAGTGATGCTTCGTAAGGCCCACTTGACTTCGGACTCCAGGATGTCTGGCTCTAGGTGAGTGATCACACCATCATGGTTATCTGAGTTATGAAGATCTTTTTTGTATAGTTCTGTGTATTCTTGCCACCTCTTCTTAATATCTTCTGCTTCTGTTAGGTCCCTACCATTTCTGTCCTTTATTGAGCCCATCTTAGCATGAAATTATCCATATACATA
The DNA here is from genome assembly GCF_019320065.1 of Cervus canadensis. Taxonomy (NCBI): domain Eukaryota; kingdom Metazoa; phylum Chordata; class Mammalia; order Artiodactyla; family Cervidae; genus Cervus; species Cervus canadensis. The sequence goes on from NC_057416.1 coordinate 23,363,643, forward strand.
TATTCATTCTTTTTCAGATTTTATCATATAGGTTATCACAGAATATTAAGTAGAGTTCCCCATGCTATGTAGTAGGTCCTTGTTGGTTATCTGTCTTATATATAGTAATGTGTGTGTGTTCATCCCAAGCTCTTGTTTTATCCTCAAAAAACATATCTGGATGCTTTCCAGGAGGCCAGGTACTGGGGACAGAACCACTAATAAAATGTTCTTCCCTCCCAACTTTATTATGTCCTTTTTATAGTATAAAAAACCACATATATATTAAAGAACATTTGGGGGGAAAATATCACCATTCTAATACAACTGCTGTTAGTATGTTGATATACATTCTTCTTGGGTATATATGTATGTGTTTGTAATAATACTGAATATAAAAAATATTATCCTGCTTTTTCTGGAAATGACCATTTTTTTAACACTAGCAGCTAGGATGCTGAAAGGCAAAGGGACGGGTTTCTAGGAACATTCCACTGTCAGGGGCAGGTGGATAAACCCATGCAAATGAGGGCCTTGGGAGTTTTGAGAAAAAGCCTTCAGGGTTTTGTTTGTTTGTTATTCTAAGGTGTTCACCACCCTTCTCCCTCATTCTCCACAACAAAAACCCAAAGCAGTATTGTCCAGGGTATCAGAGCTAAGGACATGCTAATAATTTAGAGGCTTAGCCACCCCTTAGAGACAGTTTCTAAGGAGTCGGCTGCCAAGCTAAGCACCCCACCTCCTCCTAAGGACTCAGGCAGCTTCGCTCTGTTACAGGCAAAGAACACCCATCTGCTGGCAACATCAACCTTCTTCTTTTTCTTTCTTAAGGTTTCTTTAGTGCTGCCCAGGGAGAGTTTATTCCCTGAGAAACCAGCCCTGCTCCAGTGTATCTTTCAGGATGACCAAAAGATGAGCTGCCTCTGCCTCTAAAGAAGCCTTTTTCACCTTGTTCAGATATCAATCGTCAATAAATAAATCAATGAAAGTCAAAAAATAACTTCTTGCTGTTGGGTTGGACGGTACCAAGTCCAATCATTAAAATAATGCCAAACCCTTGCAGAAGAGTCCAGAGCCTTTGGGAGACACCGCCCCCCCACCCCCACCCCCCGCCATTGCCTCCGCCCAGAGTTTATCTTCCCTGGTGTTATCTGATTTACCGTCACCCTTGGTGGATTCAGGTTTGTGGGGCCTGGAGCTTGTGCAGTCCAGGAGCACAACTATAGGAAAGCAAACAAGTGAATACTACAGAATTTGGTGCACAGTTTTGGAAGAATTCCAAACAAGTGAGAGGCCACTCACTTCATTTTGTTAGTTTTTCTACAGCCCTGCCCTGGGGGAGGTGGCCTCAGCTTCCCTAATTTGCCCCAAGTGAGGAGGGTCAGGGTGGGATGGGAGAACACCCTTGATCCTGGCCCTTAGCGCTGAACACTTCTTCCCAGAGAGGCTGGTATTTTCAAAAAGAACGTAAGCAGCGATGACAGGAAGAGTTAGAGTAAACTAAAATGATTAGGATTCTAAGGTAGAAGTCTGAGTTTACATATAGGAGTTGAAGCATGCAAGGGGTTTAAATATTAGCCTCGAAACCTCTTAAACTACAAAAGCTACATTATGGCCCCAAAGAGCTTTATGTCTTGTCTGCTGGTCTGCCTGAACCCACGTGATGGGAGCCCCTGACCCTGTGGCCTGAGGGAAGAGCTGTCCTGTCCTTTCCTGGCATCACTGCAGATCCCTTTTCTTTTAAAATAGTTGTTTTTTGTTTTAATCATTGGAGTAAAGTATAGCATTTCTATTACTGGAGTATATTTACAATGTTGTGTTAAGTTTCTGCTGAACAACGAAGTGAATCAGTTATACAAGCTGCATGCTCAGTCACTTCAGTCGTGTCTGACTCTTTGTGACCCAGTGACCATAGCCTGCCAGGCTTCTCTGCCCATGGGATTCTCCAGGCAAGAATACTGGAATGGGTTGCCGTGTCCTACTCCAGGGGATCTTCTCCACCCAGGGACTGAACCCAGGTCTCTTATGTCTCCTGCATTGAAAGGCAAGTTCTTTACCACTAGCGCCACCTGAGAAGCCCAGTATATATATATCCCCTCCCTCTTGGACCTCCCTTCCACCCCACCTCCCTATTCTCTTCCTCTAGGTCATTATCTTTCCAAGGTCATATAGTGATGGCTACTGAAGATAGGATTCAAACCTTCATCCTCTGCTTTAAAATGCACTTTTCTTTTTAAAACCACTGTAGATTTCTTCCCTATCCTTAAGGGGAATCGTAGCCTTGGAGAAAATCAGTTGCTGTCTTGTTACTTCAGCATCCCTATGTATCCTTAATTGGAAAGATTTTGGAACAAAGAAGTAACTAGATGTATTATTTCCTGGGTTGAAAAGCAGATGGGATTATAGATATTTCTTTGTTATTTCAAATTGATTTCTACTATAGAAACTGTTCATGCTCATTGAAGAAAAACCTTTCAAATGCAGAAATTTATTTGAACAAAAATAATTAGGCAGCCATAATTGCCTTGTCTGGAGGTAATAATTATTAACATTTTGGTGTACACCTCATTTTATTTACATCTGATAATTTGTTCATTAAGTTGATGCCCTATTACATTTTTGCCTTTATAATTTTTCCAACTTAACATTATGTATTACATTGTAAATATTTTACATCATAGATGTTATATTGATGTCATAATATATCATAGATATTTCCATGATATAGTGAAAGACTAGTTTGAGTATTTAAATATTCTTTAAAATACCATTTTGATGACTTCCTAATATTCCATCATATGGATAGGCTACAGTTTATTGATCTGTTCCTTAATTTCTTTACTTCTAGAGACAGGGCCTTTACAGAGAAGTATACATTTTGCACAAGGGTTTCTGTCTGAGGTGAGGGAAAGGTGAAATCCAGCTAGCATTCAGCTCCCCAGGGAGTATAACTACACAGGCTCCAGGGTAGGGCAGGAGGAGTGAGGAGTAAGGCTGGAGAACATCTTTTTCTAATTATTAATAGTACAAAGGCTTCAGGAGGTAAGTAGTAGCCTTGATGGTAGATAATACTCTGCTGAATTGAATACAGAAAATTCTTGAGTATTATCTGCTGTTGGCAGTTGCTCTCAGCATGAACTTCTGTACTTCTTTTTTCAAATAAAAAAAAATTAAAAGTTCATAATACTGCAATTGATTTTTATTTTTACTACTAATTCCATTGCACCATTCCCACCCCCACCCCCGCCCCAGAACTAGTGACTCAGAATCATGGTTCTGCAAGGAATGAGCAGTTTTTCCATTCCCTTTTATTTTCACAGTGCAGAGTCATGGATATTTTAAATGTGGTAAAAATATATCCCCATTAAAGATCAGTTTTAGCTATGGCAATTATTATTGACTGAATGTATACTAATGCAGTCTACACAATAATGCCAAGTCCTTAGGTTTCTATAATTCCAGGGGATTGGTGACTTTTGTACCTTTGAGAGATGTGTCTGTAAAGCTGAACAGTGCAGAACTTTTCCCAAAACTGGTATTAGAGAGGGCAGAAGGTCATCCCATTTTTAGAACGGTCCTGCTCCATTAGAGATGTCATGCAGAATTGTAAAGAGGAAAACTAGTGGTGCTTACGATGATTCTTTTTAGATTAAGAATTAAAATGACATTTATTTTGGAAATGTTTCTTTAGCTGCCTTCGCCACAGGAAACTTGTTGGACGATAAATGACCTAATACATTTTGCATGTCCCTGAGTTTTGGCTGATGGACCAATCTCTTCATTAGAACATCCATTTACATGATATTAATCAGCCCTGAGCACAGCTCAGAGACCCAGGCAGGGGTTATTACCCCTGTCCCAGCCAGCATTCTGGTGTGGACCTTGAATCCTTTGCTTGGAACAGAGAGACTGCAAGTGTGCAGACCAGGGTTTGGTGCTGGTCTGGGGTTAGACTTGCATTTTCAACTAAGAAATGCCAGGGAAGTAAAGATGAACTATGACTTAATGGAGCACCTGCCAGTTAAAGTATGGACACCTGCCAGTAGGCTGTCATGATACCAACTTCATCATCCTCTTCTACTAAGGAATTTGAGTTTTAGACATTCCTAAAAGATAAAGAAACTCATGGCAGTAACAATAGTCTAGGGATCAGGAGAGAACCACATAGTTCTTTGAAGAACTTCAGCTTTAATTCAATTCTTCCCTGGCAGCTCAGATGGTAAAGAATCTGCCTGCAATGTAGGAAACCTGAGTTTGATCCTTGGGTCAGGAAGATGCCCTGGAGACTGGAATGGCTACCCACTCCAGTATTCTTGCCTGAGAAATCCCAGGGACAGAGGAGCCTGGTGGGCTATACTCCATGGGATCACAAAGAGTCAGACACTACTGACTAACACACACTAAAGAGTAAACATTGCCCTTTGTATGGAATATTCAATTGTTTTAACAGTGTAGTGAGTGTGTGTGTGTGTGTGTGTGTGTGTGTGGTGGGTCAGCCTCACTACAGCTTGTCAGGGGTTATAGGAAGCTTTCTGTTTCTTTGTATTCTTTCTTTCCTTTTATCTTTGTAAGGTTTATGTGTCTTCGTGTGTCTTCGCAGTGAGCAGACGTGTGCCTCGTGTCTATTTTCCAAGCATTTGACACAGCAGGCAGCAAGAGGAAGCAGCAGAGAATTTAGAGTCACTTACACATCAGGTGACTTTGACGAGTCACATCATCTCTTGGAGTATCAGTTTCTGCACCTAAAATAGAGATGCAGGTTATCAGAAGTATCAAGAGGTCGAAGTCTTCCAGCAGTGTTGAACGTGTGGGTACTCAGTCGCTAAGCTGTGTCTGACTCTTTTGTGACCCGATGGACTGTAGCCCACCAGGTTCCTCTGTCTATGGGATTTTCTAGGCAAGAATACTGGAACTGGTTGTCATTTCCTCCTCCAGGGGATTTTCCCAACCCAGGGGTCGAACTCGAGTCTCCTGCATTGGCAGGTGGATTCTTTACCACTGAGCCACCCACAGTGTTGGTCACCATGAAAAAGGGACAGAACACATCTCTATAACCCCCACTGGACAAGACTGGGCTAAGTCCTGGCCCCTACATTCCAGCTCTTGCTGTCATCATGTATGACATAGATGAAGAGCCAGGAACCAGGAAGCTTGTCGCTTAGTTACCACCTTAAGACTGAGAAATTCATAAAACCCCAAGACCTGTGGGGGGCTCATCTTTCTCAGTAATAAATGAGAGGGAGGCACTGTTCAGGGTCCTTCTGGAGACAGACTTCTAGGAGTCTAGAAATCAATACAATAGAACTAACAAATGGGATTCTGCTCCCTCCCCTCTGGGGATCAGAAGAAATAATGATTTAGCACTTGGCATTTTGGCCAGTTCTGCTGACTTTTCCCCAGCCAGTATTCTTCTCCTCTCTGGTTTTGCCCTTTTGATTTTGAGACGTCAGACTGTTGATCAATGATATATACTTTGTATGTTTTGTTTTGTCAACAGAAGGTGATAAAAGAAAGCCACCTTTTCTTTTCCTGTAAACAAGCGCTTGCTTATGACTCCAAAGGGGATTGATGGGAAGTATTGTGTTCTCTCCACATGCATGCCCCCCATCCCACCCCAACAGTGATAATGTGCTTTAAAAGTCTAAGAAAGAAGGTGAGTTTTATTTATTTCAGTACTGCCACTCAGCTCCTTGGCAGGGTCACAGGGGCTAACTCAGCCTGTGGGATGCTGGCCCTTACTCCCCTTTCCTGAATAAGGTTCTGATTCAATTCTAAACTTTCTGCCTTTAATAACGTCCAAGGGGTCTGTGCAAGGTTTCAGTACTGTGACTTTCCCAGTGCTTTGTCCTGGATGCCTGCCATGGCCATGTTGCCCTTGTCTGGCCTTTCCAGGGATGGGAGGAAAGCATTTGAAGTAGTGTCTTATTCTTTTTCAGTAAAGGGTGTGTGTGTGTGTGTGCGTATTTTCCCAATCACAGAAAGTAGAGACTAAGTAACTCAGCTTGATTTCCTCCTAAAGTGAAGGTCATTTGTTCATGACTTCAGGAGCATTGAAAGTCCTTTGTCTATTTCCTTCCTACATCCATGGACCATGTTGCCATCTGATAGGACGTTTCAGTTGCGATGGCTTGGAAATAGCTTTTGCTCTGGCTTCCCTGATAGCTCAGCTGGTAGAGAATCTGCCTGCAATGTGGGAGATCTGGGTTCAATCCCTGGGTTGGGAAGATTCCCTAGAGAAGGGAAAGGCTACCCACTCCAGTATTCTGGTCTGGAGAATTCCATGGACTGCATAGTCCATGGGGCCACAAAGAGTCGAACATGACTGAGTGACTTTCACTTTCCTTTTCTTTCCTCTCCTTTCCTTTCCTGATCCTGTCCCATCCACGCGCGGGGATATAGGAGAGCCAACTCCTATCCTAGAAGAGCTTCCTGGCTCTACACTCTGCTTTCAGCCTGCCTTTGACCTTGGGTGCCAAGGACGGTCTGCCTTCTTCGACGCCTCCAGGATCCAAGATCCTATAGTCTTGCCTCATCACCTGCTGTGATGTTGAATGGGACCTTGTAGTTTTGAAGTGGTTTGGAAAATGTATTTTCTCCAACCCAGCCAAAAAGTCCATCTGAACATTCCTAAGCACTTAGAGATAATTGTGCTGATAAATAACAATGTAAATAGTGCTCCTGCAATCAAGTAACAAACAAGGACAGGGGAATAAAAGGTGAGATTATCTTTCTGTGTAATCATTTTAAGAAACCTAAGCTATTTGAGGAAAAAAAAAAAGTGAAAAAGCAAGACTTACCTGCCTAGCATCAAATCCAGGATTTGAGCTGGAAAATCAATGGTAGGTTTTCCCAGCAACCTTTAAGTCAGCCTCCTTCATATAACTCCTTAATCTGAAATGCCCCCTCTGCTCATGCCTGTACCACTTACAATAAGAGCTTTTATTACAATTATGAGCATGGAACACGGAAACATATCTTATGTTTGGCAAGCAAAACTGTAATACTCTATGCAAGAATTCTCTTATTAAAATGCACACAAACTCAGACCTGAGATTTATTGGTCTTTTGTCTAGTTGCGTTAAGTTCTTAAGCTGATTTTTTGATTTTACTCCTGTGGCATTTTAAAGCCTTTGTGCTTAAACTGCACATTCTGCTCCAAGCACAGATATTTCAAGATGAAGTAGGCAGCGTTTTATGGAATTTCAAAGAGATAGGGTGGCCAGATGATGAATGAACGTATTTACTGTGTAACAGAGGAATGAAATGGGCCAAGATTTTTTTCCAGAAACTGGGCTTGGTTCGATAATATATTTTAATATTTCCTCCTCTTCAGGATGGTGTATATATAGTAGTCTGTGCTTTTCTCTTTATTTTTCTTGACTTAGGGTCAGAGTGACAGCTTATATGAATAGGGTCACCAACCTTGGCTAGTTGTCTTTCTGTGTCCTTTCCTGTCTGCGGGCATCTGTGTTACATTACTCCTGGGGATGTTTCAATGGCTTCCTTGAGGTTCTTCATCTCCTTTTTTGTTCAGTTTTCTTCCTTTAACAGACCACTCAGTAATGGCTTTGAAATCTCCATGTTATTTATTCTCATCCCTTGACCAGCCAGCAGTGTTTCCGGAGGTAATCTGATGAATTGGCTTGAATAGCTCAATTTGGAGAATAGCTAACAGGCAGGGGAAGTGATGAGTATGATAACGGAGATGGCTGAGGCCCCTCATTAAATCAATACACAGTGGGGGAGGGGCCAAGTGTCAGGAAACACGGGGCACAAGGACTAGCATCGCTGGGTATTAAGTATTTACATTTTTAGATCCGAGGCAAGAAGAACTGACAATCCATTTTTCCAACTCGGGCAATCTTGTGGGTGGAGAGCTCTCCATTTATTGTTTCACTGTTATTAACCTCAGAGAGAGGAAGGGTTGTCTGTGTTTTGCCTGGTGCTGCAAAATCAAATTAACATTGACCTGAGCCCTGCTCCAGGCTACAAAGCTATGTGGAGGTGCCTCTAGGGGTGCAGGCCCGCACTAGCTCCGGGGAGGGGAGGTTTAAAAGCAACTGGAAACCACAGTGGAATTTCTAACACAAAGTAGCCTGTGATCAGTTACTTGATAAGTGTGCGTTAGAACTTGAACAGGTTTTCTGAGGTCAGTGTCAGCCAATAGGGACAGAGCAGGGCTCTAAGGATGGGAGGACTGAGATGGTGAAGGGGGAGCTGAGACGTCCTAGGTAAGAGGGTGGCAGCAGCAAATAGAAAGAGTCCCAGCCAGGGGCTAGAAGATCTGCCTTTCCACCTGCACTCCGAGTCTGCACTCCAGCATCCTGTGGGTAGGGGGCAAGCGACAGGGCCCGTCTGAATTTTTGTTTCCTCAACAGTAAATGGAGTTGTTAGGTGATTCGTCCATTCAAGGGATATTTTCTGAGCACCTACTGTGTGTCAGACACCATGTTAAGCACCACGGGTATAACAGTGAGCTGCATAGGTGAGAATCGTGCCTTCGAAGAGGATAGTCTTCTGGGGGAATATCACAAGTCATCAGGCGCTCAGTTCATTGGGAGTTAAGTCCTATGACCAAGAACAGTAAGATATGATGGGAACACCAGGCGGGGAAGCTTCCGGTAACAAGAGGGATTGAAACTGAGACAGGAAGGTAGGTAGAGGTTGGACAGCAAAGGGGAGGTGGGGGAAGGCTCTTCTGAACCTGGGAGCAACATTCCTGTTGGATGGGGATATAAAGTTTGACATGGTAGAAGCCCAGAGCTCTGAGGCTCTGGAGTGTGTGCAAGACGCTGAGTATAGCTTCCTGTGCTATTCAGTAGGCCCCAGTGGTTTATCTATTTTATGTACAGTAGTTGTGCAAGATATTGAATATAGCTCCTGGTGATATATAGTAGGTCCTGTCGAACAAGATATTGGATGCTCTGAGATGTTAAAAAGATCCAGCAAGTTCTATCATGAACAGAAGTGCTACAAACTACCTGAGTGATCTCAAACAACTCACTTAACTTCACAGAACCTAGCTTCTTAGTCTGTATAATGGGACGCTAATGGCCTGTACCTCAGAATATTGTGTGGATGAAATTAGATGATGTAGATAAAGTTTTTAGCATGGTGCTTGGAATGTAGCAAAGCTTTATAAATATTAACAGCTGAATTCTCATTGTCCTCATACCCTCTGAGCCCCCGGGATCCTTGTGAGTCTCTTTGCCATTAAGGTCAGCACACACCTTCCCCAGTGACTGTGGCCTTCTCTGGGGAGCCAAAGGTCTCCATAATGTCAGCTTAAGAAATTTCCCTGGGCTTAATTCTGGAGAGTTGCTTGCACTAGCTTAGCTTTCCCTCTTGTTTCTAGGGGTTACTGATTTAGTTTCTTTTTTTTTTTCCCCAGTATTTTCTCTCATATTATTGTACCTAGGCATTTCCTGTGTAAAATCCAGATAAAATATTGGTACATGTAGTTCTATCCTTATGAATAATATGGGTTTCTATCTCTATTCTTTTGACATAATGACCAATGAATAACTAGAACAACTGGGAAGCTTTGGAAAAATAATGTAATCTCTGCTGTTTAAAATGATTTTGGTCATCACTTTTCTCCTTGACACTAAGGTTAGAGTTATACCCGTATCTGCTGTCTCTCTTCCAAGTACAGATCTTACTTTTAGGCTGTTTGAAAGGTTAACTTGGCCTTTAAATGTGTTCCTCCAATTTTTTCCTTCTAGCACAAGTGATTCCTGAAATAGTCCTATCAGAAAAACCCAGTACTCTAAAAATCTGGTTTATTCTAGGCAGACGACTTCCTATGTATTTGTTGCATACGTGGCACACATTTAATTGAGTATGTACATTTTAGGGCTTCCCTGGTAAAGAATCTGCCTGCAATGCTGGAGACCTGGGTTCAATTCCTAGGTTGAGGAGATCCCCTGGAGGAGGGCTTGGCAACCCACTCCAGTATTCTTGCCTGGAGATTTCCATGGACAGAGGAGTCTGGCGGGCCATGAGGTCACAGAGAATTGAACACGACTGAGTGATGAAGCACATCAGGACATTTTAAAGCACTTCAAACATGCTGTAAGCATGAGAAGTTTTGAGAACTGAATCATATTCAAAACTTAAGGACCCTCAGAGACACATTTGGCGCTCTCTGGATTTCCCAGTCCTCCATATTCTGACCTTGAATAGTTCTTTCTTTGCTGTTGACCCACGATCCAGCAGCAGATCTATGAAATATTGCAGTCAGCAAAAGGGTTTTCCTATAGTTTGTGCTTTTTTATCAGTGAGTTGAACGGTGTTGATTCACAAGTCTACGCCCTAATTCAGTAATGCAGTTCTGGAGGAAGCAGGAGCTGAGACAGGCAGTTTCATCTGAAGCCATGTGGTTCTATCTAGAGTTTAGATGCACACAGGATTTATTTGAACATGACACACGTGGTTTTGAAACAATCCCTCTTTATCCTACATCTGTAACCTGACCTTCTAAATGACTTTGGTTAAGCAGAATCTAGGGCTTTCCTGGTGGCTCAGTGGTAAAGAGCTACCTGCCAATGCAGGAGACATGGGTTTGATCCCTGGGTTGGGAAGACCCCCTAGAGAAGAAAATGCCAACCAACTTGCCTGGGAAATCCCACGGACAGAGGAGCCTGGCAGGCTACAGTCCATGGGGTTGCTGAAGAGTCGGATATGACCTAGTGCACAATCTACTGTCTCTTAAACAAGAAGAAAGAAAAGAGATAGAAAATCTGGCAAGATGAATGGTAGATGAGTCAACGTTTGGACTACTGGAAGTGGAAGACATATCCAGAAATAAAAAAAAACCCACCTTTCAGCAAACTGAGCGCATTGATTAAGCTTTGCAAGGAAGTGTTTCTTTTGTATTTTTCTTTTTTGATGCACAGCAAAGGTATTGAAATCAAGAGAATAAATAAAAAAACAAAGAGATGGGAATACCAGACCACCTGACCTGCCTCTTGAGAAACCTGTATGCAGGTCAGGAAACAACAGTTAGAACAGGACATGGAACAACAGACTGATTCCAAACAGGAAAAGGAGTACATCAAGGCTGTATATTGTCACCCTGCTTATTTAACTTATATGCAGAGTACATCATGAGAAACGCTGGGCTGGAAGAAGCACAAGCTGGAATCAAGATTGCTGGGAGAAATATCAATAATCTCAGATATGCAGATGATACCACCCTTATGGCAGAAAGTGAAGAAGAACTAGAGAGTCTCTTGAGGAAAGTGAAAGAGGAGAGTGAAAAAGTTGGCTTAAAGCTCAACATTCAGAAAACTAAGATCATGGCATCTGGTCCCATCACTTCATGGCAAATAGATGGGGAAACAGTGGAAACAGTGTCAGGCTTTATTTTTTTGGGCTCCAAAATCACTGCAGATGGTGATTGCAGCCATGAAATTAAAAGACACTTGCTCCTTGAAAGGAAAGTTATGACCAACCTTGACAGCATATTAAAAAGCAGAGACATTACTTTGCCAACCAAGGTCCGTCTAGTCAAGGCTATGGTTTTTCCAGTGGTCATGTATGGATGTGAGAGTTGGACTATAAAGAAAGCTGAGTGCCGAAGAATTGATGCTTTTGAACTGTGGTGTTGGAGAAGACTCTTGAGAGTCCCTTGGACTGCAAGGAGATCCAACCAGTCCATCCTAAAGGAGATCAGTCCTGGGTGTTCATTGAAGGGACTGATGCTGAAGCTGAAACACCAATATTTTGGCCACCTGATGTGGAGAGCTGACTCATTTGAAAAGACCCTGATGCTGGGAAAGATTGAGGGCGGGAGGAGAAGGGGACAACAGAGGATGAGATGGTTGGATGGCATCACCAACACAATGGACGTGGGTTTGGGTGGACTCCGGGAGTTGGTGACAGACAGGGAGGCCTGGCATGCTACGGTTCATGGGGTCACAAAGAGTCGGACACGACTGAGTGACTGAACTGAACTGAACTGAGCAAAGATGATGTCTATGGGTGGTGGAATTAAAACTCTTACTTGTAGCTATGCATGGAATAATCAGGGTAGAAGCCGATGCTGAACATAGAAGCCTATGTTCTTTTAGAATTCATCCTAGTGGGAGCTGGGCAGGGGGCACAGGGCTGGGGCTGTAGAGACACAAAACCATGGAGCAACCCCCCACCCCCAAGCTCAGAACCATAGTAAAATTCCTCTTGGGATTTGGTTTTCCATTCAGTCCCCATGGCTTCCCCCAGGATCTTTCCCTTTTACCCACTTGGTTGCTTACAGTGGATCAGGCACCTGGAACTAGTGGCCCCAGGTGGGAGAGGCAGGTCTTGGAGGTGGTACTTAGGTTTTCTTTGTTTTCGGTCTTCATCATGATGAAAAGCTAGTCATGTTTCCACTAGCAAAGAAAACCTAGAGCCATGTGTTATGTACTGGTTCCATGTTCTAGCATGTTTTGAAAAGTTAACCCTTTTATCTTTTGGAAGTTTGAAGGGTCACTGAGACGTGGGTGTGCTTGGGCGTGTTCCCCTCCACCATGTTATGTTTAGAACCTCTGCTCTTAGTTCATTCCTACCCAAATCCTACAGGCACCGTGTCCCTGATTCTGTTCCAAGTGACTCTAACAGTGTCCCCTAACAATGAGCTGCCTTTGTGGCTAATTCCAGCTCTGTGCATGGAATAAGCATTTCAATTCACTTCTCAGGGGCTGACAGGTTCAGGAGCTGCCATACTCACTTACTTGTTTTGTACTGTCATCAGCATTACCAGGCAGCTTTTTCAAAAGATGGACATGTACTTAGATATAGATCTCTTACTCTCTAGAAGATTGTTGCTTTAAAACTTTATACTTGGAATCCAACCTGGAGAGTCTGATTCAGTGAGTCTGGGATAGGGCCCAGGAATTTGTAGTTTTAACAGGTATCTTGGGTGATTCTTATCATCAGAGAAGCCTGGAAAACACTGCTTTATTGTGTACTAGACTTTCCTGTTCTCTCTCCCACCCCAGTCACATAGACCTGTGAAATATTTGCATGTTGTTTTTGTAAAGAAGCTGTATTCTTCTATTTGGCAGCATGAATATATATGGTGATTTTGAGCCCTTGTGATTTATTTATTTATTTTACTGAGCCATGCAGCGTGTGAGATTTTAGTTCCTTGACCAGGGATTGAACCCAGGTCCTTGGCAGTTAACATGGTGAATTCTAACTATTGGGCCACCAGGGAATTTCTGAGCCCTTGTGATTTTTTAGAAATGGCGCTTTACCAGATTGATCTTCTTGATATATTTATAGTTCACTGCTTGTGCTTTTATGAACTTTGAATTGTTAAACAACTCTGATGTTTTTCTTTCTGTTTTTGTGTTTTTTTAATTGAGAATTTAGCTCATTAGAGAAACATGCTAAGGCAGATATTTAAAGTGGTAATTGACATTTTTGCTTTTTGATTTTTTTTTTCAATTAAAAATTGGAGGAAAAGGGAAAAGGGGGAGTTGTTTCCTGGCTAGAAGGGTTCAGTTTTGCAAAATGAAAAGTGTTCTGGAGGTTGATTGCACAACAATGCAAATGTATTTAATACTACTGAAATATACACTTAAAATGATTAAGATGCAAATTTTATGTAATGTGTTTTTTATGACAATTAAAAAAAGGTCTGGGGAATTGAAGACAGGTTTATCATTCAAATAAAGGACAGAGGATAAACCTGGGTACTTCCTATTTGGCCAGGCAATGTGCTAAGAACTTTCCTACTTTTTCAACTTGCTATTTTAGTCTTTAAATGACCCTGTCCCAATTACACAGATCAAGAAATAGAAGGTCATTGAACTCAAAGGCCAGGGTCACTCAGATGTGGAGCCCAGGGTTACTCAGATGTGGAGCCCAGGGTTCTGCCCAGCTCTGCCCACCTCCACTCTCATGCTGTTTCTGGATGTCAGCTTCCACCCCGCTTAGGTCCCCTGACTCCTTCTGGAGCCTGAGCACACCCGAGCTGGAGGGGCCCTTCCTCAGACACACCTCTGTGCATGTGCTTCTCCAATGCATATTCACTCTGGGTCCCTTCAATCTCCTGAGCTGGTGAGATTTCATGTTGGCAAATTTGGAAAACTTGAGGCTTACCTGTAACAATCTTGAGCTGTGTGTGAGGGCCTCTCTAAACGGATGAATGGAGAGTGACAGAAGCCCCAGTTTGGAATGATGGACATGCAGTTCACCAACCCTCTTGTCCAGTCCTGGGTGCATAACCGATGCCCGCTAAAGCTCCCTGGGATTCGCTGTCGTCCAGTGGTGGCGCTGGGGACCACTACCCTTTGCCCTCAGCGGCTGAAGGCAGCGTCTCCGTCATGTCCTGTCAGGACTTGCCCTCCCTTGTCATAGGTTTCTGTCCCTGCCCAACCCTCCTTTCCGTCCCCTGCAGCCTGGAGTCAGCATGCCCTCGTGGACAGATCAGAGTTTTCATACTATCTGCAAAAACTTCTGTGCATCTGAGCTCAGTGACATCAAGTTTAGAATTTAATGTCTTGGTTTCATGAACTGTATTCCTATGATTCTGGGGACTGCTTTCCTAATGTATTCCTACTCAGCTCCGCACCGCTGCTGGGCTTCTCTCACATATTTGCTACAACATGAGTCTCTTTGTCTCCTTTCTTCTTGACATTATGCCTCCCCCCAAAAAGAAAACTTTTAGGCTGAGGGCTTCCTGGATAACATATTAGACAGAGGATTTGACAAGTTTGTGTTCACCATCAAATGTGACCTTCTGTTTCTATCCACTTAGGATCTGTATCCTGCCTGCCATCCATTTTTCTACCCATGATTTCATCTTGTATAAGTCACTTCATCTCTCTGGGTTCCAACTGTGTGGTGGTGATTTAGTTGCTAAGTCATGTCCGACTCTTGCGACCCCATGGACTGTAGCCTACCAGTCTCCTCTGCCCATGGGATTCTCCAGGCAAGAACACTGAGGTGGGTTGCCATTTCCTTCTCTACTGAGTTTCAATTACTCATTTATTAAATGAAGGTCCTTTCTAGTCTGAGCATTCCAAGACTGCACTGATTTCCCTCGCTATTCCTAGTTCATTAGCCCTGGATTGCTCTCTTTACTTGGAGAAAAAGCAGGGTTGACACAGCCCACCCTTGGTTTCTCCTACCAGGGCCCCCAAAGACACTCTGGCACCTCCTCCTGGCCTCTGGGGCTATGATGACTTGATTTTTCCAGATGGAGGTGGAGGCTGGAGCTTTGTTTTAGGAAGTGGCTCAGAGAGACTGAATCAGAGCTCAGGATAATCTAGTCTTACTATATAGTGACCTGATAGCTCAGTTGGTAAAAATCCGCCTGCAATGCGGGAGACATGGGTTCGATCCCTGGGTTGGGAAGATTCCCTGGAGAAGGGAAAGGCTACCCACTCCAGTATCCTGGCCTGGAGAATTCCATGGACTGTATAGTCCATGGGTTCACAAAGAGTTGGACACAACTGAGCGACTTTCACTTCCACCACATAGTAACTGGTATCAGAGGAGCCCTAGTGATATAAGCTGCCCCAGTTTTCTTACTCACATTCCTTTGTAAGTCCCCTGCTTGTAAAATAAGGTTATGATAATACTCTGAAAACCTAAGCCAACCCTCAATAACTTCTATCTTTTGCTGAATATGTTTCTTAAACAACTTTTCTTCAATTCCAGCTAGCTTTTGAGTAGTTTTTTTTCCTCCACAGAGTTTTAAGAAATGCTTCCTCAGCAAATTGAGAATAAGATGGTATATAAAAAGGTTGTCTCTCACTATCTTCACAACTCATTCCAAAATATTACTTTAGAAGCTTTTGTAATTCAGATGTAAACTTCATAAAAGTGACAACATATAAAAAAGTCTGCAGGATCATTCCAGAGTAGTCAAAACTGAAAGCAGTCAGAACCAATATCTTTAAAGATGCCAATAAAGTTGATGATGAGTGTAGCTATGTTTTGGGTACCATGATCTGTGAGAAAGACATAGGAGGGCATTCTTTCTCGGTTATGGAATATTATAGAACACTCAGCCTTTATATAATGGGAGTGCTTACAATGAAAGAGCATTAAATTGTTAAATCTGAATCTTACTTTCCATTAATGTATTTGTTAATGATTCTGTGTTGATTCTGCATTCATTATAAATTTCATTCATTCATTCAAGTATTTATTCAAAAATCATCCTTGAATCCTATCTGTCATGTTTCAGGGTCTGGGTGAAGCTTTGGCATTCATTAGAGCATTGGAGAAGGAAATGGCAACCCACTCCAGTATTCTTGCCTAGAGAATCCCGTGGACAGAGGAGCCTGGTGGGCTGCTGTCCATAGGGTCGCACAGAGTCGAACGTGACTGAAGCGACTTAGCATGCATGCATGCATTGGAGAAGGAAATGGCAGCCCACTCCAGTATTCTTGCCTGGAGAATCCCAGGGACAGGGGAGCCTGGTGGGCTGCCGTCTATCGGGTAGCACAGAGTTGGACACGACTGGATCGACTTAGCAGCAGCAGCTGCAGCAGAGCATTGAATAAGGCAGGTAATGAATTAAATAATAACTGATTGTGATAAGTGCCATGAAACAAATAAAATGGTGTAACAGTAATAGGCTAGGAATCACTGAAATCTTAGCTTGCTTACCCTTTTGGTTTTTTGATTTCTGATTCTATTTTCTTTCCCATTGTTCCTCCGGACCAGTAATTCCCCAACTCAAGTTCAATCAGAAAACAACCAAGTAAATGTCTAAGAGAGCTGAGCTGTATTTGCGGTTGCAGATAAACAGGCCTCCTTAGTAAACACTCCCACTTAGCACCTTTCTTGCCTTTTGGATATCCTCATTTAAAAAAAGATTTTTTTATAAATGTCTTCAAGGTATGGTCTTGAATCATAAAGTTATGTTTCAAGGCAATTAAAAAATGCTTATATTCAACATAGCTCTGTTCAAATTCATGATGTTAATTTTCTGAAATAATATTGGCAGACAAGAAATGAAATTGACCAACATCCAAAGTGTGGACTCGCAAAGAGTTTTATAACTTCACCATGAAAAGAAGAACTTGTTCCACGGTTCCCCACCCTCTGTCCTTTGTTCTGGCCTGGTTTTCTGGAACCCTTAGTTCTGACTTAGGTTTCACTACTGATTGATGGACATCAGCAAAGCACCTATCTTCTATGTCTTCTTATCACTAATTTGTCTCATTTGTGTACCTGTTGCCTGGTTTAGATGAGTCAGACCTTCAAGAATGCTCTTTGTATGTTTCTGTTACTTTTCTATACCTTTGAATATAAGTTGGAATTGCTTGCGTAGGTTAGCTCTATCTTCAAATTTTGTTTTGTCTGCAAAATAATTAAAAAGTAATGAGGTTTGTATGAATGAAATTTAACAATCGGTCTCCCCACCATGGAGCCTGTGCCAAGGCAATAAATTATAACTAGTGTTTAAAGCAACACGTCTGGTATGGAGGAAACCAAGTGGCTCTCTTCAAGTGAAAGAAAGACAGGAGAGGTTTTCTATATTAATGAGAAGCTCTACTTTAATTCTGTTGGGAGGGCTGCTGGTGGCATTCGAGGCTGTATTGTATTGGGTTGAACATCTGTCACTGGCTTACAGAGCTGTTAATCATTCATTTCACATTCAGACATCAGTATTCATTAAAAACTCTCCATTCGGGCAAGTCCTTCTGGGAGAAAGTACCCTATTTGGGGGTCTTAGTTTTTTTTCTTTTCTTAAAAAAAAAAGGTTCAATTTTAAACATATTTCTTCAGCCAGCAGCAAGCAGCATCTGGCAGGGGGAGGTGGGAACTTGTCATACATGCAGATGACCAAGCAGCTTGTCTCCAGGGGAGGCTTAGTGTGGTAGGAGCAGGATTCAAAATTAAAATTTAAAGTCACCAATTTCCATCTTGATTTCTCACCTACAAGAAAATTTCAAAGTCGGTGCAAATGCCATTCCATTAACATTGCTCAAGAGTCTTGCATATTTTTCTTGGGAGGTTGTATAAAGCCTGAGCCCAAGTACCTGGATGGTTAGGGCAGTCTTTCACTGCCTCACCTACTTGGAAATCCAGGCACACACACAACGTCTGAAGGTCTAAACAGAAAACAGCATGTCCTGCTCCAACAAAAATCGAATGATTTTTCCGTATCTGCAGCAGAAAACTAATCCAGCAGTGATTTCTTCCACCAGACCCACTTTACAGCTCTGGTGTATATTAAAAATGCAAGAAATATGCCCTGTGACCCATGACTGCTTATTCCCCATTTATGAGACATGACTATTCCTTGTGTTACCTGTATGGCAATTACCATACATCATCACACCCACAGCCTCTCAATGATTCATAGAGAAATTAATGTACACTGCATTCTTTTCATGTAGGCGAGCATATTAGAATAAATCTGTTAGGTTTAGTACAAATGAAGTCCACAGCCCTAACAACCCCTATCAAGAAAAAACAAACACTGGTCTGAGAGAAACTATTTTCATTTAGATGGAATGAAAAAAACAGTCTCCAAGGAATGAGAATATAAAGTATAAACTTCTAAAACCTCTAAATCCCAGCAGTGCAGGAGAACGTGGCCGGTGTAGCCGGAAGCCTGCAGAGTAAGCACGTTTGGTCTCAACTCCTGGGCACTCTCCCTTAGCATCTTTCCAATCCTGGAAGGCTCCATGGACATGCAGTCACGGACACCCACCCCAGGACCAGAACTGGTTTTATTCAGTACTGAAGGCAGATGCTTGGTCTCCTTTCACAGGACACCTGAGTGTTTATCGGTCTGAACACAAACTTTAGACCAGCAGAATATTTCCAAGTGGGGGGTCGGAGGCTGGGAGCCACATCCTGCCCCCCATCCCAACCCAGCATCGACAGAAGTCTCAACTCGTGGTCTGAACTTACTACCATTAAGTGTCTTTTGTCAGGCTGTATTTGAAGTGACTGGCCCTCACCAAGTTTTAGTTGCAGCTTAAAACTGAAGTGGCCAGAAAACAAGAAGAAAATACAGTGAGGGAAAACAAACAAACAAACAAGACTTTTGTTTGTCCCAGATGGCTTCTGTGCTTTGTAACAGCTCATCTGGATTCAGTCTCTTGGAACTCAAACAACGTGGTTATAAGTGCCATAAGATGTGGGCTCTTACAACCCAGTGAATTCCCAAGTTCAAAACCACATGGAAAGGGCAAGAGGCATATACCTGCATAAAAGTATTGCTGGGAGCATTTTTTTTTCCTTTTTAAACTTTTATTTTTAAATAATTTCAGGGTTTAAAAAATGCAAATAGGTACTGTTTGTCCTTCAACCAGAGTCCCTGAATTTAACATGTGACATAGTCATAACTATGGGAGTATTTCAGTACAATGATCAAAATTGGGAGATTAACCTTGACACAGTACTAAGATCTAATCTTCAGACATCCAAACTTTGCCTGTTGTCCCATTAAAGTTCTTTTCCTGGTCCAGGATCCAATGAAAGATCTCATCTGGCATTTAATGTTCCTGTCTTCTTAGTTTCCTTTTATCTGCAATGTTTCCTCTGTCTTTCATGACCTGGACACTTTTGCAGAGTAAAGGCCAGTAATTTTGTGGAATATCCCTCAGTTTGGGTTTGCCTGAAGGCTCCTGGTGTTGAGATTCAGGTTGTGTATCTTTGGCAGGTGGTGCTGTGAAAGTGCTGCACTCAATATGCCCACAAATTTGGAAAACTCAGCAGTGGCCACAGGACTGGGAAAGGTCAGTTTTCATCCTAATCCCAAAGAAAGGCAATCCCAAAGAATGCTCAAACTACCGCACAATTGCACTCATCTCACACGCTAGTAAAGTAAAGCTCAAAATTCTCCAAGCCAGACTTCAGCAATACATGAACCGTGAACTTCCAGATGTTCAAGCTGGTTTTAGAAAAGGCAGAGGAACCAGAGATCAAATTGCCAACATCCGCTGGATCATCGAAAAAGCAAGAGAGTTCCAGAAAAACATCTACTTCTGCTTTATTGACTATGCCAAAGCCTTTGACTGTGTGGATCACAATAAACTGTGGAAAATTCTGAAAGAGATGGGAATATCAGACCACCTGACCTGCCTCTGGAGAAACCTATATGCAGGTCAGGAAGCAACAGTTAGAACAGGACATGGAACAACAGACTGGTTCCAAATAGGAAAAGGAGTACGTCAAGGCTGTCTATTGTCACCCTGCTTATTTAACTTATATGCAGAGTACATCATGAGAAACACTGGGCTGGAAGAAGCATAAGCTGGAATCCAGATTGCTGGGAGAAATATCAATAACCTCAGATATGCAGATGACACCACCCTTATGGCAGAAAGTGAAGAGGAACTAAAAAGCCTCTTGATGAAAGTGAAAGAGGAGAGTGAAAAAGTTGGCTTAAAGCTCAACATTCAGAAAACTAAGATCATGGCATCTGGTCCCATCACTTCATGGCAAATAGATGGGGAAACCAGTGGAAACAGTGTCAGGCTTTATTTTTTTGGGCTCCAAAATCACTGCAGATGGTGATTGCAGCCATGAAATTAAAAGATGCTTACTTCTTGGAAGGAAAGTTATGACCAACCTAGATAGCATATTAAAAAGCAGAGACATTACTTTGCCAATAAAGGTCCGTCTAGTCAAGGCTATGGTTTTTCCAGTGGTCAGGTATGGATGTGAGAGTTGGACTATAAAGAAAGCTGAGTGCCGAAGAATTGATGCTTTTGAACTGTGGTGTTGGAGAAGACTCTTCAGAGTCCCTTGGATTGCAAGGAGATGCAACCAGTCCATCCTAAATATCAGTCCTGGGTGTTCATTGGAAGGATTGATGCTGAAGCTGAAACGCCAATACTTTGGCCACCTCATGCAAAGAGTTGACTCATTGGAAAAGACCCTGATGCTGGGAGGGATTGGGGGGCAGGAGGAAAAGGGGACGACAGAGGATGAGATGGCTGGATGGCATCACCGACTCAATGGGCATGAGTTTGAGTAAACTCCGGGAATTGGTGATGGACAGGGAGGCATGGTGTGCTGCGATTCATGGGATCGCAAAGAGTTGGACGTGACTGAGCGACTGAACTAAACTTAACTGATCTTTGGCAGGTAAATAAAAAATGTCCCATTACTGGTAAGGTTCATTTTGGTTAAAGTGATGTGTCCTGGTTTCCTCCATTTTATGTTTTTTTCTTAATTTAGGTAGAGTTGATGTACATAATATTTTATGTTTCAGGTGTATAATATAGTGATTCACAATTTTAAAGATTATATTCCATTTATAGCTATTATAAAATATTGGCTATATTCCCTGTATTGTATAATGTATCCTTGGAGCTTATTTATTTTATACTTAGTAGTTTATACCTCTTAATCTCCTACCCCTGTCTTGTCCCTCCCCACTTCCCTTTCCCCGCTGGTAATCACTACTTTGTTCTCTATATATCTGTGAGTCTGTTTCTTTTTTGTTATACTCACTAGTTTGCTTTAGTTTTTAGACTCCATATATAAGTGGTCTCATGCAGTATTTGTCTCTGTCTGACTTATTTCACTTAGCATAATACCCTCCCAAGTCCATGCATGTTGTTGCAAATGGCAGAATTTCATTCGTTTATCTAGTTATTTTTTCCCTTTGTAAATACTAAGTCTCTTATAAGGAGGTAATTTGAAACTATATATCCTACACCATATACTCACCTATTATTTTTCTTACCTGAAGCAATTATTACTGTGATATTTTTCCAAATGGTGAGTTTCTATCATTCCTTCTATATTTTTTAGTTGAAAATATATAGTAGAGAAGAGGTTCCTTTTCTCTCTATTTATTTTAAAATTGTTTATATCAGTAAGAGCTCATGAATTCTTATATTTTTCCTATGAGTTATTAATCCATTACACTATCATTTATTTTCTTGTTCAAATTATCCCCAGGTTTGGCCTTCCAAAGAGGTCCTTTTTGACATGTTCTTATCATTCCTTGGGTATGTTCTTACTTTCTGACGTATCAAGTTGTTCCAAGCTCATCTTCTTCTTCCTCTGCCCCAGCCCCCAAAATCAGCCATTCCTTCAAGGAAGACTGTTCCTTTTCTTGGAGAATGGTGTGTAGAGTCTAAGTTCTTGGAGTTGGTTGTTATTGCTACTAGGACATCATTACTTCTAGGCCTCTCAGTGGGCAGAGCTATATATATTAGAAACACATCTGTTTCTGCCTGTACACATATTAAAATCCACAGGTGCCTACTATCTCTAATTGCAATCAAATCCATGGAGCTCCCTTTTTACCTTCCTCCTTTCTCATTTGAAGCTCCTTTCTCTGACACTGAGAACTCTAGTCCTTGTATATTTAATTACCTGCACAATCCTAGAATATACGTAAGCTAGTTTAACATCTTACCTTAAGTGCCTGAGCTTTGTTACACAAGTGAGAAATTACATGTGAATTTTAAAATGTCATTTAAAAAATCTTCACTTTTCTTTCTCATATCATCATCCTTAGTAACTTTCTATAGTAATGTAAATTTTACTTTTTATTCTTCCAGAGACATCACAGGCTGTCTTATTTCTTACTTAGGATTTCACAAGAGAGGCTCTTTTTCAAGTCACTTTTATAGGGGGAGTGTTGGGAATGGAATAAAAGTACACTATTTTTCTTTCTCTGATTTTACTTAGAGTATTTCAAACAAAACAAAAGAGGATTGTTAGCCAGTCCTTCTATTTCTTTTCAATACAGTCACCTCGTCCTTTCATCTAGTTTAATTTTTATATTAATAGAATACAGAACCACCAGAGCTCTCCACATGAAAAGCACTGATTTCTGCCCAATTTCTGAATAAGTTAGGACGATGAAGAATGTGAAGCGTTTCTGGAGACCTGGAGATTTATTGAGATTATCCCAAGCAAGGATGCTACCCTCTTGTTAAAGACAGAACTGACAAATGCAGCAGTCTCAATATTTCTCTCTACTCTATAATACCCTAAAATCATTGGCCTGGGATCTTTAAGACAGGATGTAGAGCAACATTGCTGCCACATCGATCATCACTGCAGAGGAACTGAGATGCATGAAAATATTGTCAATGCAGTTTTTGCCATGAGAAAACAGTCCACGGATCTCTACTCTGTGTCTCTGCTTCAGTTAAACATAGGATGCCAACAGTAGGTCAAAGTCAAGGCAGTTAACACCCTACTGGTTACCCTCCGCAAATTCACCAAAGTCCTACATTTGTTCAGTGCAGAGTTGATCATTTCTTTAGGACCAGCTCTACCTAAAATAAGAAAGAATGAGAAAAAAAATTTATAGAATATATAGACCCACCCCCTCACCTGTCCAAGATATTCGTACTATATTTCTGTTAGCTCAAGTAAGTAAAAGCAATCAACATTAATGGGTTAAACCCCATCGAAACAAAGATTGTTTCACAAACAATTCAGCTGCATTACTATTACAAGATTGTATCTTCAAAATAAAAAATGTCACAATAAGGTTTAAAATAAAGGGGTAGGAAAAGATAAATTAGGAAAGCATAATAAAAATACAGCAGGTGGCAAGATTATCATGCAAAGTAAAATTAAAAACAAAAGGCTCTAAATGGGACAAGATGATATTAAAAATAATAAAAAATACAATACACAAAACCTAGAATTATAAAATGTCACGCACTGATTAGCATAACAAAAATGTACATAAGGCAATAAAACTATTAGGAAGTTTATGAGAATTTAATAGATCTCAATATTAGTGGTAGATTTTAGCCTTACTCTTTCAGTTTTAAGACAGATTGAGTAGTTTCAAAATAAATAAGACCATAAATGTTTTGAATCTGTAGTAAACTTAATTGTAGACATAAAAAATTTTGTTCTTTACAGAGTTTTCTTCAAATCCCCAATGAACATTTGTAAAAGCTGATCATATATACTGGGCCACAAAGAGAATCTCAATAAAATGCAAAAATTAGTATTACTATAAGATATATTATTTGACTATAATATAATAAACTGGAAATTAACTATTAGAAGAAGACAAAATGGTATAACAACTTAAAATTTATAGCAAAACTAATTTTATCATACCTCTTGAGTAAATGAAGAAATCGAATCTACAATCCAGACTACTTTGAGATCATAAAAGTGGAAATAGAATGTATCAGAACCTATGAGTATTAATTCAGCCAAAACCATACTTAGAGAAAAATCCAGAGCCTTAAATTATCTTGTGATCAGATCAGAAACATGGAAATATAAAATTTAACTCAACAAGTTATTTTAAAAGTGACCAAAATAAAGTTGGAAAAATAAATTAATAAAGAACTAGAAAAGCGAAAGTTTAAAACGATACAGCTGGTTTTTTTCTTCTAAAACATCAAGAGAGAGTAATGCTGATAAATCTAGCCAAGAAAACACCAAAGAAGATATATGAGTACAAAAAGAGTGAGAAATGGAGATATAACTACACATATAGTTTTAAAATTATGAGGGAATGACTTTTATGCTAAAAGTGTTGACAATCTAGATTAAAAGCATTCTTTCAAGGAAAATTTAAAATATCAAAATTGACAAGATAGTATCAAACTTAAATATCAGAGATCAATAATCAGAGACTGACAATTTTGTTTAAAATGAATTATACTTCCAGATGATGTTACAAGAAGATGAACTTCAAAAAAACTGATAACTGCTATGTTATTTAATTCTGTCAGAGTGTAAAAAAAGATGGACACTCACCAATTCAATTTTTCAGGCTATCATAATCCAGATTCCAAACCCACTAAAAATGATAAAATTGTATACAAAATACTTTATAAATATACATGTAAATATCCTAAATAAAATATTAGTACTAATCTAACAGCTAATTAAAAGAACAGCATGTCATAATTTAATCAGCTTTCTTTCAGGAATTATTACCAGCATCCAACCTTGTTATGAAGACTAAGTCAATGAGATGAAATAAGTATGATTATTTTCTAATGATATATTTTCATACATAGAAAATCCAAGAAAATCAGCTGAAAAAATATTGAAACTAATAAGTATGATCAGTAAAATGTAGAGAAAATTATGTACAAAAGCCAATTGCTTTTTTTCATATAGAAATTGCTGTTAGAAAATGTAAGGGAAAAAAGATTCATTCATAATAGCAATAAAACTATTAATTTATGTACACAGAATATGATTAAAAAGAAAGGTGAAAAATCTCTTTGAGGAAATCTGTAAAACTCTGATAGAAATAAAGGGAAGAAATGTCCTAAATCAATGGAGAAAGAACAGGCAGAGGTTGGTGGTAGGCTGATTCTAGTAGGACAATGTTTATTGTATTTCCCATTAGTTAAACACAGCAGCAAACAAAAGCACTACAGTGTTCTTAAGGAAATAATCAGAAAATATTATTAACACGGCATCGTTTCCATATTAAACAAGCTTCTGATTTACTCAATACTATTCAACATTTTTTATAGTTTTGAAATTTGGACAAGGCACATGTCACAGGTAGTCATTTGACAACGTTTTCTGTCTTCAGTGATTCCTCCTCAACCCTATATGCAGAACAGACTCATCATCCCCGAGACCCTGGCACAAAGCAGGAATTATCTACCGTATGTATCTTTTGCTGGAAAATGGCCATGTAGAATTACGTGTGCGGCAAATAGGAAGTTAACCAGGTTCAGCAAGCAATTTTCTCCCAAACCTAAAGATTGGTTCATCCCGGGAAGTCAGAAAGCTGATTAAACATCTGCTCTTTGAGACCCATCACCCTGTGTCAATCACCAACAGCTTTGAACAGCTCTGAACTGCTCTGTAGAGCACGTGCCGGTTACGATTTGAGACTCCAGAAAGATGCCAATAATACGCTACTTTTCATTTCGTGAGTCTTTGGTCTCTAAGACCATAATCTCTGTTTACTAGATTATCTATTCTGGGACATGCATATTTTGTTCCCATCCACAGTCAATGTACCAAGACCTATACTTCAAACAAGCAGATTCTGTGATCTATGAAGATTCTGTGAAAACCAAATATATAATTAATCAGGGGTCCCAAACACATTCCTTTGGAACCATCATGACTCTGCTCTGTTCCTTTCACTCTCCTGTGGGATCTACAAGTCCACCCAGTAAGCCTTACCTTCAAGATCTATTCCAAGTTTCACCGTTTCTTCACTACTTCTGTCGTAGCCCAAACCTCCATTATTTTAGCTTAGATGGCTGCAGGAGCCTTTGACTAACCTCCCTACTTTCACTGGGGTCGGGGGAGGGCCTTTTGTTTTTAAATGAAAGTCACAGCATATTGTTTCTTTCTTGTAAACCTTTCAATGACTTTGTCCTTTGCTCAGGGCAAAAGCCAAAACCTATACAATGGTCCATAAGTACAGTGACCATATAGTTTATGGTCATTTTTAGAAGGGACAGTTTTAGAAGGAAAGGAGAGCTATTATAAATTATCCCAGAACAATAGGCATAAACAGGGCTATCTCAGACAAATGAGGTGTATGGTCACTCTGCTTATAAAGCCTTGTAGGATCTACCCACCCCCTGCTACTTATCAGCCCTCATCACCCACCAGTACCACTCTCTCTCTACTCTGCCCCAACAAGCCTCCTTGCTAACATGCTAAGCCTCCTCTGAACATGCTAAGCATGCTCCCACCTCAGGACATTTGCACTTGCTCTTCCCTCTAATTGGAATATTCTTCTCCTGGGTAAGTGCATGTCTTACCCTTTCCTCTCTTGTAGACGCTGCTTAAATATCCCCTTATTAGGGAGACCCCCTTTGACCATCCTGTAAATTATAGTCATCTCGTCTCCCCTACCCTTTCCCCCAGTGTTCCTTATTCCTCTCATTCTGCTAAATTTTTCTTCTGTTTTGCTTATTACCATCTGTCATGTTAGATGGTTATCTCTTATTGTTTATGGTCTGTTTTCTCCCACAAGAAGGTTAAGCTCCGTGAGAATGAGGACTTTAATTTACTCATGATTATATCTCCAGCTCTCAGAACTCTGCCCAGCATGTAGGGAGCAGGATGAATATCTGTTGAAGGAATGAGTGAGTGGCTGAAGTGAAGAGACATGTGGAAAATCATGGCGCTCCCTGGGGAGTAGCATGAAATATTTATGCTTAATCCCATCAATGCGAAGTAGAAATACTTTATCAGGGGCAAGTATGAACGTGAGGTCTTTGTAATATAAAATCACAAACACAAAAGTCCACAAGCAGTCTCAGCAAAAATGAAGCCCAGCAAATGATTGAACTACCAAAGATGGGCTGTTTCAAGGTTTTTAGGTTCATATTTGCTTGCATCTTATTAATTGATTTTGTCCTTTTACTCTTGCAAGTACTAAAATTCTTGTAAGAGATACATTGGAGATAAACATATAATTTTGCACATCTTCTCCTTTAGCTTGACTGTTTCTGAGGAAAGAAATCCACTGGTCACAGATTTTAGTCATGGTGCAACCTGGAGTGTTCTGCTGACGTACAGCTTAAAAACTAGTGTAATAAATCACAACCAGTAAATAGCCCTTGGAGAGCTTCCACATTCCTGCTAACATTGAGCTCTGTATAAAATATCAGTCAGTTTAATAAAGGAAAATTGGGATCTCATTTGTTATAATTCTGTTATAATTACCATTTTAATTAAATTAGTTACGGGAGATTGAATATTTTTTCCAGAAATGTTCAATATTCATGTTTTTTCTTCTGTAGATTTCTATTAATCTCCTGTGTGAATTTAGGTATTGTGTTAGTCTTTTTATTCTTGAATTATTAGAGCTCTCTTTGTATGTCAGGGTCATTTGCATACAAGAGACCTTGGTCATTTGTACTTTTGTTTCCTATTGTCTTTTGCTATGTAGAAGATGGGTACATAAGTAGTTCCTGTACAATATTTTGCTTTTGGTTTTATATTGATAAAGCTTTCTACACTTATGTATATGTGGAAGGTTGTGGGAAAGGAGTTGTATGTGTGCTTGTGTGTGTATGTGTATCTTTGTTCCCTTTGTTGTCATCAAGTGAGGCAAAAGTCCTATGGGTAATAGTTTATTGCACACATATCACCTTGTGTCTCTCAGGCAGCCAGTCGGGGAGTAAATCATACTGACTCTCTCTGGGCACAGCAGATTGGTGTGAAACAAATGCTGTGGACTAGCGGGCGTGTCCCGCTGTGGCAGCCACAGTCTTCATTGCCGGGAGACAGACAATCTCAGGAATGGTGGAGTTCATCATTGCTTGCTTTTTTACCTTTTTTGTCCTTTCTCCTTATCCTTCCATTCTTCCATTCCAATTTCTTTTTTCTAAGCTGCTGAACAAGTTAATAAGAATGGGGATTGATTTGTCTTAAGAAAAGGCAACTACAAATTGCACTGTAAGTTTCCCAAGCATTAGTAGGGCTTCCCTGGTGGCTGAGATGGTAAAGAACTTGCCTGCAATGCCAGAGACCTGGGTTCAATCCCTGGGTCAGGAATGTCCCAGTGGCAGGACTACATTTTATTAATTTTTGAATCCTCAAAACCTAGAACATAATACATACATTATGCATTAGTCGGCATAATTTCAAACTTGCAGCAAATAAGGAATTTCTTTGAGTATACTAACAAGAATACAACTTGAAGCCATTGACCCAATTTTGATCAAAGTTGAAAGCTTTGAGTTAAACACAAAATAAACACAATAGTAGTACAGGGAAGTTTTGGAATCTTTTCCCCTAAAACAAATAAAAGAAAATGACTCTTTTGGAGTGCTCCTGCTCTTCTTATTGGTCTTTAGATGGGACATAGACCAGCTCCTTCTGTAAGATTCTCTTGGATTTCTGATGCTATCAAATTTGGAAGGAAAGATGGAGGAGGCAAGATGCATTACAAGTGGTCACTCAGTCTTTGCAGCATCCTTTCTCTATCTGAGATGTGACCTCCATTTGGGAGCCTGGCTGCTGTCCTTCCCGTGGCAATGACCTGGACTGCAGACAGCTGAGATGGAAGGTCCTAATACTTACATCAAACCCATTTTTGCTGGTGACCCTGCCTTCCTCTGTCCTAAGTCTGATGACTGGCATTTGCTCCATTTTCTCTTTCTCTGCATCATTATCATGTAAAGCCCAGGGCTGACCCATCTCTTTAGAATCTGCACTCTGACTGGATTGAACTCCATAGGAGTTTTGAACTCCACCTTCTTCTCCATTCAAGGTTTGAGGCTGTGTTTTCTGCTGCACCTCCCCATGACTGAGGAAGGAATCCCACGTCTCATGTCAATCACAGGCAGCCCCGATGCCAATACCACAGAGCTTGCTATGTTCTCTCGACCACCCGGGCTATTCCCCATACTTGCAGCTACTTCCTCTCCATCCCCCAGGGGTGAGGTCTGGTTGTGACCCCTTCCGAACTCCTCCATGTGCCCATGGCTTACTGGACTTGACTCAGCTACATTCCAAGATGCTGCTATTGTAAACAAACTAAAGGAGCATGACATTAACAAACTCAAAAAAACTCCCAATTGAGAGGCTTCACAGTCTATATTAACAAGATGGTTTGTCCTTGGCCTTTACACTGAGCTCTTTTACCATTTGCCACCATCTTAAATACCATTCCTATCTTTTCCATTTCTTCACCAAAATCTCTTCCTCTTTCATGGCAGGTCTTCTAAAGAACAGCTCAGCAGAGTGTGAGACTAAGCAATTTAGAATGTGTAAAGGATGCCAGGTTCTTGGAGAGGCAGGAGGAGATGGCTCATACAGGCTGACTTCAATGTAAGATTTATCTCCTCCCAGGTTAGATGAAGCCAGCTCTGTTTACCTGTGTATCTATAATTATTCATGCCTTTTCAGCACTTGCGAGCAATACACTTTAGCTATTATTAGCAGAAAAGGAACTTATTGGTAGAATATGGAGTAGCTTACAGAATTAATAGTGAAGATGGAGAATCCAGCAAGTACCAAGGGAAGCTGGGTGGTTGGCACAGGCTAGAACACACAATAGATGCAGCCTGGTCACGGTGCTGCTGCCAGCACTGCTACTGGCGTGGGTTGCCCCTGGACCCTGAATGCTGCCGATGTTGCCACCAAGATGAGCTCTAAATTATCACTGCTCCTAGAAGTCATTGCTCCAGATTCAAAAATCTTAGGCAAGAGTGAATCATGACAGCATTTTGGTTGTAACCTCATGCCTTGCTGCTTTCCATGAAGGCTCACACAAAGGCAGAATTTGAGAAGGGAGTTCAGAGGCTGGATGGCCAAAAATATGGCAAATCCTTATTTTCCTAATAACTTACTTGAGAAGACACATCATATATCAACAGAGGCTCCCGAGAGTGTTGCTGATATTTGTCTAATCAAAAGACTAGCCTCAACGGCCAAAAGGCAGAAAACTGAAATGTAAAGACCTGGAATCTATCACATATTCATGGACTCAGTGTCTGTCCTCCCCTGGATGGTTGACCCCATGAGGTTAGGGTCTGACTGTCTTGGTGGTATTACATCCCAGTGCCTCTCAAAGGGTATTATAGGTTGAATCTGTCCCTCTCAAATTCACATGTTGAAGTCCTAACCCATATGAATGCCACCTTATTTGGAAATAAGGTCATTGAAGTTGTAATTAGTTAAGATGAGATCATACCGGAGTAGAGTGAACTCCTAATCCAACACGACTCGTGTGCTTATAAAAAGGGGAAATTTGGACACAGATTCACATACAGGGAAAGCACCTTGTGAAGACAGGAGTTATGCTCCCAAAGTTAAGGAATTTCTAGGAGCTTGGCTGGAAATAGACCCTTCCCTAATGTCTTCATCGTGAGCATGGCCCTGCTTTGACCTTGGACTTGCAGACAATAAACTATGAGACAATAAATTTCTGTTGTATAAACCACATAGTTTGTGGTACTTTGTTATGACAACTCCAGGAAACTAATACAAAGGGCCTAGCATAGAAAATGATGAATATTTATTTGAAGGAATGTGTAAAAAATTGTCTTGTCCCTTTACTGGCTGTAAGATATTTTCTTTAATTAATTAAATTTATTTTACCTTTGATTGTGCTAGGTCTGTGTTGCTGCATGAAGGCTTTCTCTAGTGGTAGCAAGTGGGGGCTACTCTCTAATGGCAGTGCAGGGGCTCTAGAACACTTGGACTTCAGCAGTTTTGGCTCATCGACTCAGTAGTGTTGTACATGGGCTTAGTTGCCCTGGGGCATGTGGAATCTTCCCAGACCAGGTATCAAACCCTTGTCCTTTGTGTTGGCAGGATGATTCTTAACCACTGGACCACCAGGGAAGTCCTAGCTGTGAGTTATTGATGAATAGATTTTATTCCATGAGATGGAAGAAATGTCTGACTCATTTCATTTCTTTAAATCAAATGTATTCTACTCCACATCCCACAGGGTTGGTGGTAACTTTAGTGTTACGATGGGTCCCCCTCTGCCACACATCCCAGGCCATTGTAAAGGTCCTTGGGGTCCTAGATCATTCAATACCTTTGGAGAGAACTTTTGTTCCTCAAGCACACGGAGAACCAAGCTTGCACCAAGCTGGGCTTCTCATCGAGGTATCCTGGCCTCCCCAAGAACACCTAAGATGCAGGCTCCTATGAGTCTTACCCTCCCTCTGTAGCGTAGCAAGTTTCAACTGATTCTTACAACATTTGAGACAGGATGTTCATCTCTCCTCACCACCACCTCCCCCCAAATCTTCTTCCTTTTTCAAGCTTGAGGAGTAAACTCTCCCTCCTTAACTCTCACAGCTTCTTCCCCTCTGCTTTTTCCAAAGCACTCATCTTTCACTTCACCCCCTGCCCTCAACAGACAGCTCAATAGCTTGGGCTTTCTGAAATCCAAACCAGCAAGTTATGCTTGATTTTGGCAACACAAGCCCTTCTTGAAGCCAGCAAATGCAACATTTGGGCCACCATCTTCACTGGGAACAGCAAAGGTCACTGTGAATTAAACACAAGCACATTGTATTATTGTTCCCAATTATTCACTCTCTGTTTCTACAACAGGGGTAGACATCCCGTCCACTGCTATTGACTTGCCATGCTCTCTTGTGAAAAATATGTAGTTTCAGCTCCAGTGATGTCAGGCTTAGCTTTGGCCAGCAGGAGAGGAGCAGACATGACATGATGCCTGTCTGAGCATTGTATTTCCACTAGCTCTCCTTCCATTTTCCCTTAGTCACAAAAATAGTATGTTCCATACATAGGCACATTAAAGCAAAATTGTAATAAAAAGGGTCACATGAATTTTGGGGTTTCCCAATGCATATAAAAGTTGTTTACATTCCGCTATGATCTATCAGTGTGCAATAGCATGTCTAAGAAAAAAGTATCTACCTTAATTAAAAATAGCTTATTGATAAACAATGCTGACCATCAGCTGAGCCTTCAGTGAATCTTGCTTGTGGAGGGTCTGAAAAACTGCATGAATCACCAAAATGTGGCACAAGTGAGCAAATGCTGTTGGAAAATGGTGCTGATAGACTTCCTGCAGGCAGGGTTGCCAGAAATCTTCAGTTTGCAAAAAGAATGCAGTATTTATGAAGTACAGTAAAAAAAAAAAAAATTTACCAAAATTCCTTGGTAAAACAAGGAATGCCCAAGAACCTTCAGCCTTGGTTCTTGTGAAACACGCCCATAGCCAGCTTGCAGTTTGTGCAGAGCTGTAGGCTGGTGCTAACCCACAGCCAATGTGTGACACAAGCGAGAAATAGATTGCTGTTATTGTAATCTACCAAGATTCGGGGCCTAAGATTGTTTGTAATCATGGGGAAAATCTAGGAAAACCTTACTAGTAAAATATCTAATAATCATTCTTCCACATTGGGAAATATTATTTCCCCTTCTCTGAACCTCAGCCTCATTATATGTACAACTGGTTGAACCACGTGCTATCTTAGGTTCTTTCCAGTTCTGTTCTTCTAGGATTCTAAATCAGTATGACCAGCTTCCTTCTACATCGCTGGTCCACAGGGCTCATCCACGAGGCTTCTGTTAACCTCTTGCCCTCTCCTCCCCATGAAAACCTTCATTTTAACCCAGAGATATATGATGAGGCAGGGAGCCAGCATCATAGTGTAGAAAGAAATATGGCTTAGGACACACACACAGATTTGGTTCTAATCCCAACAACTAATTACTATCTGTTTGCCTGTCAGTAACAGTTAAGCTTACCTAACCTCTCTGAACTTTCATTTTCCCATCTGTAAAATGGGAATAGGGCTTGCTTCCCCAGTGACTCAGTAGTAAAGAATCTGCTTGCCAATTCAGGCAACTCAGGTTTCAGCCTGGGGTCAGGAAGATCACCTGGAGAAGGAAATGGCAACCCACTCCAGTATTCTTCCCTGGAAAATCCCATGGACAGAGAAGCCTGGCAGGCTACAGTCCATGAGGCTGCAAAGAGTCAGACACAACTTAGTGACTAAACAACAACAACAACAAAATGGGAATAATGAGAGGATTGTGATGATAAAATAATATATGTGAAGTTTCTAATACAGAACTTGTCACATATTGAGTATGCAATAAATTTTAATTCCCTTCCTCCATTAAAGGTTTTCTTCACCCAAGAGGATTTGCAACTCAGTGGAAATACATGTCCTAAGAGAAAAGGAAAAAGATTCTGAAAATTCATTTCAGATATCAGCTGTAGCTAGAGGAGATGATGTTAGGAAATCCTGAATCCCATACATTAAACATATGGAGGGATGTGGCCTCTATCTCTTCTTATTTTCCATGTAAGTAAAATTTCATTCAATTTCCTCTGTCTCTTCTTTTTTTCTTACTTACTTTCCGTGGACGATTTTGTTGCAACTAGGGTGATGGCCTGTAATCCTCTCACAGGGAGAAGCAATGAATTGTAGGAATGATTGTACATCTACCACAAGGGGGCCACACCCCTTTCTTAAGGAAGCCTCGGGAACAAAGTAAGTCAAGAAATAGGGGGTGGTGAGCTAGATGAAATGCTGTTGAGAGGCTAAAATGAGCTCAAAGAAGTGACCATTGGATTTGGAAATACAGAGGCCTTTTGGAAATAAGTCATTCTTCCAGTCATTCTAAGCTGACATATTGAGCACCTAATGTATACTTTCTGGTCTAGAAGCATGTGGTGGCCACACTTTTGTCCGTTTGCCACCTAAAGAACAATCTCACTACTTCTATACTCTGAAAAGGGAGCTGATTAAAGATCATTGATGCCCTGGAGCAGCTTGTGGGTCCAATAATCAAAGGTATTTGATGACGGAAGTAGGAAATGTTACTGAAAAGGTTCTAATACAAACCTTAGCGGCCTGTGTGAGCAAACCCAAACCGGACCCTGTAGATTCCTCAGGTTATCCAATCATAGACACAAAATCTCAGCTTTTCCACTTAAGAAAAACTTAAGCTGTGTTGGTCTCTCAGTCTTGTCCAACTCTTTCCAACCCCATGGACTGTAGCCCACGAGGCTCCTCTGTCCATGGGATTTCCCAGGCAAGATTACTGGAGTGGGTTGCCATTTCCTTCTGCAGGGGATCTTCCCGACCCAAGGATCAAACTGGCATCTCCTGCATTGTAGGCAGATTCTTTACCTGGTGAGCCACTGGGGAAGCCCAAAACTTAAGCTACAGCCAATCAGATAATTTTCTGACTTCGATTCCACCTTTTCCCTATCATAATCTTGCCCCTGCCCCCTCCTGGTGAAGCACTCCTAACCACTTCCAGTTTGGCAACATCGGTTCCAGTTGATGTTTGCCTAAAAAAAAAACTCTTAAAAATTTTAATATGCCTGTTTATCATTTAACAAAGGTCACCTGAATTTTGATTTGCCCATAGTTATATGCATTCTTGGAGAGGAATCAGGAGCGAAACAAACAGCAACTAATATACCTTCTCACCAAATTCGTTTAAAGGGTTTTTCTGAAGACAAAAGAAAGCATTGACCAGTAGGTTTGCATTGCAGGGAAGATTCTCTACACCCTTCTTATTAGTCAGATTTTCCTGGCCATCCCTCACACTTCCCCCAGACTTAACTCTTTGCTTGTTTGTGAGAAATTCA
This sequence comes from Cervus canadensis, assembly GCF_019320065.1. NCBI lineage: Eukaryota > Metazoa > Chordata > Mammalia > Artiodactyla > Cervidae > Cervus > Cervus canadensis. The sequence continues at coordinate 23,398,573 of NC_057416.1, forward strand.
TGCAGGAGTTTACAAAGCTGGGGGTGGGGATTGCATTGGTGAAGCAATAGCGGTGGTGTAGACATGAAATGCTGACTCCGTATATTTTTTCTTCTTATCCGGCTTGTGGTTGAGGACAACCTCTGCTGTCATTTTGATATTTGGCAAGGTACCTGAAAAACCTGAAATTTCTCCATGTGATCTATATCTACTTTGACAGTTTAAAAGAATGGCTCTTTGAAAATGTAAATCCTAACCCTTTGAATATTTTTTTTTATAGTTGAGACTATTAAAGTTGGTAAGGAGAGCTCCAAGTTTTGAGGCTTAACTATTACAAAAAAGAAAAAAAGGTGAGAATCTCTACAACCCTGATAAATTTAGCCTCGCTCTGCTTTTATCTGGAGATGACAGAGTTCATTGTCTCACTACTCAAGGGACAAAACCAATTTTCAACTAATGGAATTCTAATTTTCAGGAAGTCCTTTCTGATGCTTAATTAAAACTTGCCTCCTTAAAACTTCCATCAAGTAATTTATGCTGGGAATAATGTAAGTGTGCATATTAGTCAGGCTTTTCTAGAAACAGAAGCAATAGAATATATAGACATACATGTAAGAGGAGACTTATTGTAGAAGCTAGCTCACACAGTTTTGGAGCGACCCCAATAGTCCATGGAATTCTTGGCCATGGAGTCCATGGCCAGAATACTGGAGTGGGTAGATGTTCCCTTCTCCAGGGGCTCTTCCCAACACGGAGATCAAACCTAAGATCTCCCGCATTGCAGGCAGATTCTTTGCCCGCTAAGCCACCAGGGAAGCCCTATATAGACTGATGTGTAAAAGGAGATTTATTGTAGAAACTAGCTCACACAGTTTTGGAGGCTGAGCTGTGTGCCCACTCCCCCACCCAACCTTCTGCAACTTGGAGAACCAAGAAAGTCAGTGGCATGATTAAGTCCATGTCCAAAGGCCTGAGAACCCGGGGTCTGCTGGTCTAAGTTCCAGAGTCCACAAACCCAAGACAGGAGCTCTGATGTCTGAGGATAGGAGAGGATGAACACTTCAGTTTAAGAAGACAGAGAGCATTCTCCCTCCCTCCACCTTTTTGTTTTATGGGGGCCCTTAAGGGATTGAAGTCTATTGTTTCAAATGATTCTCTTCCAGGAACATCCTCATAGACACACCCAGAAATAATGTTTTACCAGCTATCTGGGCATCCCTTAGACCAGTCACGTTGATACATAAAATTAACCATCACATGGTTCAATTCCTTGGCAGTCCAGGGATTAGGGCTCCGTGCCCTCAAAACAGGAAAATCCTTGACTGGAGAACTAAGACCCCACATGCTGAACTGTGCAGCAAAAAAAAAAAAAAAAAAAAAAAATTAGCCGTCACAGCATGATATAGTGAGAGAGACACTTTGTCTTTGTTCTGGTGCCCTGGCCCAGAGCTCCTAAAACCCCTGGGATTTCTTGAGTGAGAGGAGCTTCTTTTGTCATTCATAATGAGCCCCTTTCTATCATACCTGAATTTATTTTAATGAGGTGACTTAAGGTGGGGCCCTCGATAGCTTCAGGACTGGGGGGCAGTCAAAAGCCAAGGCAGCATTAGAGGGTTGGACTTCCAGCTCCACTGCCCTGATCCCTGATCCCTGGGGAGGAGAGAGTGAATGGAGACAGTTCAGTCACCAATGGCCAATGATTGATCATGCTAAGTAGTGAAACCTCTATACGTGTGTGCCAGCTGAGTTGCTTCTGCAGTGTCTGACTCTTTGCGACCCCATGGACTGTAACCTGCCAGGCTCCTCTGTCCATGGCAAGAATACTGGAGTGGGTTGCCATGCCCTCCTCCAAGGGATCTTCCCAACCCAGGGATTGAACCTGTGTCTCCTGTGGCTCTTGCATTGCAGGTGGATTCTTTACTGATGAGCCACCGAGGAAGCCCTGAAACCTCTGTAAGCATCCATAAATGACACGGTTTGGGGAGATACCAAGTTGGTGAGCACACCCTTGTAATGGGAGGCTGGAGCAGCCCAGCTCCTCAGAGATGTGGGCTTCTACACTCAGGACCATTTTCAGACCTCACCCTATGTACCTCTTCCTCTAGCTGGTCTTTTGTGTCCTTTATAATAAGTTGTTATAGTAAATGTAGCATTTTCCCGAGTCCTGTGAGTCCTAATTTTAGGAAATTGTGGAATGTGGGGTGCGGGATGTAGATGTGAAAACTTCTGAATTTTTAGCTAAGTCAGACAGAAGTCTGGGTCTGATATTGGCATCTGACGTGGGAGCAGTCTTATGGGAGCTAAGATCCTTTAACTTGTGTGATCAGAAATTAACGCCTGGTAGTTAGTTCAGAATTGGATTGATTGTTGGACACCAGTTGGTACCCAGAGAATCAGAGAATATGATAAACCTATTCCATCTTTTACAGGAAAATCCTCCAACTATTCTTTAGTCTTCTCTTATATCAAAAATCTTTTGTTCTTCAAACTCTCACATCTGGTAACTGACGATCTGCTCATTGCCCCTATCAATCTTCTCCATTACTTATCAAAAATTTTGGTTTGTAAAAAGTCTTGTAAAATTTTGGTTTGTAAAGTCTTGCAAAGTTTTGTAAAAAAGTTTGTAAAAAGATAGACTTTTTACAAGTCTATCTTAAAATGCTATACTTAAAATTCAGCACACTTCTCTAGATGTGGCCAAAAGAAGACATTTAGGTATTCTGTGCTTAGTGTGTGCTTAATCATTCAGTCGTGTCTGATTCTTTGCGACCCCATGGACCATAGTCCACCAGGCTCCTCTGGCCGTAGAGTTCTCCAGACAATACTGGAGTGGGTTGCCATTTTCTCCTCCAGGGGATCTTCTCGACCTAGGAATCAAACTCATGTCTCCTGTGTCTCCTGTATTACAGGTGGATTCTTTACCCTAGGCTCAGGTTAATACTTTTATTCCTGTTCAAATGGACACGCCCTAAATATGTGTCTGTTACATGCAGTGGGGCTGGAAGGTGGACCAGCGGCAATGGTGGTCCTCCTTATTATCCTCATCAGTTCAGGTCTTGCCCAATCACAAACACCCTATCTGGCAAACACAGTCCTGTAGCTAACCGCACCTACCTCCTTGAAAGCTAGTTAGTGACCCTCAATTATAACTCAAACATGTCTTCAGAGACCTCAGTCCTCATGCCAGTAAGCTTATTGGAAAGTATGAAGTTCAACCAAGAAATCTGGTAAATAACATTGTCTCCATCTTCTTACACATCCTGTAGATTAAGCATCTTATAGTCTGGAGCCCTGAATACCAACATAACTGACACAGTCTTTAATTAAGCACTAGGACTGACCGATTATTTCCTGTTTGTGGGGTTACTATATTGATTGTGTGGATTTTTTTTTTTTAAATCCTATCACAATGTAGCTCCTAGGAGATTGTGACCAAATTAAACACAGATTTTTTTTTTTTCAGATGAACTGCTAAGCCAATCTCCTCCTACTATATTTATATGCCTGGCTTCCATGAGCCTGAATATAGAATTTTACATTTAGCCTAGTTGACATTCACATTGAAAGAATCAATGAACCATTTTAATTTGTCAAAAACATTATGAATTTTATTCAAATATGTCAGTATGGGATATTTTAGGCAATTAGATCTCCTCATTAAAAAAAACTTGGAGGTAGAAATTTGATCACTACATTAGGGAAATTTCTTTCTTTATATTCTAGAGCTGTGCTATCTAAACAGTAGTCACTAGCCTCATAAGACTTTTGAACATCTTAAAATGTGGCTAGTACAAATTGGGAAGTGTTCTAAGTACAAAACAGACACCAGATTTCAAAGGCTGAGTACAAAAAATGTAAAATATCTCATTAACAATTTAAAAAATATCAATTACATGTTTAAATGATATTTAGGGTACATTGGATTAAATAAAATAGATTATGAAGAATTTGAGGGGCTGTATTGTTAAAATTTCATGCAAAGATGGGTTTGATAAAGGATAGAAATTGTATGGACCTAACAGAAGCAGAAGATATTAAGAAGAGGTGGCAAGAATACACAGAAGAACTGGACGAAAAAGATCTTCACGACCCAGATAATCACGATGGTGTGATCACTCACCTAGAGCCAGATATCCTGGAATGTGAAGTCAAGTGGGCCTTAGAAAGCATCACTATGAACAAAGCTAGTGGAGGTGATGGAATTCCAATTGAGCTATTTCAAATCCTGAAAGATGATGCTGTGAAAGTGCTGCACTCAATATGCCAGCAAATTTGGAAAACTCAGCAGTAGCCAAAGGACTGGAAAAGGTCAGTTTTCTTTCCAGTCCCAAAGAAAGGCAATCCCAAAGAATGCTCAAACTACCGCACAATTGCACTCATCTCACATGCTAGTAAAGTAATGCTCAAAATTCTCCAAGTCAGGCTTCAGCAATACGTGAACTGTGAACTTCCAGATGTTCAAGCTGGTTTTAGAAAAGGCAGAGGAACCAGAGATCAAATTGCCAACATCCGCTGGATCATCGAAAAAGCAAGAGAGTTCCAGAAAAACATCTATTTCTGCTTTATTGACTATGCCAAAGCCTTTGACTGTGTGGATCACAATAAACTGTGGAAAATTCTGAAAGAGATGGGAATATCAGACCACCTGACCTGCCTCTTGAGAAACCTGTGTGCAGGTCAAAGAAGCAAGTTAGAACATGACATGGAACAACAGACTGGTTCCAAATAGGAAAAGGAGTACATCAAGGCTGTCTATTGTCACCCTGCTTATTTAACTTATATGCAGAGTACATCATGAGAAAGGCCGGGCTGGAAGAAGCACAAGCTGGAATCAAGATTGCTGGGAAAAATATCAATAACCTCAGATATGCAGATGACACCACCCTTATGGCAGAGTGAAGAGGAACTAAAAAGCCTCTTAATGAAAGTGAAAGAGGAGAGTGAAAAAGTTGGCTTAAAGCTCAACATTCAGAAAACTAAGATCATGGCATCTGGTCCCATCACTTCATGGCAAATAGATGGGGAAACAGTGGAAACAGTGTCAGACTTTATTTTTTTGCAGTGATTGCTCCAAAATCACTGCAGATGGTGATTGCAGCCATGAAATTAAAAGACACTTGCTCCTTGAAAGGAAAGTTATGCCCAACTTGGACAGCATATTAAAAAGCAGAGACATTACTTTGCCAACCAAGGTCCGTCTAGTCAAGGCTATGGTTTTTCCAGTGGTCAGGTATGGATGTGAGAGTTGGACTATAAAGAAAGCTGAGCGCCGAAGAATTGATGTTTTTGAACTGTGGTGTTGGAGAAGACTCTTGAGAGCCCCTTGGACTGCAAGGAGATCCAACCAGTCCATCCTAAAGGAGATCAGTTTTGGGTGTTCATTGGAGGGACTGATGATGAAGCTGAAACTCCAATACTTTGGCCACCTCATGCAAAGAGTTGACTCATTGGAAAAGACCCTGATGCTGGGAGGGATTGGGGGCAGGAGGAGAAGGAGACGACAGAGGATGAGATGGCTGGATGGCATCACCGACTCGATGGGCATGAGTTTGAGTAAACTCTGGGAGTTGGTGATGGATGGGGAGGCCTGGCGTGCTGCGATTCATGGGATCGCAAAGAGTCGGACAAGACTGAGTGACTGAACTGACTGATTGTTAAAATGTGGCTAGTTGAAAATTTAAAATTACACTTGTGGCTCACATAATATTTGCATCAGACAGTGTAGCTCTAGAGGCTGAAGTGACTTCTATCCACAATTGCCCTCTTCTAGAACTGGATGATTAGAACACATTTGGATTGGGTAGGAGGCAGTGGAAACTTTGATGCCAGGCCCAGTGTGTTGGTTATGTGAATGGAAGTGAGAGTAGGAGGCTTCAGTGGGCACCCAGAGAGCAGCAGCTGTGTGTGTTGTGTGTGTAGGAGGCTTGAAAAGGAGCAGGAGATGTGAGAGAGTGTGTAGCCCGGCAGGGAGAGGACACCTATAGAACAGCCACTTTCTACAATTCCCATGCAATACGATATCCCCGCGGATGTTTGGGTGGAATGAGAGTTTACCCACATGGCTCACCCCACAACGTTTCCCCCCAGTCCACCCAGTCAGGGACATCTAGGCTGCTCAGTCTATCCTGGTACCATCTTAACTAAGCCCACCCATGCTTTGCCAGCAGAGGAAGAAAGAAAGGAGTGGAGAGTCATGCCCTGTTTTATTCCCTCCTTGATACCCTTGCAGAGGAGAGCAGACATTCACCATCTGTGAACCCAGTGTGTGGTGAGCATGTTATCTCTTGTACAAATACAGAATGCAAAGTCCAGCTAACGTAGCTAACACCAGCACCCACACCTCTGTGCTGAAGGTGACCATGGAGGCGCTCACACTAGAAGCTCCACATGCTTCCATCACCTGTCAACTCCCCTGCAAACAGAAGGTGCTAGTCCCATCCAAGATGGCAGACGTCTCTCAGCGGCAGCCTGAGGCTGAACATAGACCTCAGATGTATTTTGTCTGGCTTTTACAGTGTTTTAAAAAGTGAAGCCAACCTTAGAAAATCAGAACATCTCCCATTAAACTGTAAAGTTTGAGCTTCCCTGGAAAACTCCTAAGATAACACTGGGTCAGTGTTCCCATGGTACCAAAGGGCTGAAATGGAGTCACAGTATCCCTGTTCACCTAGGAGAGTGGTCACCCCTGCCAGGGTCCCTGGGAAGGTGCATAGATTCCCATTAAATCCACAACACATTGGAGTTTTCTAGCTGGTCCGTGGAGTCCTCTGTGTTCACTGCCTCTAGCTCTTTCTGATTGGAAAGCCAGAAAGAGTATGCCTGCCATCAAGAAAGTGGCATGATGTAGGTTTTATGCTGATGGTTTTATTGCCAGGGAGGTATAGGAGTTAGGGGAAGGTAGAGGTTCTAGAAGGGAGAGATTAGGATCCTCGACGCTGCTCCTGACTGGATGTTTCCAGTAGAGCTGAGAACAAGGGAACCTAGCTAGCCACTAGCCAAAACCCATGTAACTGTTTCAGCTTCCTTACAATAACGGACTTACCTTACCATTTAGTAGGATCGATTTTTCCCTTCTAATAAAAGGAAAAGGCAGTGTAGCAATCGCATGGGGCCTGTGTGGGTGGAACAGATTGCACAATGGTTTGCTGGCCTCCCCGGCTGGATGGAGGAACAGCCCGATCTCGGAGGGATAAAGGGCAGGCTGATCACGCCCGAGTGTGCTCACTCATTCTGAGGTCCAAAGAGCAGGTCGGTCTCACGCCCGTGTGCAGAGGCCTGGGACAGAGGATGGATAAAAGGGCTTCTTTGTTTAAACAGTCATCACCTCTGATATTCCATATACTAGGCTTTTATTTTAAAGCAGCAGAAGTTTCAAAAGTAACAGAAGAGGAATGGTAACCCCAAACACAACAACAGCTTTTTTTTTTTAAAGCAAATTGGATAAAAAGATATTGCTTAAGGGAGACCTAAATTTCCTTCACATTCCTGAGGTAGAATCTAGATAGCTTTTATAAATTTGAGTCTACTCTGGTTGCTGACTTTGGCCTCATTTCCTTTTACAGAAAGAAAAGACTTTTGAAAGGCCCTCAGCCCATGGTGTATTTTCTCTCCTTAGCGATGTCTAATTCAGGAGGCCAATTTTAGCCACATTGGGCAGGTTCCCGCAGGAGGGTCAAGTCTCACATGTTCTGTAATGACCAGTTTATACTGAGGACAAAACTGGACCCTTTTAAATGACCATGCCCTTGGCCAAGATCTAGTTTCCCACTGACAGGGATCGTAGTGTGAGCTGGTCATTAAGTCATATGTTTGTTTGCCTATTTGTTTGGAGTAGGGATGGGGCTGAAAGAAAGACCTGTTAGAAGCTGAGAGATTGACTGAAATTTGACTTGCATTTTATTATAAATGTGTTCAGTGATTTTCTCCTGAATCCCAGATCTGATCCTTGAAATCTATTAACACAAACCAGTGAAAAACAAACAAAAACAGCTAGGCCATTTTATCCTCGTTTTCCATTTTTGAAGTTTCTCCTCTTCATTTTTTCTTGCCCTGAGTCCAGTCTACCAGGATAGCTCTGAATTCACATCTCTTATTGCAGTCTTTAGTTCTAGAAGGATTGAATTTTTCCTTTAGGACTCTACAGGGACATTTATAAACCATCGCCCTATGACAGCCTTTTCATTGCTGCACGTTTCATGGTGTTGCTTACCTTTGAACTTGAGCATGCACTGTCTGCTCAACTAAACTCCAAGCTCATGGAGAGCTATATCATGGTACATCTCTTATACCTCTCCATGTTGCCTGGCACTCTGGACAGGGTTGTGCACATGAAAGTGTCTCAGAAACAATTTACTGAAGGAATGGCACCGTGATTGATTTAGAGCACAGACTTCACACGAAATGGTGATTATCTTCGCTCCTGCTGAAGGTAAAGTCAGAGGACTGGAAGATTCATTCAAACAGAAACTCAGAATATCACTTGCCTTGTGCAGGTATGTATTCTAAACCCTCAACCCTGGTAGATGGTCTCCCCCAAGACAGCACCATGGCTTACATTTGGCTTTTTTCGGTTTTATGCTGCCTTATCAGTATACCCCTTACCACACCCACCCACCCACCCACCCACCCACACACACACACACACACATGTACATGTACCTCTCTGCTTTGCTTCTATATTCTTCATCTTCCCTTTTCCAGAAACATGCGATTTTATAAAAACTAAACTGAGAGCCTTAGGTGAAACCCATTGAGGTGATATTTCCCAGGAACCACACATTTAGGGAGTGGATAATTAAGGTCCAAAAATTATATTTTAGCATTTTAACTAAACAGATCTAGAACTTTAGAGCACCAAGGCTTCATACATTGTATACATTGCTGTGCCTTTTATATAAATACAAATTTTATAAGCACTGGAAGAGCCAAGAAAGATGGGAACGTCTATTACACATGCTCTTATAGCACCCTAGGCTGTCTGGGGCATCCTGAACAATGGAGGCAATTGAAGAATTCAAATGAGTAGGTGATCGCTTACATCTTTACAAGGCATCTTTGGAATACCCCAGCACTGGGCTTTCAGTGGGCCTCAGACTTCCTTCCTCTGGCACAATTTTCCCACCATGGTTCAAGATCTTTATACTACACATGCCCAGGCAACTTCTGAATTTATTCTCAATGTCTTTAGAAAAAAAAAAAAACTTATTTTAAAAGGAAATTTTTTTGGTCTCACACACACACAGAAAATGCACTTTACTTCACAGTACCTGTTATGGGCTGAATTCTTTCTCCCACAATAATTCATATGTTCAAATTGTAACCCCGACTACCTCCAAAGATGACTGTGTTTAGATCTAGGGTCTTTAATGAAGTAAAGTAAAGTGAGGTCATATGACTGGACTCTAATTCAATATGTCTCGTGTCATTACAAAAGAGATTAAGAAGCAAAGAAATATAGAGGGAACACCATATGAAGACCCAAAGAGAAGATGGCTATCTCTAAGCCAAGGAGAAAGGCCCCAGAAGAAACCATACCTTCTGACATCTTGATCTTGGACTTCTAGCCTCTAGAACTATGTTGAGAAAACAAAATTCTATTGTTTAAGCCTTCCCAGTCTATGGAACTTTGTTATGGCAGCTTGAGCAAACTAATATAGTACTTCTGCTCATTTTCTCAACATCTTTGAGAAAAATTCATTTTGAAGGTGAAAAGCAACCCAAGAAGGGGTGTATCCAAAGCCATGGAGCTAAACAGGGCTTGTAACAATGAGGCTTTTCAAAGTCCTATACAACACTTTTGTTTCCATTCTATATATAAAAAAAATGTTATTTGAAACACTAAAATTGATTCCTGTGGAACAGCGGTTCTCACCCCCAGCTTCACATTACAATCAACTAAAGAGATTTGGAAGAAAATTACCAGTCTCTGGGCTCTACCTCCAGAGTTTCTGGGTGATTGGTTTGCATTGGATGGCAGTACTCCATCCAACCCCAGGGTGATTCTAATGTCAGTTAGAGGTGAGAAAAAGTGCTCTAAAAAATCAGTTGATTAGAAAATATCAGAGAATTTACAAAGAGAATCACTCTATCCCAATCTTCTTAAAGCCTCAGATTTCCTAAATCATTGTAAATTGTTCCACCAAAATAAAACAGATTTCTTCCTCCAAATATCTCTCTATCCTTTCAAGCCCCAAATCATTTTAGTGTTGCTATTGCATCGGTTAGTGAGAACAGAAGCTATTTAGTTAATTCCTTCACCACTGATCAATGCAAGTTACAAAATGGCAGCTAGCATTTCAGGGAGCATTTTTAAACCCTCAAGTTTCAGGAAGCATCTATGTCTAGAAGACACTCCATTTGGATGGGGTACTCTGTATCACCCTAATTAGCAACCGAGCAACAAGAGCCCTGTAGAGAACTGGCCTAATTTGGCGGGGCTGGGTTGAGAGCCAGTTCTCTGGAACTTGGCAGCGTGGAGGAGTGCTACGGGTGCCAATTAGCTAGAGTTGCCTTCAACCCCTAGCTGCTTAGTGGCAGCCTTTTAGTGTTTTGTTGGTTTTTCATTAAAGATTGATCTGACTCTGAGGATTTCTAATGTCCTTTTATTTGGTAAGTCAATCCCAGTCTGGCAGCAGCACATACACAAGATGTTTAAAAAAAAAAAGTCTTGGCAGAAAGCGACTTTCAAAAGTCAGCTCTAAAATTCCAGAACAGAAGGGGTGAAAGAAAGCGGGGGGTAAGGGTGGAGTGAGCCGCAAGCACCTCCCACCAGGCCCTGGGACATCAAAGGGGCGGAGAGGCAGGGCTGCTCCTCCGTCCTGGGATGCGGAATAGTGGAGAGCGGTGATGGATCAGCTTGCGCAGTCTTCCCCAAAGGATAAAACCTTAATGCTGTTTTCTGCAATAGCTTTGAGGTTATTAGCTCGGATCCTTAACGAAAGGGAAGTTCGTAAGCAAGAGAATAGTTTGGCCCATCAGAGAAGGAAAGAGAAGTTACAATAGTGCATTCAAGCTTCATTTTGAGTTCCTTGCCAGAAGCCACTGCAGCGGCCAAGGTAGACAAATGTGCGTCAACTGGTCTCTTGAATATTCTGATTGGCTGGGCGATGTCACCTGACCAACCAATCAAAGTGAGCCTCTCTGGGGCAACTCCAGACTAGCTGGAAACCACTTCACAATGGGCAAGAGTCCCACCGACAATTTATCTTGCATCTAAGGAAGTATCCCGACTATAATTTCTGGCAGAAGCTAATAATGAGAGGACTTGTTAACAGCCTCCTTGATAACTTACTCCAAGCGGGACTGTTCTTCCATTGGTTAGGACCAGTGTGCCTGCTGTGGTGAACTGGACTGCCTGGGGCTGATAAATCTGAGTTGCATCACCTGTGCTATGGCTAAGAACACCCAAAAATTTAAGACCGTCAGCCTAATCTTCTAAGGGCTGGGTAGAGCTTGGTTTATTATGGCTTATGTTCTTACAACTTGAGCAGTCCTGCTCCCGCGGATTCTATAGTTGTTCTGCTGGTGCCAGGCTTTATATCATACTATATATGTATCATATCAGTATCATTTATCTTGAGATACACACACACACATATATATACTTGAAAACTTCACAGTAGTGTCTGTTAATGCCAGCTTTACTATATATGCTATATATAATAAGCAGGACTTTTCAAGTTGAAATAAAGTCCTGATCCCAGGGGTTTAGCAACAATGTCTGTTAATGCCATAATTAACAGGGTTCTCTGCCTGGAGAAGGGAATGGCAACCCACTCCAGTATTCTTGCTTGGAGAATCCCATGGACAGAGGAGTCTGGTGGGCTTCAGTCCATGGGATCACAAAGAGTCAGACACGACTGTGTGACTAACACACTTTCTGCCTGCTGTTCCCTCTGCCTGAAATGCATTTCCCCAGATGTCTGTAGGCTCGCTCACTGATTTCTTCAGATCTTTACTCGAAAGTCACCTTCTCCTTGATCTAAAATTTCTAAATTTATAAATAATTTATTTCTAAACAGATTTAAAATTTCAAAGCCTCCCCCACCACCCACATTTCATATAATGTTTTCTCCTTAGCACTTGCACTATGTAAGGTAACATACATTTTATGTGTTTGTCCTCGACTGCCTTCCCCCACTAGACTGTGAACTCCATGAGGACAGGGATTTTGTGTAGCTGACACACAGTAGGCAACCGATTAATATTTGCTCAATGAAGTTGTTGTTCTTCAGTTGCTAAGTCATGTCTGTCTCTTTGCACCAGAAGAGTGTTATTTATTGAGAGTATGCTGTGTTCAAGGCCCCATGCTCTTTGCTATGGGAGATGAGAGAGCCTCTAAGATGGCCTGTGCCTCCTAGGAGCTCTCCAAGCAGTTGGCAAGGAAATGAGAGCTAACAGTATAAGACATGATGGCAAGTGCCAGATGAATGATCTAGATAACAATATGAGCAGTCTTCCGAGGAAGGAGAGGTCAGAAAAGAGCCAAATGGTCAGTGTGGGCCCTGTGGGTAAGGTGAGCATTGAACTTGACATTAGAAGAAGCAAGTGTTTGAAAAGTGTGGGAGAAGTGGAAGGGGGTTGATGGTTGGGGGGGGGGGTGCCTTCTTCAGTGAATTGTTGATAAGACACTCAGCCCTGCTAGTGCAGAAGCCACAAGAGGTCTCTGACTCATGCCCCAGCTGCCACCTTGGGCTTGGTGCTACCCTCAAATAAAATGTGCAGGCGCCTTCCTGGTGTCTCGGTCAGCTCCAGGTTGGGCAAGCCGTATGACTCTTGCTTGGTCATCTAATGACCAATGCGAGCACTCAGGCTCCCCTGGTGCTGGCCTCCAGGGATGAGGGTATTTTAGGAGATGAGCAGCCTCATTTAGCCAAACAGTGCACACAACACAGGCCCACTGATCCTGGGATTTTATCTCTATTCCTGCTGTAATGGTATCTCAAGACCCAGAGGAATCGGGTGGAGAGGGAGGTGGGAGGGGGGATCGGGATGGGGAATACGTGTAACTCTATGGCTGATTCATATCAATGTATGACAAAACCCACTGAAATGTTGTGAAGTAATTAGCCTCCAACTAATAAAAAATAAAATAAAATAATATAAAAATAAAACAACATGAAAAAAAAAAAAAAAGCATTTCTGGTAGTGAGTAGTTCAGTACCATGGAAGTTTACAGATGACTGAAGACTATTGTTTTTAAAACCAAGCTTTAAGACCTGCTAGGTACAATGCTTGTACAACTGAAATATAAAAATACAGGGGAATTGACTCTGAGGCTATTGAGTGGTGAGTCATTCATGAAATGCCCTCTGAACTCTATAGGTTTTTTAGTTGTACCTGTTTTATAGCCTTTTTTTTTTTTTTTTTGGTTTCCATCATGACTTTCAGCCTGTGAGGTATCATTTTTCATTCTCAGCTTTAGTTTCTGGTTACCTGTGGACTGGGAATCCAGATTGAGTAAATTGTTTTAGTTATTATTGAAAATGAACAAAGGCTTTGATCAAGGTCTCTTATCAAGGCTTCGATCAAGGTCCTCTATGTGTGGGTCTCAGTGCCCAGGATGTGGGTCATCTCTGTTTGCCACTCAGCCCTTATCTCCTCTAGGTTAGCACTCAGAAGGCCCTTTCCCATGCATCCTGATATTTACCCGTGGTCAAGATGAGTGACCTATGGAAAGAGAAGAAATTCTACAGGCTGAGGAGAAGGGAGACTGAGAAGTGAGGGGCTGGACAGTAAACGTACACAAACTCCCCACAAAATGGGATCTCTACATGAATCATGTTTTATACTTAAAAAATGTTATTGAGATATAATTGACATGTAACATTGTATTAGTTTTAGGTATACAACATAATGGCTTGATATGTGTATATATTGTGAAATGATCACCACAGTAAATCTAATTAACATCCATCATAATATATAGTTACAGTAGGAATGCATGTGATGAAAACTTTCAAGAGGTACTGTCTTAGCAACTATCAAATATACTGTCTTAGCAACTATCACATATACAACACAGTATTGTTCACTATAGTAACCATGCTGCACATTTTATCTCCAGGACTTATTTGTCTTGTAATTCAAAGTTTGTACCCTTTGGTCATGCACACTCATTTTTTTCAAACCCTCCACCCCCTGCCTCTGGCAACCACTGGTCTATTCTCTATATCTATCAGTTCATTTTAAAACATCATACAGGATTTGTCTTTCTCTGTCTGACTTACTTCACTTAGTATAATGCCCTCAGGATCCATCCAAAAGCCAGGATTGCCTTCTTTTTATGGCTGAATAATATTCCATTATATAAGTAATACTGCAAAGAACATGAAGGTGCAGATGTCTTTTCAAAATAGTGTTTTCGTTTCTTTCAGAGAGATAACTAGAAGTGGGGTTGCTGGATCATGTGGTAGTTCTATGTTTAAGTTTTTAAAGAACCTCCACACTGTTTTCCATAGTGGCTGCACCAGTTTACATTCTCACTAGAAGTGCACAAGTGTTGCCTTTTCCCCACATTCTTATAAACACTTGTGATTTTTTACCTTGATAACAGCCATTCTGATCAGATATATGATGCGAACATTTCTTCCATTATGTAGGCTGCCTTTTCATTTTGTCGATGGTTCCTTTGCTGTGCAGAGGTTTTAGTTTGGTGGAGTCTCATTTGTTTATTTTTACTTTTGTGGCTTAGTTCTTATTTTTTTATTGTCTGCTTTTGCCACATTGTGACTGATCCTTCTTTTGTCCAAGACAAGACAATGACCGGTTAATTATGAAAATAACACTCACCACACAAACCCAGCAGAAAGGTTGTGGGGAAAATGGTTTCAGTTTAGGGTTAGACCCACCAGTTAGTGTTTCTCTTCATTTGTAGCTAAAAACACTTTAATACTGTGACAGATATTTAAGAAGGATAAGATGATGAAGTTCAAACCAGTAAATGATGAAAGAGATCAAACCAGTCCATCCTAAAGGAAATCAGCCCTGAATATTCATTGGAAGGACTGATGCTGAAGCTGAAGCTCCAGTACTTGGGCCACATGATGTGAAGAGCCAGCTCACTGGAAAGGACCTTGATGCTGAGAAAGGTTGAAGGTAAAAAGGAGAAAAGGGAGGCAGAAGATGAAATTGTTGGATGGCATCACCAATGCAATGGACATGAATTTGAGCAAACTCCAGGAGATAGTGGAAGACAGGAAAGCTTGGCATGCTGCAGTCCATTGGGTCACAAAGAGTCAGACATGACTTAGGAACTGAACAACAAAAACAACCAAAGATGACGGTGGGAGACTCCTTCTATATAAACCCAATCTCGCCCAGATTGGAGCCTCAATTAGAACTTCAAAACTTCAAAAGAACAGTTTACCAAAAACAGTTAAATTCCTAGGTGAGAGAGACTTTCTTACTCTTCTTTTTTTCTAGGCTCTGACCACATGGAAGAAAAGATACCCTATTTAGGGATAGTCTTGCTACCCAAGAGATTGTCTCTCTGCCGGGTTTCTAGAAACCTTTGGGTTACTTGAATCTCAGATTAACCCATGTTGTGTGACATGTAATCCATCAGGGAGATTTTACAATGAAAATCACAGTTTTGTAGGAACTGGTTTACACTTTTTTCCTTCTCTAATACAATTCAGTTCAGTAGCTCCATTCATTCCTCCTCTAAGACACTCTCAAATAGAAGTTTCCAAAATCATTTACCATTTAGCATTTGTTTCTCCTATCTCGTGATTTACTCCTGTTACTTTTAAAGTAGTCTCTGCACTTGATTGGAAGTTATGACTATGATGCAAACTCAGCCCTTCTGACCTGTTGACAAGGGAAGTTTTGCTGTAAAAGATGAATTATGAAGCAATAACTGAGTAGAACTAAAATAATCAATGCAATTGCCCTTTGGTGCATTTGGGGGCTAATGATATATAAGTCAATATGGCTGAAAAAGAAAAATAAATGTCAAACTAAATACCAAAGAATGAATGACCTACTGTAGCGTTGCTAGAATCGTAAGTTCCCAGTATGCTAAGATTGTTCTGAGAACCACGTCGATACACTAGTCTCAAGGTAATTAAAAAATTCTAAAAAGCCAATACTTACTTTGTCAAAGGCACAAGTGGAAATCCAACCTGGAATGTGAGGAAATTAACACAGAGTTCTGCTTGTGCTCAAGCTGGGGCAGTTAACCATTATTCTTGAAAGAATATTTATATTGAGAACTTTCTTTTAAAACTCAAAATACTAGAGAATCATACAGGCTGGAAAGGACTTGAGAAACTATCTAATTGCTTTGTTTTGTATATTTGGAAGCTGTAGCTGGGAAAAGTTAAGTGAATTGTCCATGGTCATATTGCTGGCTTGTGCCTCTTGGCTGGCCCAGTGATCTTTAAATTTGCTTCTCTTGATGTCCTTGTCTTACATATCATTCCAATTCTCTCTCCCTTCTTCTTCTTCTTTCAGTATTTATTTACTTATTTGGCTGGTCTTAGTTGTGACACATTGAATGTAGTTCCCCAACCAAGGATTGAACCTGGGTCCCTTGCATTAGGAGCACAGAGTCTTAGCCATTGGACCACCAGGGAAGTCCCTCTGTTTCCCTCATTCTATTGCAAAAGAGCTTCTCCTTTTAAAACAAAAAAAAAAATAGATGACCAGTCCAAGTTCTATGCATGAAGCAGGGCACTCAAAGCCCATGTTCTGGGACAACCCAGAGGGATGGGGTGGGAGGGGGGTTCAGGATGGGAGGGGACACATGTGTACCCGTGGCTGATTCATGTCCATGTATGGCAAAAACCACCACAATATTGTAAAGTAATTATCCTCCAATTAAAATTAATTAATTAATTTTTAAAATGTCTCCTTAGCATTTTAACTATTTTAAGATGATTATTTTCTAAGAAATAGCAGACATGTGAAAAATTCTTAAAGCTAAGTAGGAGTTACTCTTTTGTAAGAAATGTTTATATTTGTAAGGGAAATCTCTAATTGTAGGGGTGTCTCCCTCCAGGTATCAGGAAGAGGAAGATGACCAAATCTCTAGAAGCTCTGAACCATGAAGAAGGCAATGACTTAAATCTGTACAACAAGCTTGCCATTGTTTACTTCGCCCTTCCTGATAATCTCCCATTATTCACTCTCTTACCCTCTGCATCCTTTTTTGTCTTTAGCTGAAGATGGTATTTAAGGTGAAGGTTTGGGCCATTTTGACAAGTTCCTTGATTCTCCTTGATCTGTCCCATGTACTCCTGTTACTAAACTTTTGTTTTATTTTCTCCTGTTAATATGTCTGACATCAATTTTCTTCTTAGACCAGCCAGAAGAACCTAGAAGGGTAGATGAAAATGTCTTCCTTCTCCACACTATGTTATAATGTAAGTAAATATTGAACAAACGTCCCCTGGTGCTAACACATAAGCAAGTAAGGTGAATTCTACAGAGACTACAGGCCATAGGCTTTTCAGTTAGACCAGATTGGCAGAAGAACCTCTGGAGAAACTGGATAAGGGTTCACAGATGTTCAGTGAAAATGAGATAGCCCAACACTGGTGGCCTCAAAATATAGGAACAACAGCCTACAAAGGGATAAAATAAACCAAGGAAAATCAGTATTCACAGCCCTTTAAATAAGAAGGCCAGGCCCACATCAGAAGCCAGAGAAGATAGATGGAAGAACTTGAATTTCAAAGATAGGAAAATGGACAAAAATATCAGTGCCCACTTTGGCAGCACATACATATACTAAAATTGGAACAATTCAGAGAAGATTAGCATGGCCCCTGTGCAAGGATGACATACAAATTCATGAAGCATTCCATATTCTTCAACCTAGATGTCCATTGACAGATGAATGGATAAAGAAATTGCGGTATATATACACAGTGGAATATTACTCAGCCATAAAAAGGAACACATTTGAGTCAGTTCTAATGAGGTGGATGAACCTAGAAACTAGTGTACAGAGTGAAGTGAGTCAGAAAGAGAAAGATAAATACCATATTCTAACACATACATACAGAATCTAGAAAAATTGTACTGAAGAATTTATTTACAGAGCAACAGTGGAGAAAGAGACTTAGAAATAGAGAATAGACTTATGGACATGGGGAGAGGGGAGGAGAGGGTGAGATGTATGGAAAGAGTAACATGGAAACTTTCATTACCATATGTAAAATAGAGAGCCAATGGGAATTTGCTCCATGGCTCAGGAAACTCAAACAGGGGCCCTGTATCAACCTAGAGGAGTGGGATGGGGAGGGAGACAGGAGGGAGTTTCAAGGGAGGGGATATGTGTGTACCTGTGGCTGATTCATGTTGAGATTTGATAGAAAACAGCAAAATTCTGTAAAGCAGTTATCCTTCAATAAAAATAAATTAATTTTTTTAAAAGAAAGAATGAAAAAAAAAGTAGACAAGGAATTTGAGGTATGGGTGGGTGATTACCCAGTTGTCTACAGTTTGTTTGCTTGAAAACATCCATTAAGGGAGGGTGTATCCTTGTGGCTGATTTACTCTGCTGTAAGTAGAAACTAACACAATATTGCAAAGCAACTATACTCCAGTAAAACTTAATTTTAAAATAAATAAAAATTGTATTAAAAAATATATCAGAAGAATGAGGAAAGGACGTAACATCAAAGATGACCAGATATAGTCAAAAGCCTGGAAATAAAAAGCAGGCACTTGATCCCAAGCTGGTGGGTAAATGGAATGGATCAACTGGTAAATCTTTTAACCCCAGGATTATGTTGGGTCTAGTGGAGAAGTCTTTTTTTGTGTGTGTGTGTGTGTGTTGGAGTTTAGCTGATTAACAATGTTGTGATGGTTTCAGGCAGACAGCAAAGGGAGTATGCATACAGTATACACAAAGTTGTACATATACATGTATCCATTCTCACCCAAGCTTCCCTTAGTGAAGAAATCTTGGTCCCAATGTTGAATCCCAATGCTAGCCATGCCTCCTTCATCCGTTGACTCATTTGTGTAATATCTATGAACACCCACTGTGTGCCAGGGGCTCTATTATGGGTTAAGGGATAAATTAATGAGTAAGACAGACATAGTTTCTGTCTTTGGGACACCACACAAGTCACTACACAATCATTCATTTACCTCTGTGGCAAAAGTTAGGAAAGGCAAGCCCAGCATACAATGAGAATTCATAAAAGGGGGATCTCACAAGGGGAAATTGTGGTATCAGTTTTTAAAATGGAAATCAATATCTAATGGAAGGCAGGTAATTTTCATTGTATTCCTATAAACACACCAACTGTTACTAATCAGTAATACCAAACAGAAGTGTGCACCTGAACAGACCGTGTGCACTAGATACTCAGCAAGGAGGGGGAGAAAGGGATTCCACTGGGGAAGCCAGAGGGCACAGGAGAAGCTGGGTCCCTAGAGCTGTTGGATGAAAGCAAAGATGAGACCCCTGCTCACGTTCATTTAGAACCTGTAAGGAACTAGGTCACTGAGCACGAATAAGGCAGCAGTGCAGCCTAAAGTCAGTCTCTGACAAAACTCAGTGCCCCGGTTCTGATTCCCGACCCGCATTTTGGTTTCCTTGGTACTAAGGATGCTGTGCACCTTACTTCCTTATTTCTCAGCTCCATTAACCCAGTTTTTATGAACTGTTCCCAGACTTCTGGATATTGTTTACCCATGTGCCGGATCTTTGCTGATAAGAATCAGGACAGCATAGTCTGTGCTGTTACAAGGTGATAAGCATGCCTGGTTGATTGTAGACTGATCCTTGGGTTTCTGATGTATCTTTGGATTCATGTTCCCATGACCAAATTCCATCCTGCTGCACAATTCCCAGGGAAGCCCATCCCTGTAAGATCAGCGGCTAAAACTCCAGACTCTGCCACCTCAACTGGGTCCCTTGGCCCACAGTCATGCATCCTTTCCTAGGTAAAGTTAAGTAAATAAATCAGTCTTTACTTTAACAAGCACCTTCTGAAAACATGTTTCAACCAAACGTGGAATTCTAATGGTAGGCGTGTGGGCATGGTGGGTTTGTCAGAGCAGAGGTTTGTGGGTGGAGGACTTTGGGCATCTAAGTAGCACACCACACGCTAGACCAACAACCCCAATGCTTACAGATACAGCAGACAAGCCCTCCACTTGCCATAGCCTTCTCTGTCTGGGTGTGCAGAACGCATGCCATAGAAAGGAAGAGAACTTGATGACAATGTCTTAGGAATAATAAACTGCAGGTGAAAGTGGACATTTGAGCAGAATTTTAAAAGAGTCAGGCTGGCAAACTTTGAGCTGCCCAGGGTAAGGCTGAAACTCTACCAAGCTCTGGTTTCTGATTGACCATCTTGTTCTCAGTTAAAAATCAGTCATGCCCTTCCCTGGTTTCTCTCATTATCCTCTTTCCTCAGAGAGATCATCTCAGCCCAGACACAAAAAGCTATTATTCTGGATTCTGCTTTGTGTTTTGTTGACTTCCTAAGAAGATGTACTGTCTCTTCAGGTGTAAATTGGAGTTAACACCCCTGTCCTGGTGTTGATTGTTACGAGAATGGAACATGTGAGGGGAATTTAACAAAGTTGGGCTCCTGCCCCCTTACCAAAAACACTGACTAGTTTTGAATACTTTGTTCACTCCATGATTGTTGTTTGAACACCTACTGTACGCCAGATGCCATTCTGAGTAGGGGTAGCAGTGGATAAGATGAAGTTCCTGTTCTTGTAGGTCTGACTTTCTAGTGGGAAGAAATAGTCAAGGACCTATAAGCAAATAAATAATATAAACTCAGATCATTAATGGAAAAAACAAATAGGACAGTAAGGTAGAGAATGACTGACAGGTGGGAAGTTGACAAATACGTCTTTCCCTATTAAGCTAGAATTTTAAACCACTGTGCTCAATTTCCCCATAAGTGATTAAAGTGATACAAACAGGGATTAATACTCCAGGACTGACTCACTTATCAGATCATGTTCCAGACCATAGGTTCTGATTTGGGCTTGGAAACCTTAGACTCTATATCCAAGTTTCATTCACAAGGTAGACTGATCAGAGGGCACAGAGGTAACTTACCATCTCAGCAGACCCTCACGTCCCCAGGGGGCCAGATATTTCAAGGGTAGCTCTCAGGGCTCTCTGCATGGTTGTACACAGAATGCCAGAAGCTGAACTACGGTCTTTGACCCCTTAGATCCTTGGAGCTCTGGAGAGGCTACTTCCTCTTTGTGTAGAAAAGCTGAAGCCTGAATGGTGGCTGAATTACAAGCAGGGAACCACGTGTGGAAGCTGAACTGCAGGACATCTTGAGTCAAGACAGAATAGCTCTTAAGTTCCTGGGAAATCTGGGTTTTCTCAGTGTCTGGGTCTGATATAGACCAGTCCGTCAGCTCTGTATCCTCAGGCAAAGGACCTGGGAAAAGAAGGCACATGCCATGCTGGCATGTTTTATGTATGTTTATGTAAATGACCTTATTTTAGGGATGAAAACAATACTTCTTTGTGCACTTTTAGGTAAGAAGGGTCCTGTGGTCCTGTGGTTTGTTATTCAGGCCAAAATCTCTTCTCTCTTTTTCTCATATAATCAAACCAAATATAGTTTCATCCTGAAACTAGAAAAGAGACAATAAGCTGGAAAACTCTTTGGCCACCTGTCAACTTTGGGATGAAATTTTAAAAAAAAACTGCACACAAATTCCAGTCCTCTCTTTCATATGGAAATCTCAAGTTCCTTCTTGAACTGTCGTTTTTCCAAGATGATAGTTTATCAGTTCTTTGAGTTCTGGTCTCCCGCCTCAATGTACTTATTCACAGATTGATTTATTTTTTAATCTATGGGCTGACTTTGATATGTTTGTAATGGCTGTCAGTTGTAGAGCACAGTTCCTGGGCTTATTAGGTTTATGATTCAGAAGGGGACAGCAAAGCCACTTTCCTTACAGAACCATGGGCTGTTGGAGTTGGACTCTTGATGTTTCTCTTCTCTCTGTTTTCCATGAAAAATATATAGTAGTGTGTATATGTTAATCCCTAACTCCTAATTTATCCCTCCTCCCAATTTCCCCTTTGGGTAGCCATAAGTTTGTCTTCTATGTCTGAGAGTCTATTTCTGTTTTGTAAATAAGTTCGTTTGTTTCATCTTTTTAGATTCCACATATAAGTGATATCATATGATATTTGTCTTTCTCTGACTTGTTTCACTTAGTGTGATAATTTCTAGGCCCATCCACATTGCTGCAAGTGGCATTATTTCACTGTTTTTTGGCAGCATAATATTGCATTGTGTATGTACCACATCTTCTTTATAAACATTGAGTAGTTTAGACTGGAGGTCAGAAGAGACCTCTCTGCATAGATGCTCTTTCTTGGCTGTGTTCATCGGTGAATTCTTGGACTTACTCGGAACTCACTTAAGAAACATACTGCCATGCAACATCGGTGAGAAACGCATTGTTCAAATCTGTAGCCCACTGTGATTTTCTAGATACCATCTGAGTTGAGGCATGAATGGTTTGAAGCCAGCCACGTGGATTCCTTCAGAAGAGTGTTCCAGTCCGAGGGAACATTCAGCATGGGGATCCAGAGTTGAGGACAGTGAAGAGACAAAGTCTGGTGTGGCTACAGTTTGGGATCAAGGCAGAGAGGGGCATGAGATGAAGACTGAGAGGTTGACAATGTCTGCAACTTCAGAGCCCTGTGAGCTATGGTAAGGAGTTTATTTCACATGCAATCAGGAGACTTTGGAGAGCCTTAAACAGGGTAGTCATGGGATCCAATATATGTTTTCAAAAGGTTGCTCTGGCTGTTGTGTGGTGAATGGATGTGGAGGGGCTAAGTGGAATAGGAAGACCAGTTAGGAAGCTGGTGGGTGAGCGCAGGTAAGGTTGATGGTGACACGGATGAGGGGATGAGAATGGAGATGAAGGCGAATGGAAGGATTTAGGGTACATGTTAGCAGTGGCACCAGCAGGACCTGCTGATGGGATGAGAAGGAAAAGGAGAAATCAAGGAGCTAGTGGCTGCCAAGACTGGGAGGCAAGCAAGTGTTTTAGTTGGAAATGAACCCTCAGTTTTACATACAGTGAGTTAAGGTTGCTAGTGAGACATATATTCCTTTAAATATTCTCTGATTTAGTTTAACATTTGCCTCTATTTGTCTGAATCAAACGAGCTTCCTGTGTCATGCTCCAGAAACTCCGCTCCTGCCTGAAATTCTGAACAAGAATCGATGGTTCCCCAGTGGCAACAGTGATGTCGTAGACGTGAGAGGGTGTCCTAATTTCCCACCTAGACAGGCCCCTCCTGGTCTCTGGTTGTGCTCAGCTTTTCTTTCCCTTTATAGACCGCCCTGGGGCACCAGCCTTGCAGGTGGGAGAGGCAATGGGCAGGTAGACCAAGGACACCCAGGAGGCGGAGAGACAACTGGGTCATTGACCCCAATATGTGACCCTCAGGAGCCCAGTATTGAGTGGTTAGCATTTGGGCTCCTTTCTATTTAGGTTTGGGTGGTAAACAGTGGATAATCAAAGAGAAAGAGACCATATGAGATGAGATGTTTAGTTAGTGTTAGTTGCTCAGTCATGCCCGACTCTGTGACCCCATGGACTGCAGCCCACCAGCCTCCTCTGTGCATGAGATTTTCCAGAAAAGGATACTGGAGTGGGTTGCCATTTCCTTCTCCAGGGGATCTTCTCAAGCCAGGGATCAAACCCGGGTCTCCTGCACTGCAGGCAGATTCTTTACCAACTGAGATTGGGAGAAAACTAAGGTGAGGGGAGAAAGCCAGCATCCCACTGGGAGACAGGGGTGGGGATCAGGACTGCCTGTGCATTGATGGAGAGAAGCCAGAGGAGGGTCTTGAAGAACCAAAGAGATGAGCTCATTTCCCCGAGGACCAGGAGTCTGGAGAAAGGATGCATTCTGATGAGTATGGAAGATGTAGGTTACAACTATGAAGAGACGTGACTCTCCCAGACAAGCAGTAGCAGAAGACCTGGGCTGCAGGTAGAGGGTAGATTTCAAGGACTAAGCAATGCACTGTAACTTTGTTTGTTTTTAGAAGTGTTTTTTTTTTTTTCTCTCTCTCTCTCATTGTCTTTGCTTTTTAGTGCAAACCAAAGCAATCTGTAGGGCTTCACCTGTGGCTCAATGGTAAAAATCTGCCTGCAATGCAGGAGATGTGGTTCGATCCCAGGGTCAGAAAGGTCCCCTGGAGGAGGAAATGGCAAACTGCTCCAGTATTTTTGCCTGGAGAATCCCATGAACAGAGGAGCCTGGTGGGCTACAGTCCCTAGGCTGAAGCGACTGAAGTGACTCAGCACACACACATGCAAAGCAATCTCTAGAGGCAACTGACCTGAATGTTTGAGACCATATATTTGGTTTTTCCCCACGGATCTTTTTATCACTGATATTTCTACTATTATCACGGCACTGAAATGGAATGTCTGCTCACTTATCTCCATTTATGAATGGTGAAGAACATGGGCATAAGAGTCAGAGAACCTAGGTTGGAATCCTACCTGACTTCCACCTACTATGAAACTGGATATATTACTTAAATCCTCTGGGCCTCAACTACTTCATCTTTTAAATGGAAGCAATTATAGTTCCTACCAAGACTATTGTGAGGATAAAAGGAATGAATACATGTTTAGCCCTTGAAATAGTTCCTGACACATACTAAGCCCACTAAAATACCATTTCCTACAGGAAAAAGAACAGAGGATAAAACAGGCCAACACGCTGTAGCCACACCCCCTCCCCCCAAGTTTTTGTGAGATTGAGGAAGAGGCCAAAGTGAACCTGGGTCATCTTGGCATGCTAGCACGGGTACCTGAGGACCCACTGGGTCCTACGTAAGAGGAAGAAGAGGATGACTACACTAGTCAATTACACAGTATGTGGAAAACATAAAAACAGCAATCCAACATCTGAATCTGCCTCCTAAAAGCATTACTAAGCCATTCCCCGAGACTGAGATATAGGCTAATGGTGAGATCCCTTGAACCCTCGAAACACCACTGTGAAATGTCTGGAGGCTTTCTAGATTAATAGCATTAGAAAAATACTGTTAGAAAAATCCTGTATTAGAAACAGTCTATGCCTGACTTTTACCGCTGTCCCCTTCTGTTGATGCCATTTTTCTCCCAAGGAAACGAATGTTTTGAAAATTATTTTTAAATGTAATAGGAAGAATTATCAATCCATTAAGGAAAACAAAACCATTCTAATTAACCACCATTCACGGGAAAAGAGCTCGCTGCTGCAGGGCTAGATAAATGCCAATCCAAAGCTACAAAAATTGAGCCAGCCACACGGTCAAGTTCAATTATATTTCATCCTCACTCGGCCAAGTAATTAATATCCGATTATTTTGCCTCATGGATGCTGATGGAGAGGGAATTATTTCTCCCTGGGCTGGACCCAGCATCATGAGTAGCTTCTGGTCTGCAGTTCAAGGAACCAAAGAATGTACAGGGCATGTTCAACAGGTAATCTTTCCCCAGATCAACTTGCCTGAGGGAATGGAGACAGGGAGTCTCCATGAGTTCAGAGCAGAGACCACCCCACCCTACCACCACCCCCTGACCCCGTCTACAGTCAGTCTTCTTGCTTGGGGATGTTTATCCCAAGTCAGCCTTTGTGAATTAGTAAAACTTTCAGTTCTAGATGCAGAGCCCGCTGAAAAAACCTTCTTCTTGTGAAACTGATGGGTGTTGTTTGGGGGCTCCGAAGAGCTCTGGTACCAGAGTTCTTACGTCTCAGCACAGAGAAGAATTCAGTGAGAGCAAAGTGATAGATAGGAAGTGATTTATTAAAATAGGACGCTTGTGAGGCTTACAAGCGAGTGGGTGAGAAATGCTGCACCCAAGAACTCAATGGGTTAAAATTCTATAATCAAAGGAAAAGTGGAGAGGGGGAGAAGAATTTGTTTGTCTTTCTTGAGTAGAGGTCATGTTTCCATTGTCAGCTTCGTCTCCAGGTTGGGCAGGAGAGTTTCCTTGTCCCTAGGTGGTCAAACTGGGTCCACAAATGATTGTTTTTCATGTCTTAAGGATCATTAACTTACTGAGTTCACTGGGCAGGAGGTGGGTCTCACGCCACCGTTGTTTTATTGTTTGGGGGCATGTCTCATGCTTCTGCTGCATGGTTTTGTTGCTAAGCAAGCCTGCTTGATTTTGTGGTCAAACAAGCCTGGTTTCTTGAGTAATCATTAACTTATAGGAGTCTCCCATATTTTCTCCTACTTAAAGTGCCCCCGTGGGATTAACTATTTAATCACCTACCTTGTCGCTTCACTCTGTCTCTAGCACTTGGGCAGAAAGAAACTGGGTGGGGATGTTTCCCTTTCCTGTTAGCAGAAGCAGTTTTATCAGTGACAATGAGTGTTGCTTTTAAAAATAAATAAATAAAGCCTATCTTTAAATGACTGAGTCCTTCATTTCATTCTGTTTCATGACCTTGATAGCTAAATGGTTACTTAATGAAGGATTTGTAAGAGCTGTTGCTTCATATTCAAGAATTTTGGGAGAGTATGGGACTTCTCAGGCGGTGCGAGCGATAAATAACCTGCCTGCCAGTGCTGGAGATGTAAGAGACATGGATTCAATCCCTGGAGAATCCCAAGGACAGAGAAACCTAGTGGGCTACAGTCCATGGGGCCTCAAAGAGTCAGACACGACTGAAACGACTCAGCATGCACACACATCCTTCAGAGGCTCGTCTCTACAGGGAAGTAGAGATAATCTCCGAATTTCCCTTTGAATGATTAGGGAATCTAATCCCAGTCCAGGGACGTGAGATTTCAGCACTAACCAGGACAAAGAAGTGAATTATAGAGCTAATTATCATCACCCAGGCAAATAAATTCTAGCCATTCAAATCTGCTCCTGTTCAAAAGTGCTGTTTGTTGAACTTCAGTAATGCCATGGGACATAATGATATAAATATTTCTATTTGCTAGAAGGGCCTGCATGGAAACAAAGCCTCAAGAATCAAGCAAAGACTTAGACTGAGAAATATCAAAGAAACACTTCATCACGTTAGTTATCTCTGTGGAGCCTTACTGGACAGCTGGCAACTGTGGGACTCTGTCGTGCTTTGACGATATTTCAGTAGGAAGAACTCTTAGACACCTGCCATATCAGCAAACTGTTCTTTCCCAAGAGAAAATTCCATATATTAATCAACAGAATCCATATGGGTTAGGATGAAAAATACACACATAGGGTTTTTAGAGTAAATGGTGATGACCTTCTGGTCCGACTCAGAGAGGCGAAGACTCTGTGTGTCCTAGATCCTAGTGAGGAGCAGACCCAGGATGTTTTCTGGACTGCTGAGACACTGCTCTTTCTATTTCACTGAGCTGACTTGTAGGGAAAACATTGGAATTACTGGAGTTAAAAAAAAAAATCAACAGGAATATTCAACTTGCTTTACCCTTGGGATAGGCAGCTCTCAAGTGCAAAGGAAAAACGCTCCATCTCTCGCAGCCCACCGTGTCCTAGATTTGGATGGAACTGATGTCTCAGGGTGTGGGGGGAGTGAGGCGGGCAGCGATCCGGGCCAGACTGGGGACAAGCTGGACGTGGCTCGAAAGGGTCCTAGTGATCATGAGAGTTTCCGAAAGCACTACTGGCTTGTGGCCCAGGGACCGCAGGAACTGAGCAATAAGGAGGACGCATTCCATCTGGGGATGACAAGATGGGGGAGATACGTTCTCTGAGAGAGGAGTCCACATCCACCCTCTGTGGGTGTGTTTGTTTAGCTGCTTGTTGTTATTGTTGTTCAGTCGCTAAGTTGTGTCCAACTCTTCGTGACTCCATGGACTGCAGCATACCATGCTCCCCTGACCTTCACTATTTCCTGGAGTTTGCTCAAATCCATGTCCATCGCAGACGCCTACTGAGTCTTTACTATGTGAACCGCACTGTATCTGTTCACGAAATGATTATAAAGGGAGGTGTGTGTACATGGAAGTGAGGATCGGAGGATAGAGGTTGTGCTTAGTATAAAAGTCACTTGCCTTGGAGGTCTATGTGAGGTGCAAAAAGGATCCAGAATGGGAACAGAGCAGGCAGCCCAAGACTCCTGGTCTCAGGTAGAAACAGGAGTCAAGGCTACTTTTCTTTTCTCTGCTTTTTTAAAGGGTAAGGAGAATGGATTTTTTAAAAAAATATTTTCAGTTATTAGTCACTGAAGAGGAAGAGGAGGGGAATGTTATCTGCTACTTAAAATTCCCAGCAATTTCCAAAAAAATTTTTATGTTCTATATTTGCTAGACACAGTATATATTTGTTGTGAAATGAACTGGTGAGTGAATTGGTGAAAGAATGACTAGTCAGGTCTCATTTGAAGAACCATGTTGAGTTGGTTGATTTTTCCAGTTAACTAGGATTTCCTATAGCTGTGGAGTCACCTGGATTTAACCATGTTATTTGATCATATTTTTAGTGCCTCAGTCCTGTTCCTTTGTTCTTAAATATATTTTATGGAACATAATTGTACCTTTTCATTGGTCGTTTTATTGTGTACAACTATGGCTTTGGGGCATTGGAAATGTGAGCTGTTTGCCCCCACCCTACAGTGATCTTTTTTCTTGGAGCTTCTGTCTTCTTTTCACCTTACCCATCATCACGAGTATGTGTTACCATTAGCCAGACTTGCTCTAGGCACCTGGAAACAACAGTGAACCAGCTGGATGTGATTCCTTTACAGGAGTTTCCAGTTTAATCTGGAACTCAAACAAACCAGGCAAATAATTACAATCTGAGGTTAATTCTTTTTTTTTTTTTTGCCTCAGTTCCCTGATCAAGGATCAAACCCGTGCCCCCTGCAGCGGAAGCACAGAGCCCTAACCACTGACCACCGGGAAAGCCCCTGAATAAATTCTACGAAGATAACTACTAAGATACAGAAAAATATTAGAAAAAAGTGAGTGTTCCTATAGCAGGGTGAATCCTGAAGACCATGCCCTGAAGGTGATGGTTTAGCCACCACCGGAAGGAGGAGGCAAGCGAACTGTGGGGAAAATGCCAGGCAACTCTTCCCCCTCAACCTTCCCCTCAATCTCATTGCTAAAGTTGGCCAGCAAATAACAGAAACTCACATCTGTTAAATCATTAATCTCATGCTCACAGGAAATACAGGTGTCACTCTTAAGGGGATTTCAGGTTTTCCTTAGGTGAAAATATATGTTTATCACAGCTATTTTATTCACTTTTCATCTCACTTTGGAAAGACCTGAAAACCACTGATTCGAAGAGGAGTAAAAAATAAATAATGCGTGGCCCACTCCAGCTTAGGAATTGTGTTAGTCAAGGTAAATGAGGTTGCTTTGTAGTAACAGGTAATCCCCAAATCTCAGTGGCTTAATGTACTAGTAGTTTGTTTCTCACTCACACAATTTCCAAAGTGGATCAACAGCTCTCTTACAAGTCATTACTCAGAGATCTGGCCTCCTTTGATCCCTGATTCTGGCCCCTATCCACAGAAGGTGAAGAGGGGTTGGAGGTTCAAATATTTTTAAAGACCAGTCTTTCAAGTTGCTTACATTATTTCCACCCAAATCCGAGGTGGCACTAGTGGTAAAGAACCTACCTGCCAATCCAGGAGACATAAGAGACTTGGGTTTGATCCCTGGGTTGGGAAGATCCCCTGGAGGAGGGCATGGCAACCCACTCCAGTATTCTTGCCGGGAGAATCCCCATGGACAGAGGAGCCTGGTGGGCTACAGTCCATGGGGTCACAAAGAGTCAGACACGAATGAAGCGACTGAGCAGGCACACACACTTGTAAGTTGCTTACATTATTTCCACCCAATTCCAGGCACATAGCTTCACATCAACTGCAAGGGAGACTGAAAAATGGGATCTCCCTATGTCTCCAGAAAGAAGAAATGGGAATGCTGAAGATACGTCTGGCCTCCATTGTAGGACGTTCTTAATTTAGTGGCCCAGAAAGATCATTAGACACCACAGTGTCCTTATTTGGAGAAACTATCAAAAGCGTTAACCAGAGGTGGAAACAAAGATGGGAGTCCATAGAGGTGACATTGATTAATTCTGATTAATCAGTAACGGATAGCTGAGAACAGAAGTCTGCTAGAGGAACCGGGTTTGATCAGGATCTTTAAGGATAAATAGGTATTTAATTGGTAGAAATAAAAGAGTGAAGTTAGACAAAGGCACAAAAATGTGAAAGTTCATACCAGCCAGAAAGGGTGAGGCATCTTGTAAGACTGGAGGAAACAAGAGTGGAAAAAAATAGAGAGACCAGATTCCCAAGGGCCTTGCATATGAAGTTAAATAGTTTGGCTTTTGGTCTATGGAAAACAGGAAACCATGAAAGCTTTTTGAATAGGTGGTAATATCATGAGTTTTGTGTTTTAAAAAGAGGTATTTTCTTTTCCATGCCTTTGGTTGTTGGCTGAGGTTGATGGAGAGCTCAATGTCTAATAATGAAGGATGTTGCCGCTTCATAACCAGTTATTTCTTTTCTTTCAAGAATTGATAATACTTTCTAAGTGCGGAGAAGCTCATTAGTCCTCAGTGTCATCAAGAATAGCACCGATGAATTAAATATCCCTACAAGGCCCACGTACTTTACTGAATGGAGAAAACCTCATGCTGGTGGCACAAATGACATGTAAAAATGTTACAAGTGACATCGTCTGTCAGCCTTACAGAGAACTCGATCCAAATGCTATTAGGAGAACCAGAGCCAGGTGCCAGCTCCTCAGCAGAGCTCAGAACACTGACATTAGAGTTCAGAGATTGTTGGCAACACTTTGGGCCTGTTGTCATCCGTACCTTTGGGTTCCAGCTTTCAACTTGTTTCTGATCGGCTAATAACAGCCCATATACCTTATTTTATTTTTAATTGGAGAATAATTGTGTTACAATGCTGTGTTGGCTTCTGCTGGACAACAACCTGAATAAGCTATAAGCATACACACACCCCTCCCACTGGGGCCTCCCTCCCACCCCTCTAGTCATCACAGAGCGCTGAGCTGAGCTCCCTGCGCTACACGGCAGCTTCCCAGGAGCTATCTGTCTTACACACGGTAGTGTATATGTGTATATATGTCAATGCTCGTCTCTCAGTTTGCCCTAGATGGGGAAACAGTGGAAACAGTGGCTGACTTTATTTTTCTGGGCTCCAAAATCACTGCAGATGGTGATTGCCACCATGAAATTAAAAGATGCTTACTCCTTGGAAGGAAAGTTATGACCAACCTTGACAGCATATTAAAAAGCAGAGACATTACTTTGCCAACAAAGGTCCATCTAGTCAAGGCTATGGTTTTTCCAGTGGTCATGTATGGATGTGAGAGTTGGACTATAAAGCAAGCCGAGCACTGAAGAATTGATGCTTTTGAACTGTGGTGTTGGAGAAGACTCTTTGAGAGTCCCTTGGACTGCAAGGAGATCCAACCAGTCCATCCTAAAGGAGATCAGTCCTGGGTGTTCATTGGAAGGACTGATGTTGAAGCTGAAACTCCAATACTCTGGCCAGCTGATGTGAAGAACTGACTCATTGGAAAAGACCCTGATGCTGGGAAAGATTGAGGGCAAGAGGAAAAGGGGACAACAGAGGATGAGATGGTTGCATGGCATCACCGACTCAATGGACATGGGTTTGGGTGGACTCCGGGAGTTTGTGATGGACAGGGAGGCCTGGCGTGCTGCAGTTCATGGGGTCGCAAAGAGTCGGACACAACTGAGCGACTGAACTGAACTGAACTCCTTCCCACCCTGTGTCCACTGGTCTGTTCTCTGCATCTGCATCACTACTTTTGCCCTGCAAATAGGTTCATCAGCATCAGTTTTCTAGATTCCATATATATGCATTAATATACTATATTTGGGGCTTCCCAGGTGGCCCAGTGGTAAAGAATTTGCCTGCAATACTGGAGACGTGTATCAATCACCGGGTCAGGAAGATCCCCTGGAGGAGGGCATGGATCCCCTGGAATCCGCTCCAGTGTTCTTGCCTGGAGAATCCCATGGACAGAGGAGCCTGGCGGGCTACGGTCCATAGGATCACAGAGTCAGACACGACTGAAGCCACTAGCGCAGCACATACTTTATTTGTTTTTCTCTTTCTGACTTAACTTCACTCTGTGTGACAGACTCCAGGTCCATACCCCTCACTGCAACTGGCTGAGTTTTTGCTCCTTATTATGAACAGCCCATATCTTAAACTTTAACCCCAAAGGTAAAGATCCCATCTCTTCACGGATCCTCAGTCCTGCTGCTCTGCTGTAGTGTTAATAGTTAAACGTACTTCTCCGTTACAGCATTTGTCTAAATGCATGGAAATTTCATTTAAGTCCTAACGTAATGGAAGTTTCTTTAGTTTCTTTGTAGCTCTTCCACCTTTTCATTCCCACATCCCCAGTCTGAAGAACAATTAAAAATACAGAAACATAAAAACCTTGATGCTATGGGATCTTTCTCCAGGGAAGTTTAACACACCTCTCTCTTTTTTTTTTTTTTTCATTTATTTTTATTAGTTGGAGGCTAATTACTTCACAACATTTCAGTGGGTTTTGTCATACATTGATATGAATCAGCCATAGAGTTACACGTATTCCCCATCCCGATCCCCCCCTCCCACCTCCCTCTCCACCCGATTCCTCTGGGTCTTCCCAGTGCACCAGGCCCGAGCACTTGTCTCATGCAACCCACCTGGGCTGGTGATCTGTTTCACCATAGATAATATACATGCTGTCCTTTCAAAACATCCCACCCTCACCTTCTCCCACAGAGTCCAAAAGTCTGCTCTGTACTTCTGTGTCTTTTTTTTGTTTTGCATATAGGGTTATCATTACCATCTTTCTAAATTCCATACATATGTGTTAGTATGCTGTAATTTTCTTTATCTTTCTGGCTTACTTCACTCTGTATAATGGGCTCCAGTTTCATCCATCTCATTAGAACTGATTCAAATGAATTCTTTTTAATGGCTGAGTAATATTCCATGGTAACACACCTCTTTTAAGTAGAAGTCTCTGTTGGTTCTCTATCCAATGACCAGTTCTTTCCTTACTCCTTGGTGTCAAAACCCTGATTTTGTCCAACTATTCTGAACTTTCCCCTCGTCTGACTCAGGAATAAACCCAAATTAATCTAACCATGGCATATTTGTGTTGCTTGTCAGTGGTGAACTTAAGGGTGACCCGGTCTAGACAATGATGCATGAGTCCAGGTCTGCTTGGGGGGTTCCTGGGAAACGTTGCCTTGATTTTGAAGAGCACAGATACCAGTCTTTGTTCCTCTTCTTCCATTGGATGCGGTCGTGTCAAGAAACAGTGCCCAGTACAGCAGTGGCCACCTTGCAGCCCTGGGGGAGCCCCACTGAAGCAATGCCAGTGTCCTGGGGAAAATCAAGCAGGAAGATGAGACGAGCCTAGGGCTCTGGTGGCATTGAAAGTCACCGCCTTAACCAAGCCCAGAGGAGGTCTCCATCAAGGACCTCTTTTCATGTGAGATGACTCGTTTTCTTTACTTTTCTAAGCTGATCAGTTTGAAGTTTTCTGTTACTTACATCAGAAGCACTGTGGTGATGCACACCGTTTCTTCCCACCCCAGTGAGGAAAGCAGATAGTAAAGCAGAGGGTTCCTGTTACATCACTCCAGGCTATAACATCAAACCAAACTAGCCAATCTTGAAGGACATCAACCCTGAATATTCATTGGAAAGATTGATGCTGGAGCTCCAATACTTTGGCCAACTGATACGAAGAGCTGACTCACTGATCCTGGGAAAGATTGAGGGCAGGAGAAGTGGGTGACAGAGGATGAGGTAGTTGGATGGCATCATCGACTCAATGGACATGAGTTTGAGCAAACTCTGGGAGATAGTGAAAGACGCGGAAGCCTGGCGTGCTACAACTGAGCGACTGAACAAGGATATAACGTAATCGGTGCCCCTGGGCCTGAAAAAAGAAGGTTCCAGAAAGCAGGCAGTGAGCAAATGACTTCATCTGAGTCACAGAGGGGATCAGGAAGAAAGCCAGGAAGAAGGTAACCGAGACAGCGGCTTCCTCCTCGAAGGCCAGCTGGAGCGTGAAGCCTGGTGCTTCTGGCTCTGATTCCTTCTGCCCACAAACTTGGGCCACTTCACTCAACATCTCGAAGCTTCAGCATTTCTCATCTGTAAGATATATGCCTCGCAGGTTGTTGTGAGAATAGAAAATAATGCATGATACTTCATCTCCTGTAGTACTTACAGCCCAGGCAGTATGGGCACTCAGTAAATGTATGAATTTTATCTTAACAAGCATGATGATTCTTAAACTTTTTCTCCATCAGATCTTTGATGGTAGCAAAGAACCTAGAGTCAATTGATCCCACAGATTTATAGAAGAGAAGGGAAAGAAAGTGTTCCACGAATGAGACCCAATTCACAACTATGATCAGGGACTTATGACTTCATATCTGACACCCACATCCAAACAACTCCATCTCATGTGTGTGAAAGCTCACATGGATCAAGAAGGATCTCAGGATCATACCTGAGAATCACTTTTTCCCCCTCAGACTTATTGAGAAATCCTTGCCATATAACATTGTGTAAGTTTAAGGTGTATAATATGTTGAATTGATACACTTATATATTACAAAATGATTACCACCGTAGCTAACACCTGCATCACATCATATAATTGTTATCCCTTTTTTGTGGAGAGAACATTTAAGATCCACTCTCAGCAATTTTCAAGTAAATATTTAAGATAGCATCATTAACTATAATCACCATGCTGTACATTACACTAGATCCCCAGAACTTATACATCATGTAACTGGAAGTATGTATGCTTTGACCAACACCTCCCCATGTCCCCTACTCCAGGCCCTGATAACCACTGTTTTAATCTCTGTTTCTATGATTTCGGAATTTTTAGATTCCACATATAAATAAATGATACCATATAGTATTTTTTTTTCCACTGACTTATTTTGCTTAGGCTGATGGCCTCAAGTTCTGCCTATGTTGTTACAAACAGCAAGATTTCCTTCTGTTTTAGGACTGAATGTACATCTTATGTATTTACCCAATGATAGATACGTAGATTGTTTCTATATCTTGACTATCATGAATGAACACAGAGTATAGATATTTCTTGGAGATTCTGGTTTCATTTCCCTTGGATATGAAAAGAAAGTGGAATTTCTGGATCACATGGTAGTTCTGGGCTCCTCTAGCGGCTCAGTGGTAAAGAATCTGCCTGCCGATAAATGTGTAATTACGGTTGACTCACATTGTACAGCAGAAATCAGTAAAACATTACAAAAATTAAAAAATAAATGACAAAGAAACGACCAAAAAAAGGAATCCACTTGCCAATGCAGGAGAGGTGAGCTCAATCTCTGGGTCAGGAAGATCCCCTGGAGAAGCAAAGGGCAACCCACTCCAATATTCTTTCCTGGGAAATCCCATGGACAGATGAGCCTGGTGGGCTGCACTCCATGGGGTCTCAAAAGAGTACAACACGACTTAGTGACTAAACAATGACAACAACATGGCAGTTCTATTTTTAATTTTTTGAGGGAACTCTGTATTGTTTTCCATAGTGGCTGGACAATTTATATTCCCACCAGCATTGCACAAGTGTTCACAGGATCCATTTTCTTAAGCTATATTGCCACTTACAAATGAAGGAAAATTTGGTATGGAAGAACCATTTTGACTGAGTGTTGTGCCACTTAGACATATGCCGCATTAATTTTTTTTCATAACTAGTTAGCCTCCAGTTTGAGAGAAAGAGAATTAAAAAAACCCTGGAACGTTCTTGCTTGGAATGATAATTGCTCATTAGAACCTCATTTCGTTATAATTGTACAATTCATTATCCTGAGCACTTCATTAGAAGTATTGTAAAAGTCCTGACAACTTGAATATGTTACATTGAATATTGGAATGTATCTGATTTAGAGCTTTACTGTTTCTTGAGGGCATTTTCTAATTAATGCAAGTCTGAGAAACCAGAAAAAGTGAGAGTCTCCATATTTTCTTCTGGGGGTCATTACTGGAGATGTGTTTTAAGAAAATCAGTTTGAAACAGGAAGCTTTCTTTAGCGCAGAGAGGAAAAAAATAGTCCATAAACCTGAAATAGTCAGAATGAGGCCACATCTGTCTTTACAAATACGAATAGCTCAGAATGATCTGCAATTAATACAAAACCCAATCTTTTTCTAGTGCTGTGAGGGACTTTGGGGTAAAGAGAGCAGATTGAACATTTTCATTTATTGCTCTTTCTTCTTGAAAGTCTACTGAAATGACAGCAACAGGGGCTTAAAAAAACCCACAAGGACAAAGGAAATGAAAGAGAAGAGCAGAACTGCAAAGTCCTGACAGCTGGGGGCAGAGGGACAAGGACTATTGACTTCTCAGACCCAAGAGCCAGAATCCTAAGCCAGCAGCGTGGGAAGTGAAATGCACGCTCATTGCACTCAGCACCCCGAATATGCAGGGGTTAGTGGCTCCAGTGATTGGGGTTAAAGGTGGAGTTCTAGAAGGATCCACTGAGAGTCTGCTTGGGAAACATTTGGATGCCCAGCAGAGGGACTGTCACTCATCTCCACTGGCACAAGTCAAGAAGTTTTTCCCTCTGGAGAGGGTGGAAGAGGGGCCTCAGGACTGAAGGACCCTAGAAATAGTTGATGGCAAGTCAACCATAGTACAGGCTTCCCTGGTGGCTCAGACTGTAAAGAATCTGCCTGCCATGCAGGAGATCTGGGTTCCATCCGTGGGTCGGGAAGATCCCCTGGAGGAGGAAATGGCAACTCACTCCAGTATTCTTGCCTGGAGAATTCCATGGACAGAGAAGTCTGGTGGGCTATGGTCCACGGGGTCACAGAGTTGGACACAACAGAGGAACTAACACACACACACACACACACACACACACACACACACACTGCCATAATACAGTAGGGGGGTATCAGAGGAGCACTTACCCACCTCATGATGAGACCTTCCCTCCAAGCCCTCTTGGGTGAGCAAGATGCTGGCAGCAGAGCCTAGACCCTGAGCATGAGTTAGGAAGATGCTTCTCTGAAGAAGCTGACCATCCCCAGGAGAAACACCAAACATGTCCACTTCAGGAAATTCTCAAGAACACAGCCAATCAGAACAGTGGTTCCCAAAGTGTGGTCTCCAAACCTGCAGGTT
Source organism: Cervus canadensis (assembly GCF_019320065.1). Lineage (NCBI taxonomy): Eukaryota > Metazoa > Chordata > Mammalia > Artiodactyla > Cervidae > Cervus > Cervus canadensis. Next base: position 23,435,703 of record NC_057416.1, read on the forward strand.
CAGTACCACCTGGGAACCAGCTAAAAATGCAAATTCTTGCACCCTGCTGCAGACCTACAGATTCAGAACCACTGAGGTAGGGCCCTGAGATCTATTAATACTTTAAGAAGCCCCCCAGGTATTCACTAAAATTGAGAACTACTGCTTTTGTTGAAGATAAGAAAACTGGGGCTTAGAGATGATAACTAACCTGCGAAGAGGCAGACAGCAGCTCATTGCATGCAAGAATACCCCAACGGCCTGGGTTCTAGAAAGCCCGGTGGTCAGCCTCATACAGTAGGGAAGTCCGTGGATTCTGACATTCTCGTCCTTTATGGCTTCTAGGAAAAGTGTGGAAAAGGTTCGTTTTCTTCTTGGTTGTGTGTAGCTATCAGGGAACTTTTGGAATGTCCAGGGATATTTCTCTGTCCTCTGCCTCAACCTACAGAGTTGTGCAAGCAGGAGTTGGCCCATGAGAACTTGGAGGCAGAGACCCTCAGGGCTAATTTGGGCTCTCTGACTTGCCTTCTCTTCATCTCCCTGCCCTCCAAACCCTTCAGAGGCAAAGGCTGGCCCTCAGATACGCTTCCTTCCCCCAAGGGGTACATAGCAAAAGCAACTATTCTAGATTTGCTACCCACATTGATTTCCATTTTTTTTAATAACCCTTTAGTTTCCTCTTGATAGGATTATTTCCAGCAGATATATCAGGAGGAAACTTTGACTCAATGATCTGCAAAATTCCAACAACTCTGAAATTCTGTGATTCTGCTGTTATATAACTTAATGTTATATGAAAGATAAAGTTATGCATCACAGGTCTTAAGGGACTCCAGAAATGTCACTAGCTATTAGTGCTTTCTTGAAGTCTCTTTTAGGCATTGACAGCTGGGGTCACATTTCCACTAGGCTAAGGAGAAATCGGAAAAGACTTTGAGCTGGCCTCATGCGGGCTGCTCTGTGGTCAGCAAAGAGCTCCTCTTTGTTCACTGTTATCCACCCCAGCTCTGAAGGGTCCATGAAGAGTGGCTTAGAGGGGACATCCTGGGTTAAGCATGAGCTTGGTTATCAAACCCTCCAGGGTTCAACTCTCAGCTCTGCTATTGACTGGCAACATCACCCTAAGCTCTCAGCTGTCTCAACTGAAAAATGAAGGTTATGCCACCCTCTTCCTAGGACTATTGTCAGAATGATCCACAAATCATTTCCACCTGATGTCATGCCCCTCTCATAGTAAGAACTGCATCATCTGTAGCTCTTAGTCTCAGCATCCCTAACAAGGTAAATTATTTGCAAGGCTCATGGCATGTAATGCAGGACTGGGGACCACTCTCATAGACATTGGGACTTTGAGTTTTGATGACCGCTGATTTTCAAGAACTAAACTAGAAATAGTTACAGCTATCCCTACTGTCATTAAAAAGAATCAGAGTTAATTTTGTGAATTTGAATGGATTTTTAATTTGAGCTGGTTGTTCTCATCAGTGATGAAGAATTTTCTGACACATATAGATAACCAAAGATGGACTGGTGGCTTCAACGGTGGGAGGGTTCATCTCCATAGTGGGGGGAGGCTTAGGGCTGGGGCAGTGGACCCCTTGGCTGGACCATATAAGAGGACACTGAAGAGCTGGTATTGGTTTGTGTGGCTGAGTTAAAGTTTTCCAAAATTCCAAAAGTGCCTCACAGCTCTCTGAGCTGCCCTGGTAACTTGCTGTTTTTGCTTCAAGTTTCTTTGGTCTTACAAACTACCCATCAAGTAATTGAGAATCTATAAATAAACATTAGAAGCCAGCCCCTAATTGATCAACTTTCAGGTTTTCCTTGATGAGTTTTCTTGAAACTCGGTTCTTGTGTATAATTTTATTCATGCATCTCCCGGGGAAAGACCCTTCCCCCAGGCTTTGAGGAGGGTGGCAAACAGTTGCAAAGTCAAGGCAAGGAGACAGCAGTGCTGCGTTTGCAGAGTTAACAGCCAAACCTACGAAATGAATACCATTTCCATGCAAGGAGGAGGGAAAAGGGCAAACGCCTGCCAGACCTGTGCATTTCCTGAATCAACGCCAGTCCCAGGCCACAGAGCCCTGCAGTCAGATGCTTCAGCCGGATTGCTTGAGTATTGACATTGCCTCGTAAACTGAGACCCTTCAAAGGACTAAAAAGAAAAAATACATTTAGAGGAACATTTACATAGAGGTTTCCCTTGGGTTCCTGCTGCCCAACTGAATTAACATCAAACCATTGCCCTGGAAAGGGGTCGTGAGAGGTGGTTTTTCCTGGCCCCACACAATGAGGGCAGTCAATATGGAAGCTGCCTGGTTTTCATTTGGAAGAAATTTACATTTGATCCCACCCTCACCCCTAAACAGCTACCCTCCTATCTGTTTCACTCTATCATTCTGAGGCCCATATATTTGCAAAAAAAAAAAAAAATGCCTCCACTGTTCTTTCTCCTGACAACGTGGCTCTAAAGTTCCTCTCCCTCAATCTTTCTTCTACCTCAAGCAAAAGTCCCAGTCTTGAGTTTTGACATGTATCAACAAGTTTGGAGGGAAAACGCAGAGTGAACCAATTCATCCTAAAAAGTCAATAGCTGATAAATTCTTGGAGCAGTCCTAACATTTTTATGAATTCAAATATGTCAGCTTTACAGTTTCAGGGTTTCAAAGTTAGCCTCTTGAATGGTTCATTTACTAAGATCATTTCATTCAGTAAGATCAAGGGCAAAAAAGAAGTCTGAGCATCAGAAGAGTTACCTCCTCTCTTCTGTGTTGCTCCATCTGATAATAAGGAAGTTTTACATCTGGGAAGAACAGATGCTAATGTTAATTCCCCAATATTCAGAAATCCACAGTCAGAATAGATAAGAATCATGGAAGCCCCCTTAGACATACACGAAAAGAACAGTAACCCCACACAGGGTCCTCAAATTCCTGGTCCTTATCCTGGGGCCTCCTTTTTTAAAAATAGTAATACAATAACAATATCATGTAAGGTTCTGCTGCACAATGAAGTGAACCAGCCACAGGCATACATATATCCCCTTCCTCTTAAATCTCCCTCCCCTTCAACCTCATCCCACCTGCCTAGGTCATCACAGAGCATGAAGCTGAGATCCCTATGTGTTATAGCAGGTTCCCACTAGCTAGCTATTTTATACATGATAGCGTATATATGTCAGTCCCAATCTCCCAATTCATCCCACCCTTTGTGTCCACATGTCTATTCTCTACATCTTCATCTCTGTTCTTCCTTTAAAATAGTTTCATCTGATTCTCAGGGATGAGCCTCCCACTCCTATTTATTCTTTATTCTCCTTTCCTTCCTACTCTCAGTGCCAAATAAGGAGTGTCTTTGTCCTTGGGTGTGTGGGCAGAAGCAGCACCATTTGATATTAGAGTTTTGACATTCAAGTAACGTGTTAAAACTTGTCAATGGGTTGCTACATGTTACTACTGCTATGCCTTCATTCATTCATTCAACAAGTATTTACTGAGTGCATCCTATGTGCTAGTAGTCACTTCCAAATGCTGTTTGTTCATTCATTCATCCAAGTGCTTGACCTCTTACGTGTCAAGTATTGTTATAAAGGCTTTTCTTTCTTTATTCATTCAGTCAACAAGGATTTAGCAACAGTCTCCTCTGTGTTGGGCACCGATCTAGACTCTGTAGAGGTGAGCCAAGCAAAATTTCTGCTACTTTATTGAGGGCTGCCAGGCAACACACACACACACACACACACACACACACACACACACACACAACAAAGAAAGCATACCGTGTATCAAGTGACGCTAAGTCTACAGAGAAAGATCAGTTCAGGGGAATGGACAGAGCACTGGGTAGATGTTGCTATATTTAGGTCTCACTGATGCATTTGAGCAGAGTGAGCAAACAGGACAATTCAGAGGAAACACCAGTACATGGGCTCTGAGGCGAGGTGTGCTTGGCCAAGCTGAGAAAAATCAAGGAAGGGAGGGGTGCTGTGTACAAGAGGGAGAGGCATGCCTGAGACAGAGGGACCTGGGAGGAAGCTAAGCAGGGACTCTTCGGGTTCTGCAAGGGCATGGGCTTTTACTCTGAGTTGGATGGGAGCATGCTAGAGGGCTTTGACTATGGGAATGACTTGTTTTAAATGCATCCTCCAGCTGCTGTGCTGAAAATAGACTAGGATTTCAGGGTGAAAATCAGAGGGCCAATTCGATGGCTAGGACAGCAATCCAGGCTGGAGGGGATGGTGGCTGTGGGCTGAGGCAGGGACCGCAGAGGTGGTGCTCAGGCCCTGGTTATCTCTGAAGGTAGAGACTGCAGGGTTAGCTGATGGACCGGATGTGGTACGTGTGAAGTTGCAGATGGTCCCAAGGATTTTGTCCTGAGCAACGTCATGGCTGGAGTTGACATTTACTGAGATGGTGGAAGTGTCAGAGGAGCTGTTCAGGGGAAGAGCTGGAGGGGGGAGTTCAGTTCAGGATGTTATTCAGTGGCAGTTGCTCATGATAATCTCAGTAAAGAGCCCAAGACGGGCATTTCCATGTTAGTCAGCAATGCCAGGGAGGCGTCCAACTAAGAACACAAATGAGGGCATTGGTGGTGTTGAAAATCACAGACCAGACAAATGACCTGAACGTGTATGGGGTTAGAAGCAAGGTCCCAGCCCTGAGTTCTAGGGCACGTCAAGGTCTAGAAAAGGAGGGGGAATCCAAAACAGAGAGGAAGATGTAACCAGTGAGGTGGAAGGAAAAACAGTCAGCAGTTATTCTGGAAACGAAGAAGCAAGGAGGTGCTCAAGACAGAGGGAACCATCAACCACGTCAGGGGCTGTGGGTAAGTGAGATCAGACAAGGGGTCACCGACGTCCCCTGGGAAGGTGCTGGTGGCCCTAACCAGAGTGTTCAGAGGAGTGCTGAGGACACACATCCCATCAGGGCGTGTCGGAGACAATGGCGTTGATGTATTTAATTCCATGTTATTATTTTCATTCTACAAATGAGAGAGGGTTGAACTCCACCCTTCCAAGCAGACACGCCCTTCCAAGCTCAGTGTGCTTGGAACCTTGATGCTCTCAAATCACCATGGGCAGTGAAGAGCGAGACGTCTGCTGGCATCTCAGGACAACAACCCCTAGAGAAAGAGAACAAGAGAAAGGCAGAGAGTGTGACCTTACTCCCACCCCCTGGATTCCCCTCAAATCCATCCTTGCTTTTGGAGAGAAACCCTGGCTAAGATGGACTGGACAGGAAACATACTCTTTGCCTTTTAAGGGTATTTTATGTTTCTAGAAATTAATTCAGAATCCTTAGAGCAAGCTAAGTCTTCTAACAGAGAATGTGGCTTTAGGTTGTCATTGATAGAGAAGACCACTGTGGGTGAGGGTTGGCACTGATGTTGTGAACTCCGCACTCCCCAAAATTTATCCATGAGCCGATGGCAATCTCCATGTGATGATATGCAGCAAACTCAAATTTTCAGGGTTTTTTTTGTGTGTATGTGCAAGGTAAATGTTCTTGTTAGAGAGGTCTTCATACACTGGTGCTACATTTAAATTTTAAAAGACTATTGTGCTGAAATTCATAAGTTAAAATGTAGCAGGAATGAACATAGAGCCATGAATTCAGTTTCCAAAATATCAACAGGGACAACAGGGAGGATATTTGTTTCAACAGCAGTTCAAATGAAACAGACACAAGAGCTTTTGTTTACAACTCAGTAAGAACCAGAGGCATGAAGCCTGTACTGAAGAGCTGACAGTTTCCACAGAAGGAAAGTTTCTGAATCAAGGCTGGACATCACTACACTGTGCTCTTAGGTGATTCAGCCTTATCTGGAGAATAGGAGTTGATAATTAGTTGCCACTTCTTAACAGGGACATTGATAAGCTTAGACCATATTCAGAAAATAGAGGGTACTGGGGCTAAAAGTCTAAATACTATGATTTATTATGCCTTGAAAGAGCTCAGAAGGTTTAGTGAGAAGAAACAACTAAAAGTGGCACCAAGACTGATTACATGATACTCTAAAATTCATAAAACTTTTATGACTATGAAGCAATATCCATAATTTATCACCAAAGGACCTGGGGTTGTTGAAGGTGGCATCTACTAGTACAAAAGTCTCTGCTCCCATCACCTGAAAAGTATTTCAGGTATAAATTAAAATGCTCTACAAACCATTCTTCATAAACAAGCAGTTTAAATTATCCTGACTTACAAATGAAGAGCATCCATATGTTATTTACCCAAATAACCAGTCTTCTCTGAAATTTTAGGTCATTCCACCAATAGGTTTCTTCTATTGTTCCGAATCATTAATAAGAATTTTGATGGCCATAAAAGCAAGAAAATAAATCAATCCTTAATAAATAATAAATGTTCCTTCTCTTTCGACAATGATTTATTAATATCCACTCCCAGAACTGCTTATTCTCTTTTGATGCAGGTTTTTAATTACATATGAATTTACCAAACCATATTTCATTCAATTAATACACTTCTATCTGTTTTTAAGGAACTTTAGCAAGTGCTTTGCTGTGCCTGTGATTCCCCTTACGTGCTACGATATGAGCGCTATGAAAACTAATGAGGTTAGTATTGCATGCCTGCTTTTGTGATCACTCAGCTCCTTATTTTCTAAGTAGCCTCAATTTTTCTGTTTAATATTTGATTGTCAAATTGTACCAGGAAATAACAATCTTCTTGCTCCTAGGTTTGAAATTCATCTTTTCAAAATTTGGAAGATCCTGTTCACCAAAGAATGTCTCAGAGATTATAACCAGGGTTCTGGGATCTGCCTCTAAGTTCTTTCTAGACTCTTCAAGACTTCGTCTAAACTGGGGAGGGGGCAACTGGCGTAGAAGAGGCAGCTTCATGGGAGCAGACAGGTGCAGTCAGCGGTGATTGCCCGAGGGAGGCATTGAGCTGGCAGGATTCTTAAACCTTGTCCAAGTCACGCCATTCGCCCTGGGCCATGATCTGTCACTGGCTCCCATGAGAAGAGTGGTTGTGTGGGAACTTAGTGTTTCCAATCTAGAGCTAGGTGGTTTTTGTCTTTGAGTTTTTGTTTTTTTTTTTACTATTTTTTTTACCCCTCTAAGCCTTATTTTCCTTCAGTGCATCTTTTTTTTTTTTACTCCTTTTCATTTTGGAGATCTTTTGTATAAAGGGATAAAATTGAAGAAAAATTGGAAGTAATTAGTTCTGTTGTTTATTAGTTGTTGTTATGTTGGACAAGTTGCTTAACCCTACTTTATAGTGTTCAACTTAATTTTTTCTTAGGCTAATTTTCTGTAGCTGTGACTATACCATCTCGGTCTTCTTAAGTTCTCTTTCTGTCCATGGATTCAATCAAAGGCACTTATTACCCTTTTAAAAATATTTTTATTGCCATAGTTTATTTTTCCTCAGTTTTATTGAGATATAATTGACATATAACATTGTGTTAGTCCAAGATGTAAAACATAATGATTGATATATGCATATATTGCAAAATGACTGCCACACTAAGTTTAGTTAACATCAGTCAACTCACATAGATAACAAATGTTGGTGAGGATGTGGCAAAAAAGGAATCCTTATGCACTGTTGGTAGGACTGGAAATTGGTGCAGCCACTATGAAAGTCAATATGCAGTTTCCTCAAAAATGTAAAAATAAGAACTACCATATGATCCAGCAATTCCACTCAGGTATTTATCCAAAAGCAATGAAATCACTGTCCAGAAGAGATATCTGTACCCCCATATTCACAGCAGCATTATTCACAATAGCCAAGGCATGGAAACAACATAAGTGTCCATCAGCAGATGAATAAATACCCATTTTTAAACTTAAAAAAATTTTTTTATTGTAGTATAGTTGATTTACAATATCTTTAAGCTTTTAAAGCTTCCTTTCTTTACAAATTTCTCCAAGCTCACTTACTCTCACAATCTTGTGTGGCCAATCGTTACTTTGGATTTTGGTCCCCATCTCACTCTTTGGACTGGTACCCTTGGGCTATTCTGTGGTTCCCTGGACATCTTTTGCAGGCACATCTCTGGGAGTTCCCTGTGCTTTCTGCCTACAGCCTCAGGCCAATCCCTGTTCCCTCCTGTCCTGCCCTTTTCCTGACACCCGCACCCCAGGCTGGACAGCACAGCTTCCTAGAGCAGGAAGGTCAGAGAGTGACATTGAACTTGCAATCCTGCAAGTGAGAGCACTGAAAAGCCTGTAAAACCTCTAGAGAGCTCTACATTGCAAGATAATCTTAATCCTAAAATGCAATATATTTGAAGACAGTTCAAAAAACTTTTTTTTTTTTTTTTTTTTTAGGGGAAAAATAATAGATGTGCACTGGGATTTACGAGGGATTGGATTTCTGAAATATTTTAATGTTAAAAAAAGAAAAGCATGTCTTAGGACTGGGAAAACACAGCATTATTTGTTAGCATTCAGCCCTGCCCTCCCTTCCTTGTGTAACTGGTTATTGAACAGGCTGGAGTGAAATAGGAGAGAGCTTTGGCTCCCCTACCATGATTGCTGGCCCTTAACGCCACACAGTCAACTCTTCCCTCCCCAGGCCTTGGTGTCCTCTCAGGCAGATTTTAGAATGCTTTGGTCCCCTTCAAGTCTAAAAAGTGAAAGTGAAATTCACTCAATCGTGTAGGACTCTTTGCGACCCCCTACAGTCCATGGAAATCTCCAGGCCAGAATACTGGAGTGGGTTGCCATTCTCTTCTCCAGGGGATCTTCTCAAGTCAGGATTCGAACCCAGGTCTCCCGCATTGCAGGCTGATTCTTTACCGTCTGAGCCACCAGGGAAGCCCAACATTTTGAATTTGGGAGAGCAGTGGATTAAAACTCAGATGTGTGTGATTAAGTCAAAGCCTTTTAACAACATTCTGGAAAACTAATCTCGGTATATTCTTGCCTAAATGCTCATTTAAAGATTAACAACATTCTCTCTCAAGTCATTAAGTAAGTAAGTGTTAGTCACTCAGTAATCCCCGACTCTTTGTGACCCCATGAACTGAAGCCCACCAGGTTCTTCTGTCCATGGAATTCTCCAGGCAAGAATACTGGAGTGGATTGCCACTCCCTTCTCCAAGGGATCTTCCCAACCCAGGGATCGAACCCTGGTCGCCTGCATTGCAGGCCTATTCTTTACCATCTGAGCCACCAGGAAAGTCCAGTATATTCCAAATCAGAACTTTACTCTGTCCTCCAACAGAAGTTTGTCCCTTCTCTCCCTGCCTCCCCACCTCAGCTCAGGTCAGACCTGCTCCTTCTTTCTGTCCGTCCCCTGTTCTCTCTACTGCTTCCGGGTCCCCCGGGGCCAGAGCCCGGGCAGTGGAAGGGCCCTGTGCGGTGTATATGCTTCCTCTCGTTGCTTATGCACATATATTGGAAAATTCCTCTGGGATCCTTCTGTGGGTTCGCTGAGTGAACCTCCCCAGCGCTACCACCCCGCCATCACTGCCCCTCCCCTAGATGCACCTCGAAGCTGGACAAGGACCTCAGCCCCCGTCAGGGGCCGCGCACTTGGGGAGGCCCGTTTAGGAGCCCCTCCTCTCTTCCTCTCTGACTTTGCTCCTGGGCTCCCTTCCCCCAAGTCCGCGGCCCTCTTGACGGTGGTCCTTTCCAAACTGAGGCCTTGTGGGCACCCCTCTCTCTGCCCGCTCTTCTCTCCTGGCCCTCAGTGTTGGGGGGTGGGGGGAGATCATCCACAGCACCCTCCTTCTGGCTGCTTCAGCAGAGTCAGGCCCCAAGTCTTATGACCAGGATACCCAAGGGCCATGTTTCAAGCTCTCCCAGGAGCCCTCCTGGACCGTCAGTCCAGCCACAGCAAGGGGAAGGCTGGAGACTTGGAGCAGATCAGCCAGCATGTGGGCCAGCGAGTGGGCTGTCAGACCCCCTCCTGAAAACCACTTGCATCTCCCTCTTCACTTATCCTGGAGCCAGTGGGAGGTGGGGGAGGGGCAGGGAACCCACAAGGCTCTCTCTCTGGTTCTAGGCATTCTCTCCAAAGAAATCTCTCTTCCCTCTAAGAGCCACGAGCCTCCTCCGATGCACAGGAGGTTGTTGGGTCCCTTGGTCTCCCCTGTCTAAATTCAGAATCAGGTGGTCGGCCCCTCCCCTTTGAATGGAGATGGTGCTTGTCATCCATTGTCTTTGGTTTGGAGGCTTGGGCAAAACTTGGACACAGGAGGCGTTCATTCTACCTGTTGCTCTTGTGCGACTTAATTGAACAAACTTGGAATGTATGTTGCTTGCCAGACATCAATCTAAGTGCTGGGATTTCAATGTGAGCAAAACATAATCCATGACCTCTAAAGCTCAGAGCAAAGTGGATGCACTAACAGGGGCTTCAGACACAGCTTGAGTGCCTGGGTTTGAATTCTTACCAGCTGACGGCCACTGGGCAATTCGCTTTACATCTCTGCACCTCCATTTCCCCACCTGTGCAACGAGGATAATCATAGTATGGTTATCGTGGTGCAAGTATAAGTGCATAGAACAGAGTCTAGCATGCAGCAGTTAAGTGCATTAAACATAAAACATTGTGCTGTCCTTACTGCCTACAAGTTTCAGCTCATCCTGATCTTTATTTTTTCTTTCTACTTGGCATCCAGATTCAGGCTCGTCCTTTGCCTGAGTCTCCGGACCTTGTCTTCTCTTTCCCGCTTGTTGCCCTGTCCTTCTAGCCCCCGGATCCTCGTTGTAATTCTGTTTTTCAGAGTGCCTCATAACCCGCCCCCACTTTAGTTTCTCACCGTGGGTACCTTTGAAAAGTATACTTCCCCCTTTGAAATATTTTTTCTAAAAACAAAAGGTGCATATCTAGTTATGCCCAGCATTCCCTTCAGAATACTCATACCAAGTTCAGGGCACTAGTCCTTGCAGTCCTTCCTTGTTCTCCTGAGAAAGGAATCCAGGAGTAAAATGAAGTCAACATTTAGCACAATTAGATTTCTAGAAGCTCTCCAACCACAAATGACTTTTCAGTCCACTCTTACCCTCTACGATAGTGTCCTAAGGAGTCACTGTAATTAAATAGCCACAGGATATTCCTCTTGTATGGAAATTTGGGTGAGGCCCCCAAGCTGAGAACTACCCTAAGATGGTGTTAGATCATCTGTGTGAGGCTGGCACAGGGGTGATCCAAAACCTGTTCCCTCACCCAGCTTGAGAGCTTCAAAGAGGAAGCTGGGAACTTATTAGGAGCTTGAAGCAGCCAGTGGCAAGGATTAGTTTGAAGAGAGTTGATGGGAGCTGGACATTCCCACCATTCTGCCCCACCCCATCCACCTGCTTAGGAGGAAGCAGACAATATTTCCCCATCACCTTAAGCAAAGCGAGAGAGACTTCAAAACTCAGAAAGCTTTATCTGTGAGGCTCAGAATTGGGTGAGTGCAGACTGGTAGCTGCCTTCCATCTGCAAAACCCAAGGAAAAGATGTGCTTTCAGCTGCCTCTGCCAGGGAGCAAAGAGACAGGGCTTGGAGGGAAGGTACCTGACTTAGGGGTGCACCAGGGGCTACTAGGGTAGTGGAGAGTGGCCGGCTGGATGCGACTTTGGCGTCGTTAAAAGAACTGCAGGTTGGAGACCCACATGATGTTAGGTAAGGTGCCAAGGGAAGACCCCCAAAGAACCCATGGAAGCGCTACATAAGAGACAAAAGCATCCTGACACCAGACTGCAGCGGTCTCCACCGAGGGAGCTCGCTGTTGCTCCCGCCCTGTCCTTCACTCCCCTCCAGTTCTGTGGGAGCCTGAACTGAGAAGGATTTTAAGCAATGATGAAGCCAACCAGCTCCTACACCACCGCCAACTCCTTATCTTGTATCAGGCCCAACCTGGCAAGAAGAGAAGAGTCTAAATTGTATGACAAATTTGAATCTTGGATTGAACCGGATGTTTTTATTATCTGAAAAATGAGGCTATTTGTTAATTTCATAGGACCTGCCTGAGATTTCATCCAGGAGCAAAGAAGCATTCAACTTAGCACATAAAAAATAGTGTAATTACTTTCTGCTTGCACTCGTTTGAGTCCAGCTCATTTAAAGAAATGGTGGCTCATAACAAGAAAGCAGAAATCATATCATTGAGGGTCTAGATGGTCTGTGGACACAGAGGATGATTTGGCTGGAATGTTGGAAGCATGAGCCTCACATTAAGCAGCTCCTACCCATTAAGAATCCCACCCTGAATGACGGCCCTTTAATCCCCTCTCCTTTTAGTTTCATCCATATGCTTTGACCCTCCTTCATCATGAATAGAAGATGCGATAGGACCAGGGGATTCCTGTTGCCGTCCTCAGAAAGGAGCTGAGTCCTTGGACATGGCAGACATGGGAAACATCTGGCAAAAGATGGAACCCAAGGAGTGAGAGGGAAGCTTGGCATCCAAGGCTAGAGACGGGGTCTCCATGGTGGGGGCACCCTATCCACAAATTCAGCACTTCAAGATGGGTGAGTGTGCCTGGGGCCACAGAAGCAAGCAGATGTGTAAGAGCTTAGGGTGTGGAGGGCCCCTTAGGGTCTGAAAGGCTGGAGAAAGTAGAGGATGAGGAGAGTGAGGGAGAACTGGGTGGAAGAGGAGGTCTCAAAAGTGAGAGAAGAAAGAGATAAGAGCTCTGGGAGTGAGTTGCCAGTCCTAGCAAATAAAAATACAAGACACCCAGTGCTTCATTTTCTCTGGTCATTCTACTCTAGAGTAGAATTCTACTATTGGACCAGGCGAATGAGAATCAGTATCTTTAGCATTTGCTATTGCGGCCGGCGGAGTCATCCAAAACCAGGGTGGAACCAGCGTGGAAACAGATTATTCTCCATGTGACTCAGAGACAGAGCAAAAAAATGTTAGAAGTACTGAGGTGCACCACTATCATCATGAGAAAAGAGAGTTATATGGAAGACACATGACATACTTTAGTGATGGAAAAGACACTGGAGAGAGAAAATTTACATTACCTGCTTTAAAGAAAAACGGCTAAGATATAAATGACTCTAAGGGAAGTCATATAACAATGTAAAACATATTAAAAAGTAAGTACCTTCAGCCTTTAATTTAATTTTGAGTCAAATAATCGGGTTAAATTTATTCCTTGTGCGACACATAATTTCAATCTTTTATTATGCATTTCTGACAATTCAATTTAAATTGTGGGAGTCTGTTTGGCACAATTAATTTTAATGATATTTACTATCTGCTGGATATTCCTAAAAGGCAGAACATCTTGAAAAATATGTTCAAGTTATTTCAAACCACTTTCAGACTCTTGTTAGCAAGCAGGAGCCGAGCTCCCGTCAGCAGAGGCTTTTGAAAAACTAAGAGACACAAGTGCTAATCTGCTAGCAGTATCAGAAACGTGATTTTCATATCAACAAATTCCTGTGCAAGAGAAGATCATTGGTACTACCTAAAGGGTCCCCATCACAGGACTTCTCAGCTTGAGTCATTTGATGAGAGCCAGCAATAGACATGTTCTTACAACAAAATAAAGCTGCCCCCCCACCCCCCCACCCCCCATATCTGAAAATCTGAAGCTCTGTGTGATTGAGCAAAAAGTGCCACACTTTCTCCTGTCCTCCCCCCACCTGACTCTCAGATGAGCCATGAGCATCTTGCAGAGTGATGTTGAACATACTTTAGGATAACAGGGCATCGATGAATAAATCAGGAAACCCTTCAGGATGCAAATGGATGCTGCTAGAATTAAAGGGAGAGCTGAAATGCATCTTGCAGATCTAAAGGGAAATGTGAAGCCCAGGTGGGTGAAATGATTCACTGAAGATCAATGAGACATGGACAGAGAGGCATTCCTGAGACCTGGACTTTATTCAAAAGACTCTTAAAAATATTTTTACAGTTTTTAAAGGTTACTTTCCATTTATAGTTATCACAAAATAACTCTATTCACCGTGCTGTACAATAAGTCAGACAGGGAAAGACAAATACTGTCTGATATCACTTATACATGGAATCTAAAAAATCAGACAACTAAGTGCATCTAACAAAAAAGCAGCAGACTCACCGATAAAGAGAACAACCTAGTAGCATTATCAGTGGGGGAGGGGAGAGGACCACCAGAGGGGTGGAGGGGTGGGAGGTACAAACCATTGGGTCTAAGACGGGCTCAAGGATGCATCGTACAACACTTGTACAATGCATTATACAAGAATGCATTGTCTAATAGAGCCAATATTTCGTGTAAATGGAAAATAACCTTTAAAGATTGTATTCAGTATCCTCTTAACATCCAGGTCTAAAGTCCAGGTTGTTTTTTTAATTGGGTTTTTTTAAACTGAAGTGCACTTATAGCCGTGTTGGCATCAGCACGTTAAATCACCAACTTCCTCTGTGAAGAATATTGTGATGTCTCTAGAAATTTCTCTCACTGGGGAATCCCAAGCTGTTAGTGCCTCACAGCCTCCCACAGCTGTCATTTTGGGAGCCCAGGTGGGTCTCCCCGTTGATTTGCTACACCTGAACTTGTACTTCGACCATGACCTGGCTCTCTTGCCTTCGTTTGGGATGCCGCATGTCCTGAAAACAGAACAGCTGCTCTTGGGAAGTCTGCAGAGCAGGTCTCTGTCCAGTCACCCTCCTGAGGACAGAGAGCCCTTCTCCCGCTTCCTGCCTGCACCCGCTGGCCTTCCCACGAGGGGCTTTGACGTCCAAGGTGCAGCAGCATCTGAAGGCTGACAGAGGATTTGGGGAAGGCCAAGTGCTGTCACTCAACATGACTGCCCATGAGTGCCGAAATCGTGGGTGTTGATAAGGTAACCACTAGGAAATCTTTGAAGGTTAGGATTTTGGTGAATTTCTCTGTGAATCCAGGGACATGGTTATAAGACTGAGAATGGTAGGAATTAACCTCTATTTGGGTCTTACTCTGCCTCCAACGCTTTTAAAGTAATTTACATGTTAGAGGATATTTAATCTCAACTACTTACAGGGTGGGTATACCACTACTAGGGGCTTCCCAGGTGGCGCTAATGGTAAAGGGTTACCTGCCAATGCAGGAGATACTGGAGATGCGGTTCATTCCCTGGGTCCGGAAGATCCCCTGGAGAAGGAAATGGCAACCCACTCCAGTATTGTGCCTGGAAAAATCCCACGGACAGAGGTCCCTGGTGGGCTACAGTCCATGGGGTCGCAAAGAGCTGGACACGCCTGAGTTTGCACACACATACCATTACTATTCCCACTTTATAGGTGAGTAAACTGAGGTCCTGAGTTGAGGCACTCAGATTCAGAGGCTTGCCCAGCAGTACAGAATCTGTTCATGGTGGAGCCTGGATTGAGACCAGCAGTCTTGTTTGAGCCCATATACCTAACCACTAGGCAGTACTGCCTCTGCCCAGCTGCAGTGGGCAAGTGTTTGGGTAAGCATACTGCCAGGCCTGGGAACCCAAGGCTCACTGTTCCAGAGACAGAACCTAGGAAAACAGAGACAGATGGACAGTTGGCAGGATGTGCGTGGCTTGCCCTTGGCACCCTGAGGCAGCCACTGTCTGTAAATAACAATTTGGGGAGTTTAATTAACAGCCCACTTGCAGGAATGCCAAAAACAATGGGAACTCCATGGGTGAATGACTTGGGGGTGAAAATCAGAATTGAGGAGCCATCTTTGCCATCTTTCAAGCTGCTATGGATAGCAACAGACAGACTGAAGTGGCCAGGTTTTGGCAGGAGAGTGGGCTCCATTAATTACACAGATGGATCGCTTTGCTCAGAAAAAGCCGATGGATGGTTTGATGGAGTAACTTCTGCAACCATAAAACCAGGAGATGTATGGCCTTCTCTGCGCTAAATGGGGCCCTGAAGAGATTAACCTCACAGACAAAGTACGAATGATATGCATGAATTTCACCAGGTGGGGGAAATGCCTCCTGACACTTGATTTCATGCCAGGGATGCTGGATTCAAATGTCAAACGATAGAAAACTTTTCTTGAAAGATGGTCTATGAGTCTGTAAGGGGAAGTGCTGGATTCTGACATATAGATTAGAACTTGATGTCAATGCCTTGAAGAGATCTTTGAATATATAAGCTTTAAGGAAGGGATGGAGTTGGGTGTTGTATTTATTTTATGGTCAAGATATATATTCAAAGCAAATGCATTTCAGTGTCATCAACCCAGCTGTAAGCTTTGTGACCTTCCTTCTCTCCCAGGGGAGTGTGAGAGTGGAGCCAGTTAGGGATGGCAGGCCAGGCTGTTAACCTCTGGGTCGACACCCCTTACGGCTTCATCAGTCTCACTAGCTGGTCCTGCGTGTGGACTGCATTTCTACAAGCTGCGTGGAGACTGCTTTAGACAGGCCACTGCAGAGAAGCAGGACGAGCACAGAATTTCAAGTGTGAAGACAGGCGTTAAATCACCACTCTGCTACTGGCTGATGATGTACTGTTGGATGAGTCAACATCTCTGAGCCTCAGTTTATCCATCAGTGAAATGGGATAATAATCCCCCACAAGGATATTGCAAGGATTGAGACAGTGGCTGACATACGAGAGCACCCATAAGCTGCAAACACCATGAGATGCTTCTGTAGTTAGCAGGATTTTGAGGGATAGTTTACCTGATAGCCTCCTTCTACTTCTCATCTTTCACATTCCCCTTTCGTTTTGTTTGCTTTTGCTATTTTTTAATGCACTAAAATACACACGCATAAAGTTTATGATTGTAACCATTTTAAGTGCATAATTCAGGGATATTATTAATACATACATTCACAGTGTTGTACAACCATCACCACTATCCATTTCCAGAACTATTTCATCATCCCAGACTGAGATCCTGTACCCATTAAATAGTATATCCCCATTCTCCCCCCTCCTCAGCCCCTGGTAACCCCTATTCTACCTTCTGTCTCTGTGAATTTGCCTTTTCTACATAGCTTCATATAAATGGAATCATGCAATATTTATCCTTTACTGTCTGGCTTATTTCACTTAGCATAATGTCCTCAAGGTTCATCCATGTCATAGCATGTGTCAGAACTTTCTTTCTGTTCAAGGAAATAATAATATGCAATTGTATGGAGAGACCGCAATTTGTTTATGTAGTCAGTTGTTTCCACCTTTTGACAGTTGTGAATAATGTTGCTATGAACGTTCGGGTACAAGTTTATCTTTGATTTCCTGCTCTCAGCTCTTTTGGGAATACATCTAGTAGTGGAATTGCTGGATCAAATGGTTATTCTACATTTTTTGAGGAACTGCTGGACTGTTTGTTACAGCAACTGCACCATTTTACATTTTCACCAGCAACATATGAGGGTTCCAAATTCTCCACATCCTTACCAGCACTGCTTATTTTCCTTTTTAAAAAAATAATAGCCACCTAATGGGTGGAAGTGGTAACCCCATTTGCTTTGAAGGTATCAGTTCTATCTCCATGTGGTAAGAAACGCCAGAGTAGATCAAGTTGCCTGTCTATCTCTGGAACTGTGGTATATTAGGGAGCACACCAGGCACCAGAATTTCTTCTGCAAAGGTTTTATCCATTTTATCCAAGCGAAATGATTGTCCAGGAAGCAACTGGGAGAACATCTTGGGACCATAGTCACCTGACAATTCTGTCCATCTATTCATTTATTCATCCATTCATCTTTTCACTCATTTCCATGTTCCATAGGTATTTCTTGAGTCCTATTTTGTAGGTAAGAAGGAGGAATTATACTGAATGCTGTGGCAACTAGATTTTAGAATCCACAACACCAAAAATTGGGAGGGATCTTAAGAATCCTCTTGTCCAAACACCTACCCCACTCCGCCATGTTTCTTAAAACTAGAGAGAGAGGGACAGAGTTCAGGTTTCCAAAGTCAGTGATCAGCCAGGAAAGAGGGAGCCAAGCCCTGAAGCAAAACTCCTCAAACTTGTAGGAGAATGGGTTTAAAACAAGGGCAAGCCTTTGTAGGGAAGGTCTCTTTTTTACAGCTCACTAAACAGTCCACTCGCTTGATAAGCCAGTGGGATTTGCACACAATAAAACAAGTGTCAAGAAAACCTGATTAGATAAGGCCTAAGCACTCACACGGTCCTTATATTATGATAACCTCCCTCCCAAATGTCACACACAGGCTGTGTGCGATGAGGATACTGCTGACTTGAAAGCCAGGCAGGAGGATGAATATTTGATTTCAATCTGGGAAAATTCCAGAGGACTAGATTCAGAGGATTTATGAACACCATCATATCCAAACAACTGGATTTCATTAACAAACACAGACTTATTTTCTAGCTCAGACTGGGATACATCAACTATGTGAAAAGGCAAAGAGAAAGAGATGGAAACAGTGGTCAGAATGCAACTCACAGATAAGAGTTTCCACATATATGTTTATTTTACTCTTGTCAATGTTTAAGCCTCAGAAGCCCAAAAATAAACGAGGATCATAGCATCATTTCCTAAAACCACGTTCTCTCTAGATCCTGTACACCCGCCAAAGCCACACAAAAGTGCAAGATGGACTTCATCTACTGCTATCAGGTTGAGAGCATCATTTTTTTAGATCCAGGTGGAGCTTTGCAGTCAAAGTTTCCCAGCCTTCATCACCATGACCACGGTGTCCAACATGATGGCTGCAGAATAAGATTAAATCCCATTACAGTGAACTTTCCATAACGTGGATGCCAATCGCCCTAGTTACCATTCCATCTGTATCCTCGGTGCTCTGCCTCACTTAATATTTTACTACCAATTTTTTGAATGTAAGCACTTCCCAGAAGTAATTAATTTCTTAAATATATGTAAGCTCTTGGGGGCTTCCCTGGTGGTGCAGTGGTTATGAATCCACCTGACAATGCAGGGAATACGGGTCCAATCCTTGCTCCGGGAAGATTCCACCTGGCGCAGAGCAACTAAGCCCTTGCATCTCCCCTACTGAGCCTGTGCTTTAGAGCCCAGAAGCCATAACTATTGAAGCCCACAAGCCAGGAGCCTGTGTTCCGCTACAAGAGAAGCCACTGCAATGAAGGGCAGCCCCTGCTCACCGCAACTAGAGAAAACCTGCGCATAGCAACAAAGAGTCAGTGCAGCCAAAAATAAATAAATGAATAAATCTTTTTTAAAAGCATTAAGTATATATAAGGTCTTTCCCCACTGGACTGTTAGGTTCAGGATTATCCTGTCAGGTGCCGGAAGGTCCTTTGTTGTGTCCAGGTTTCTGCACTTATAGAGCAGGATGCCAGACTTTTCAGAGGAAGCGGAAGACTGAAGACTGAAGATCGCCCTGCAACCTGGTAAGGGAAGAAGATTCAGCTGGTGCTTGAGTCATCTTTGGTCCCTAACCTCCCTGACTGTCTTCTGCTCCTGACTCCGGACCCTATTGAGAAGCATTTCCCAACTCTGATATCCTCTCCTGTCACTCATGGCTTAGCACCTTGAGCTGGTCCTCCATGGTTTTGACCTGCTTCCTGCTACAACCCCCACCACCATCTAAATATTCACCCTATCCCATCAGCCGAGGCCTGTCTCAGGTTAGTCCCATGGCAGGGGCTCTCCAAGAAGAGCCTAAACTCCTTCAATATGTTTTTGAAAGATTTGTAGTATCACCAGCCTTTTAAAAGAAGGAGCAAGGCATCAGTTAAGCTTAACATGAAATTAAATATAATCTTGCTACAAAGCATTCAGCTAATTGAGATTACCATCCAAAAACTAACACAGGGTTTCCTGTGGATACTAAAGGAGGTTATGGAAAATAGATGCTATGCAGACATCTATGTAAGAGGGATTGGTGAGGAAATTTTTTTAAATTTTTTACATTTTTATTAAGATATAATTAACATATATCATTTTACTAATTTTTAGGTATATGACATACCAATTTGATATATGTGTATATTAAAAAGTGATGACCACAATATGTCTAGTTAACATCCATCACACCACATAGTTACAATATTTTCTTGTGATGAGAACTTTTAAGGTCCACTCTCCTAGCAACTGTCAAAGACACAATACAGGGTTGTTAACTACAGACACCAAGCTGTGCATTACATCTGCAGGACTTATCTTTTAAGTGGAAGTACCTTCTAGGCCTCTTCACTCATTTCATCTCCCTCCCCACCAATTCTTTAATGAAAATTTTTCAGGGGGGGTTCGGGGTAGGAGATTGAACAAGGTGACCTTCCAACTGTGGGATTTGGTGATTATAAGATCGGGATTGGTAAGATTAGTCCTAATTAATATCTAGATTTGCTAGATTCCATCACTGGGTGAATGGGGACCAAATCACTAGACCCTCGGTGATTGCAAATTGCAGAGGAACACGGTCAAATCTGGGAAGGACTGAGCATGCGCCTTGAGCTCCAGGAGCGGATGTTCCTCCTGGAGGAAAGAGGAACACTTAAGAAGCATGAGAGGTGCGGGAAGCTTTCAGAGGTCCCTGTGTTACCTGTGTCGACATTCTTTTTCTGATCCCATTATTCATGCTGCACTAGCGCAACGCACCGGCCTCTCTGGGCCTGGAGAACCGAGCGTGGAGAGTGCAGAAGCACCAGGGCATGTCTTGGAAGTCTTCAGGACGCTCAGAGAGAGGCCCGTCTCTGCTCGGTTAAGGGAAGCCTTTCGGTACAGTGACTGCAGATTCGAGCTGTTGCTCTATAATGGCAGAGAACTTGCTAAGGAGTGGAGACTTTTTTCTCCTGGATTTGTGCTTGCATGAGAAGGAACCTCTTTCAAGGTCACCCAGAGCTTCCATCCTCCCGTTCAGTCTGGGAAGGAAGTCAATCGTCTGGACTAGCATCGGGAGGAGAATCTGAGCCTGTGTGGTTCAGCCCTTCCCGGCTCCTCCTCGTTCTAGATCTGTCTGTGGGCAGCGCCCCTCCTTCTGTGCTCCCTGCAGGCGGAGGGGCCCAGACCCCTGGAAAGACCTGCTCTGTTCCCTGCGGGTGTTTCAGAGGCCAAGTCACAACCGTCAGGCTGCAGATCAACAGCACGCTCACTAGCTGGCTTATTTGTAATAAAGCTGACATGTGCATCCCCAATTGTTGACTGCCTGTATCTTTCTCTCTATGGATTTTGAACTCAGGTGGAGAAGATGGGTGTTATGTGTGAGCCCCTAATTCCCAAACAGCTTCAGCATTCAGAGCTTTCTTTATTCTAATTGTCCCCCAATCCAATGCATGTGCCTGGCACACACGTGTGCACACCCGTATATTTCCCCCTCCTGTTTCAGAGGCCCTGCCCTCTGCTGTCTTCCTCTTGAGGTCCCAGGCATCTAACACGTCATGCTGGGTGATCTGGCCTGAAAGGGCTCCTGGCTTCCTTTCACTGAGGGGGTGCCATGGGTCATGCCCTCGTTAATCTATCTAGCATGGGTGTGCCTCTTCCACTGGGTGGACGGATGGACATGAGTGAATCCATCTCCTGTGGAAGACCCTGGGCCTTCTTTTTGTCAGGCCTGACCTCCTTTTCATCAAGATTCCTGGGGCTGTTCCCTCAACCTTGACGACGGGAGGCCAGCTCTGCCCAGCAGGTTTGGCCGGTCATTTATAAGACGCGGGCAATTTCTGGCAGGAAACTAACCACCAAGGAAATAAGACTGTCTCCACAGTCAGGTCAATGGCAGGTCAGATAAGACCGCCTGGAATTTTCAAGTACCTGCGGGAGCTAGTCCCACAATCTCATCTCACTCATGTGTGAGGCTGGGGACACTGGTGATTTTCTGACAGTTGCCAGAACCTGGGCTCTGTTAGAGATAGCATGTGAATGCTGAGTATTGCCCAACGATGGTGATGATGGAGAATTCACTTCCAGTAACACGTGGTTCCTGCCAGAGCCTGGGGGACCAGAAAGGGGCTCCAGCACACCCTCCTAGATCTCCAGCTCTGAGGATTGCTGGGAACCTTCCAGGTGTGCTTATTAAAGTGTAAATGGGGTCACATGGGGTGGCCAGCGCCCCTTATACAGAGGAGTGGGTGATAACAACCCTGGAGTCATTCATTGTTCAACCAGAGAGACATGGGACCACCCTGGGTCCTGGGGAGACAAGCAGGTTCGAACTGAACGGCTTTATAGGGCAATTTTGCCACAGTCTGGGCTGGATTATCAGCTTCAGAGATTTGGCCACTTCATTTATGAGGGGAGCAGAGGCCTCTCTTAGGGAAGGAGCCATCTGAACCATGTTCACAGAGGCTGCTGTGAATAAAAATAGCAAATATACACAACATGGGGAATATAGCCAACATTTTTAATCACTGTAAATGGAGCATGGCTTCCCTGATGGCTCAGTGGGTAAAGAAACTGCCCGCCATGCAGGAGGCACAGGAGACTCATGTTTGATCCCCAGGTGGGGAAGATCCCTCAGAGGAAGAGATGGCAATCCACTCCAGTATTCTTGCCTGGAGAATCCCACGGACAGAGGAGCCTGGTGGGCTACAGTCCAAAAGGTCTCAAAGAGTCAGACACGACTGAGCGCCCAAATTATGAATCATTATGTTGTATACCCATAACTTGTCTAATATTGTACAGCAACTATATTTCAATTTAAAAGAGAGAGAGAGAAATGCACCAGCCACTCAGAATGGACCACTTGGGTTGGGACACATTCTCTGTGGATGATGCTGTGATGCGTAGAGTAGACACTCATCCATGATGTTCTCAGCTGTGTGGTCAACTGTCTGTTTTTCTGATGGCCATAATCTTTCTTTTATTTTTATTTGTTTATTTATTTTGCCATACTACACGGCATGCTGGATTTTAGTTCCCCAACCAGGGACTGAACCTAGTCCCTCTGCAGTGGAAACACGGAGTCTGAACCACTGGACCACCAGGGAAATCCCCATAGTCTTTCTTTAGAGATGAAGAAATGTTTCTACGTCCCCGTTGTCACCACGTCTTGCAGGGCTGGAAGCAGTCTCTCCTAGATGACTTCTTACCTCTTGCTTTGATCCACTGTGTGCAGCCCTAAATGCACACACCAGGTTCTCTCCCTGTTCTGTGCCTTTGCAGATGTGAAACCCTCCATCTGACCCCTGCAGCCTCCAAGCCACAGCTCTGGACCCCCTCCTGCAGGAAACTTTCTCTTTTTTTAAAATTAATTTATTTATTTTATTTGGAGGTTATGTGGGAAACTTTCTTAACCTCCCTCCCCTTGCTGATCTCTCATTCTCTGAAGCTCCATAGTACTTGGAGATAATGGAACATACTTTAGCCTTAATTGGATACTGGCTGGGTATTGATCACTGTCATTTCTTCTGTGTTCTATTGCACCAATCAGACTCTAAAGCCATTTGAGCCTAGAAAATGTATTTCATATTTCTTCAGCCTCCCCATCATGTCTAGCACATTGAAAATGTTTCTAGGCATTGAATAAAAAGGTGCATATTAAATAATTCCTTGCTTCTTCAAATACCACTGTATATTTTCTATGCATTTTCCAGGAGACCTTCCCCAACCACTCTGGTTCACACTGATTTCTTGCTCTTCCTGACCACTCAATACTGTCTGGGCCATGCATTTCATCACTCAGCTCTCTTCTGTCTGAATGTATACTCTGCTTAAGGTACGAAAGTCAAATCTATACACCTGTAGCCAGGGCTGGGTGATTTAGCCCCAGGCTGAGATGCCACCAGCCAAGGCCCTGCGTCAGGGTCTGACCCTCATGCATCTCAGCCAGTGTGTGTTGTTGCCCTGCGCAGCCTTGAGGGGCACGTTTAGCACCAGGTAGATCTGGGCATGAGTCCTGGAGTCATCACTTACCAGGCATCCCTCCAGACAGGACCTCATCTGAGCTCTCTAGACTTTCATTTACTCACTTGTAAAATAGGAAGGGGTGTAATACCCACCCACCATCCAGAGCTTTATGAATCTTAAACGCCATCATCTACTGCAAACATTAGGCATGGAGAATAGGTGTTAAGATCAGGGTCCTTTGGAATCAATGCACATCACCTTGACCAAGAGAATTCTTTCCCTAAACTTCATCTGCATAAAAGAGATTATCATGTGAACTTCACAGGCTTCTTATGGGAATTATGCCAAACGATATTAGGTACTTGTATGTTACTATTTATTGTAGGAAGTAGTAGCAGTAGTAGTAATCATAAAAGACTGTTAACACAGGACTGGCACATGTAAAGTGCTCAGAAATTGTATCCCCACCTCATAGTGGGGCTTGCGGTCTCCTGTTTCTCTCTGAGATAGAAGTCTAGGTCCCCTGGCCCCTTTACCCACATCTGCCATTAACACAGCTCAAAGCAGGGCTTGCAGCCTCAGTAGACATTTGCAGTTCCTGGGAAAGCAAAGATTCTGCATGCCCTCAGCCCCACCACCCATGTTATCCTGTATCTCCAACTCCTCCATGCTATAGAAGAGCTATGATAAATTCTTAAATTCTTACCGGAGGGCGGCATGTAACAACATGTAGCAAAATAAAATCTGCAAGATTCTTCCCATGGCAGAAATTTTGACAGCAGCTCTTTTCCCAAAGGGCAGCACAAAGGATGCCTGCTCTAAGGGAAAATAAGCTCTCAGGGGAGAAAAAAAAACCCCTTTGGCCCACAGGGCAAGGGAAAATCAGCATTTTCAAGAGCTTGGCTTAGGTGTTGAATCATGTAGTTGCAGATCTTTTAATGTGCAAGCTGTTAGTCCACCTCATTTGTGCAGGACGATCCAGTTAATACCTTAGAGGACTGAAGCTTTGCACCCTTTGGTCCTGGGCTGATGCTAGAAGGCTCTCTGACCTCTCTGTCCTTTATCGTGTACCGATTGTAGATTCCAAGATTGGGATCTACAAATGAAGACTCAGAGCCCTGGCCGAATTGAGACCTTTAGTACAGATAACCTGAAATTCTTCCTTCAGGTTCTGTCGCCTTATGGTCTTTTTATCTGCACCTTTTAGGTAGTGATTTTAAAGCAGCTAAACAGGTGCCATAATTTACTCCTCCAAGGGCCCTGTTTTTCTGTAATGATGAAGAGATCCATGTATTCCCTCTTAATCATATTAGCTTAAATTTGTGGGCTGCCTCCAGGAAAAAAAAGAGGAAGATATAACGATGCAGTGGGGCTGTTGTTCATTTTTTTCCTGTAGCTCGTTCTCGCCCATTTAATTATTGGATTTCAGGAAATCAAGACCATTTAATTGTGTCAAGGGCACAGCAGGAAAACTGCAAGGAGACTGTAATGACTCAGGGGGAAGAAGCAAGTCCAGATGTAACAAAGGATGATTCTAGAAGCTTAACCAACGCTAAACATAATGTGCTTCAAAACCAGAAGGAAAGGCTAATGAAAAAAAAAAAAAGCAACACAGGGGTAATTAAAGCCATGATTCGCTGATAGACGAAGGGAGAGAGAAAAAGAACATTAAAACCACTGATAAGTCTAAAAATGCATTTAGCTTTGTCTGTGAAATATAGTCATGCCCAGAAGCACACACCTAGGTCAGCAACATCACAGAATAACATCTGTGGCTCCAAGAGGCTGCCTACCATCCAACAATGTACCACTGACCCCAGATCAGTTTTGGTGGAGGTCGGTGGGGGACTGTGATTCAAGAGGTTTGGATGGGGGGGGGGGCACCATTTTAACAGACACCACCAGAAGGTTCTGATGCAGCTGGATAATAGACCACACTTGGAGAAACTCAAGAGGAGATGACTCCAGGATTTTTCAGCTGTGTATAATATACACAGACTCTCTAAACATTCGACTCTTTGTATATCTTACACATTCATAGCCTCTGTGTACATATGCAGGGAAAGACTATACACCATCTGTCTCTACTGTGTATATGGATTCCACATGCGCCTCATTTGTAATAGAAAACTGAATTTTAGAAGTTTTTGGTAAAATCAAATAAATACAGTGTGTGGCTTTGAGTATTTTCTTTCCTTACTTGGCCCAGGAGAGAATTTAATTTCTAAAGGATGACCAGAATCACAAAGCTCGGGATCTCTGAAAAGTAAATACAGAAGCGTTTGTGTGCCTGACTTCAGGGACCATGCCAAACAAACCTGGGTGTTTCATCTCCATTGATCTGATGGCTCCTCTTTCCTTTCAGCCTCAAATCTGGAGTTTGATCTCCAAAGTCAGAAGGCATATGTAGGCTCTGGCACGATGGAGTTATGACTACTGGGCTCTGCCCTGCCCTGCCCAAGTGGAAAGGAATTATTTTTCTTCTCTGCTAACCAGTCATCTACCGGGATGGCATATAGGCTTCAGCTTGTGGGCTGATTGTGAGCATTTTGTATAGGCTGAGCAGAGAGCAAGGAGAGGATTCTGAGCCTCTGTGCAGGCTCCAGATGAAGGTGTGTGACTTTGGTCCCTATGGGTCAGACGGATCTTTTTGTATCAGCTATGTGGTAGGTGATGGATCTTTTTGTATCACCAGTCCAGTCTTGGGTTTTTTCTTTCAAAGGCTTACTCTTCCTAACAATAATTTTAGAACTAGAAGAGAACTTAGAGATTTGATGATTAAAGGATACAGCTTCTGCCTCCTGACTCCAAATTCCATGTCCTTCACAATAACCCCTCCTCTCTACACATTTATTGTTTCTTGTCTTCTTGATAAGAGTCTCCTGGATGATGTGAGGTGATATCTCATTGTGGTTTTGATTTGCATCCCCTTATGACTGGTGTCTTTTCATGTTGTTGGACTGCAAGGAGATCAAACCAGTCAATCCTAAAGGAAATCAACCCTGAATATTCATTGGGATGACTGATGCTGAAGCTGAAGCTTCAATACTTTGGCCACCTGTTGCAAAGAACTGACTCACTAGAAAAGACCCTGATGCTGGAAAAGACTGAAGGCAGGAGGAGAAGGGAACGACAGAGAACCAAATGGTTGGATGGCATCACCAACTCAACGGACATGAGTTTGAGCAAGCTCCAGGAGATGATGAAGGACAGGGAAGCCTGGCGTGCTGCAGTCTATGAGGTCGTAAAGAGTCAGACACGACTGAGTGACTGAACATCAACAAGTAAATCTGAAATCTGAAAGAGTTTGATCCCAAAAAGCATCTATTTTCATAAAAGGAAGTGAGAATTCACACAAAGACAGTCCATGAAGTTGAAAAGAGCTGGACACAACTGAGCAACTGAACAATAGGAATGATTAGTGTGGTTGAGCACCTTTTCATGTACCCATTGGCCATTTGCATGTCTTCTTTGGAAAATTATCTGTACAAGACTTTCACCCATTTAAAAATCAGATTATTTATTTGTTTGTTATTGAGTTGTATGCATTCCTTATGTGTTTTAGATATTGACCCTTAACAGATATATGGTTTACAAATATTTTCTCTCATTCCATAGGTAGTCTTTTCATCTTATTGATAATTTTCTTAGTTGTGCAAAAGCTTTTTAGTTTGAGATAGTTCTATTTGTTTATTTTTGCTTCTTTTTGTCTACACTTTTGATAGTATATTAAAAAAATCTTTGCCAAGACCAAAATCAAGGCGCTCTTTCCTTATGTTTCCCTCTAGGTGATTTATAAGGTCTTTCTTTCAGATCTTACATTTAAGTCTTGAGTCTGTTTCAAGTTTGCTTTTGTGAATAATGTAAATGAGATGCCCAAGTCTTCAGTAGCTTATCAGAGATTTCTGCTCTAGACTCTCTCAGAGTCTTCCACATCCTAATCCAATGTATAGATTTATCATGTTTGCTGATTCTAAGGCTATATACACTCATGAACCAACCTACGGCAAGCAGCCTTTAACCTGGTGAAGTGTATGCCTCTTCCTCCAATTGGCAGGAATCCCAGTGGACACAATTTTCTCTAGAGCTCTTGCTGGGCACTCTTATGATTCATTGGCTTTATTTATTATTATTTTTTTGACACGAGTTGGGGGAGGAGAGGAAAGAGAGATTGAATTAACAGGAAATAAATATAATTCCTATCCAGCGCATAATGCCTTTGATTTCAGACAGGCTGATTTAGTGATCAGAATCCTAAGTGGAGGGTAACAGGAAAGACAGAAAGGGAGGGAAGCTAGTTGTAAGTGGATAAAGCTGAAAGAAGTCATGAGTTATTGGGTAGTAGTACTGTTCTCATAGCATTTCTGTTGCCTTGTTTTATTGTAAAGAAGAATCAATTTTTTAAAAAATGATGCTCAGGGCTTTTAATTTAGTAAATCTCAACCAGGATCAAATCTAGCTGACAGCAGCCTGACTTTTTAAAATGCAAACACTGAGCTCAGATTTATTAATTTTTATGTTATGAATATTTAAATAAGCCTATCCCAATGGAGTCATTTTACACAGAGCTAATGCACTTACATTTTTAATGAAATGAGTAGTCAACCATTAAAAATAAAATATTGATATGAATTGTTAGACTAATTGATTGAGGAAGAAAGTTATTGTGCAGGCAATCAGAGATTTTAGAAAAATGAATAGAAATCAAACAACCCAATTATTGTTGACCCTTGGCCTTAAGGAAGACTCTATCCAACTTATCTTTTATATAAACAATTGCCTTTCAAAATACCTAAAGAAAATTATCATTGCAAATCAAGCCTCAGGTAGGAAATCTGAGCCAAAAAATATTTGATCTTCAGCAGCACTGTTTAACTGCTTAGCTCCTGCTACAAAATATGGGAGAGGTGGTCTTCTTTGAAATTCAGTCCCCAAACTTGCTTTTTCCTGGATTCCACATAAACTCTAACAACTCAAACTGAAGGTGTCTCCTCTGAATTTTAAGACACCCATGCTCTTATCAAGATGTGAACAAATGTAGTTTTTAAAGTCACTTCAAAAATGACTCCATTAAGGACCTTTTGAAGTCTTTTAAGTGGAAGAATTATAGTTTAAAGCAAACCCTGGCATTCCTTCCCCTAAGTATAACTTTCTGTGTTTGATCACCTTTAAGTGAGGCATACCTCTCTTTGAGTTGAAGGTTTAGGCTTAACTGATGAAGACTGCTTATTTCTCAAATTCCTTTAAGCAGTCGAGCCTATAAATGGACGAGCATGGTTTTCCCTGCCACATTACATTTTCTGTGGGTCAATGAATTCTTAATTCCTATTCAGTTAGGAGTAAACTGATAAACAGAAACAGTGAAAAGAGCTACAACCCATTCAAGAGAAGATTGGGCTCAGGTTTCTCTCTGAATTCCTCTCGGGTAGCTGTTTGATGAGCAAGATGTGTATCGAGTCAACAAAACAGGCGTCCTTAGTGTGTAGGCACTGGGTGATCAAAGAACAAGACAGGAACAGAAGAGGTGAATTGCTGGCATTTTGTAGAAGTGAAAGAGAAACTTGAGGAGTGGGTGAATTGAGGCTATTGGAAAGAAAATAGTTAAAGTAACACACTAGGGATGGGAAGTGGAGGGGATGGGGAGGATATGGAAAGAGCCAGGTCTGGGAGAAGCAGAAACAGTGAGGAAGGAAAGTTCAAGTACTTGGCAAATAGTGTCATTTAGAGCAGTGCATCTCACACATACAAATCCCCCAGGGACCTTCTTAAAATGCAGATTCTGAGTCAGTTGGTCTGGGGCAAGCCGGCCATTCTGCATTTCTACCATGTTCCCAGAAGATGCCAAGGGGGCTGCTGCTCCAGACTGGGCTTGGAGTACCAAGATTAAAGGACCCCAGTTTCATCTCTTAGAACGTGAAGAATGTCGGTACCAATGAACGAATTATTTATGAAGTGCCTGTTATGTACCTAGCAATCTGATAAGTGCTCTGAAGAGCAGAAAAGGAGATAAGAACCCCCTTGGGCAGGAGTTTAGAGTCTTAGAGAGGAGATAAGGCATGCAAACACAAAACCACAGGAGTGAAACAGAGGAGACAGTGTATTAGAGAGCCGATGTGCGGCCGGAAGGCTTCAGGAGGAGAACGGGTCTGCCTAGGCTCCATGTGGCTGAGACCGGCAGAGGAGTGGCCCGAAGCAGAAATGAGCACAGAGGGGAGAGTGTGGAAGGCGGGTGCAAAGAACTGCAGAGACCTCTGCGGGGCTTTGGTATTCACTCCACTGCAACCCGGATGGTGACCATCTCCAGGGTTGAAAAAGCTAAGTGCTGCAGCTGGATCTGAGTTCAGCTAAAAATGCAGGTGTGTCTCCCAAGCTCCCAGCACATTACTGGACACAGTAACAATCCCTCAATAAGAGACTAACTTGTGGTCAGAGCACTCAGGTGGACCACAGAGCACTTACCTTGCATGTACTAATATGTCCTGCCATAGGGATTGAGGTTCCAAAGATGGGGAAAAAAGTGAATTCCCATTGTAACAGTGGGAGAAAAACATAAATAATTATGATAGCATGACAGTCTATGGAAGATACTTCAGTTCAGTTCAGTTGCTCAGTCGTGTCCAACTCTTTGCGACCCCGTGGACTGCAGCACGCCAGGCCTCCCTGTCTATCACCAACTCCCAGAGTTTATTCAAACTCATGGAAGATACTTAGTTCCCTTTTTTAAAATTTTATTTAACTTAGATAAGGAAAGCATGTGTCATTTTTAAAAAATTTTTATTGGAGTATAGTTGATTTACAGTGTTGTTACAATTTCAGGGGTACAGCTAAAGACATTCGTTTCTTATTTGCTTTTACTTTACTGATGATATTCGATTGCGTTTTCCTTCTTGCTGTCTTCTCAGAAGAACAACCACGAGCTTTTGTTAGGGTTCAGACTCTCTGAGTTTTGAAGTCTTACAGGATCAAACCTCTCCTAACTTTGGGAGGATCGGACCCACTCTAGGTTAGGCTGGAGTTGCTAGAGAAAGAGGACTCTCTGTACCCACAAGTCACGTGGGTCACATACTGCAATGTGATGACAAATATGGCCGTCTGGATAACTCAGCCAGGGCCAGGAGTGACAAGTGCGCCTGGAAAACAAGGGGAAGACTTCAGCCAGGAAGGACAAAGGTCTGGGCTTGGAGGATAAAGAGGAAGCTGCCAGCAGCTCCAACAGATCAGTGGTGAAATCCCTATGTTATGAGAACAATGTGCCGTGGATTTTAGTTGACACCAGGACTCACGAGGGGCTGGGACAGGAGGTGAGCACGAGACGGCAGGCGAGGACAAACTGAGAGGGATTCAGTGCCAAGCAGCAGTTTAGACCTTATCCTTGTGGGACACTGGTGTTAGCCACGACTTTTCCGTCTTGCTTGGGTAAGGTGTGATCGTACACACATAGTACTGCAACTGGCTGTAGACCATGTTTAGGAAAACAATGATATATTTGCTTAAACTTCCATTAGAAATCTTTGTCTTTACTCAGCTGTTTCCTGAATTATGTAGAGATCAAAGAATAAACTGGGACAAGTGAACCACAGGTCAATTGCTGTGCAATTTTTGTCAAGGGAAAACTTCTCAGAGCCTCAGTTTCCCCTGCTGCACTAGGAGGAATGCTTGTCTGGAAAAACAACCTTAGGGGTTCTCACAATGACAGTTCCTGTGTGCTTTCCACATGCCAGTCACATGTATTAAAAACGTACGTTCATTTTGCAATATATTAATGCATATTAACTCTAAATGTATATTTATATATTGTAAAATATATTTACATAAATGTATATTTATATATTATAAAATGATACATTCAGTTCAGTGGCTCAGTCGTGTCCAATCCTTTGTGACCCCATGGACCACAGCACACCAGGCCTCCCTGTCCATCACCAACTCCCAGAGTCTGCTCAAACACATTTCCATCAAGATGGTGATGCCATCAAACCATCTCATTCTCTGTCATCCCCTTCTCCTCCCACATTCAATCTTTGCCAGCATCCGGGTCTTTTCAAATGAGTCACTTCTTCTCATTAGGTGGCCAAAGTATTGGAGTTTCAGCTTCAGCATCAGTCCTTCCAATGAACACCCAGGACTGATCTCCTTTAGGATGGACTGGTTGGGTCTCCTTGCAGTCCAAGGGACTCTCAAGAATCTTCTCCAACACCACAGTTCAAAAGCATCAATTCTTCAGCGCTCAGCTTTCTTTATAGTCCAACTCTCACATCCATACACGACTACTGGAAAAACCATAGCTTTGATTAGATGGATCTTTGTTGGCAATGTAATGTCTCTGCTTTTTAATATGTTGTCTATGCTGGTCATAACTTTTCTTCCAAGGAGCAAGCATCTTTTAATTTCATGGCTGCAGTCACCACCTGCAGTGATTTGGGAGCCCAAAAAAATAAAGTCAGCCACTGTTTCCATTGTTTCCCCATCTATTTGCCAAGAAGTGATGGGACTGGATGCCATGATCTTAATTTTCTGAATGTTGAGTTTTAAACCAATGATACATTGCAAAATGTATATATTGCAAAATGATTATCACCATAGCATTAGCTAACACCTTATGATATTGTGATTTATAAGAGAAATAAATGTTTGATCATTCACATGACCAAATGTGTATTTCCCATATATATTTGGTCTTCATCCACAGCTCCAGGCTAACAGCTCCCAAAACCCTTGTGATTTTCTGCCATCACAACTGAGTTCAAATGAAGGTGACTTTTAAATCCTACCCCAGAGTGAGGGCTAGTGGCCAGGAAAGCCAATCTTGTGATTACAGGGTTAGTAGTTACAGTCCCACCCCCTGATTTCTGGGGCTGGAGGTTGAATCAATTGTCATTGGCCAAAGATTTAGTCAATCATGACTGTGTAAGCCTCTGTAAACCTCCAAAGGACAGCTTTCTGACTCTTTTTCAGAGACCTTCCACACTGGGGAATCAGAAAACTTCTGTGTGCCTTCGTGCTGGGTCCCATGCTTCATGAAAACAGAAGGACCTCACCCTGTATCTTTTCATCTGACTGTTGATTCATACCCATTAATATCCTTTTTTAATAAATCAGCATTCTGGAGAGTTCGAGGGTTTTCCTGAGCTCTGTGAGCCATTCTAGTAAGATGAATGCAACCCAAGGAGCAGGTTATGGGAACCTCTGAGATTCATACCCAGTCTATTAGAGAAAGCACCAGGTTGTGTGATGGGCATCTGGAGCGGAGGGTGGTCCCATGGGACTGAGCCTTTTACCCTTGGAGTCTGTCTCCAGGCAAATAATGTCAGAATTATGTTGACTTCTCAGACACTTGGCTGGCATCTGAGGTTTGCTTGTGGGTGTGGGGAAGGCCTCCCCACAAGTTCAAATCGGATCTGGGACCCCTTTTCCAACTCCATCCCATCAACCTCATTTTATAAAGGGGGCAGTTGAGTCCAAGAACACCTGGTGACTCTGCTCAGAACAACAGAGCGAGTGGCCCAGACTCCCAATCCCTAGTCCAGTCCGTTTCTATCATCCAGCGCCACCCCTCAAAGCTTTGAAATAAATGTCTGAGTGCTTTAAATAGGCATCTGCAGTTTATTATTATAGTGGAAACTCTGAGTCTCCACTGTTCCTCTACGTGATTCCAGCAGCAAGCCCAGTGCCAGCTGAAATCACACTGCTGACTCTCGGCCAGGGTAGTTCTGCACTAGTTGGATCCCGGATACTCTCAACCAGAATGGCAACCACTCCAGGAGTTGGACTCCTGGCAAAGTGCGTGTCCAGGACCTGTGGCGGGAATCCGTGTGGCCAGAATTCATGAAGGTGAAAGGGAGATGAGTGTCCTGTGAATGTAGCATTTTCAGAAACTGGGTTCAGCACACTGGTAGAGTGAGAATATTCTTAGCCCACTTCATGGAAATAGCTCACTTCTTCCCCTACCTCAGGCATCCACCCCAAGGAGCTGATTGCCCTTGGAGGTAGAACAGTGAGGAAAGGTTGGGGTCCAAGATGATAGCAAGGGGTTCCAATAAGCAGAACAAGCCTCCAATACAGAAAATCCTATGAAGATGGAAGCAATGGATGTTGTGATCATGGAGGGAAATGCGCTGGGGGCAGAATCGAGCTGAGGGCAAAGGGAGACTCCTCTGGGGAGACACTGGGACCCCTTTACTCCTTCCAGGGCAGTGGAGGTGCTTTAAGCTTTCTAAGTCAGGGACACACGCAGGATGGTGGTCTCAACATCAGACTCTAGTACTTTTTGCACTGAACGCTGCCCTGCCCTGTCTGGTTCCTGGAGGTATCCAGTTCATTCTAGTTCTGCTGGTACCTGGGATCCCAAAGCACCTGGCAATGCCTGGGAACAATGTCACGTTGGTGTAGACAGCAACATAGGTGGTGGTCAAAATGACAAACTATCAGGGAATGGGGAGGGGGAGGCAGAGGGGTAGCCTCTTCCAAGGTTGGAGGTGCAGAGTGACCTGATGGTGATGGTGGAGGTCATCAGTGTTTGCAGGAAGATAAGCCTGGCTTCAGTTCAGTTCAGTTCAGTCGCTCAGTCGTGTCTGACTCTTTGCAACCCCATGGACTGCAGCATACCAGGCCTCCCTGTCCATCACCAGCTCCTGGAGTTTACTCAAACTCATGCCCATTGAATCAGTGATGCCATCCAACCATCTCATCCTATGTCATCTCCTTCTCCTGCCTTCAATCTTTCAGAAGCAGAAGATATTAAGAAGAGGTGGCACGAATACACAGAACTATACAAAAAAGAGCTTCATGACCCAGATAATCACAATGGTATGATCACTCACCTAGAGCCAGACATCCTGGAATGCGAAGTCAAGCCTAGCTTCACAGAGGCCATTTTTCGAGGACTCCCTCAGGTGGAGTCCTGCCCTCCGCTTCTCGCTGCCCAGGCATCTCAGCATTCTGGGAGCACTGACTGTCTAGTAATGTCTTACAAGGGGGTGAAAGAAAAGAGAAGGGACACTTACAGCGAATTCCCAAGTCCTCCTTAGAGAAGCAATGTGATAGGTTTTGTCCCTTTAAGTCTGTGTGAGGCTGGAGGCCCTCCCCCCTCCGCAGGCTCTCCTCTGCCAGGAGCTGGGGCCAAGTCAGGAGTGAAGGCCAGACTTGGCGCATTGACTGATGGCCCAGAGAAGCACGGAGCTATCTGATGTTTCCTGAGGGCGCCTGTGTGGACCCCTCATGAGAGGAATGGTGGAACCGAGTCTGCCAGGCCCCCACCCTTGGAGAGCTCTCTCCTATCTGACCCTGGGGGCTGCCCCACACAGCAGAAGGCAAAGCTAGTTCCTGCTAGCTCTGGCTGGAGCAGCAATCCACTGGAGAAGAGCCCAGTTTCTCTCTTCTCCTATTCGTGTTCAACACGAGCGAGTAAGCTAACACAATTCTAGCAAAATAGAAAAGTTGAAAGAACTTGTTCCTACAAGGAAGACAGATGAAGAGGATAGCTATTCACACCACCCCTCCCTTTCACCCCAGGACCTGTACATTCAGAAAGAAGGCCTATTGTCCAGGGAAAGGAGAGGAGATGGACAATGTTTTTTGTTGTTTGTTTCAGAGCACAAGAAAACTCAGGAAGCCTGATCCAACTATGAAATGTGAATTTTCTTACACCAATAAATCTCCTTTTTCATTTGCCCACTCTCCAACCCAGAGAAAGAAGAATCCAAAAGAATCTGCTCTAGATAGACTGTCTCTCCAAAGAAATGCAAAGAATGTTTAAAGGATGCAAGGTTTCCACCATACGATGCTCTGAAAGTCAGAAGCAGGAAAAATGGAGAAGGATGAAGCAATCCTTAGTAAAAATCACCTACCCGGACTGCTTCTTTATTCACTGGATGTCCTGGATGGCGGCTGCAACATAAGAAGTAGTGAGCATTCATCTCTTTTTATTCCCACCTTTGGCTTAATGTGTCTCCAGGGAGTGAAGACTCGGGATTAAAGTACAGGCAAATTCCCTCTAGAAATTCCACACCAAACAGGAAAAGCCAGTAGATTCTGGAAGAATTTTCATCATGTCATCTGGAGTTACCTCCAAGTTGTAGGCTTTTATGAGGTTTTCCTTTGCTTTTTATATATCTTTTTCCGGATTGTTTGAAATTTTTCTTTATAATAAAACTGAACTATGTTATAATTAGGGATGAAGTAAAGCATACATGCAACTGTGGTTTTCTCTTTCTTCCAGAGAACTCAGTAAAATAAAACCACAGGGGTAAACTCAATAGTCAAATAACCGGAGGAGACAGTGAAGGACAGACCCCAGCATATTTTCAGAAGAAGGGAATAAAAGCCCATTGATGGATAATCAGATCTCAGAAGCCATATTGCAGAATGGTAGTGGGGGTGGGGGATGGGGTGGCAGAGGAGAGAATTCCAATTGTCTGCAGATGCACAGGCCAGTTGGTAATACCCTACAGGCCTTCTCACCCACCTCTGAGTCTGGACCCTTGACAGCCAAGCAAAACTCAGAGCTCCCTTTTCTCCAGTTATTGACATCCTTTCTGAGAAGTAGCACTTTTAGAGTAAACATTCTAAAAAGTGCTCGAGTAAACACCCCCCAGGTTTTTGACCCTTGATAGCCTCCTAGCCAGACTCCTCTTTCTGCTCAACCAAAGTGACGCCTGCTTGTCAATAAGCCCCATAAAACAGCGGCATGATAGCCACTGTGAAAGGGTCATGAATGGAATCCAACAACCTAGCACACGCTACCTGATTTGGGGACCATAGTATTGACAGAATCTTGGCTCAGCATCTGCCTCAATGTGTGTGGGGAAAAAATTGATTAATGTATTAATGCTTTCAGTTTATATTAAGTTGACTGGTTTCCCACCTTGAGAATCAGCCTGATGGAACACAGAAGACTTAAATATGGTTACAGGAAAAAATGTAATATGATCAACCTCAACAGTGTAAAAACAAATTCCAGCTGTCAGAAAATGAGAAGAAGGGTGGAGTGCTCATATCTTAATCTCATTTTGTTGGGGATCAAGAGGCACCTTCTATGTCAATTGGTGCTGCCATTACGGGAAGTAGTATGGCGTTTCATCAAGAAATTAAAAATTGAACTTCAATATGACCCAGCCATCCCACTTCTGTGTGTATATCCAAAGGAAACAAAAAGAAGATCTGAAAGAGGGACCTGCTCTCCCATCATTTCAGCATTTTTTTTTTTAACAAAAGCCAAGACAAGGAAACAAGCTAAGTGTCTACCAGTGGATGAATGGATAAAGAAGATTTGGTATATATAGGCCAGAAATAGAACACCTACAAGTGACAAGAACATTTCAGTGGGTTAGTTTTGGGTGGTTGGATAGTTTGATGGGCTGTGATTTCCAATTTTCACTGCTAAACTTTCAAATCTCATTAAAACAGCTCTTTGTTGCTATTTGCTGAGTTCAATCAGCAGTGATTCAGCAAATAAGCAGACACAGCAGGTTCCCTCTTG
This sequence comes from Cervus canadensis, assembly GCF_019320065.1. Classification (NCBI taxonomy): domain Eukaryota; kingdom Metazoa; phylum Chordata; class Mammalia; order Artiodactyla; family Cervidae; genus Cervus; species Cervus canadensis. The sequence continues at coordinate 23,472,780 of NC_057416.1, forward strand.
GCAAGTAGAATCAGGGACCTCCAGAGTAGACGACTGAGAAGGAAAAATGTGGTCTCAGAGCTAAAGCATGGTGAATGCCTTCCTAAGGATTGTCTTCTGTCGATCTTAATTGATCCTTATACGTGAATGACCCTGGAAGAAAAAGAAGACTCTTCTTCTCCCCGATGGTCGCAGTGTTTGTGCTGGCAGCAGTCCGGGACGAGCGCATTGCTCAGGAGTTTGGAAATGTCTGTAAATGTCTGATGCAACCTGGTGTCCTGAAGAACGTTAATTTAAAAAAAAAGTTCTGGACTAGGAAGTGTTTCTTTTAGATTTAGAGCTGCCTTTAATCCCCTCGCTGGCCCTTACCTAGGTTTTTTAAAGTTTTTCTTAGCATCTGGCCAGAAGAATTATGAGGAAAACACTGCAATGGCTCCAAATTTATTGCATGTCTCCCAGGGGCAAGGGACCATGTTGGTGCTGAGTCAGATGGAGTCCTCTCTCAAGTGGCTCTCAATCTAAAGACGGAAGTGGGACGGGGCTCTGAGAACTATAACTCAAGGTCCAAAGAAAGAAGGACCCTGAGAAATGCAAGGTGGGGACAAGTCCTACAAAAAGAGCTAAAGATCCACACGCTCCTTCTGATAAGACTTGCAGATTTGCAATGTGGATATGTCTAAGGACCCCCATGACAGTGGCAGAGAGAGGTCAGGCAGCTTTGGGGTGATCCGAGGAGACAGGGACTTGTATGAGAATGCAAGAGGAGACTGACCTTCAGGTTGGTTTGTTGTTGTTGTTTTCTAAAATTTTTTTTATGCGGACGGACCATTTTTAAAGTCTTTATAGAGTTTGTTACAGTACTGCTTCTGTTTTATGTTTTGGATTTTTGGCCTCGAGGCATGTGGGACCTTAGGTCCCTGACCAGGGATTGAACCCACACCCCCTTCGCTGGACGGTGAAGTCATAACCACTGGACCACCAGGGAAGCGTCTGGCCGTAGGCCTGAGTCCCTGTGGAAACAGGACCCAAGAGGACCAATCAAAGGCAGATGTAAAGACAGCCAGCCCCTCAGCGCAGTGACCACCCCCTCCCTGACCTTGACCCCCTGCCTTTGGTCTTCGTGTGTATCTCGAGTGTGCTCAGGCTCTGACTTGGTCAGCGGGGACACATTCCTTCCTGTCTTCATCCTGTTGCCTTCTCCTCCCTCCCGAGGAGCCAGGTCTCTGCCTAGTAAGGACTCAATTACTCAGGGACCCAAATGACCAAGTTGGTAATGGCTGCACAGATTTGCCTCTTAGCAACCTGTCTCTGAGAATGCGCCCTGTCTCTCCACAGGAGGCCAGCAGGAAGACGTTTGAGGGCTTGGACGTGCAGTCCAGCCTCTGACCATTTGTGTCCAAACTTCCTAAATCCACCCCGACAGGCAGCCAGCCTGCCCCCAGGCCCTCCTGCCTGTGGGTGACTCAGAGACCCATCCCATGAGTGTCTCTACCTTGGTAGCATTCAAGAGGATTAAGGTCTGAATTTAGGGCACAAAGCCCCTCTTCTCTTCAGCCCCAGGGCGGCGGGGTGGGGTAGGGTGGGAGGGGGCTCCTAGTGTCGGGGAGACCTGGCCCAGCCTCAGCAAAGAGAACAAGCCACTACTCAGGCTGGCCGGCTGTTTACACCGGGGACACAGGCCCCACACCAGCTGCCCGGGTTTGCGGCTGCTGACAGGCCGGGGGGATAATGTGGGCATTCATCCCCCCAGCTGCTCTACACAGCGTGCGCTCGGGGCGCAGAGGGGAGTGAATGGTGGGGAGAGGGAAAGCAGAAGGCTCAGGCATCTGACTGCAGGGCCCTGTCAGCTCCAAGCGGAGCCATGGGCTGCAGGAGGGGATGCATTCTCTTGTCTGACCTGCCAAAATCTCTAACGAGGCTAGTTAAACATTCCCAGCATTTCCAAATCATCTTCATGATAGTTTCCCCCAATGAGCTGCCTGCAGAGAAAGGGTGGACAGACCCAATACCCTCAAACCAATTTGGATGCAATTCAACCTTCTTTTCCGCCCCCTGTGAAGATGAGCTGGGTCAGTGATTCTGTGATCTCCTGATAAGAGTCCTGGGTGGAAAATGAGAACTGTCCTCAGCACTGTGACCATGACCTCGGTGTAGTTATGTAACTGTTCCAAGCTTCTGTGTCCTCACGATTAAAATGGACATGCTAATGGCTGCCCTACCTACTTCAGAGGGTGGCTGTAAGGATGCAATGAAAGAACAACCATAAATCATGCCATATATGACAGACCAAGAAGGCCTTGAGACCCGGGTGAGCAAGCTTTTCTGCAAAGAACCAGGTGGTAAATATTTCTGACTTTGTATATCATGTAAGGCCTCTGTTGCAAGGTCTTGTGTGTGTTTGTGTGTGTGTGGTTTTTTTAAACAACCCTTTAAAAATGCAAAAATTATTCTCAGCTCCTGGCCTGCAGACACACACACAACAAACAAACAAATAAAAATCCTGGTTTGCAAACCTCTGATTGAGACAAACTGCAGATGAGAACTGGAAGCAGGATCAGCCTTCAGTGGCTGTGATAAATCTAAATATAAATAAGTATTAATAAATACATATGGATAGTCTGTGAAAGTGATTGTCGCTCAGTTGCATCTAACTCTGCAACCCATGGTCAGTAGTCTACCAGGCTCCTTTGTCCATGGAATTCTCCAAGCAAGAATACCGCAATAGGTTGCCATTCCTTTCTCCAGGGGATCATCCCAACCCAGGGATTGAACCTGGGACTCCTGCATTGCAGGCAGATTCTTTACCATCTATCCACTAGGGAAACCCTGGATAGTTTGTGAATATAAATCAATATACATCTAGGAGTTCTTAAACAGGATGGCCAATGGGCTTGGGTTCAATTTATTTCACTAATAGAGGCCACAAGTCAGAAAATACTATGTGGATGTACATTTATTTGATAATCTGTGAATATAAATAAATAAATATCCTCATGGTATTTTCTGACTTGTTCAATTCAGTTACTCAGTCGTGTCTAACTCTAAAGAACCAACCAAACTAAAGAATAGTTTTGTGTTACTTGTAAGAGTTGTAACCTCTGCAGCCCACATTCCCACCTATTGAATCAATGGAGACATAACACTCGCCTTGCCCATCTCCCAGAGTCCTTGTTAAGATAAAATAAAACAGCTTCCATCCATATGTGTGTGTGTGTGTTAGCATCAGTCGTGTCCGACTCTATGGGACCCCATGGACAGTAACCCATCAGGTTTCTCTGTCCATGGGATTCTCCAAGCATGAATACTGGAGTGGATTGCCATGCCCTCCTCCAGTCCATCCATACAGTACTAATTTCTATGTAAGTTCTAAACTCTGGGGTAGTGTATTTTCACCTTTCGACCTTCAAAACTACTCAGGCCAGTGACTTTACACTGAACTCAGTTGAGTTCAGTCGCTCAGTCATGTCTGACTCTTTGCGACCCCGTGGACTGCAGCATGCCAGGCTTCCCTGTCCATCACCAACTCCCAGAGCTTGCTCAGACTCATGTCCATCGAGTTGGTGATGCCATCCAACCATCTCATCCTCTGTCATCCCCTTCTCCTGCCTTTAATCTTTCCTAGCATCAGGGTCTTTTCCAATGGGTCAGTTCTTTACATCAAGTGGCCAAATTATTGGAGCTTCAGCTTCAGCATCACTTGTGGCCCCTATTATAAAATAACTTGAACCTCAGCCCATGGGTCATCTTGTTCAAGAGCTCCTGGAATATCTTGCCATTTACTGAGCTATTTGTTGTCTAGACTGGAGTATCCATGTTCATTGCTTAGTCGTCTTAAACTGGAGGCCAACCTTCAGCCTCAACTTGTTCAGCCCCAAGATGTTTACTGGGTCCTCATGACGAGACCCAGAGCAGACCACCCTGCCTCCCCAAGTCAGTGCTGCCTGGCTGCAGCTCCTGGAGGATGAATGGGTTAAGACCTTTATTTGGGGATCACTACTGCCCAGGTAAGAGGCAATTAATGTTACTTGCGACAATGAGCACATAAACAGTACTTTGTTGACAATGGGTTTTTAAGTTGTGTCGTTATTTCTCCTGTAATACCCTAATAAGGTAAGCTGGCTTTGTCATTGTCATCTACAAAGGGGAATATTGAAACATGGTGTTCAAGGCACTTTACGTCCACTTTCATGGGGTGCTGGTTTCTGGCTCTTTCTCTCTCTGGTGAAGAGTCACATCCCTGTTTCTCCATGTATGTCTCTTTTTATGTTTCCTTGTCCTCACTCCTTATTTGAAAATATTAGAAGAGGCTCAGAATGAAGCCAGGATGAAAACAGGAGAGAACAAAGAGTCTGTCTCATGGTCTGCACTTGTAAAGAATTTTCTAAAAGAGAAACAGCAGATCAGTACCATGATCTAGACTAGAATAATAAAAGCAGCCAGATTCAGATATACCCATACTGAGTATGGCATTGATCTAATAAACGTTGCTTTTGTTCATACTGTGTGGAAATGTGATGAAATAAATGCAGCACTTTAGAACCGGGTACTTAGATAGAAGAACCTTCTTTTACTTTCTTTTCTTTTCTTTTTTTTTTTACTTATACTACATACCTTCTTTCCTTTTTTTTTTTACTTCTTTTTTTTAAATTGGAATATAATTTATAATTGCATTACAATTTGTTGTGCTAGTTTCTGTTGTATGACAACGTGAATCAGCCGTAAGAATACATATATCCCCTCCCTCTTGAACTTCCCTCCCAGCCCCCCATCCCACCCCTCTAGGTCATCACATAGCATTGAGCTAAATGCCCTGTGCTATGCATCAGCTTCCCACTAGCTATCTGTGTTATACATGTGCTTGGTCACTCAGTCATGTCCAGCTCTTTGTGACCCCATGGCCTGCAGCCTGCCAGACACCTCTGTCCATGGGGATTCTCTAAGCCCAGAATACTGGAGTGGGTTGCCATGCCCTTCTCCGGGGGATCTTCCCAACCCAGGGATCGAACCCAGGTCTCTGGCACTGCAGGCAGATTCTTTACCAGCTGAGCTGCCAGGGAAGCCCCATGTGTTACACATGGTAGTGTATAAATGTCAGTACTATTCTCTCTGTTTGTCCCACCCTGTGTCCGTAAGTCCATTCTCTACATTTACATCTCTATTCTTGCCCTGCAAATAGGTTCATCAGTACCATCTTTCTAGATTCCGTATATATATATATATACGGTGTTAATATACCAATGTTTTTAACTCAACCATAAAAAGGAATGAAATTGAGTCAGTTGTAGTGATGTGAATGAACCTCATACCTTCTTTTCACCAGAAGTGTGAGCCAGGAAGGGTGGGAGCTTTTCAGGAAGACGGCTGGTGTACAGAGCTGAGCCTAGCACCGCAGATTCTGACTCTGGACCAGCCCGCTGTCTGCTACACCCTGTGTTTCCCAAGGTGTCAGCTACCCCCATGGCCACAGCCCTTCAGGGCTACGGTTCCTGTTTGTCATTTCATTGTTGTGATCTTGAGAAATCTTTTCCCACTTCAGGGGAAGAGCACTGTCATTTCTAACTAGACATAATGTTTTTTCTCTGAATGATTATTTCATTCTGTTAGTGCGTAGAGCTAGAAGGTCAACACTACCATTCCACTGCACTGAGTAAAAGTTCTATTCTGCAGAGGAAAGTTCTAGTCTTTGAATTTGGACCACCTCAGACATGGACCAAAGATCTTACAAATGTCTGACCCTGCTCACAAGAGGGAAAGCACGGATGGTTCAGGGTAAGTTTGGCATCCTCCTGGGAAAAACAACCCAAAGGACCCATCATAGAGATGGTGACCATCTGCACCATTTTCACATATGAAGGAAAAAACTTTATAGAAATGAAAACCTAGCTCAAGACCCAGCTGAAGGAGTCCTCATGAAGTTTTTTCCTGACTCGCAGGCCAAGTCATTTCCTTTCCCTATTTTCCTTTTGTGCAAACTGTGATGATAGATATGTCTCTCCAGGAGTTATTTATTTATGAGTCTACCTTTTCCACTGGCCTGTAAGCTCCCGATCTGCTGGGACTCTGATTACTTATTATTATGTCCTAAGCCTAGCCCCATGCCTGGCCATCATAGTCACTAAGAAATGTTGAGTGAATGAATGAATGACCTGGGACTAGGTCTTAGAAGGCCTTGGTGATCCAGCAAAATGATGCAATCTCAGCCATTGTCAGTGGTGTCCACAGTGGGGTATGCAAAACAATCCATTGGAGGACAGGGAAAAAATATTAGAACTGCTATTTGTGCTTGCCAAAAGGTGAACAATAAAGATAAGCTTTCCTAATAGTTTATCTGAATCTAGAGTAGTAAATTGATACATTAAGAACGAGGGTATGCATTTAAAACATTCTAGGCTACTGTTACATACAATAAGAAGTCACTGAAAAATTCTAAACAGGGAAAGACCATTAAAAAAGGGAGTGTGTAGGAGAATTGATCTTGTAGACTGGAGGGATAGAGGGCATGAATTGATAAGGAAAACATTACAGAGGTCTCTGCACATGAGATTAGAGTATAGGGGAATGGGTTTAGGAATGGGTAGGGGGAAAGGAAAATCTACTAAAAAACTACTTTCATTATCATTATCTTCATTATTATCATTGCATCAGCAAGATGAAGTTTCATATTGGCCAACAATAAGCAGAAAGCCTTAGAGACTCTAAAAGGCAGTTGGGAACCTGGGGTGGGGGGTGGGAGAGTAGGCAGACAGAACTCCAAGGTAGATATAGAAGGCTTGACCCAGGTTTGGATTCTTGTAAGTGACACTTAAAATTTTTTTCTCCACTTGTTTGAAGGGGCAGCAAATAGGGACCGCCCATCAGGCCTGCTCAGTCCCCAAAGTGGCTTCTTAAAAAGACTATTTATAGCCTCAGGTAGTTGCAGCAAAGTTTCGCAATTGCTGCGTGGGTGGGGAGGACGGCGGGTCTGGCTTGGCTGTGTGGTGACAGTCTCCTGGCTGCTTCTTGCTGGCTTAGGAAAGAGCAGAAGAAGGTGGGTTTGTTTGTCAGTTGAGCAACCAGCCATTTCCTGGGCTATGCCTGACTCTGTTCCTTTAAATATTAACCACCTTTTAAAACATTTGGGTTCTGTGCCCAAGGCCAAGGGGGCCCCCAAGAGAAAGGAGAGGAGAAAAGGGTAAAAGAAGAGAGGCGAGGGAGGAGGAAGAGGAGAGTTGGCTGTATCAACAACTTGTCTGTCCCACAAACAGCAGTGGAGCGTCCACACTGACACAGGCTGGAGAGCTAAGTAGACCCTGATTCCCATCCTAGAGACCCACGGTCTAGCAGAGGAGACAGACGGGTAGACACAACAGGGAGAGGTGAATCTCTGCACTGCCTGGCCTCCTCAGCATCTCCCCTTTCCAGAGAAGCTTCCATGGGAGAGACGGAGGACAAGATCAGAGATGTGAAAGTTTCCAGGGTCTCTGTCCCCAGGGCAGTGACTTTAAAACTTCATTGATCAAAAAGTGACCTGGAAGCACTATTTAAAAAGCAGCTCCTGGCTCAGCAGGACTCTGTGTCAGGGGCTCTGGAACAGGGCCCCGGAACTCTGCATGGGTCCAGGTCTCTGAGCGAATTCAGATTGAGGCGGCCCATGACCACAGAGGGGCGCTGCCCTTCCAGAGCAAAAGTCTGGGCCTGGTGCTGTGGGCCTTGGAGCGAGTCCCCCAGAGGGTGATGGAGGAATCTGGAAGAAAGGAATGGGAGCAGTAGAGATGGTTAAGGCAGCAAATGGAGAAAGAGAAAATCCAGCTTAAAAAAAAAAATTTAACTTTTTCTTTTGTATTGAAGTATGTCTGATTGACCATTTCATGTCGACAGCAAAGGGATTCAGCCATACATACACATGTGTCCACTCTCCCCCAAAGTTCCCTCCCATCCAGGCTGCCACATGACATTGAGCAGAGTTCCCTGTGCTATCCAGGAGGTCCTTGATGGTTATCCATTTTAAACATAGCAGTGTGTACCTGTTGATCCCCAAATCCAGTTTTCGAGAGAGAAAAGGACAGTCTCTCTAAGGAGAAACGAGCGAATGCTCCCAGGGGCCCTGGCACTGCTCAGCTGACTGGTGTCCTTGTATTAGTCATGATTTTAAGAAAACACAAAGCATTGCACAAGGAGCCAGCTCTGCTAGAGCCCTGGGCATCAACAGCACCCATGGAGCCCAGTCTTCTCTTCGTCACACCTCTTGTCTTTCTTCCAGGGCTGTTAGCGACATCTGGCTCCTCTGCAGGTGTTGAGGCCGAATAAAGCTGTGGGCTATGGAAGGCGGTGGGGGGTGGGAGGGGGTGCGGTCCATAACCTGGAGGAGGCACGCTGACCTGACACTGTCTTCAGTGACTTGCCTGGTTCTCGGGAGTTCTGTCTAACCACACCCCGCCCTCCACAGCCCCAGGCTGGTCTACACCAGAGCAGTGTCCAGCGGGCTATCGGAGGAAGCCTCAGTGGACCAGGCTACAAGGAGGTTGAGCCCTGATGGCCCCCAGCAGTTTCTGCCAGAGGGTATACCCCTTGCTCCTCACCCTGGTGGCAGCAGGACTGTTCTCTTTGTGAAACTGGTTTTCACCCAGAAGCTGAGCCCCTGGGGCATGGCTGGTGTGACCCTAGCACCACTTGGCTCTTCCTTGGCTCCAGGCAGGGTGCTTCTGTTTATCCTGGCACAGTCCCTCAGTCACCTGAGCTGTCCCAGGGCCCCTGGGACTATTGGCTCACTTCTCCTTAAAGAGGCATTCATTTTCTGTCTGGAAAACTGGATTTGGGGATGGACATGTATGCCCTGCTGTGTTTAAAATGGATAACCAACAAGGTCCTACTATATCGAAACTTCCCAACTTTTCTCCACACAGCCATCTCCTCCCTCATTCTGTAAGCTCCTGTTCTAGTACTAGCTTCCCAAAACTCTTCCTTAATGGCCCCCTTTCCCACTGTGGGGGCGGGGGGGCTTCTCATATGGACTCTTGTTCCCACACACCCCACCCATCCGACTACAAGTTTCAGGGATCTTTCTCCTGGGAGTCACTAGACACAGTGGTTGAGAACTCCCACTGACCTGAGTCCAAAACATCAACACCTGCCAGCTCTGGTTACTTCCCTGTTCTACGTTTCAGTTTCTTTACCTAAAAAATGGGCAAACAATGGTACTTATGATTAAGGTTAAATGAGCTAATAGTAAGTCCAGCACCTGAAACACTGTAGCCCTCCATTAATGTTTGCTCTTCTCCTTATTCACATGGACACCCTCACTTTCACCCTCATCCCCATGGACTTAGAACAGAGCAGATGCTCAGTGAATATTTACCGGATTCTCAGTGAAGACATGCAAACTTCCCACTGGATCTGTTAATCAGAACATTTCAATAAGGACTGGGTAACTCGGTGTTTTCCTTTTATTTCATCAGTGTTTTATGGTGTTTCCTCCATTTGAGGTTTGTTCACTCTATTTGAGTGGAATTAATCTAAGCTCAGGCAGCTGTTTCTTAATCACTCTTCTTTTGCGTCCATTGATTCAGCATGTTTTTCTCACTTCTGTTCTCATCCTATTTGTTGTCCACATGTCCAGGACATGTGGCCATTTAAAAGCGCTTTAAACTGAGTCTAAGTTCTTCAGGTTCAGAGAGGAAAAGAGCTACAGAATTCTATAAAGTTTGTTAGAAAGTTTGAATTCTGCTCCCCCCACTGTTCCTTTTCCACTTTGTGAAATGAAATGTGAAGAATTAAGTAAACTCCAAAGTCCCTCTTAATTGCAATGGTCTGTGACCTCCTTCTGTGCACAGCTGGATCTTTTAGGGTCAAAAAAATAAAGCAACTTCTGTGAACCAATGTAACTGTAATGACTAGTTTGACTCCCTGATATGGATAATCTCAGGAAGGGAACAGATACAACCTCTCTTTGCTGAGCGTCTTTCCTGTTTGCCTGGAGTCACTAGTGGCCGTCTGCATAGCTGAGCTAAATGTCTGGATGTTTTGTTTAAGTTCCCTTGAGGCCCGGGATTCTGAAGAAAGATAACAAGGATGGACTGAGCTTAGAATGAACTAGGCTCTTTTAGTGATCTTAATCAAAAGATGGAAGGTTAAATATGAAGAAGAACTGTCATAAAAGTAAGTGAAAAGTGGATCAACAACTTAAGAGCATTCCATCCCCATCCAGGAGAAGTTGAACACAAGCCTCATCAATACCAGAGAAGCTGATGGAGGAAGTGCACCCACCTGCCCACTAGCCAGGAGACCCCTGAGTCAAGGAGCCTCTTGCAGAGCAGAAGGAATGCCCTCACCCCAGCAGGGGGGCCTAGGGACAGTCCTTTGCCCTGTCTCTTTCTCAGACTCTTATCCAGTATGATTCACTTTGAATGCAGTCCTGAGCTACTGTTTCTCATCATCTTGTAATCCATTCTCCTTTTGAAAAGCATCTTCTAAAAATCTCATATATAACTCTTTCCCTGGAGATTGCAACAGGCACCCACTGGGCCCAGGGCTGCCCCCACCCTCACCTGGGGAGGCCAGTGCCAGCTCTGGGGCCTCCTCCTTGCCACTCTCCCTTGACTGCTGGTGTCTGGTGATTGGTACACTTGTCGCAACACAGACCCAGAATTCCACAGTCAGAGACAAGTCCTAACTGAATCATCCCCTCAATTAATGCTTTGTAAGCATCGTCTACGTGCCATTAGGCAAGGCCCACAAGGTGTCATGATGGATGAACCAGGGGCCCTGCTTTTCAGAAGCTCCAGAAGGTACACGAATGACTCCAAGAGCATTGGTATTGTCTAAAACTAGATACAGAGGAGAACTTCCCTGGCAGTCCAGTGGTTGCGATTTTGCCTTCCAGTGCAACGGGGCCATGAGTTCAATACCTCATCAGGGAGCTAAAATTGCCTCGCAGCCATAAAACCAAAACATAAGCAATGGAAACAATATTGTAATAAATTCAATAAAGACTTTTAAAATAGCTCACATCAAAAATTAAATTAAATTAAAAGTACAGAGGACTGGGGGGTTCAGAAGAAGGAGTGACTAGGTCTGCCTTGGGGCGCTGGCAAGGTTTTGCAGGTGGAGAAAGGAAACCAGAGCCAGGAACAGAAGGTGGAGTGAGTGTTGAAAGGCAGGGGTTGGAGGAAGTAGGGCCTATTGGGGAAGTGGTGGTGATTATGGGGGAGCAAGAACACGGTGCATAGGGCAGGAAAGGAATCGGAGAAGAGCTTGTAAAGCTGGGTCGCTGTCAAGAGTGAAGGGAAGCTAAGGTACTTGGACTCAATCCTGTTGGCAACAGTATATTCACCAGATAACTTAGCAAGGAACTGAAAAATAATATGAGTCTTAGGGCTTCCAATATAAAATTACCTGTTCAGTCAGCATCGTCGTCAAGTAATTAGAGGTTAAACTTGAGAAGGGATCAGTGGGGGAAGAACCTCCAAGGCAGCCATGGGCGTAGTCTTGACTGGTTGAAGCTGCTGTAGAAAGTGGGGATATAGTCACCCTAAATCTTCAGTTTTCTGATTTAACTCCTCCATAAACCAAACTGGTTTCACCACCCTCCTCGAAGGGAGTCGGCTCGGCTTCCCTGTCGCTATATTCCCATGAGAGATGAAAAATAATCAGGTTTCTATAAAAGTGCTTCGGAACACAAAAAATGCCCAATAAATACATTGAAATTTAGTACTGCGGCTCCCCCGGGAGGGGAGATGTTCAGAAATTCCAGCCAGCATACATCCCTAAGTAGATAACCTCCTTGGAGAAAGTTGTCCCCTTGGAATTTTATTATTTTCTTTTCTTTTCTTTTTTTTTCTTCTATTCTCCTCTTGGAATTTTAACAGGCACCTTTGAGGAAGAAACATATGGCAGCAAGAGGGGACGGGCATAGCCTATCAGATCAACCGAACCAAATTTGGTGACTGTGAATATTACCATTCTCACTGTTCAGAATAAAAACTGTAAGGCAGAGAAGATAAAGCATGTTCTGTAGATCTCTAGCTTTCTGGCTTGTTTGGTGGAGGGGGCTCAATTAAACTGTTTGTTTGTTTTTTTTTTTAACAGCAGAACACTCCAGAGCCTTGAATATGCTTCTGAGCATGTGAACTCAGAGAAGCTTTTAGACACCATGTCTCTTGAGTTCATTTGACCACCAGCTCCCTTCTATTTCTTGGTACACACTGCCTGGAGGACTCCCCCTCCCCACTAAAACCCTCGGGAAATATTAGCATCCACTCTCTGGCCCTGCTGTGTTTCAAGAGGAAAAGGCCAGTTTCTGGGGGAAGTTGGAGGTGACCTGTGTGGCAGAAACAAGCGGCAGAAGCCCCAGCAGCAGCCAAGTCACCTAAGACCATGAGCGCGCCTCTGGGCTGGGGCCTCTGGGCTGACCTGAGCGGCTTCCCCTCCAGTTTTTGGCCATGACCTGCCGTGCCCTCCACCTGCCGCAGCCCACGTGACCATCTCCTAGTTACCAGCGCTGGCCAGGAGCCTCATCCCTAATCCTGATCGTTCCTAGGCCTTGATATTTTTAGCCCTGGTGCAGCGCTTGTTACAAGAACTCAGCCAGCGGGACCCAAAGCTACATCATGAATATTCTCTCATGGCTGTTCACACTGGCTTATGAAATGTGACTCTCTCTCGCCTCACATTCTAAAGTAACTGTTTGGTTCTCTTAGTGGGGAGAGGACAGGAGGCTCTTTTAGGACTCCTTTTGTTCCATATTCTAGTTCACAGAGCTAGTAATTATTTCTGTTGGTTTTGTTTGTGTTCTCCAGGGTTTGATCTGCATTGTCTTGTTTTCATCTCAGACGCTTCAGTTAACTTTACTTGGGGGCATAATTTGGTTTTGCTTCCATGTTTAGTGTTAGTAAAATGTGGTGTTTTTTTAAAAGTGACCTTTGCAGGGGGCCACGGTGAGTTCAGAGGCACTGCGCTGGAGGACTCGTCCCTTTTACCGGGAAGAATTATGCTCTCCTGATTTGGCCCTTCTGGGTTGTCACCTGTGGGTCTCTGCCCCTCTAAAGATACTCCAGAATTCTCTTTGCAAAGGAAAGCTGATTTCTGAAACCTCAGGATCCATTTTAAAAATTAAATCCCAGCTCCTCCATGTGAATAAGGAAGTGGTCCGCTAGCTTCAAGCTTTACTTTAATCAGTATTAGTTTTATTCGAGTTAAAAACGTTGGTGTTTCTGGCCATCCAGTAGTCAAGACTCTGTGCTTCTGATGCTGGGGGCATGAGTTCTATCCCTCATCAGGGAACTAAAATCCCTCATGCCTGCTGTGCAGTGTGGACCAAAAAAAAAGACTCACAAGGAGTTCCCTGGTGGTCTAATGGTTAGGATTTGGCACTTTCACTTCAGAGGCCTAGGTTCAATACCTGGTCAAGGAACCATCCTTCATGCCATGCAATGCAGCCAAAATACAAATAAATAAATTAATTAAATTAAATAAATTTAAAAAAAATAAATTAAACATCTAAAAAAAGTCCTCATTGTGCCCTCTCCTCCCACTGAAAGTCTTGATTCCTTTTAAAGCCTCATTTTACTCAAAATAGCACACTTTATTCCATTCTCTTATCCTCTAGGACTATATTTCCATCTGTTTATGGGGGAAAAAAATCTCTCTAGAGAGCCTATGAGCTTATTACACTCAGTCTGTCCTGAGATAGGGCCCACCACCCTCCCCAGCCCGCTCTGCCTTGTTGTTCTCAGACATCTGACAGCCTCCTCGCAGCTGAGCAAGCTTAAATTTCTCAGGCTCATGGCGTCTTCCTTCTTCCCCATTCCATCCATCTAATCTGGTTTAATTCACTTTTTTTTTCAATTCTGAATCAGTAATTCCTCTTGCAGGAATGTCTTTCTCTTACTCCTTTCTGCTATTGTCAGCTCTCATCCTCTCTTTTCTGAAGGGCTCAACGAGCTCTCTGGTGATCTTTATGAGAACGGCCCCTCCTCTGAATCCACCCTCTACTCTGCTTCAAGAAAGGCTTAATCAGCAATGAGTGTTCCCCTCCCCTCCCCTCCCCACCAAAACCCTCTCACCTGGATCTGGCCTCAGATCCTCAGCAGGAAAGGGAGAAGCAGCCACAGGAGCTCAGGCCTTTGAGAGAACAGTTGCCAGTCACTGTGTATCTGAACCAGGAGACTCTGACTGCTCCTTTACCTGCTCACCCAAAACTGCAGAAACCTTCCACAAAGGACCCATGTTACCATGAATTTGGGGACCCCTCCAAGCTCTCCCTCTTTCCTGGTTTCCCCACTTTCTATTCTATGCTTCATATCAAGATCTTCCTGCTCTCCTAGCTCCCAGCTAGTCGTGGCCCAGTAGGACTCTCTGATGAGTTTTGGAGATTCATTCTTGCCTCACCCCAGGTATCATGGTCTACTAGCCACAGGCAAGCCCTATGCTTCCTGGTGACTGGGATGCTGCAAACCAGCCCACCAGTTGAGGGGGTCCAGATGGGATGCCCGACACCATCAGGTTTGAGAGATGAAGTTCACTGGCAACCTTTTGAAATCTATAACAAAGGTTTCTAGTTTGTCCATTCATTGATTCATTTAACAAATATTTATATACAGAAACTATCGAGTGCCAGGTACCTTCATAGTGTTGAGGATCCAACGGTGAGGGTGTCACACCAGGTACCTGATCATGGACTCTCTATTCTGGTGCTGGAGGGACAGGGAAATAGATCTGTCAGCTCATACACAGCATCAATAACTGTCAATGGTTCCCAAAGTCTAAAGACAAGCTGTATGATAGGCAAGTGACTAAGTGGGAATGGCTATTGATGACAAGATCTTCAAGGAATTAACCTCTGAGTATTGACATGTGGCACTAGTGGTAAAGAACCTGCCTGCCAATGCAGGAGACAGAGATGTGGGTCCCATCCAGAGGTTAGGAAGATCCCCTGGAGGAGGAAATGGAGAATCCTATGGACAGAGGAGCCTGGCACGCTACAGTCTGTGGAGTAGCTTAGAGTCGGACACAACTGAGCAAGTAACATGTTCCTGGAGGAGAGGGGCGGTGGGGAGGTAGAGAGAGGGTCCTGGGATTCAGGGAGCCTGGAGATGTGAGCTCCAAGGCCACCCATGCTATTACAGCCCCAAGACAGATGCAGTCATAGGTTGCAATAGGGGAGCCATGCTGGAGAAACAAAAATATTCACACTTAACCCCAGGCAGGCCCTGCACATGCCCTACTATCATCTCAGTTCTACTCTCCTGTACAGTGGACATCCTGAAACAAAACACACGTCTGTAAAAATACATGCAAAAATGGCACTCTGATACTTATGCACGAGTGTCCAGTGTGCTAGTATAAATTCCAACTCCAGGCAAAATGACCTCCTTGACCTTTTTAATGGCCTAATCAGCAGATCTCCCTTGAGAAGGGCTTCCTCCTATCATGATTGTCTTTTTTCTTGCATAGCTGTTTTTTCCTTGACTACTATGTAATGGTTAAAAAAAAAAAAAATGAAAGAAAGAAAAAGAAAAAAAGCAACCCTACGAAATAGAAGGCACTCTGAAAGCATGAGGACCGCTCCGTTCTCTGTCAAGTCCTGCTACCCCGGCCAACAGTGAGGCTTTGGGATAAAGTTAGGCCTGTATGAAGGATGAATGGGCCCAGTCTGTCTCCTGCAGAGCTCTGCTGTGTGGATGGGGCCAGAGTCGTCACTTGGTTCATAAGCTTTAATAGAGCGTCTTTCATTCAAAGATCCCAGGACACTTCACAGCTGCTAAAATGATCCTAAGCAAATATTTGTAGCCACACAGTACAGGTGGGTCTGTGGAGGCACCAAGAAGAAAAAAGGACTGACCAAAGACCCCAGGAGCCAATTGCAGAGGCAGGTCCAGATTCCAGGACCTGGACCCAGTCAGAGCTCTGTCTGCAGGCCCAGGCCGAGAAAGGACCACTGGGGCTTGGTTATGGAGATGAGACTTGACCAAACAAATTTGAGATCCATAATAACAGCCAGATGTGAACCCACCAGATCCTAATCCTATGTCACTCGAGCACTTGTGCGTGGTGAGTTGGTGACCTGCTGCTGTAAGTGGTTGGGAGCTTTAATAATTAAAGCCCTCTAATTAGATTGACAGAATCTGTCAGAGCGAGCTCATGCACTAGAGTGTGTTCTGTGTTCCTGGCAAATTCACATTCAGCTTCAATTATCCTCATTTCCTGTGTGCTAGGGCCAAAAAGACCAATGTAAAAAACAATCACACAGCCATATTGCCAAGATTAGGGCAGAAAAAATACAATCCATCTGCGTAGGCTACAGGCTGGGGTCCAAGTCAGGGGGTCAGAGAGAAGATGGAATGTTATGGTCTGAATGTTTAAGTCTCCCTGCAAATTCATACCATGAATTTTAAATCCCTAAAGCTGATAGTATTAGTAGGTGGACTATCAGCTTTGGCTTCACTGGTGACTCAGTGATAAAGAACCCACCTGCCAATGCAGGAGATGTAGGTTTAGTCCCTGGGTTGGGAAGATCCTGTGGAGGAGGAAATGGCCACCCACACCAGAATTCTTGCCTGGAAAATCCCATGGACCACGGAGCTTGGCAGGCTACAGTCCATGCGGTCTTGAAAGAGTCAGACATGACTTAGCGACTAAACAACAACAACAATTAGTAGAAGGGGCTTAGGAGGAGGTGACCAAGTCTTGAGGGTGAAGCCCCCGTGAATGAGATTAGCACCCTTACAAGAGACCCCAAGGAACTCCTTTGTTCTTTCTGCCATGTGAGGACACAATGGGAAGTCTGTGACCTGGAAGAGGAACCTCACCCAACAACGCTGACATCATGACCTTGGACTTCCAGCCTCCAGAACTGTGAGCAAGAGATTTCTGCTCTTCATAAACCACCGGGTCTGTAGTATTTCATTAAAGCCACCTGAAGGGACTAGGACAAAGACTGTACTTTGGGATGGGTGCTGCCCCATTCTTGCCGCTGCTAACCTGAAAATAAAACTCCACAAAACATAGAGCCATCACCTAGGGGCTCCTTCTTTGAATTGGCCACACTGGGACTGATTAGCTGAATGACAGACAAGGCAGGAAGGATTCAGGAGGAAAGACGGGAAAGAGAGAAAGAATAAGAACTCCAAGACTCGTTATGGGCTGCCTGACACTCACAGTACTTCTCACCCGATTTTCTCCCCAGAGATTGGTTTATTCTGGAGCTTCTCCCAAGGGCAGGATCTCAGTTGAGATCCCCCTGGATAATAGGAACTCAGAGGAGCTCAAAAACGTGTAGGCAACTGCCAGCATGGTTATGGGAGCTCAAGGGCCATTTTGGTACCAAATAATGGTTATGAATTCAAATTCAGCCTCCTCCATTACTAGCTGTGGGATCTCGGGCAAGTCACATCATCTTTCTCTGCCTCATTTTTCTGGGAACGTGTAGTATGTGCTTGCCAGGATTCTGAAGGAAGAAATTGGTAGAGTGAAGCACTTAGAGCTTGGCTGACAGTACAAACCCAATAAATGTCAGCCACTATTATTATTACTATGATGTAGCAAGCTCAGCATACCCCAGAACTTATTAGATTTCTGGTTCCTCTTCAATGCAGATCCAGTTCGCTCTTGGGTCCAATTTAACTTAGGAATTAGATACATAAGACTTAATTTCTCAATTAAACGGCTTCAGCCAAAAGACCACATTTGTTGGCGGGTGAAGAAGGAAGCTGGGCTTTGCCGAGTGGTGCTCTCATCACTGATGTTTTGCTGGGCATCAGCCAAGGCTGGCCCTGGGTACCCTGAGAGACAGGCCAAATTTACTTACAGGGAGCTGCTCCCCTCTGGTGCCCACCTTCCCCGGCCCACCCAGGATCTATGACCCCAGAACCCCCCAAGGAATGGGCATGGGTGGCAGCCTTCCAGCATTGATTAATCATCAGATTTGCCGTGAATCGGGGAGCAAGGGCCAGCCTGGTGGGGAGACCCATGGCTTGAGGCCACGGTGGGAGAGGTGGCCAAGGATAGAGCCAGAACGGAAGAGGGGTGGACCTCAGTGCTAGGATTTGTCTCAGCAGGTCTTGGGCAATGGAAAAGCATTTTGTATACATAAAGGACCACCCAAATGTTAAGGGGCGTTATTCTGTAACTGTTATGACTTTCCATTCAAAAACCACAGTTGTTTAGTATCCATGCAACAGGCAACACAGCAAAGAAAGCCTGAGCTCTGGGTGTGCCCCGCCTCTGTGGCTGACACACGTGTGACCCCAGGGAAGTATCAAAGCCCCCCTTTCAGAGCCTGACCTGTCCCTCTGTGAAGTCCCAGGACAACAGGGTCTTTGATGAACAGACGGTGACAACATAAAACGTCTGGCCCGTAGCAGAGACAGTCAGCCGAGTCTGTGGTCCCCTCTCTCTGGGGAAGACACAAGGTACTTTTTCCACACAGAAATGGAACTTCCTAATATTGGAAAACAAGACTGACCCCAGAGAAGGCATCACTAGTAAGTGATTTTCACAGCATCTTTTCTCTCCTTCAAGACCACGCAGAAAAAAAAAAAAAAAAAAGACCACGCAGAGAGGGACTATTTATTTCAGCATGGTTCAGACACCAGTGGGAGTTGTTCACAAAAAGTGGCGTCTAGGGATGTTTTCCATACGTGGGGCACTTTTGTTGACTATCCTGTCTCAGTGGACTCCGCCCAGCAGGAACCTCCAGGCGTGTGTTGAAAGGGCAGAAGGAGCTTGCCAGGGAAGCCCAGCGCGCTGGGAGCCTCAGTGCCAGGCTTTATGTGTCAGCTGGAAGGCTTTCCCAGGCGATTACTGACCACAGCAGACAACCCCACTGGCCCAGGAAGGAGGAGGGGTGTCCCGGGACGGAGGGAGCTCCACTCTCACGTCCCATGAACACAGCCAGCGCGCCCATGGCTTCTCACATGTCCCCTGGCCTGGGCTGCTCCCTAGCCTCCAGGCGGCTGGCCTGGGAGCTGAGAAGCCTCTTTGCGAAATCACCCACACCCTAGAGGCCCAGGCAGGTGTTTGTCACATGTGGGGATGGGAGTGTGCGGAGGTGGCATGGGTTTATTATTTCAAGATCATTCTGATTGGCTTCCCTCTGTGCCCTGACCTGCTTCAGTTGTGCTAACGACACCACCTCATGGACAGACCTACTCACTACAGATGACGTGGGGTTTTCCGCGCCCCCCCCCACCCCGCCCCCATCAGTATTCTCTGGGAAAATGAACTCTTCTCCAGACATCCACAGCAACTGACTAGGCCTGTGGGAATATGAGGGAAGTTGGGAGCTCCAGGAACTTCAGCGCCAGCATTTCTATATTATCTGGAAGCTTCCTGTGGGGGTCAGGGGCCACAGAGGACAACCCAAGGAGGAGCAAAAGGAACAGCTCGGGGAAGAGCAGCCCAGGAAAAATATCCATAGGGAGTGCGAGTGTATGAGACCCACAGTCCCAGAGATGATGCATATGGATAGAGAGAGAGTGCTAGGGACTTCCCAGGTGACTCAGGGGTAAGGAATCCACCTGCCAATGCAGGAGACATGGGTTTGATCCCTGGGTCAGGAAGATCCCCTGGAGAAGGAAGTGGCAACCCACTCCAGTATTCTTGTCTGGGAAATTCCATGGACAGAGGAGCCTGGCAGGCTACAGTGCATGGGTTCGCAAAGAGTCAGACACCGCTGAGTGAGCGACTAAAAACAACAACAAATAGATAGATACCTTAGGACTCGTAACTAATGTGAAGGAAGAGAATAGGTTGGTATCCTCATCTGATGAGTGAGGTTGGTCTCACTGATCCTGATGTTTCCTTTCAGGGTCAGCAATCTCTCATGCTCAATGAAAAAAACTATGAAAAGTTTGAATTAACTTTAGCAATCCTAGTTGAGTTGTTAAAACAACGACACAGAGAATCCCAAACAGTGGAAGATCAAAAAAAAAATTGTGTTTGATTCAGAAATGCAGATGGGCCATTCTTTGTGTCTTATCAAAATATTGATTGTTTTGCAGAGAACTAAGCAGGTCCTGGGAAATGAATAATTCATATTAATAGCAGTTTGCATTATATGATCTCTAATGGTCAGCAGAGGATGGAGTGTGTGCTTGAGAGATATAGATCCATTCACTGGTTTGACGACTATCTATTGAGAGTCTGCACCCAGCCCTCACCCTGGGAGAGTGGATATATTCTGCCTATGCATCCGCGCATGCTAAGTTGTTTCAGTTGTGTCCGACGCTTCGTGACCCTATGGACTGTAGCCCGCCGGGCTCCTCTGTCCCTAGGATTCTCCAGGCAGGAATACTGGAGTGGATTGTCATGCCCTCCTCCAGAGGATCTTCCTGACCCAGGGATTGAACCCATGTCTCTTATGTCTCCTGATTTGACAGGCAGGTTCTTTACCACTAGCGCCACCTGGGAAACCCATTTTGCTCATGGGGGTATCCTAAAATGCAGATTCCGATTTAGTAGGTCTAGGGTGGAGCCCAGCAATTTTTAAAGGCTCCCAGGTGAAATCAGACACGTGTGTGCAGTAAGATGGGTATCTTATAAGATTGTCTGCTGGTTGTTGGAGGAGGGATCCAGATCTCAAAGGCAGTGCAGTTCGAAGGTTGGGGACAGTCCAAATGTTAGAAAGGAAGGCATAGCTTTCTTAGAAGACGAGGGTCAGACCGTCTGAGGATAGAATGTTGCTGTCATTTAAATGTTTGTAGATAATTGAGAATTAACAGTTAGGGGAAAGGGAGGGAGGGTAAAGGAGTTCTCTCCAGGCAACAGGACCCAGTCTTTGTGATGTCAGCGGGTCTATTAACATGCAGCAATGGTTCTGAAACACAGAGACTCTCATCTCAAGGCTCTGGTCTGTCCATCCTTCGAATTGAGGTTTGCCTTTGACTTAATGGAACAATTTTCTTCTGGTGCCACAACAGCCATTTCATTCCAAGATGGATTGCAATGTGAACTGATCGTTTTCCCATTTTGTGTCCCAAACCGCAGCACAATTAGTTTCTAAATAAATGCCAGTGGCTTCTGGGGGAGGCTCTGATTGTGAGGCTGGAATAACAGTGGGCAGCCACAGAGCGGGTCCTCACTGGCTGGTCCCTACCAGGGCTAAGAGGTCCTGACGCCCCCATCCTACTTACATACCCTGGATTTCCTAAGAGGCATCCACGCTGATGAGCCCTTATTGAACATTTTGGTCACAAAGTGGTTTCGGGGACAGTAAGAAGATGGAGTTTGTTTGGAAAGTCAATGTATGTTTTAAGGTAAACACAGATAGCCAAAAACAGTTGTGTCTGCTTCCCGGAACTCCCTATCCTGTGTCCTGACAGACTCCGATTGCATGGGGAGATGACTCCCACCATGCCCCACGCTCTGATGTGAGTGAGGACAGATGTTATGGTTTGAAACGTGTCCCCAGCCTTCCAAATTCATATGTCAAAGTCCTAACCCCTAGTCCCTCAGTATGTGACCTTGTTTAGAAATAGGGTCATTGCAGATGTAATAAGATGAGAGATCATCCTGGAGGAGTGCTCAGTCGCTCAGTTGTGTCCAACTCTCTGTGACCCCATGGACTGTAGGCCGCCAGGCTCCTCTGTCCATGCGATTTCCCAGGCAAGAATCCTGGAGTGGGTTGCCATTTTCTCCTCCAGCATAGTGGAGGAGGGTGAACCCTAATCTAATATGAGTGATGTCCTTACAAAGGGGGAAATCTGTAAAGATGGAGGCACAGACTGAGCTGATGCTTCTATTGGCTTGGCCAAAAAGTTTGTTCAGGTTTTCTATTACAACAAAATCCCAAACAAACTTTTTGGTCAACTCAATACAAACCAAGGTGGCCAGCAGACTCCAGCAACCCGGGGAGAGACATGAACACACGTCCCCTTGTAGACCTCAGCAGGACCCAACCCTGCCCACACCTTGACCTCTGGCTTCTAGTCTCTAGAACTGTGAAACAATACACTTCTGTTGTTTAAGCCCCTTGGTTTGTGGACTCTCTCAGAGCAGCCCTAGGATACTAATACAATAGACTGAAATAGAGTTAGGCACCCATAATATTAAATATTTTTCTGTATATGTCCTTGGAAAAATCATTTAATCGCTATAAAAAGTGAAAGTTGGAGCAAGTGGTTAATGAAATTCCTTGCATTCTGTGAAGGTGAAGCCTTCTGTGATTCTCAGAGATTGTGATGTATTGATCAACCAAGGGTCATTTTGTTGATCACATCGGGCAAGTGAGGGCTGAGAAACAACACCCACATCCACAGGAGGCTGAGGACAGGTGGAGGAGATGGAGTTCAAACTACCAGGTAACCAGGCAGAACCTCAACCCTGTGTGGCCTCAGATACTAAACAGAGACAGGATGCTGCCAGGGAGGACAGGGCCCCTGGAGCAGAGGGTAGTCTTGGCAGGGGGCTTAGGACAACCCCAAGGGGCTGCTCCTCCTGCAGGCAGCGTGGCTGAGAAGCAGTGGGTAGGAGTCAGACTGAGACCGCTGGCCTGAGTTTCCATCCCCCCGGGTAAGCAGTTAGCACCGAGGCAGGCAGGTTGAGTGACTGTTCTGGAATATTTGTTGAAGGAGACCCTTGGTAAGCTGGTGGGTAGGAGCCCAGAGTCATTGTAGCTTGGGTATGAAAGGAAATGTGACTTCACATTGCGGTCACTGGTAGGAGGCACGTGGGCATTGGGGTGACATGTCCTGTGAGCAGGACAGAGCAGGGGCCAGTCCATGCTGCTCATTAGTGATTTCCCTAGTCAGGGCCCTGTGCCTTGTAAACCATCAATTCATTGCATCAAAGAAGCACGATGAAATAGGAATTTGTTCCAGGAATGTGGGAAACAATTAGCCAATTTAGTCTTTAGGGCCATGTTACCCTTCTAGACTCAACTTTAATTAGCTGCTTATTTGAATTAAGTAATTAATCACTACATTGATTCTATTTAGTGCATGTTGGCAAAGGATAATGTGTATGACCACAAAGGTTAGCTTAGCAATTCAAGAATTTGAGTAGGAGAGGCAGAGTTAAACATCCCCATGTTATCAGTCACCAAATCTCAACCAGCTTTCTGATATGTGTCAAGTTCTGTGCTGGATGCTTGTAATCAATGTTCAGGGTCATGTAGAAAGTGGCCAGTGATTATTCTTCAAAACAGTGCAGTAAGCAGAACCCCCATGCTCCCTGAAAAGCCTCTGTTTTCTCTCTCTGTTTTTGTACACATGGTTTTTCTCTCCCAGAAATGCCCCATCTTATAAAATCTTTCCTCAAGGCTTCTCTCTCCAATGACTTTATCCACCTATCACCTCTGGATCTGCCGAATGTGAGTACTTCCTCCTTTGCATACCCATCACTCATCACCAGTGTCTTCCGGAACTAACATGCAATCTTGTATTCTAGTTCACCACCATTTGCCTCATCTCTTTTACTAAATTATATGTTCCCTGGTGTGGTGGGTTGAATATTATCTACCTTTCAGAATTCCTGTCCATCTGAAACCTCAGAATGTGAACTGATTTGTCAAGAGGGTCTTTGCAGATATAATTCGTTAAGGATCTTGAGATGAAATTAAGCTGGCTTTAAAGGAAGGCCCTAAATCCAATGACCAGTATCTTTATAAGAGAAAGGAGAGGGAGTTAACCATCACAGCAAGACACAGAGTGAAGATGACCTGGGAAGACGGAGGCAGAGATCAGCCACAAGCCAAGGAAAGCCAGGAGCCACCGGAGGCTGAACTCCTCAGAAGCAAGGAAGACTCAACTTCTCCTTGGACATTTGGAGTAAAGATGCTGACACCTTCCTTCCAGACTTCTGGTCTCCAGCACTGTGAGAAAAGAAATTTCTATTACCACCACATTTGTGGTAATTTGCTATGGCAGCCCAGGGAATTAATATACCTGAGTATAAGGTGATGATGCAAAGGTAATTCATTTGCATGATGGGTACCACATTATTATTCTGAGTCACAAGTGAAAGTGAAAGGTGCTCAGTCATGTCCGACTCTTTGTGACCCCATGGATTATACAATCCATGGAATTATTCAGGCCAGAATACCAGAGTGAGTAGCTCTTCTCTTCTCCAGGGGATCTTCCCAACCCAGAGATTGAACCCAGGTCTCCTGCATTGTGGGCAGATCCTTTACTAGCTGAGCCATAAGGGAAACCGATTGTTAGTCACAAACCATGAGCAAATCACTATTTCAATTGGTGTTGATAATAAATTATTACATCAACGGCTCTAGACTTTTAGAGTAATGCTTTCCCCACCGAGGTCCCTCAAGAACAAGAAAAAACAAAAGCCCAGCAAGATTTCAGACCAGAACCTGTCAGCACAGGGCTATTCCTTTGACATCTTGCTTCAATGTCATTTCCTGGCATTGAGAGTTATTTAACGCTTACATGGTGATATCTGATCTTTCCTTCTATTGTTCCCCAGTGGCTACCAGACCTCTCTCGTTCAAACACAAGCTGGTGTGAAGCTAAAGAGAAGGCAGGGACGCTGCAGGGCACCACACAGCTGTGCTTTCTAGTATTTGCCCAAATGGCTTCCTAGGGTAACAGTGATCACTAAAGCGCTCTGTTTTGAGTAAGCAACCTCTATTTTAACCACAGATGGCTTTGAGCATTGTGGCCCTCTAAGTGATTCTAGAATGGCACATCCCTTCTCAGCCCGGGCATCCCAGTGTGGGAGTGTGCACTCACCAAGCACGGATTACTGGTGTTTTGTTGGCAAGGATGAGGCAGTTGCTCTCAGGGTGGGCTGGGAATGCAGCCACGATGCATTTATAAAGCAGACCTCTGCGCTTAAGGCAGAGAGTAACATGCATTGCTTCCTGGAAAACTGGACTCCATAGCTGAATCTGGGTCTGTTGCCCAGTGCCATGCTGTCCTTGGTGGAGGGAAGCAGAGTGCTCCATCATAGGCATTATCAGGTCTTGGGTGGTCCCTATTTTTTAAAAATCCTGTGCTTTGTGGTTTGAAAAGAGAGCAGAAATAGTCTATCCCTTTAAATGAATCATCTCAGACACACAGCCCTGCACCAATGTATCCACATTGATGTGTGTAGTATGCCTGCTTCCATCTCCACCCACCTATCTCCTCTTGACCTCTTATAGCAGAGCAACTCAGGAGAAAGGAAGAGACTGATGAAGGAACCAGCTCTCCCACATCAAGTCCCTGCGACCTCTTGAGTGTCTACTGCCAGAATGAGAAGCTAACTCTGGGTGAAAGAAGGCAGCCCCAGCTGAGTAGGGGAATCATTCTAAAACCCAGCCTTGTCCATGTTATCTTGGGGGGTAGGAGAGGGGATCGGCACTCAGTTGCCATAGCAGATGCAAGTCCAAAGGGACTCCCCTACTTTTGGTGCTCACTCAAGGGAACATCCCACTTGGCAAGTCACCCAGTGCCTGCTGTCCCTCCAGGGGCCATATCATACGTGGTATGTCTCACGAGGGGTAAGATTCATGCCAACTGATGAAATCACCAGCCACCCAGAGCTGTTAAAAGACTATTGATGTCAAGCTGTTAGTGGCCACCTTCCCATTGTCCAATCCAATTAAAATTAGCCTTTATTCTCACACATGGAAACTCAAAAGAGTGTCCACAGGAGTAGTTCTCATCGTATGACTCACTCACAAGCAGTGGTCTCTGAGGGCTCTGCAGATGACCACAGCCTGATTTCTCATAGGGCAGGGAGACTGGCTCATCTTTCTGTATCTTCAAAAGCTTTCTTACTCCAGGATCGTCCCCACGGACATGTACATCTGACTTGACACAGCTCATCTTCAAAACAAAAGCAAACAAATGCTCCCTTGACCTACATTCCCACACAACCCTGGTGCATGGCTGTTTCTCCTTAGAGTGCATGTGGGCATGTACGCTAAGTCACTCCAGTCATGTCTGCCTCTTTTCCAGCCCATGGACTGTAACCCGCCAGGCTCCTCTGTCCGTGGGATTCTCCAGGCAAGGACACTGGAGTGGGATGTCATGCCCTCCTCCTAGGGGATCTTCTTGACCCAGGGATTGAACTGTCGTGTCTTATGTTTCCCACATTGGCAGGCAGGTTCTTTACTGCTAGCGCCACCTGGAAAGCCCCTCTCCTTAAAGTAAACCTCCTCAAACATTGTGTGTTATCACTGTCTCTATCTTCTCAGCCTCCATTCTCTCCCAACTCTTCATTCCCAACTCTATCAGAGGGGAACCACTGACTTCCACTTACTTAATCCAGAGACCAGTTCTCCATTCCGTCTTACAAAACTTCTGAGCAGTATTGTCATGGTCGACCCTCCCACCTTCTTAAAACTTTTTCTTCCCTAGGGTCCTAGGAGACCATGTTTTCTTGGTTTTCTTCCTACCTACCATACTGTTTCTTTTTCTTTTTTTTTTTTTCATTCTCATCTGCCCAACATTTTAATGTTAGATTCCCCTGGAATGGAATCTTCAGAGTTTTTCTCTTGTCTTCCCTTCCTTTTCCTTCTCTTCTCTTCCCTTTGTTCTTCTCCTCTCCCATCTCTCCACCCCTCCTCTCCACTCTTTCTCCAGGTAATCTCTTTCAGTCTCATACCACCTACATATTCATGGCTCCTAACTCTGTCTTTCCAGTCCTCATCTTTCCCCTAAGGAAGCCGTCTCCATGACATCTCTGCTTGGACTTCTAACACCTCAAATTGCAAGTCTTGACATCCCTCCAAAGCCTATTTCTCCCCTGGGATTCTCGTGGAGGCAAATGACCCCATCATCTACCCAGTTGCTCAGGTTAAAACTTAAGAATCATTTATCTTTTATTCCTTTTTCCCCCCTAGTTGTTATCTCACATTCAATACCATAGTCCTATTAGCTCTAACTTTAGAATATATCCCAGAATCTAATTACCTCACCACATCCTTTGCTACAGCCCTCATCCGTCATCATCTCCTGCCTAGCCCACAGCAATAACTCCTCTCCCTGTGTGTCCGACTTCCCCTACTGTACTGCCTTCTCTACCCAACAGGCCAAATAACCTCTTAAGAGTGTAAATCTGCTACTTTACCCTCTTGCTTAAATCTTGTTAACGGTGTCTAAACACATAACAGAGTAAAATTTAGGCCGCTTGCCATGTGTGTAATCTGAGCCCTGTCTACATGGTCTGACCAGGTCCTCCTTGCCTCCATTCTCATCCTGTTTATTAGGCTCAGTTACACTAACCTTCTTTCTAGACCTCAGACACCCCTCACTTGTTCCTGCAACAATGTCTGCATTTGCTGTTCCTTCTGCCAGGAATGCTTTTCCCCCGACCTTGGCATAATTAGCCTTGCACCTTTTAATTCTCAGCTTTATTGTCATCTCTTAAGAGAGAACTTCCCCAACTTCAGTTTAAAGCAGCTTCCAAACCTCTTCATTCTCTACCTTGTTACACTATTTTCCTGCATGTCGATGAACACTCTTTTCTTGAAATGATCTTTTTATTGATTTATAGTTTATTTTTGTCTTCCTACACTGGATTATAAAACAGCAATCTTGTCTGTCTTGTCCACTGCTACTTTCCTAACTTATACTAAAGCGGAGCTCATATCATATGTTCAATAAATATTTGTTATATAAGGAAATGCTCAATAAATTCTCTAGTGTGTTCCTGATTCTGGTTTGAAGCAACACAGCTTCTAAACCTGGCAGCACAGAAGAATTACCTAGACACATTTTTAATAATTCAGACTCTTGGGCCCCATTCCAGGATCTATTGATGTGCCACTGAGAGTATCCTGGTCTTTCCATTCACTCTGATGAAAAGTCTCGAATTGGCAAAGGCAACGTCAGGGGGTTAAGATTCAGGCTAATGTAATTTGCGTTAAGCGGTCATATGAGTCCTTTGTTCCACCAGAGTAAAAAACCTTTAGAAACCACTAGATTGCAGTTGCGGGTGGGGTGGAGAGAGACGAGAAGTTGGACTCTGTGGTGTGGGTCTATCTGGCTGTTGAGAGTAGAGATCCAGTTTTACCGCTTTGGGAGCTGAGTGATTCTGTGAATTCCCAGGATACCTCTTCATTCAGGGGAAACCCTTTACTTTACACGTCCTTTACATGTCCTTCAGCTTCATGACCAAGAATCTGCTATTCAATATAGTAGCCATGATTTAAATTTGAATGAATTAAAATTAAGGTATTTGGACCAAATTTATTAAAATTAAGATAAGACAGAATGAAGAATTCCATTCTTCAGACTCGCTGGTCACATTCTAAGCACTCACTCCCTGCCTGGGCTACAGCCTACAGTTGTGACAGTGTGTTTCCATCAGTGTAGAAAGTTCTGTGGGTCAGTGCTGGTCTGAAAAATGGGCTCCTGGGACATTTAGGGCATCCACCTGCTGTTGTGATTGCTTTAAATGCCATTCTTGTCAGTCATACACAGAAGTAAGCTATACCCTGGTTAAGGGATGGGTCTCGTGAGGTCTGGGAATTTCAGTTGAGCAGGTGAGAAGCTGATGAAAATGGTTTGTAAAAACACATGTCAGCAGACTGGCCCAGACACAGAGGGGATGCACATTTTCACAGAAATACCTTTGTTGCATCCAAGCACATGGAGAAAGCACATCTCTGAGATGGGGAGGACGCTTTCCTTAGCTTGTTCTCCTTGAACTCTGAGTCCAAGGTCACTCATGGGAACATCAGCAGAATTTGTTAGGTAACTGATTCTCAGGCTTACATGTTCTATCCCCAGTGAGAGGATCAGCCACTCTGAGGCAGGGGAAATTACTTGTACTCTTTATCTCCTCCTCAGCATTTCACAGAGATGATAAACACTAGGACTTAGTCTAACTCAGACTAGAATGAGCTCTGTACATGCCTCTTTTTGTTTGCTCATGAGGTTCTCAAGGGCAAGGATTACATCTTAATCCCTCCTCTGCAGCAACTGACACTATGCATGACGCATAATTGTTTCTATACAAATATTCACTAGATTGGATGGATAGGTGACTGGATGGATGGATGGATGGATGGATGGATGGATGGACTCTGAGCCACACTGATGGAAGAGTCCACATGGTAAAAAAATGATAATTTTGTGATATTATCATTTCTAACACATCATTTCTCTTCTCAGGACTTCAGAGGAATTCAGTACTATTCTCTCTTCTGAAGATGAAGAGACATAATCTTGTAAGTCAACAGTGAGTAGATGAATGAGAAGCTTTTCCAATGTCATCAGAACATCCTCATGGAACTTCACGGGAAAAGCCATTTCCTTTTCTTCTCTCTCTCTGATAGAAAGTCCAGCTAAGGGAAGAACAGACTTAGCTCAAAAAGAAAACATGGAAGTAGGGCACTTTGACAAAAAATTGCATATGTACCTTGTGAAACATTCACATTCCCAGAGCATCTTGGGTTACTCTCTTAAGAACTCAATTTTGAGAGCTTATTATAACTTTTAGACTCCTCTATCCCCCACATCTTGTCTCGGAGAGAGAGATTGCATGTTGCGTAGCAGTGATGCACAAGAGATCACAAAATCAGGCAAAGGCCAGCTCTGAGCCACCTAGCATAGGAGACAAGCTTGTCAGGGGCACATTCCTTGTCTCCTTGATGCTCATGACCATGAGGGTTGGGAGAGCAATGGGAACCGCAACACTGCTTATTTAAGACAACGTGAGTAGACTGGTCCCCCCTTCTAATATACTTTTTCATGATAAATTATCAATTCTATAAGTATTGTTCGCTTTTCTTTTTTTGTAATTCTTTTCTGGCTATAAAAATAACCCACATTAATTATAGAAATATAGGAAGGTATAAAGAAAGCTAAAAATACTTGTAACCCTCCTATCCTGAGTTTCTGCTGCATATATTTTAATGTGTTTCCTTCTTATCCTTTTCCTATGCATATGCAATATAAATAGGTATGGTTATATCTTTCTTTGAATAATGAGAATCATGGTCACACCTTGCTATTTGATTTTTGTATTTGACAATGTATTATTATGAGTACATCTCCATGCCATTCAACATTTCTCAAAGCAGTTATATATAGGTAAAAAAAACTTTCTCTGGGGAGAAGGGGTAGTTAGGGAGTTTGGGATGGACATGTACACACTGCTGTATTTAAAATGGCAAACCAGCAAGGAGCACAGGGAACTCTGCTCAGTGTTATGTGGCAACCTGGATGGGAGGGGAGTTTGGGGGAGAATGGATACATGTGTATGTATGGCTGAGTCCCTTTGCTGTCCATCTGAAACTGTCACAACACTGTTTATTTGCTATATCCAACAGAAAATAAAAAGTTAAAAACCATCCTTCTCCCCTCCTACAAGATTTATAGGCTGTAAGTATTATTTAGAGGAAATGTTATAGTTTTAAATTATTGTATTAAGAAAGAAGAAAGGCTAAAAATTCATGAGTTAAACATTAATTTAAGAAGTCAAGAGGAGTAGCAGAATTAACAAAGATCCAAACAGGAAACTAAAGTCATGAATGCAGGAATGTTTCAGATCTGCCTGTTGTATCTTTTTTCATTCTGTACTTTGGACTCTGATCCTTATATTTTAGATATGTCTCTTCTAAAAGAGCACTTAACTAGATATTTTAAATCTAGTCTGACATCTTTGACTTTTAACTGAGGCATTTAGTCTATTTTCATTTCAGTGTAATCACTGAAATGTTTTATCTAGATCAATTTTGTGTTTTGTAATTATCCCACTTTATCTATAGCTCTTTTTTTTTTTTTTTGCCTCTTTTGGACTCATCCCTTTTCATTTTTCTCTAGTACTTTGAAAGTAATATATCTAATTCTCTTCTCCTAAAGCTTATCCTAATAAGCAAACTTATCATATTCTAAATGTAATTAATGTTTCCTTCCTTCCATACATTACAAAAAATTTTAAACACTTTAATCCTATTACCCCTTCCAATTTACATACTCTTGTTGCTGTGTATTTTATTTCTATCTTTCTTTTACCCACAGAAGTTTGTTGTTGTTTTCTGCAGTGCTTTTTGGATTTATCCCTATATTTGCCACTTTCTGGGCCTATTATGCCATCTTTCATCTCGGTCTTTCCACTGAGATTATTTCCTCTGCCTCAGCCAAGCCTTTAGAATTTTCTTTAATCAGTTTATTTTTCCTTTCCTCAAAATGTTTTTACTTGACTCTTATTTTCAAAAGGTATCTTCACTGCACATATACTTTTGGGTTGGTGGTTATTTTCTCTCAGCATATTAAAAATATTTTCCCACTATCATCTAGCTTCTGTGATGGCTCTTATGAAATCAGTTGCAAATGTGTCGTTTCTTTGTAAATAACTTATCTATCTTCTTTGCCTGATTTTTAGGTCCTCTCTGGCTTTAGTGTTCTGAGGTTTTAGTATTGTATATATGGGCATGCATTTCTTTCTCTTTTTTCTTATTTTAAAAATCCTGCTGGGTTCCTTGGGATGCCTGTATCTGAGGACTGGAGTCTTTCATCAATTCTGATTACTGCTTTTTTATCTCTCTGGACTGTGTAAAAAGTACACTGCTGGTCTGCCTTCCAGTTTTCTAATTCTTTCTTCAGCTATGCTAATCTTCTCTTAAACCACCCTTTGAGGCTTGCAAAAAATGTTTAGTTATGACATTTTTCGTTTCTAGAAGTTCTAGTTGGATCTTTTCTCAAATCTGCTTGATAGCTTTTATATATTTTTTGTTCCTCACTTATACTTAAAGGACATGTAGTGGGCTGAATTGTGTCCCCTCAAAATTCATATACTGAGATCCTAAATGCCAGTACCTCAGCATGTGACTGTATTTGGAGACAGGGCTTTTCAAGAGGTAATTAAAGTTAAAGGAGGTCATTGGGATGGGTCCTAATCCAATATGAGTTTTATGAAGAGATATGGTGTCCTTTTAAGAGATTAAGACACAGGACAGACACACACAAAGGAAAGACATTGTGAGGACAAAGAGAGAAAACAGCCATCTGCAAGCCACCCAGAGACACCTCAGAAAGAATCACCTCAGCCAGTATCTTGACCTTGATCTTGGACTTACAGCCTCTAGAACCGTGAGAAAGTAAATCTCCATTCTTTAAGCCACACAGTCTGTGGAACACAGTTATGGCAGCCCTAGCAAATTCGCACAGACCCCTATAGCTTCTTTTTTCCTTTGAATCAAGTTAAAAATGCCTGTTTTATATTCCTTGGCTGATAAATCAATATCTGAAATTTTTGGAAGCTGCATCTCTGGTCTGTTTTTTCAGCTATATTATGCTTCACTTCAGTTCAGTTCAGTCGCTCAGTCATGTCTGACTCTTTGTGACCCCATGAACCGCAGTACGCCAGGCCTCCCTGTCCATCACAACTCCTGGAGTTTACCCAAACTCATGTCCATTGAGTCGGTGATGCCATCTAACCATCTCATCCTCTGTCGTTCCCTTCTCCTCCTGCCTTCAATCTTTCCCAACATCAGAGTCTTTTCCAATGAGTCGGCTCTTCTCATCAGGTGGCCAAAATATTGGAGTTTCAGCTTCAACATCAGTCCTTTCAAAGAACACCCAGGACTGATCTCTTTTAGGATGGACTGGTTGGATCTCCTTGCAGTCCAAAGGACTCTCAAGAGTCTTCTCCAACACCACAGTTCAAAAGCATCAATTCTTCGGTGCTCAGCTTTCTTTATAGTCCCAACTCTCACATCCATACAGGACCACTGGAAAAACCATAGGCTTGACTAGACGGACCTTTGTTGGCAAAGTGACATCTCTGCTTTTTAATATGCTGTCTAGGTTGGTCATAACTTTCCTTCCAAGGAGTAAGCGTCTTTAATTTCATGGCTGCAATCACCATCCGCAGTGATTTTGGAGCCCCAAAAAATAAAGTCAGCCACTGTTTCCACTGTTTCCCCATCTATTTGCCATGAAGTGATGGGACTGGATGCCATGATCTTAGTTTTCTGAATGTTGAGCTTTAAGCAAACTTTTTCACTCTCCTCTTTCACTTTCATCAAGAGGATTTTTAGTTCCTCTTCACTCTCTGCCGTAAGGGTGGTGTCATCTGCATATTTGAGGTTATTGATATTTCTCCCGGCAATCTTGATTCCAGCTTGTGCTTCTTCCAGCCCAGCGTTTCTCATGATGTACTCTGCATATAAGTTAAATGAGCAGGGTGATAATAGACAGCCTTAATGTGCTCCTTTTCCTATTTGGAACCAGTCTGTTGTTCCGTGTCCTGTTCTAACTGTTGCTTCCTGACCTGCATACAGGTTTCTCAAGAGGCACATCAGGTGGTCTGGTATTCCCATCTCTTTCAGAATTTTTGATCCGCACAGTCAAAGTCTTTGGCATAGTCAATAAAGCAGAAATAGATGTTTTTCTGGAACTCTCTATTATGCTTAGGGACCTGCCATCATTGTGGATTTTGTGATCTGTGCTGATGAGCTCATATTTTTCGAAAGCTTCATCTGTGGCAATTCTATGAGGCAAATCTGAGAGGATTCGCTTTTTCCATAGTGCCATGAGCCCAGGACCACTTCCAACTCAGCAGCTCTCTATATTAATTCTCCACTTGAACTTTTGGGACTATCCAGTCAATGTGGATTGAAGTTGGAAAATAATATAATGGCTTTGTGCTTATGAATAATCAAGGCAGAGAGTTTGTTCCTTTACCCAAGTACTGAGGTTGGATAAAGGCAGTTTGCCTTGCTGTCTGGGTGGCGGTGGAGAGGGACAGCAAATATCCGATCCATGTCTCTTCACTGTGTGAAGCTCTTCTACCAGATCCCATACTTTGGGAGGTCCCGAGGTTTTTCCTTTCTTTCCTTTTTTTGGCCGCACAGACTGTGCAGCATGCAGGACCTTAGTTCCCCAACCAGGGATCAAATCTATGCCCCCAGCCATGGAAGCTCAGAGTTATAACCATCGGATATCAAGGGAAGTCCCCGTAGGCTTCTTCTTCATGTGACCTCACCACTGGAGTTTGACAAACGCACTTAGGATGAAAGTCAGCTTTAGGGTTGCAAAGATAGTTCCAGAAGGAGAGGTTGTTTTTAGCCCAGAACCTTTGTCTGTTCTCTAAAAAGATAAGGCTAGCTTGTGCTGGGAAAATTTAATGCTGCTTTCACCTCCATCTGCTGCTTTCCTGACCAGCTCCGGGAATCTTGCCTCTTATTAAGAGCTGGGTCTAAAAGGCAAGCATTTTCTGGAAGTCAGTTCTAGCTTGCCCGGCCACTGTTGTCAAGTCCTGGTCCGTGCCCTGACTGTGCTGTGCATGAGCCCCCACCCTCCGCACACACACACACACACACACACAAACACACACGCACACACAAACACACGCGCGCACACAAACACGCACACACAAACACACACACACACAAACACATGGACACACACAAACACACGCACACACCCACAAACACGCGCACACACGCACACGTGCACACACAAACACACACACACGCACACAAACACACAAATACACACACGCATGCACACACACGCACACAATCACAGAGTGCTTTAGAGATCATGAATTCTCACCAGCACCTCTCCAATCAATTTTTCTCCATTTCCTACCTGCTTCTTTGAAAAAAAGTCAATAAAAGAGCCATCTGTCTTGGGAGATATCTTGGTGACACTGTGCTCTTTCAGAAAGGGCTAGCAAGAGAGGCTAAATTCAAAGACAAAGTGAAAGTGAAAGTCACTCAGTCATATCCAACTCTTTGTGAGCCCATGAACTATATACTCCCTGGAATTCTCTAGGCCAGAATATTGGAGCAGGTAGCCTTTCCCTTCTCCAGGGGATCTTCCCAACCCAGAGATTGAATCCAGGTCTCCCACATTGCAGGTGGAATCTTTACCAGCTGAATCACAGGGAAGCCCAAGAATACTGAAGTGGGTAGCCTATCCCTTCTCCAGCAGATCTTCCCAATCCAGGAATTGAACCAGGGTCTCCTGCATTACAGGTGGATTCTTTACCAGCTGAACTTATCAGGGAATTCAAAGACACGACATCCCCAAAACTGTATGAAGACAGGGCTAAGGTTCTTGCATCCGCTGCATCCACTCAAGGACAACCTGCCAACTCTTATTCCAACAAGACTTTTTTTTTTTTTGGCTGTATTGTACAGCATGAGGGATCTTAGTTTGATCAGGGATCAAACCTGTGCCCTCTGTGTTGGAACCATGGGGTCTTAACCACTGGACCATCAGGGAAGACCCAGAGGGAATTTTTTTTTTTTAAGCTTAAGCCAGTGTATGACTTGGGTCTCTGACTGGAAGGCTTTTTGAATCATCAGAACACAAGGCAAGTGACTGAAGAGTGTCTACACACTCTCTTGGCACTGCCTTTGGTTTCCCCGAGTGCAGAGTTGGACTCAGCCTCCAAGCTCTGTCTGGAACCTCAGGGCATCCAGCATAGGATGACAGAGGCCACTGACACAGAGCAAAACTCTGCCTGAGAGACACTCTACTTCATCTGACGATTCTCCAGTTGTAGGCAAAACCTCCAGGATGATTTAGGATTACTTCCTTTTTAATGAAAAATGTATTTTATTTCTTAAAAGAATGCATTTTATTAAATAGGTAGTAGGCTGATAGTTATAAACTTCTTCCACATCTTAATGCATTTGTTTTTCATCTTTATTGCTGGTCAGATAGCCATAACCACCTTTCCCTCAGGGATCAAGAAAGGGCTTGCTGTTACACAAAGGGAAATAATTTACAAGTTTTTAAGTGCATGTGACTTATTAATTTGCTTGCTAAATGCTAAAATACCATATTTATGATTAGTTTTTGAGTCTCTTTCTTTGGGGTTGATCTTGTTCAGGGAGCCATAGGAACTGCATGACCCCAGGACCAAGGGTCCCTCTTACTGGGCCTCGGAGTGGACCAATTTATGCAGGTTAAAGAAAAAAAAAAAATGTTCAGACAATGAGCTTATTGACATGTCTTCTGACCTTTCTCATTAGCTGTTGTTGCCAGGCCCCTGTAGAGAGCCTCGGGCAATAACAAGAGAAGCTAAGCACATTTTCAAATTCAAAGTCAGGCCTGCAAAGAGCTGGGAGTGTGGACTTTCTCCTTGGGCAAGGGCAAGACTTGGCCCTCTCATGTCATTACCAGCTCTGCCTTGTGCTTTAGCAGGATAAATCAGGCCAATAAACTCTGCTGTTTGATGGAAGGTAAAAGGCATAAAGGTGAATACTGTGTTGGAGAGGAAAGATCAGTTAATGCTTGGGAGATGCCTAAGTCAAAAGAATTCTTTTTCTATTCATGAATGTGGTCACTTGGAAATTAAGTTTCAGTTTACTATGAGTCTCATGGGTCTAAAAAGCTTTTCAAGTATTTGTCAACAGATTAACTACTGATATATACAATTTAAAAAACGGTGAAATAAAATTCTGGAATACACAGGAACTAATATTTATAACCCCCAAACCATTCTGAAGAATATTTGGCACTGATTGAACTAGAATGGGGCCTCCCTGGCGTCTCAGCAGAAAAGAATCCGCCTGCCATGCAGGAGACGCAGGTTTGATCAGGAATATCCCCTAGAGGAGGGCACAGCAACCCACTCCAGTATTCTTGCCTTGGGAATCCCATGAACAGAGGTGGGGAAACTGGTGGGCTACTGTCCATGGGGTTGCAAAAGAGTCGAGCAAGACACGACTGAGCATGCACACATGAACTAGAGCAGAAAGAACGGGGATGCCAACAACCAGAGCCGTGCTTGGCACAGGATAAACGCAGACTGAATGTATAATGAAGCATCAGCTCTCCAGATCTAAGCAGGATGCTAACATCTCTGAAAGTAAGTGAAAGAATTCTATAAAACCCAACCTGGGGTGCTATACTTGGAACAATTGAATTCCCAGAGAGGACACGGAGGAAAGAGGGACCGTTTTCTGTAGTGATATTCTAAAGTTTGTTGTTTCAGAATGGCAGGAGATGTATGGATAACATAGGATGGAATCTTTGAACCAGCCACCTGTGTGTTCTAAGACCTCCCTCCCTCAGCCCCTCTTACTGCAGAAGAGAGGAAAGCCCAAAACTTAAAGTAGGTAGATATTCAGAGCAGAGAGCCCAGTCCATTTGTGCAGAAAACCTAGACAATAATAATTAGGAATAAATTTAAAAGCTGTGCTTCATAACCTAAGGATATGATTAAAGGAATGCTCAGAGGAAAATTATCAAGTTTAAGCACTTAGCATTAATAAATAAAAAGTAATCACAATAATGCATTGATTATTCAGCTCAAGATGTCTGAAAAAGAGCCCAAGGTAATTACAGAAAGGAAGGCACAAGGAAAACATAATGTTGAGAGTTGAATAAATTAAAATTTAAAAAAAGATATTTGGCAGAAAAATAAATGAATCCAAAGCCTAATGCATTTAACTGAAATAGATAAACCATTATCCATTAGCTATTTTGGAGGGTGGATATCCCACCCTCCAAAAAATTGAGGGGCAAAATACAAATCCATAAAATTAGAGAGGAGAATGAGGAGATAGCACAAAGATGGAGGAAATTTTGAAAAAAAAAAAATGATGCTCAATTATAAGCAAACGCATATAAAAACCTAAGGAGTTACTATTAACATATATGAAGTTAAAAAATTGTCTAGATGCCAGATCCAGATAAATTCACAAGTGGATTATTTTAAATCTTTAAGAAGTAGGTCATTCTAACACTTTAAAACCCTTTCTAGAGTAAGCAAAGTACATGCTTCCAGTCCCTTCGTATAAAGCCAGTATAACTCTGATGCCAAAATTTGACATTGATGGTATATCATGCACACACAGAACTCACACATAGCAGATGAGTTCTACTAATACATCTCATGCAAGAATCTTAAATAAAATATTGATGCATTTTCTTTTTTGCATGACATACTTTCTAATAGCTCCTTGACCAGAGAGGAAAAAATAGCTCTAACAGAAAAGAAAGATTTAAATATTTCAGTGATACAAAAAGGTATTATGGGAAAACTGACTTTCGATCATGACCTTTGACTCCAAGGTCGGTGTTAGAACCAACAGGTGAAAGAATATTAAATCAGAATCGAGAGGCGGACTGCAGGTCGAGATTGCTCACAAACTCAGAATTACGCTCTGCTTTCTCCAATCAGAAGTTTCTTTGGAACAAAGTGAATGTTCTGGTTGGGTAAGTTCTTCCAAGAGGAGGCTGTGAGCCTGTGACCACATTTCCTCTTCCTGTTGTGTGATGGGGCAGCCTGGTGGGTGAGAGGGGCAGGGTGACTAGAGGGGAGGGAGGGAGATGGGTCCATTCTCCAGAAGAATAAAGATGGAGTTTGTGCAGGGGAAGAGGACTGACAGCAAAGAGACGAGCTGTGACAGCCTCGGGAGGCGCGTCCTGAGCAGCATCAGCCATAAGGAAAGGCGGTCATGGCTGGTGGTTGCTGACAAGACCTTCACTAGTAAGAGATTAGAGCTGAAGTCCTTTAACCGACTCCATGCAAGCTTAGCCGACTGTGCTCTCTTTAATCCTCTTAGGCAAACAAGCCCTTCTCACCAGGCCTTGGACAGCGGCTCGTGCCAATTCTAGCCTCAAATGCCGGCCAGCTTTGGAAATTAGACCAGTCTTCTGCAAGCCCTGGGGGGGAAGTACAAGCGCTGGTTTGTGAGGTGTGGAAAGCCAATCTACTTATGGCACAAGGCTTCCGGATAACCGCAGCCAAGTGCAGAGAGGAAAAAACAGCCTCCAAGGTAACCAGGGTGGAGCCGAGAAAGAACAAGGCTGCCACCCAACCTTGACTCTGCCTCTCCCGGGCTGGCCAGGCCCCTGAGGGGACATAAAAAGTGGTCCGGGCACAGGACCTGTGAGATCAGAGATTGAAACTGGCCTTTTGAGAGAACAGGACCAAAAAAAAGCCAGAAACATCTCGAAGATGGCTCATTTTCCCAGAGGGAGGCCCGTCACCTCCTGAGACACCGCAAGCTGCTGTTATTGTCACATTTCAGGAATGGATGGAAAGTGAGTCTGGGTCTGAGACAAGATTTTCAGTTGACAGGGTATGTGAAGATCTTCCTCTGAGTAATTTCTTTCCTAACTGGCTAGAAAAAGAAGGGACAGGGCTTCCCTGGTTGTCTAGTGGTTAACAATCCGCTTGCCAATTTGCCAATACAGGGACACAGGTTCAATCCTTGGCCCGGGAAGATTCCACATGCCGTGGAGCAACTAAGCCCATAGGCCACAACTACTGAGCACGTGCTCTGCAACAAGAGACGCCACCAAAATGAGAAGCCTGCGCACCAGAATGAAGGCACAGCACAAAAATCAATCAATAAATAAACCTTTAAAAAAAAGAAGGGATAAAGTTCAACTTTTAATTGAGTTAAGATCTCAAAGTCTGGGTGGGTCTATTTGGTTTAAGTATGCATTTATCACCCAAAGTATTTAAGGGTCTTTGTTTTGGACTTGCCACCAGGTACAGTGTAAAGCAGTGTTCCCTCAAGTAAATACAATGCCTCAACTGGTATTTAAAATGTGGTGCAGCCACATTAAGAGGTAACGGGATGTGCACTGTGAGTGATAGCAATATGCCATCATAGGTTCATCAACTGTAATAAACGTTCCATGGAACTGCAGAGCATTCACAGTGAGGAAGCTTCGGGTGTAGGGACAGAGCATGGATGAGAACTCTGTATTTTCTGCTCAGTTTTGTTGTGAAGTGAAATCTGCTCTGAAAAATAAAGTCTATTTAAAAAAAAAATAAAATCAGAAAGTGTGAAAGTGAAGTCGCTCAGTTGTGTCCGACTCTTTGCAACCCCATGGACTGTAGCTTACCAGGCTCCTCCATCCATGGGATTTTCCAAGCAAGAATACTGGAGTGGGATGCCATTTCCTTCTCCAGGAGATCTTCCCGACCCAGGGATTGAACCCAGGTCTCCCGCACTGTAGGCAGACGCTTTACCATCTGAGCCACCAGGGAAGTCTGCTAAAATAAAATCAAATAGAAATTAATTTTAATAATATATTTAATGCAACCAAAATATTATCATTTTGACAGGCAATTAGTATAAGCATACAAACAAGATTGCTGACATTCTATTTGCATATTAAGTCTTAGCATTCAGCACATCTCAACTCAGAGTAGCCACTTTGAAGTTCTTGGTAGTCTCAGGGGGGCTGGTTGCTACTGTGTCAGATGATGAATGTGGAGGGTTATATCATAGGGTCCCTAGGAGCTTACAAAGAGGCACCCTTATCCCGTATTCAGTGCAGTGCAGGGGGCAGGATAGAGACACTTACCTCTTTGGACCCCACTGGAAAGAGATGGGAACTTCTCTAGAGTTTGGAACCAGCTACTAGTAGCAGGTGGGTTTCACAAAGCTCTCGCTTCAAGTTCTAGGTAACTAACAACTTGACTACCCAACCATACCAATCAGAGCTAGTCCCCGATGGCTCCATAAATCAGATTCCACAAGACCAGTTCGCATACCTCTTCTTAGTGTATTTGCAAGGTCTCCATTCTGCCCAGATTTAGGGAGACAACACAAGGTAGGCAAGAATGCAACTGGCCCTCTGATGACCCTTGTTGCTTTACTTAGCTTCAGGATTGGTGCACACTCTTAACGGGGACCAGGGCCAGTGGAAGGGCTGGTCCACACACACCACTCTTGCCACTTCTGGAGGGAGGTTTGTCCTGAACCTCCACAGTTTAGGGGTGCAACTTTTTTTAGGGGTGCAACTTTTTAAAGCACCCTGCCTTCACATGCAGCCAGTCCCCTCTCCCCTTCCCCCTCCCCGAGGCCGCTGCAGCGGCACACCGCAGCCAGTGCTGGCTGGGATGCCTGCTCTGTGTATTCCTCCAGCCTGGCCTCTCTTTATCCTCCAGACCCCTGATCCCCGGTCTCTAATCCCTGGCTTACCCCTCAGTTCCTCAAATCCACATCTAGAGCCCTTTAGAGACTCTTGTCTGGTTCTCTGACCTTAACTGCTTGCTCAGTTCTGCTTTCCTGATGCTGCCCTCGCCTCAGCCTGGGCCAGGCGTGCTCAGACATCCCTGATTCCCTGCCCCCTGCCCTGGCATTAGAGAGCCATTTGGGTGCAGTGAAGTCCAAGGTTTGACCAGCCACCGAGGTCCTGGGCAGCCCCTGGTAGAAGGGCCAAGGGTGGGTCTCACAGCCTGGGCCGCGTCCGGCCTCTCTGCTCCCACCATCCTGCTCTATCTCCATGTCTGAGCTACTGTGCTCATTTCAGAGTGCTCAATTTCTACACGGGGCAAATTCTCAAAATTCAGTGCCTAAAACGTGTTGCTATTTTCTCTCTCCCTCAGTATTAATACAGCACAAACACATGCCACACAAGAATTTTTCTTTTTATGGGAGCTGAATACCACATCAGACTAAGGCGTGATGACTTCCTTCGCAACTTTGGGTCTCTGCGCAGGCAAGGACTTGAGACAGACTAACGTGTGCACCGGCAGGAACCCGGTTGTTCAGATAAACCTGTGCTTTGGGCGGGGTGTGTTCTCTGAAGATTTCCTGAGCATGAGCTTTAGGGGAAGCTAAGGAGTTCCACTATTGCCTGCATTCCGTAAAAATCCACTGCCTTTGGTCTCCGTTTTTGCTCAGCTCCAACTAAAGAAACATTTAAAACTAGAAACCTTGAGACATTTCTATTGTTCTGAAATCAGATAATCGCGGAGGCTGAAATGTCCCAGCTGTCCACTAGGGGGAGACTCTAACGCGGCCCAGGAGCCCGGAAGGAACTAGCATGGAAGAGGCTGAACTGAAAAGAAATGGGATTTTTATGGGAAACACAATTCTTTTATATATATTGGTTTTGATGTGATTTTGTGGTTAGATTTAAGTTGGGTGCTGGGTGGATGTTACAGCCCATTTTTTTTTTTCTTTTTTTTTTTGTAATCTAAAAAGCTTAAATACTTTCTCTGCAGCAGAGGGCTTCCCCCTCTCTCCCTTATCAAATAATACACACAATCATCTCTCTGAGCTGGGTACCCCACACGGTCAAACGAGTGGGTGAACCCCTTCCTCTTAGCTTTGGCCAGCTCAGTGTCAACCTCACCAGAGCCCAGTGTCCGCCCAGGCTGTCTAGAAACAGCTTCTCATTCAGTCTGACCAGCAGTGTACAGCAAAGACTACTCAATGTCAAGTCCTCTTGGTACATTTATCACCTCTCCTGTATGAAAAATGGTTAAGAAAAAATGGGGTCATCCTTGCTTTTTGAATTTTTTTTTTTTTTACTGGTTGAAAACCAGTGAGTAAAATGTACTTGCGTCTAGGGCATTGATGTGGGAATGCTCTGTTCCATGGTGGGAGGACCATCACTCTGGAGCCAGAGGATGTGTTTGAGTCCCTACAAGGTCTCTTACCTGTTTGTCCAAGGTTCTCAGTCTCACATCACTTCTCAGGCTTCAATTTCCATCAGTTAAATAGGGATAATAATGCCATGTCCTAAGATGTTTAGGGGAATGGAGAAAGATAGGGGAAAAGACACAGAATAGCAACCGGCACATAGTTGGTCCTCAGCTCCAAAGAAATTCTCCTTTGGTCATGAAGCCTCTTTGCTGTCTCATCAGTTTTAAAGATAATCTCTCTATATTATTTTTTCTCATATTGCCTGTTCTCTTGACCCGTGTGGAGAGATGGAGAGTAGGCAACTCAAAAAGAGAAAACCATTTGATAGGAACTGAGAACAGGATGTCGTTGTATCGAAATGGATTAAAACCACTTCCCAAACCAGGTGGTCAACAGCCTGCTGCCTCTGCCAGAGTCCCAGCTGGCATTTCTGCCTATCTCTTGCTCGCCTGGGTAGTCTCCAGAACCCGGTGCCACCCCCACCAGGAGGACCTTCGTCTTCTCTTGATTGAGGCTCTTTGACCTCATCCCAAGATGACAGATGTCACAGTGCTTTGGTAGATGGTATTAAACTGAGGCTCTGCTTCCACAGAACTAAATTTTAATTCTACACATTTCTTTGGAAGCTCCCAAGATTTGACAAATGATTCTGTGAGCATCTACATCCCACATTTCTCCAACCTCAGGGCTGGCTTACTGGTACCTGGCTGCAAAATCCCAACTGCAAGATAGATTTCAGCTCAAGATTTATTTCCCTCTGCCTTCTTGGCTTCCCAGTTGGTACAGGACATGCATTCCAATGGAAACACCATGCCAAGCGTGGTTAGGCTGTGTATCACTTTATTGCCTTGGTTCAGCTACATTTTGAAAGGCGGCTATGCTCACCACTATACCACCCACCAATGCTTCATTTTGGAAAAGTTAGGCTTTTGTGGGCTGGCCTGGGAACTTTGCCATTCTGTATCAGTTTGTAGCTCTGGAAGGTGAGGCCCAAATTCTAAATGACTGGTGTACCAACTTACTTTCAGAATTTACTTTCTCACACATTGGGAATAGCCAGTTCTTTTGGAAATAGCTGGAACCGGAACTGTGATTCAGATAAAGAAGTGTATTTCTAAATGACAAGAGAGCCCACAGGAAATCTGTTCGCAAGAGGGGCTGAAGCGCCTCAGAAAGACAAGCAAGGAGCCC
The DNA here is from genome assembly GCF_019320065.1 of Cervus canadensis. Lineage (NCBI taxonomy): Eukaryota > Metazoa > Chordata > Mammalia > Artiodactyla > Cervidae > Cervus > Cervus canadensis. The sequence continues at coordinate 23,516,179 of NC_057416.1, forward strand.
TTTGGTTCTTACATCAAGAGTCAAGGTCAGAGAGCCAGGTGAATGTCCGCTGTGGACACCGCCCTTCAGGTCAGCCCCTGGACCAATGCCCACATCTCAGAGCAAAAGAGAGACAAAAATCAGAAAGCCTGTAATTATTTCAAAATAAATAAAAATGATTTAGAATATCTAAAAAAGGGTTTTCACCATGAGACCCTATGTTCCTGGGGCCTTGGGCAGAAGTAGTGTTCTACAGCACGCATGGAAGGAAATAACACGTCAGAGAAACTGGATCCTGGACCAACCATCTATTCCCCCCATCATCATGACACCCCAGTCTCAGACCTGACCTGCCAGTCTTCGCTTCCCTCCATGGCCACGCTTGCCCTGAAGTCCTGTCTCACAGAGTTGGTTGTACTGGCGAGCATTTTCTAGAAAACCTGTGTCCCGGTTTGTTTCTGAGTCTTCCTCTTCTCAGCCTGTCCTGTGAAGCTTCTGCTCCACTGGGTGCCAGCCGGGGACAAGCGCCGGCCTCATCCACAGCACCTGATGGGATACCACACCGGCGGCAGGTCAGGGGAGTGACAGCCAAGAGCCTGGAGGAGACAATTGCTGTGATAAGCGAATGTTCTCAGAAGGTGTTGTCGCATGAGCAGAATGGATCTGGAAGAAAGAAGTCATTGTTTCCGATGCAGCGGATCTGCAGTGTGTGCACACTTGGGTTGCTATCTGTATCTCCACTGACGCACAGCCTAGATCAGCGGTTCTTTGATTTCAGTGGCCACAAGACTCACCCAAGGAAGCCCTGTTAATGCTGAGTTACTTCAGAGTGTAGGGGAAGGGCTTCCCCCGGTGATACTGAGGCAGGAGTTTTTGAGAGCTCACTTTCTACTACCATATCACTTAAAAAAAAAAAAAATCATGTTAGGGCTTCCCTGGTGGCTCCATGCAAAAGACCATTCGATCCCTGGTCCTGGAAGATCCCACATGCCCTGGGGCAGCTAAGCCTGTGCACCACAACTGCCGAAGCCCAGGAACCCTGGAGCTCCGCACAAGAGAAGGCACCGCAGTGAGAAGCCCTTGCACCAAAACGAGAGAGTAGCCTCCGCTCCCCACGACTAGAGAAAAGCTCATGCAGCAATGAACACCCAGCACAGCCATAAATTTTTTAAAAAATTATTTAAAAAATCATGTTATTGAGAGCCTTGTTACTTGCAATTTATATCACATGAAATATAGCAGAGTGTGCATGTCAATCGCAAGCTCTCTAACTATCCCTCCCCCGCTACCCTTCCTTCCTGGTAACCATAAGTTCGAAGAAACATCTCTAATCATAAATGCTTTACAGATAGAATGGCACCTTTAGGTATGATAGCTTCTGTGACCGGGCAACGAGGCAGGGCGCTGGATCCCTACAGTACAGCCAGTTTATTAAGTCAGGTCAGGCTGACAACAGACCTCCACAAACTGGATGGCTTCAATGACAGAAATTTATTTTCTCACAGTTCTGGTGGCTAGGAGTTCAATGTTAAAGTGTTCATAGGGTTGCTTCCTTATGAGGGCGGTAAGATATTTAAAAAAATAAATCTGCCAAGTAAATTTTATAATTGTATTTATTTATTTTTGATTGTGCTGGGTCTTTGTTCCTGTGCACTGGCTTTTCCCTAGCTTCAGTGAGTGGCGCCCGCTCTCTGGTTGTGGCATGCAGGCTTCTCACTGCGGTGGTTTCTCTTGTTGCAGAGCGTGGCTCTAGGGTCAGTGGACTCAATAGTTGCAGCTCCTGGACTCTGGAGCACAGGCACAGTAGTTGTGGCGCACAAATAAATTTTAAAGATTTTATTGGCTTTATTTGGGGCATCTCTGATGGCTGAGATGGTAAAGAATCTGCCTGCAATGCAGGAGATGCAGGTTCGATCCCTGGGTAGGGAAGATCCCCTGGAGAAGAGAATGGTAACCCACTCCAGTATTCTTGCCTGGCAAATTTCATGGACAGAGGAGCCTGGCGGGCTACAGTCCATGGGGTCGCAAAGAGTCAGACACGACTGAGCGATAACACGTGGCTTTATTCAACAGCTCCTGAATTGGGCAGCATCCAATTAAGCAGATAGGAGCTCCGAGGAGCTGTATATAATGATACAAGCAAAGGGGAGCAGGAACAAGGAAGCTCTACTAGACAAAAAAGCAGGTTATTGCAAAGCTACTTTCCTTTAAGGGACAGCAGGGGTCCATCAAGCAGATGACTTAACTAGTGCTGATGAAGTGATGCCTGATTGACTGGTTTCAGATGACATTTCTGGGAGAGCTAAAACCATAACTAAGTTAAGTCTTGGTCTGATGATTGATGTAGGGCTTAGCAAAACTGACTCCATGTTGGACCTGTTGTCTTGTTTTTAACAGAGGACAGAGCTGTCCTGTGTTTCTTTCCTAGCTTCCGATGGTTTGTTGGCAGTCTTTGGTTCTCCTTGTGACTGGTTGGCTACTCCTTGTGTCTTCAGATCATTATTCTCTCTGTGGGTCTGTCTCTGTGTCCAACTTCCCTCCTTTTATAAGCACACTAGTCGTGTTGGATTAGGGGCCCATTCTATTCCAGTATGACCTCATCTTAACTAATTACTCTCGCGATGACCCTGCTTCCAAATAAAGCCACAATCTGAGATAGTGAGGGTTAGGGCTTCCGTGTATGGATTTAGGAGGGACACAGTTCAATGCACACCAACCGTGATTACGTAAAAACACTGTGGTTTGGGTCAAGGGCTGGAATTTGCTGACCTTGCAGTTCTGCATGCCTATCACAGAATCACATCTGCCCTCAATTGCCCCATATGTAAGCCTCCATCCCGTACCCTCGAGTGGTACCCCACAGATAGAAACCCACCAGAAACATTTTGAGGCAAGCATCCATTCTGTAATTAGCATTCCTATCCCTGACACTAGCCATGCCTTCCCACGGCTGTTCGCTCCTTTCCATATGTCATACCCTCTGCTCTTCTAAAGCTATAGATGAAAAGATTTCAGACCAGGCAACGTCTCAGGGTGTCTGCACCATCTGTGAAATCACATCCCAAATGAACAGTGAAAGGAAACACTTTAAAGGTCTTATTTCAATAAGCTTTTCATTCTGAACATACTGAAAGTGGGATTAAAAAAAAAAAAAAAACCTTGCCCTTTACTTGTTTTCATTTTCACTATGAATAAAGAATGTGTCCTTACCTCGGGGCAGGATGCTTTCCTTCAGAGTACAGCGGCTAGAAATACAACACTGAGACGGTCGTAAATCCTTAGTGCAGGTGATAAACAGAAGGCATTCAGGACCTGTGAGGGTGAAAATCTTCCACAGCCATCAAGTGTTGCTTTTGGTATTCCTGTGGCCGCGTCGTGGTCTGAATGATGAGGAAGGCCTTGGAAACAGCCAGCAGGCTTCGGCGGGGAGGAGGGTGACTCAGCTGCGAGAGGTAATTTCCAGCTAGAAACTACAAGTAGAAAATGTGAGTTGAACTGAACTTGCTCAACTGAAAAACATCTTCCTGGAATATTAAAATAATGTGATCTAAAGCCAATATGGAGACAGCAGAGCTGTAAATCTCTGGATTGGTGTGGTTCAATCACTAAGTGGTATCTAACCCCATGGACTACGGGATCCCACAGAGGGCCCCCAGGCTCCTCTGTCCATGGGATTATCCAGGCAAGAATGCTGGTGTGGGTTGCCATTTCCTTCTCCAGGGGATCTTCCCCAACCCAGGGATCAAACCCGAGTCTCCTGCACCGCAGGTGGATTCTTTATCACTGAGCCACTAGAGAAGCCCCTGGATTGGTGGAATATACTTTAAAAATGTGTTTATGTCTGCAATTTTGAGGGGCTCTTTGAGGAGACAGGATGAGTAATGGTTGCAAGGTGTGACCTTTCTCCAAGATAGAAGCCATGTCAGTGTGTGACCATATTTGACAGGGATCCCGTGGGTAATGAACTTGGGATCTTTCCAGCCTCTTTCAACCTTGTGGTTCTATTAGTCTCTGAACTCTGGGTGGCGAAAACATTCATAGACCCAAATATGGCAAAGCGAAGTGAGTTTGGGCCACAAATCCAAAAGCCTTTGTTTATTCCAGCTCTGGATTGAAGTATTCAGTTCTGGAAAGGGGGAGGAAAAGAGGGAGTTGGTATTCAAAAAAAATGCACTGAGTACCCACACTCAATGGTAATTAGTTATCATTTCCATAAGAAAAGTAGGACAGTCTACCCCAGAGGCAAAATCTTAGGCCCATCTTCCAGTGGATAAAAGGGATTCAAGCCATTCCAATACTTAAAGCATTTAAGTCTTATGAGTTAGTGAAGTTTCATTTGCTCTCAAATGCCCCAGAATTAGACTTAGCAAAAATGCATGATTCCTACGAGAGAAGAAACAGCTTTGGTCACTGCTCCCAGGATAAGTCAAACCTACCAAAGGAACAGAAGGTCACTGAGGCATTTGCAATCAAAAGAGGGAACAAGATGGCAACTGTTTGTTAATCACCACCACACCAGTGGACTGGGCTTCCCCCTGGCTCAGTGGTAAAGAATCTACCTGCAATGGAGGAGACACAGGAGACGTAGGTTCGATCTTTGTGTGGGGAAGATTCCCTGGAGGAGGGCATGGCAAACCACTCCAGTGTTCTTACCTGGAAAATCCCACAACAGAGGAGCCTGGTGGGCTACAGTCCATGCGGTCACAAAGAGTCAGACACAACTGAGCAGAGAACAGTGATTGGACTAGTCTATGGATAAGCCAGTCCATTTTCTTCAAAAAATTGTGGTAAAATATACGTACCACAAATTGACCAGTAAAATTTTAACTATTTTCAGTGTATAATTCAGTGGCATTGACTACATTCAACAATACTGTGCAACCCATTACAATCCCACATTTCCAAACCTGTCATCATCCCAAATAGAGACTCTCCACTTCCTCTTTAATGCAAAAGAAGTTAAGTGTGCAGACTGTCTTCTCTTTCCTCTCTGACTCCAAGCCCTACTGCAGTCCTGCAGTGCTTTCTATGGAGAAACAGCAATGCTGAGATCAGGCTGCTGACCACCAGAACTGCACGACTGTCCCCTGTGAGATTCCATGACCTGCACGGGACCAGGGACCCGGCTGCACCACGCTGATGGCGAGAACACACTCACACCCTCCGCCAGTGTTTTTCCAGGAACTCTGCCTGCTCCACATGGCCCACTCGTTATGTGCTGAGATAAGCGCTCAATTAATTTTAACGATGTCATAAACTCGATAAACAGAAAATGAAATGGACTGGTCTGCTTTCACTCTTAGGGGTTAATGACAATAGACACACGGAAACAAATAGTGTTAAGGCTGAAAAATGACTCTTGGTCATCTGTCGGACTGGGCTCTTGAAGCTCCAATAGATTTGTTTATTTAGGAGGCAGCAGTAAATCTCTGGAATGGAATGACCAGAGCAACAGGGCCAGGGCATGGAGCTTCCCGGTTCTGTTGGTGGAAGCACACGGACTGAAACTGCCCACCCTGGCCAGGCACCATAGTAACCATTTTTTGCATGAGTTGTTTTAGGACAGGAGGTCCTGGTAAGGAACACGGAACTAATAAGCCTCCACCAACCGGAAGAGTTCGGGAAAGGGCAAAAGGAGACACCACATGTCCGACCACCTCCCAGAATCCTTCTCTCTGGCATCCATCTTGGCTGAACAAGGCGTGCACCACCAGGAAGGACTCTGAGTCAGAATGATTGGCTGAAGACAACCCGGAAACTAATCCCATCACCATAAAACCCGAGACTGTGAGCCACGTGGCAGAGCTGTTCTCCTGGGTTCCCTGACCCTCCTGCTCTCCACCTAGGCACCCTTTCCCAATAAAGTCTCTTGCTTTGTCAGCACGTGGATCTCCTCGGACAATTCATTTCTGAGTGTCAGACAAGAGCCCAGTTTCGGGCCCTGGAAGGGGTCCTCCTTCCTGCATCAGTTCTTGCTTCTCTTTAGCACTTGAGCTGTCCCACCCCGATCCCTGGGAATGGCTAACACCGCTTCTGCCCCTGGGGTGAGGAAAGGTCACGGGCAACAAGGCTTCTTAGAGTCATTCAGGTCTCCTTCTAGAATACAGGGTCAGTTCTAACGGGACACCAGTTCTATCTGTGCCCTGCCTCCTCAGATCATCTCCCCTTCTGGTACTCACGGCCGCCTGATTACACTTGCATGTTTTGTCTTGGGTGGCTTCTCAGCTGCGATAATAACCTGTTTCTTTCATCTCTAGGAGATAAACTGAGTGGCTGGGGCTTGTGAGTTACAGCCCTCGTTACTAACGGTGAAATTCTAAAAGAACCAGTGAGCTAAAACCCCCAAACTTGCCTATTGGCCACTTTCTAAGTGTTCCCTTTCCCAAAGAAACAGTTTCTGAAGACCAAAACTTGGGGCTACCAATGGTAAGAACCAGCAGAGTCAGTAAGCTGGGAGCTTGAGACTATGGAACCAGAAACTGGACACAATACTCTGAATAATAGAATTCCAAAAGTGGAAACAACTCTAAGGGTTTTTCAGACTAGTAAGCCTCCAACAATTCATGCTGGTTAAAATATAGATCCCTAGGCACTTTCCTAACCTGTTCATTCAGAAACTTCTTGGAGGTGATATCTAGAAATCTGTATTTTTCACAGCATCCCAGGTTATTCTGATGCTGTATGTGTTCTAGGAAACAGTGGTCACATTCATCATGCCTCCTACAGAAGATGCATCTGAAAAAGCCATGAGACAATCTCCTCTTTGTTCTGGACTTGCACTCCTGTAAACACAGCCCGGGATGGCGTTGAACCACAGTGGAGAATCATTACTGAGCTTGGAGTCAGCGAATACTCCCTTTGCTCCTGACTCATCACCATCATATTTATTCTTGAATCTGGAAAGGCAGAAGGCAGGGATGAGATTTGAAAAACTGGAAGCATAATTTAAGCCTAATTAGTTTCCTTTCCTATGTCCATCTTTCATTGTTAAAGTCCATGGTTTCCATCTCATTACGTGTGGCCGTGCTGGGCTAAGTCGCTCAGTCGTATCTGACTCTCTGAGACCCCATGGACTGTAGCCCACCAGGCTCCTCTGTCCATGGGATTCTCCAGGCAAGAATACTGGAGTGAGTTGCCATGCCCTCTTCCAGGGGATCTTCCCAAATCAGGGATCTAACCCAAGTCTCCCACATTGCAGGAGGATTGTTTTTTGTTTTTTATTGATTTTAATTGGACGCTAATTGCTTTACAATTTTGTAGTGGTTTTTGCCATACTGCAGGTGGGTTCTTTACCGTCTGAGCCACCAGGGAAGCCCTTCTCATAATGGGTATCAAATTACAACACAAACAGGAAGAAAACCCATTCTATTGCATGGTTCCCATTTCAATTCAATACATATTTAATTATCAGATAATTCAGCAAATGATTAAAGTACTAAGCTTTTCATATATAAAATCTGTAACTCAAATATTGGTTTGGCTAATATTTGAAAAAAATGAAAAAGTTCGTTTGGATTTTTCCCATCAAATCTTATGGAAAAATCTGAATGAAACTTTTGGCCAACCCAATACAAGGTGGAATTGATATTTGCCACAAGAGAGATGCAAAATGTTAAGCAAATTCAAAGAAGGTAAAGATCACATCTTGTTGAGGGGGGGCCAAGGACACAGAAGGGTAATTTGGGGAGAGGTCCCATTTGAACTGGAGCTTAATGTACTATACACATAGATGGGCAAAGGAAGGCACAGCAGACATAGAAAAGTTTGAGTCAAGTAATGAATGTAGAAAACGTGTGTTGAGGGTGTGAGGGGTCATAGAATAGTCAATTTTAAGGTTGAAAAAAGTGGATTAGGTTAGTCTATGGGGGTCCTTTGCTTTTTTTGTTTTGTTTTACAAGAATCTTTTAGGTTTTTTTTCCATTTATTTTTATTAGTTGGTGGCTAATTACTTCACAATATTGTAGTGGTTTTTGCCATACATTGACATGAATCAGCCATGGATTTACATGTGTTCCCCATCCTGATCCCCCCTCCCCACTCCCTCCGCATCCCATCCCTCTGGATCATCCCAGTGTATCAGCCCGGAGCACTTGTCTCATGCATCCAACCTGGGCTGGTGATCTGTTTCACCCTTGATAATATACATGTTTCGATGCTGTTCTCTCAGATCATCCCACCCTCGCCTTCTCCCATAGAGTCCAGAAGTCTGTTCTATACATCTGTGTCTCTTTTTCTGTCTTGCATATAGGGTTATCGTTACCATCTTTCTAAATTTCATATATATGCATCAGTATACTGTATTGGTCTTTATCTTTCTGGCTTACTTCACTCTGTATAATGGGCTCCAGTTTCATCCATCTCATTAGAACTGATTCAAATGAATTCTTTTTAATGGCTGAGTAATATTCCATTGTGTATATGTACCACAACTTTCTTATCCATTCGTCTGCTGATGGGCATCTAGGTTGCTTCCATGTCCTGGCAATTATAAACAGTGTTGCGATGAACACTGGGGTACACATGTCTCTTTCAGATCTGGTTTCCTTGGTGTGTATGCCCAGGAGTGGGATTGCTGGGTCATATGGCAGTTCTATTTCCAATTTTTTAAGAAATCTCCACACTGTTCTCCATAGTGGCTGTACTAGTTTGCATTCCCATCAACAGTGTAAGAGGGTTATATGGGGGTCCTTTGGACTAAAGAATTTGGATAACATTTTCCAGAAATGGGGAGTCAAGAAGTGGCCATGAGGGGCAGACTGAAGCCAGGGGAGATTGCAGTCAAGAGTTTCTATCAAGAGATGTGTGCTCACTCATGTCCGCTCTTTGTAGCCCCATGGACCATAGCCCGCTAAGCTCTTTTCTATCCATGGAGTTCTCTAGGTAAGAATACTAGAGGGGGGTGCCATTTCCTACTCCAGGGGATCATCAAGAGATAAGAGATACTTTAATATTTACAGGTCAAAAAATTTGAAAACAACCTATATTCATTTCCTAAGGTTTCTCCAATAAATTACCACAAAGAGCCCAGATCAAGGTGGCTCTACAGGAGAATTTGTTTGCTTGTCTTTTCCAGCTTCTAGAGCTGCATTCCTTGGGTTTCTTGGCTTCTGGCTTCTTCTGAAACAAGCATGTGTCATTTTTGTAATTAAAAAAGATGGGAGAAGTTAATGTGGGCCAGAAATAATGCAGTGAAGATGAATAGGGAGGGTGTGATGTGAGATGAATCACAGAGATGAGGTCTCTAAGACTGGTTAACCCATCAGATCTCAGAAACAATGGAGGAAAAACCGCTCCCTGGCAGCAAGCCTGGGTGACAGAAAGCCCGGGCTGCTTGCAGACATCTGTGTGGGAGGAGCCAGTCTGGAGACGAGGAGGCATCTTTCAGATGTGTTTGTCCTTTCAGGCGAGCCCACGAGTACTTGGCTTTTCTGCTGTGTGACATGAAACTTCCAGAATTTCCATCGAATCGGTCAGTAGGAGGAAAACTTCTTTTAAAGAATCAAGACCCTTCAGCAGTTATGCTCTTCCACTTCAAAGGCTCCTGACCTTGGAGCCTGGCTCTAATGAGATGAGGCAACACATTTGTTCTGCCTGCTCATCAGGCCTGGCAGCACTGAGGTCCCCTGGGAAGTTCTGCTGGGTTCTGCTGGGAGGCAGGGTGGGGAAGGGATGCTTCGTTGGCAGTGGCCTTACTGGGATGGGACCAAGGATCTTCTTCGCTGCAGAGGAAGAGCTTCCACTGTCCTTTTCCAGTCCCCAGGCCAGACTGGAATCTCTGCTCATCTCCAATGGCCCCTCTTGCAATAATAGTGGTTGAGAAAGTGAGAGATCTTCCTGGTTAGTGAACTTGTCGGAGAAGGCAATGGCACCCCACTCCAGTACTCTTGCCTGGAAAACCCCATGGATGGAGGAGCCTGGTGGGCTATGGTCCATGGGGTCACTAAGAGGCGGACACGACTGAGCGACTTCACTTTCACTTTTCACTTTCACGCACTGGAGAAGGAAATGGCAATGCACTTCAGTGCTCTTGCCCAGAGAATCCCAGAGACGGGGGAGCCTGGTGGGCTGCCGTCTATGGGGTTGCACAGAGTCGGACATGACTGAAGTGACTTAGCAGCAGCAGCAGTGAACTTATGGATGTTGTGGGAGGTGTGCACAGGGGCAGAAGCACCTGTGCTGGGGCCCCTTTCAGACCTTCCCCTCCATGTCTCTTCATCTTGTTGCTCATTCGTGTCCTTTATAAGAAAATGGTAATTGGAAGGACAGCACTTTCCTGGATTTTGTGAGTTGTTCCAGCAAATGAACAAAGCTAAAGGGGTACGGGAGGCTCTGAATTTGTAGGCAAGTCAGAGGGAAGAGAGGGTAGCCTGAGGATCCCAGCTGTGACTGGCAGCTAAAGCAGAACCTCACCTTTCAACTTGTGAGATCTGATGCTCATTCCAGAGAGTTAGTGTCAGAATTGAGTTGAATTGGAGGACACAGTTCGTGTTGAAAAATCAATGTCAGAACTCAGTGCTGTATCCAGCTCTTGGGGTGCTCCATTTGAAAATCAATGGCAGAAGAAACAGTCTCTGATGGACCAGACAAGAAGGAACGTGGCAGTGTGGACCAAGCCCAGAGGATCTGGCCATGCAGTTTCTAGTACCATTTCTGCTACTGCTTTAGATGAATACCTCAACCTTTCTAGGGCCCTCACCTACGAAGTGAGGCAGCTTAGATCCACATCACAATCAACTGAGACACTTGAAAAATGCACACTGTCCTAGCCCTGCCCTTCGGAATTAGCATCTGAGAAGTGGGGGTAAGCCCAGGGTTCAGAGTTTGTTCAAAGCTTCCCCCACCCTCCATCCAGGTAATTCTGTTGCAATGAATGGGTAGTTGACCCAGTCAGGGTTGCCCAAGTTCCCTGATGATGAGTACAGCCTGGGTCTCACTGTAAATCCACAAAATCAGACTCTTTACTGGTGGGATCTGGCAATCTGTATTTTAAAGAGTGTTCTACGTGGACTGTAGCATCACAGGAGTTTGTGAGGTAAGACCTAGAGAAGTCACTCTAAAAGTGTGGCGCTGGGACCAGCAACACCTACATCATCCAGGAATTTGTTAGAGATGCAAAGTGTCAGACTTCCTCCCAGACCTTCTGCATCAGAAACTCCACGGGTGGAGTCCAGGGATCTGAGCTTGAACAAGCCCTCCAGAGGCTTCCAACACATGCCCAGTTGTAAGAAAACCACTGACCTAGAGAGCTGCTAAGGGTTCAGTTGTTGTTGTTCAGCCACTCAGCCGTGTCCAACTCTCTGTGACTCCATGGACTGCAGCATGTCAGGCTTCCCTGTCCTACACTGTCTCCTGGAGTTTGCTCAAACTCATTTCCATTGAATTCATGATGCCATACAAACATCTAATCCTCTGTCGCCCCCTTCTCCTCCTGCCCTCAATCTTTCCCAGCATCAGGGTCTTAAGGGTCCAGACAACCCTGATAATTTCAGTCTCAATATTGCATGGGCAATTTTATTCCATCTCTACTGTGAACCCAGTAAAAAATAAACCCCTATGATTAATCCTGAGACCTTACTATCCACTGAGACTGACTGGGTAACTTGTATACACTGTCCCCAAGCCAAAAGTCAGGATGGAACCCTTTCTACTATTAATTGCAAAAGAACCAGCTTTCCAGAAAAAAAAAAAAAATCCACTCTCTTCATGGGACCTCCTCATCGTAGAAGCTACTTGGGTACTATATTATCCCCTTGACAGGTAAAAATATTTTCAGTCTTATCTGATCTGAAACTGACAGACTCTTTAAAGCTCATTGGCTCATGTTATTGGAAGAACATGGAACAGAATTCTAGTCTAATCCCATTTTATCGGTTAAGAAAAATGGAGGGGCCCAGAGCTAGTTCATAACTTCTAACAGAAATGGTAACACAGTTTGTAAAAAAGCTGGACTCAGACCTTCAGACTCATTTCACTGCCCAGCACTGCTTAGGCTTGGAGGGAACTAGGGCTTGGTCTTCTCCAGCAGTGTCCAACCTTTTTGGCACCAGGGACCGGTTTCATGGAAGACAATTTTTCCACAGACCGGGGCGGGGTGGGGCGTGGTGGGGATGGTTTGGGGATGATTCAAACACATTACAATTATTGTGCACTTTATTTCTGTTATTATAAATAAAGATCTGATCATCAGGCATTAGATCCCAGAGGTTGGAGACCCCTGTCTCTACAAGCCCAGTGTAGCTGCCAGGGTCATCCATACCCATTCAGGGAATCCAGGGTCTCCAGGAATGGTGCGGACTTGGATTCCTGTTGGCACAGAGGAGGCAAGTAAGGGGAACATGGAGACATGTGTTTTCTAGGCAGTTACATGCTATATTAATAATAGTTCTTGCTACAGGGGTTCCCCCATGTACCAGGTAGATCTTGTCCTCAAAACAATTCCATAAAGGGGGCACAATTATCCCAGTTTTACCCATGAGGAAATGATACACAGAGAGGCCAAGTACATGAGCAAGACCAAGTAGTGGACAATGAGTGGAGGCAGGGATTAAAACCCTCAGCTCTGAATCCTGAGCCCTCCCATGAAACCCTGCTGCTTCCTGGTGAATTGCTTTTGAACTGGCAGTGTGATTTCTTTCAGTCTCTGAATCAGTGACTCCTAACCCTCACTGCAGGTTAAAATCGTGGGAATCTTTAAAAAGTACTAATAGCTGCTGCCCTCCCACCCACTTCCATTAAATCAGAACCTCTGGAAATGGAACCAGAATTATTGGTGTTTTTTTTTTAAAGCTCCCCCAGATAATGATAATTGCTGATGGGCTGCAAACCACTTCTCTAAATGTTTCATTTGCTCCAAAATAATTTAGATTACCAGGAATAGACACAGTTCTTTAAACAAGTGGTGGAAATTTAATTAATTAAATTACTCAAACCTATGATTGAATTTATTTTTTGGGGGGGGCTCCAAAATCACTGCAGATGGTGATTGCAGCCATGAAATTAAAAGACGCTTACTCCTTGGAAGGAAAGTTATGACCAACCTAGATAGCATATTTTAAAAGCAGAGCCATTACTTTGCCAACAAAGGTCTGTCTAGTCAAGGCTATGGTTTTTCCAGTGGTCATGTATGGATATAAGAGTTGGACTGTGAAGAAAGCTGAGTGCCGAAAAATTGATGCTTTTGAACTGTGGTGTTGGAGAAGACTCTTGAGAGTCCCTTGGACTGAAAAGGAGATCCAACCAGTCCATCCTAAAGGAGATCAGTCCTGGATGTTCATTGGAAGGACTGATGTTGAAGCTGAAACTCCAACACTTTGGCCACCTCATGCAAAGAGTTGACTCATTGGAAAAGACCCTGATGCTGGGAGGGATTGGGGGCAGGAGGAGAAGGGGATGACAGAGGATGAGATAGCTGGATGGCATCACTGACTCGATGGACATGAGTTTGAGTAAACTCTGGGAGTTGGTGATGGACAGGGAGGCCTGGCGTGCTGCGATTCATGGGGTCGCAAAGAGTCGGACACGACTGAGCAACTGAACTGAACTGAACCGATGATTGAATTATACTTAGAAGTTAGATCAAGAGAGGAAATGGGGGAAAGGAGGACAGCTGGGTTCTGAAATAGTTTATTTATTTGTGTGCAGGCATGCAAACTGTTGCTCATCTCGGGGACCCCCACCAGAACCCCCACACCCCAAGATTTCCTGGAACACAGTGTTATCCTAGTGTTTGAAAAAGTAAACATATTTAAAAGTAATTAAAGCAAATTGGAAGTTAATTATTCTCAACATTATTTTACCCAAGAGAAAGTTCTCTTCACATTTAACAAGTCTTCTATTTAAAGCATTTTGGGTCATGTTCCTAGGTTAAACGTAGAAGACAGTAATCTCACAGTAACTCAAGTCTTATCCAAAATAAGTCTTAATTAAGAGCATATTCATCACGGTTAAAAATAAATCTTGAACAAAAGTTTTTCTTTAAGGCAATCTATACCTCCCACTCTTTAATTAAGGCTTCCTGTAGGATCCATGCCCCTAGAAATTCTAATCCTTTTGATTTTTTAAAAGTTTATATCCAATGAGACTGGGAGTAATCAAACTTTTCTTTTTAAGTACGTAAATACTCAGGCAGTGACAAACCCCAGAGAGCCTACACCTGTAGCCACCCCTCATCTCCTTCTTCACATGGACAACACATCCAACCACCAACTGCAGTCTCAGAAAACTGCCATCTATCTGCCTTTAAACTCTTTTAAAACTGAACCCAAAACTGGTTTATAGACTACATGCATGTGCTAAGTCACTTCAGTGGTGTGTAACTCTTTGCAACTCTATAGACTGTAGCCCACCAGGCTCCTCTGTCCATGGGTTCTTGAGGCAAGAATTCTGGAATAGGTTGTCATGCCCTCCTCCACGGGATTTTCCTGACCCAGGGATCGAACCCATGTCTCTTATGTCTCCTGCATTGGCAGGCTGGTTCTTTACCACTAGCGGCATCTGGGAAGCCCCTTAGAGACTGCATACTTACATTTTTTTCTGCCTGAAATTTTTCATACTTATTTACTTACACATTTATTTGATCTTGAAACTTCAGTATTAGAGTTTCTTATGACTGGAGTAAATTTTTTTTTTTTTCTATAAAGACCTTCTCTACAAGTTTCTGAAACATTGTTCCACCTCTCCAGGTGGAAATGTTCAAAATTCTGCAATTTAGAGAGAAAGGTGCTGGAAAAAAATATTTGTGATAGACTTGGATTTCTTAGCCTGGAGGAAACTGGCTTCAGAATAACTCATTAGAGTCTAAATGTATACAAAGATTACTCTGTGGAAGGGGGTAACCAGCTATTTTACACATTCACTGAGAAAAGAACAAAGGAAGCCTAGTTAAATTGCCAGAGGAGGGATTTAGAGGGATCGATAAGAGGAGGGCCTTTGCTTCAGAAACAGATGAAAGAGCAAGGACTCTTTCTTTTTTTTTTTTTTTTAAGCCTTAAAGAAAAAGCAACATACTCCCTTGCATTGAGTGGTGTTAGTTATTCTTGAAGGGAGGAGAATTCATTGAGACCTTTTCACGGAACAGTGACAGAAATCCAACAACTAGCTCCTTTTTAAGAGACGAAATCATTGGCTCATGTAAATAGAAGTCCAAGGGTTGGACTCCAGCCCTTGCTGGATTTAGGGTTTTGAACAGTAAGATGGGCACTCTGTCTGTTTTCATCTCCCACTCTGCTTGGCTTTATGCCCTGAAAGATTTCCTTCTTGTGACAGCAAGATGGCTGCAGGCAGCTTTGAGCTTATTCTGCCCTTAAATCTCCTTTTCCAATATCTGCTTCAGTAAAGGATTCTGATTAGCCTTGATTCTGCCCCTGGACCACTCACTGGTTCCAGAATAATTGAGTCTGTCAGGCTGGGTTACATGCCTGTCTTCAGGGCAGAGGCAGTGAGACCCCTCAATTGGCAGAACCCACAGGTCATATGGAGTGCAAGAAAGAGAGTTCCAAAAACAAAGAGGCAGGACAGATGGAGAAATAACACGGTTACTGCAGAGATCATCGGGAAGCATTCTTGTCTCCTGTAATCACCGGAGGACAACTATGAACCGAGATTTTAACAAACTATCCTGATATCCCAAACCCAAAGCTAAATTTATTATTTTTTTTTGCAGGAGCCTAAAATTTAAGCTTGTGGTATCTTTCACTATTTTTGTGTTCTACTTTTGGATTTTTTAAGTGGGAGGGGTTGGCTAGAGGAAAAATAATAAGTTCCTGATAAACAAGTTAGAAGAGGAAGCCATGTAACTGTCCTTAATCTTTGGATCACTATTAACCAATCAGAACTTGATATGGTTTGAGTTCATGGGCCATGACCTTCCACTGTCACCTTGTCACAGGGGCCAGATAACTGCCCACCAATGGGATTTTGGCCTTCTTTCTCAGAATCTAGACTGCAAACTTCCCCTGGATCCAGAGTGCAGGGAGTCCAAGGCTTCCCACTTCTGAAGCTCTAAGGAAATTGATTGTGACCTTGCTCCCAGGGCCCAGAGAAGACAATCACAATTGCTGACAGTACATTTGCCAAAGTTTGGGTTGTTTGGTCTTTATTTAAACCCTGTGCATTACTCAGGGTCCTGGGAGGAAACAGAATTTATTATAGATGGTTTGAATAAAGAGATTTTATGAAGAGCTATCTACAGATAGATGAGCAGGATTAAGGAAACAAACGTGAGACCAAAGATATCCAGAGACTGGCAATGTTGAAAGCCATTATCATCCCTAAGGCAGAGAGACAAGGAGGAAATGGAGGTACCAGAGCCAATGAGAGCTGAAGATGGAGAAGGGGCCACCTGGTGGGAGTCAGGGAAGGGGTGAACCATTTGCTGCCTCTCTGATACCCTGGTACTGTTCCCTTGGACCAAATCCACCTGCAGCCAATCAGCAAAGGGCCCCAGGGATTGAGTCCATAGGGGTCATTGTCCCAGGGCAGAGAAGGGAAAGAATGAACTGGAAAAACTGGGTCTGGCTTCCCAACAAGGGATGTGACATCTCAGAAAACTCAAGCTTGGTCAAGTCTATCTTCTAAAATTCTAGAGGAAGTGTAACTCTAATCCCATGATGCACTGAGTCTCTCAGTGGCCCTAAGGAACTTTTGTTCTCAAAGTTCTGAGACTTGTTTCTTCCAAATTTTATCCCAGGCAGGCATGCAGTGACATCCATAATAGGATACTGCAACCATTATACCTGGGCTTCCCTGAGAATTAATGCTCAGGAACCAATTCAAATTAATTATCTGGCTACACGATGGCAGGATTAACCTTTAAAGTGGATGCAACGACCATGATTTACATAATCTATTTAATCATTTTCAATAGAGTTAATATTTAGAATGCAAGTGGGGAGAAGTAAATTACATCTTACGGCTTTTTGCGAATACCAGGCTCAGCTCACAAAAGAATAAAATTAACATTATCAAAGGTATAGAACATATCAGGTGCCCAGAGCAATAAATTAGATTACAGGGATAATTAACAACCCTTCCAGAATCTTCTTGTAATATGAATTCATCCAGAAAGTAAATAAACAGTGACACACACAAGGAGCAGATTTTATTCATCACTCTCCTCTTGGATCCAAACAGAGATAGTCCGATCTGATAGGACCTTAGGAGATATTTGACAGGTGTGTGCAATAAATAGTGACACTGTTTAAGATCTGTGGGGGATATATCTAGAACAGAAGGAGCAGGCTGAAATGAAGCAAATAAAATTTAATTTGAATCTGGCTACCTTTCTTATCATTTTCTTCATTTAAGTTCCATTCTGGGCAAGAACACATGTGTTTCATCCTGCTTTCTAAAGAAACAAAGGCCATGAGACTTCCATGGCAGTCCGGAGGTTAAGAACTGTGCTTCCAAGGCAGAGAGAGCTTGGTTTGATCCCTGATTGCGGAACTAAGATCCCACGTGCTCCATGGTGCAGCCAATAATCATCATCATCATCATCATAATAAACAGTGAAGAAACAAAGGCCTAAGAACTAAGCAACTGGGATGGTCTGTCCTCTGTTGCTGACACCTCGTGCCTCAGAGCCATTCTTTGAGGAATCCAGAGAATTCTTAGGGAGAGTGTTTACGGAGAGATGCTTTATTCAAAGCAAATCTCCTACAGAGAAAGACAAATACTACATGATATCCCTTATATGCAGAATCTTAAAAAATATAACAAACTAGTGAATATAACAAAAAGAGGTAGAATATAACAAAGAGAGGTAGAATCAAGTGTACAGTAGAGGACGCAGGGCCCGGGGAGTCCAAAGAACCAGGTCCCAGCCCCGCCTGTTCCTAACTAGAGGGTTCCCAGTAAACTCACACTACTCTTCCAGTGTCCAGGAGCCTCCTCTGAAGTAAAAGAACCATATCGCATACTAGTTAAGCATAGGTATAGACTTAGTCCAGCCTGTGTTTTGAGTTTAAGACCTACTGTCTGCGTGACTCTGAGCAGGACATTTAAATTTTCAGCCTCAGTTTTCTTATCTGTAAAATGGAGAGATTCGTAGAACCTAGGATTGAGATGACTAAATAAATGTATAAAGCACTTAGCACATAGACCTGGCACGTAGTAAGGGTTTGATAAAAATTGTCTCTTATTTCTTATAAAAACATTTTTTGTTCATTTATTTATGGTTGCACTGGGTTTTCACTGTGGGGCTCAGGCTTCTCATTCCAGTGGCTTCTCTTGTTGTGGGACACAAGCTCTTCTCTTGTGGAGCACAAGCTTTAGCAGCTGTGGCTTCTGGGCTCCATAGTAGTGGCATCTGGCCTTAGCTGTTCTACAGCATGTGGGATCTTAGTTCCTGGACCAGGGATTGAACCCATGTCCCCTGCATTGGCAGGCAGACTTTTAACCTCTAGACCCCCAGGGTCTTGGTTCTTATTACACATAAAATAGCTCTAAAATCTCCCCACCTATCTTGTTCGGTAATCATAGTTTTACAGCTTAAAGAGAAAACCCATAGTTGAACAATATTATAAATGATGAGTCTGTAAGCTGCATTGATTCAGGAAAACATACTAAACCACCATCTAAAGTAGAAGAAAGAAGTTGGGAATAGATGTCCTCAGTGTAAATTTGCTGGGGGGAAAAAAATGAGGTAAATACTGACAAGTAATGGAAGGACATCATCACTGAAATAGTTGAAATGTCATCTTACCCTTTTCTCTAAAATTGTTTCAGACTTCAATACAGAGTTAATAAGAAGCTGAAACTCCATGAAAGGTGGTTTTGCGTCTCTTCTTTTTCTATGAAATTGTCCTGGATATGTAGAGATTACCATTTAGGGTTACAGTCAGTGCTCCAGGGCCCTTGGATAACTGTCCTGCCAAGGTGATGGATCTAGTTGTTTTGTGGCTCATCTGTAGCTTCATACAAAAAGCTTTTTCAAAATAGAAAGATAGTCCAATCTCTCCTAGTGAAGCTTGCTGAACATCTCTTCTCAAAAAATGTTCCTATTAGCTTTTCTCCAACTCAGCCTCCAGCATTTTAGGAAGAGCCTACAAAGATAGTCTAATCCATAAACTACACAGACACATTCTTTATCAAACTTGGACTTTTTACTTCTTGAACTTTAGTGGGAAGAGAGGATTTAAATAGTTTAGGAGCATGAGAAATCACAAGGGAGATACTGAAGGTCTCTGGTTACTGGGATAGTTACAGAAATAAGAACAGGAGTCCAGTCATTGAGTGTTTTCTAAATGCCATGTGCCATGCTAAGCACTTCACACATTTGTATTATTTGATTCTCACAACTGCTCTATGAAGTAAGTAATAATATTGTCCCCAGTTTACAGGTGAAGACATGGAAACTTAGAAAATTTCAGTAACCTGTTCAAGGTTACATTGTTAGTAAACATCAGAGATAGGATCTGAATCACTTTCGACTCAGTTCCAAAGCACATGATTCGAACAGTTAGTTCTTAAGGTCATCTGTTGACTGATCACTCACCTTGACAGTCTTCCCCAAACTACTGTGGGGTCTCCTCTTCTTTAGGAATAAGGCATCTTATTGCACGAGGGCTTCAGGAGACTCTTCCCCAGAGTGGGTACTTATGTTAGCCAATAATTGGCCTGTTTTACGCCCAGCATTGTGCTAAGCTGAAAAACCCTTTGAACTTTCAGACTAATTATTTTCTAAAGAAAATGTACTGGAGCAGAATTAATTGACAGAGGAAATTGTAAAAAATTAAAAGTCCATCCTTAAGTAAGAGACTCCTTTAAAAGTAAGCTAGAGGGCAAAAAAAAACCAAAAAATCATCTTATCCATTTAGACATTCTAACCCATCTAACCCAATCTAACACATTTGTGTGTCTGCAAAAGGGGAATGGAAGAGAAATGTTGCCCATTTATCCCACAAAATGCCAACAGAGAAGATGAGCAAGATCAAGGCAAGAGAAAACTATAGCTATTTACTCCCCCAAAGAAGAGCGTTTGAAGAGACTCATCAGCTTGACATTAGCAATCCTCCCAAACATTTATACATGAATTCTAAAAGACAAGAAGAGGACAAATCAAACAGGCACCCAGCATTTGAACTATCGCATCAACCAGTTCTGTAGTAAGTCATCAACCGTGGATACAGGGTCACGTGCCTTCCCTGCACTTGGCTTCCTCGTCTTCCACCTCTAAGTATGAAAATACAGCCTGGGTCAAGGCTATGGTTTTTCCAGTGGTCATGTATGGATGTGAGAGTTGGGCTATAAAGAAAGCTGAGTGCCGAAGAATTGATGCTTTTGAACTGTGGTGTTGGAGAAGACTCTTGAGAGTCCCTTGGACTGCAAGGAGATCCAACCAGTCCATCCTAAAGGAGATCAGTCCTGGGTGTTCATTGGTAGGACTGATGTTGAAGCTGAAACTCCAATATTTTGGCCACCTGATGTGAAGAGCTGACTCACTGGAAAAGACCCTGATGTTGGGAAAGATTGAGGGCAGGAGGAGAAAGGGACGACAGAGGATGAGATGGTTGGATGGCATCACTGACTCAATGAACATGGGTTTGGGTGGACTCTGGGATTTGGTGATGGACAGGGAGGCCTGGCGTGCTGCGGTTCATGGGGTCACAAAGAGTCAGACACGACTGAGCGACTGAACTGAACTGATCAACTACATCAAGGAAACTGCATTACAAATCCAGTCAATGAGCAGGAACCAAAATGGAAAAAGCCTACTTCTCAATCAATATAGTCAGTCTCTAAAGAGAGAATGCAGTCTCTTCCTGTAAATGGCTAGGAAGTGCGAGGGCTGATTTCTCTTTCTCTTTTTAAGGGTGAGTTCTCCTATGGTCATTCACAGAGCAGAGCGCATTGTCAAATTGGAGGAAAGATCTTTTTGTTTCTCTATGTCGGTAATAGATGTTTCTTTCAGATCAGGGAGTTGGAGGGAGGAAAATGAGTTTGCCAATTAAGCATGAGGGAGGAATAAATTTCATCTCATGCAGCTCTAAAATGGGCTACCCAATGCTGCAGAGTTATGTCTCTGCCAGTTTCTTTAGGAAGATTCCTGACCTTAAGATAAGCCCCGTCGGAGCCAAGAAAGTATTCCTTTTCTGTCTAGAAAGTGACTTATTCACACGGATCTGGAACATGCCAGTTCACAGGCTAAAAGCGCTGTCCTCCACAGCACTGTGTGAGGTGATCGAGTTTGGCTTCCTGATCTTGAACTCTGAAAATGCACAGACCTGAATTCAAGCCCTCAATTTCTTCTCAGCTTCAAGATCTTCTGTGATTCAGGGAGAGAGAATAGAGGTGTTAAGAAACCATTGTTTACCTGATAAATTGCAGATCTTTGGGAACCATTGTCAAGGTTTGAGGAAAGGGAAGAGGCTTCTCACACCAGTCCTCTAAAGGCTTTATTATATATTTGAGAGAGAAATTCACCAAGTTTTTCTGACATGTTGTTTCTTCTTTTGTAAAATGGAATTAACCTCTTCTGCAGAACAGTCTACTAGAAGTTTCTTATGCACACAGATAGTGTCCCTGAAAAGTAGGCTTTCAAATTTTTGAGCAGTGCCTGGCGCAGAGAAAATGCAGAAAAATGTCATTATTGAATGAATGAGTAAATGAAAGAAGGAGTACAACAATGGATTGACAGTAAAAAAAAAAAAAAAGAAAAAGAAAATTTATGAAGTCCTCTACACTAGTCATAAGCACTCTTCTCCAAAGGAAATAAACCAGTGGCACTTCCTTTGGCATAGTTCAAAGTCTGTAAAGCATCTCAACCTTTGATTCAGAGCTCTTTGAATTATCGGTTTTTTAAATTCTGTTTCATCTTTGGCAAACCGATGCTAATGCAAACATGGCTTTTCCTCTAAAGACTGTGCGACTCATCAAATAGCATTCACCTAAGCTCTATCTCATCTCCTGACTGGTCTCCAGGTAGCCAAAGCTGTGTGCGTTTGTGACAGCTCAGTGGGAGGTTTTATGAAGTCACTGCCTCCCCTGAGCTGCACTTCCAGAAAGCAATTCCCCTCCAAATATTAGTGGGAAGTGGTGTACTTAGTGGAAAATACTAATGAAATTTGAGGTCCCGGTCTCAGGTTCGGTTTCCCCAGAAGGCAAGTCACCAGAATCTAACCGGCTTCTCACATGTGAGACATGCCATCTGGGTTCACCCTCCTTGTCACTTTCCCCAGGAGATGTTGGCGCCCAGCCCGTTCTGACAATGGGCCAAGCCCGCTCTGTGGGTAAGCCCAGGTCTTGTTGTTTTTCAGTTGCTAAATCGTGTCTGACTCTTTAAAACCCCATGGACGGCAGCATGCCAGGTTTCCCTTTCCTTCACTATCTCCCAGAGTTTGCTCAATTTCATGTCCACTGAGTCAGTGATGCCATCCAACCATCTCATCCTCCGCTGCCCCTTTCTCCTTTTGTCCTCAGTCTTTCCCAGCATCAGGGTCTTTTCCAATGAGTCGGCTCTTGGCATCAGGTGG
Source organism: Cervus canadensis (assembly GCF_019320065.1). NCBI lineage: Eukaryota > Metazoa > Chordata > Mammalia > Artiodactyla > Cervidae > Cervus > Cervus canadensis. The sequence continues at coordinate 23,538,627 of NC_057416.1, forward strand.
CCAAAATATTGGAGCTTCAGCGTCAGTCCTTCCAATGAATATTCAGGACTGATTTCCTTTAGGATTGACTGGTTTGATCAGCTCATGGCCCAAGGGACTTTTAGGAGTCTTCTCCAGCACCACAATTCAAAAGCATTAATTCTTCAGCACTCAGCCTTCTTTATGGTCCAACTCTCACATCTGTACATGACTACTGGAAAAACTGTAGCTTTGACTATATGGACCTTTGTCAGAAAAGTGATGTCTCTGCTTTTTAATATGCTGTCTAGGTTTGTCATAGCTATCCTTTTAAAGAACAAGTGTCTTTTAATTTCATGGCTGCAGTCACCATCTGCAGTGATTTTGGAGCCCAAGAAAATAGAATCTGTCACCGCTTCCACATTTTCCCCTTCTATTTGCCATGAAGTGATGGGACCAGATGCCACAGACACAAACACATAAAAGCTACCCAGTAATCCAAGCCAGCCCATTTAAGGGCCACCTGAGTGAGCTAGAGTTGCCAAGACTGACAGGGCCATAGGAGCAGAGTCTTCAAGAAGATTTTGCAGAGAAGGTGGGCCTTGAATCAAGCAGAGGCCATGTCTGTAACTTACCCAGCACTGAGCCAGCAGGACTCTTCACAGGTCCTGGGGAAAGTCAGCAGGCTACTAGGACCTTGGGTTTTCCTTTCTTGACAACATTTTTATCCCTTGTACGGTCCTTGGAAGGATCCAATTAAATAGTGGATGTGGAAGTTATTTGAAAATCCTAAACTATTATCATTGTTATTTTGGAAAAATATGGCCTGAAAAGCAGGTCAGGCACAAGTCAGGAAGGGCATTAAAGTCTGGCTACTGCTACTGCTACTGCTAAGTCACTTCAGTCATGTCCGGCTCTGTGCGACCCCATCCCTGGGATTCTCCAGGCAAGAACACTGGAGTGGGTTGCCATTTCCTTCTCCAATGCATAAAAGTGAAAAGCAAAAGTGAAGTCGCTCAGTCATGTCTGACTCTTCGTGACCCCATGGTCTGCAGTCTACCAGGCTCCTCCGTACATGGGATTTTCCAGGCAAGAGTACTGGAGTGGGGTGCCATTGCCTTCTCCGAAAGTCTGGCTAAGAGCTGGTTAAACTTGAACTTCATAAGCCTGAAAAGGCAACGAACAGCCCTGGGAAGGCCCAGGGCTCTTCCCCACCTGCAGCTTCTCCTTCCCTCCCCTGCTGGGTACCACCCACCACAGCACAGACCTCTCCCACTCACCTAGTGGGAAAAGAAAGCTAATCTCTAAGCCTATTGATAAAGCGTGAACTCACCCCATTTCAGCTCCATCCTCTCCAGCTTTGCGCAGAAGCTAAAAATGAGCAAATCAATTAACACGGTCTCTTTTAGAATTTCGGCAAACTCTGAACATCGCAAGCAGTGCTGCCTAGCAAGAAGAAAGGATGTAGGGATCGCCTGAGCTCTCACTCAGAATGTCCTGCTGGTTAGCTGCTTAACTTTGACCTAACTTACTTTCCTTGTCTGGGCATCAGTTTCTTCCTCTGTGAGATGCGGGAGGGGGCTTCACATGCCCTAAGTACTTGTCAAATCCTCTTTGTGTTGTTTCTGTACCTGAGTGGAGAAGGGGAAGCTCCAGGGCAGGTGCTAGGGGCTCTAGGGAAAGCAGGTAAACCACGTGGAGGGTACACTGCCAACCACACATCCTGTCTAGAGCCAGGAGGACGTGAACTATCCTACCCACAGACACTGAGGATGGGCCAAGGAGGTCTTTGGATGAGTGACACAGAGCTTCTGCCATCACAGAGCTCACATATCCGGGGACAACATCAGACAAATAAACAGACCGATGCTCTGAGGCAGGGTGAGTGTCCAGATGCAGCAGTGCTGGGAACCATGGGGGCCAGAGCAGGGACCACTGCACCTGACAGATATTTTCCACCCTTTCTCTCCTGTGTGCCCTGAGATGCTTTCACAGCCTGTTTCCTGAACGGCTTCACCAAGAAGACGTGGACACATTCCATCTTCTATTTTTTAGGAACATTACAATACGTTAAGTATATCAAATATGCCCAATGATCACGTTTGGATCCTCCCTGCCCTCCACGGTGAGTTGTTAATTACCGAAGGCCCTTTCCCGGCACCAGCATCCCAGGATTCCCCCTCTCAGTTTACACCGGCTGTTTCTGCGTGGTATGTACTGAACTCACTTCCAGAACCCTGCCCTTCCTTTCCCTTCCTCCGTACCTGCCACTTGGCCATGTTACACCTTTCATCACGTGTCCAAATTTTGTTGGGCAAATTCCCTACATCCTAGGGCAGATACCAGGATACAGACTCAAGCACTCTGATGGAGAGACAAATTATTAACCACCTGCTTGGATTTAATCAGGAAATCTCATGCCCAAAGCCAATTGAGAGTCTATGGGATGGTAATTACTGGTGTTTAGCCACCATCTACAAGTTTTCTAAGGCTACTGTTCACTAGAAAAGTTCATACTTTATTTCTTTTTTTGCTAAAATGACCTCTCTAAAACCCTTGAGCATTTTGTATCCAAGAATCTTGTGATCACATACACAATCTCCATCTTTTCCCTTCCCCCGTTTCAGACAGCCATCCCCTCCCTTCTTCGTCTCTGCCCTTCTGGACTGAAGACCCCAGTATTTCCCTTCTGCCCAACCCTCTAACCCCTTGATCACCTCATTGCCCATCCCTGGGCATTCTCCTGTTCCATTAGGGTTTTCTTCCTTTTGTTTTATTTTTTAACTTACAAAACTGTGATAACACATTTACAGGAAACTTGGAAAAATACAGAACAAAGTTACATATAGTTCCACTATATATGACAATTATTTTTAAGTAGATAAATTGAGATTTTTAGTTAAGAGTTTCAATATCAAACTCTCAAAAATTAATAGAATGAATATTCAGAGAAGTAGAAGGACATAATAGACCTGAAAAGCATTGTGAACCAATTCCACATAATTAAGATTTGTACAATTTTCACACAACAGTAGGATGCAAATTCAATTTTCCTGAAGGCTTTCTTAAAGTGCAGAGACGAGTACACGCATAGCATCCCCCCGCAAGTAAAAGCAAGTATTTGCTATTTGTTTTCAAAACTCTTCCTGGAGCCCCCAGCTTCATGCTGGTCTTTGTGGCCATATACACCCAGGTCAATCCATGAGCCAAAAGATAACATCTTGGCTTCCTCTCCCCTCTATTCTCAAGGACAGAGTCTTTCTCCAAGGCTCTCTGAAAATGACCCCTCACCAGACAATAGCAATTTCTTCTTGCTGCACGGCTGCTCTCTGCCACGGGTAAGAATCAGTAAAAAGCAAAAACCATCTGCAGCCGGGAGAATTCTAATCCTGGGCTAAGAGTGTTCATATCCCACATACATGCAGGGCACGGATTCTGACAGACAGATAACACAGGCACAGTTGTGGAGACAGCGCTGTTCAGAATCTGCCAGCTTGCCCCTGGCACGGGGGGAGAAGCTCTCCATCACTGCCAGTCCTCGGAGTACACCCCTCCAGCTCCGCCCGACGTCAGCCTCCTTTCAAACAGCGCCAGCTTAAATCCATGTGAAATGAATGAGCAGGACCGCGTTCATCAAAACAGCTTCAGCAGCGATGGGAACCTTTCCCTTTCTTATGTTCGGATTCAGGACTTTTCTAGGCTTTGACAACTGAAAATTCTAACCTAGGATTTACTCCTGTTCACTCAGAGACACATGTGTGTGTGTGTGTGTGTGTGTGTGTGTGTCCACACTTGCGTGTGTCTGTGTATGTGTGTGTGTATCCGCCTCCTCTTCCCCTCTCTGGTATCTCTTTCCATATTTCTATTTGCTTCTCTTTTTATGTATTTGAGTATCTCCTTTCTCTCCTTCCTCCATCGCTTCTCCTCCCGCTACTTCCCTTCCTCCTCTTCCCCTTCTTCTTCCTTCTCGTCCTCTTCCTCTCCTTTTTCTGTCTCCCTTCCTTCCTTCTCCCCTGCTTCTCTCTTTATCTCCCCTTTCCTTCTCCTCACTCCCTTTGTCCCCTCATTTTCTTCTCCCCACTCTTTCTCTTCTCCTTGCTCTATCTGTATGTGCTTCTCTGTCCACAATTCTACTAATTTCCCCAATGCCTTAAAGGCCACAAACAAGCGTTCAGCCCACTCTCCGTCTCGCTCTTTGTGATGGAGGTGTCATCCACTCAGGCCCTCTCACTATGTTCCCGTGTCTAAAGATTTTCTTTAACATGTACTTGATAAGCACCACCACAAACAACAACAACAAAAAAGTTTTTTAAAAAGCCATAAAAATCAGACTATAGTGAGCTTAACACTTCTGCATTCCCTAAAACTTACTGACACCGTGGATTCTCTCAGGCTGACCTTGCACAGCTGCAGCGTGACATGATCTTTATTATGCCAGTGCAGAACCCTGAAGTGCTTCCTAAAATATGAAAGGGAAAACAAACAGCATCTGGGGGATTGTGGAAGGGCATTATATTATACTTCAATTTTTAGAAAATCGGTAATTTGTCTATGGTATAATTTATATGCTGACGTATAATCAACCAGAACATTTGATGGACCTAAACTCTTCTTCCCTAATTGTGCCACATGGCAGACATGCACCATGGAAACAGCTGTACAAATTCTTCATGTAACACATTGGAAGATAATATAGAAATGTGTGTAAATGTCTCAGAGTATCCTGGAGTAGGATCCAGACATGTGTGTAAATGTCAACAGACCTCAAATCTCATTCGTTCCTGTCCTTGGTGCTCTGATGGCAATCACAGCTGCTCTGACAAACCCTGATGGTGGGTCCATCCCTACTGACACACGTCTCTTGATGCTTTTGCTCTGGGAAGGTCACCCACTCCTATTGGACTCGTCTCCCAGGCCTCTCAGGCTTAGGGCTGTCAGGTCTCAGCCTCTAAGCTGCAGATGTTTGTCATCTCAGCTTCCCCGAGTGTAAGCTGATGCCTAAACAACTCTGTCCTGCATGCATTTGGAATGAAAACATATTCTGTACTTGTCCCCGCAGTCATGAATTATAGAATCATAAATTGGAAAGGAACCTCAGAGTTGTCTATTCCAATCTCTCATTTGACTAATGAGTAGGGTGACTGGTTTGTCCAGACAGTTTCAATTTATGCCTCCTGTCCCGACACAGTTATTAACAGCTCCCTCTTTTACTCTCAAATGTATCCTGATGTGGACAATAAATTATATGGTCTCCCCATAGCTGAGGCCAGAATCTACACCCAGGTATCCAGAGTTTTTTTTTTTTTTAATTAGTACTGTGCTGTCTCTTTTACCTTCAAGATATCCCCTTAGAGCAATGCTTCTTAACCAAAATCACCTGGATAGATGTTCCAAAACACAAATGCTTTGACTCTAATCAACTCTCAGGGTGGGGGTTGAACACACGTCTTATGACAGAATCCCCAAGGAAATCCAGATGAACATCTTGATTCAGAGCCACTGCTTAGAGAAAAGAGGGGGTTAAGAGAGCTTGCTCCACCTCCAAAACCGCGTGGCAAGATGTGCTGTTTCAGCACTAACAAATCTGACCAACAATTCACCAAACTCGAAGGCTTCATCATGGAGCCCTCCACTTTGGTTTTGTCACTTTGAAATTAGGTGTCACTTTGAAATACTGTGTCACTTTGAAATTAGGCTAAACAAGAAACTAAAAAGCCCAAAGGTGCCTGCTCTCCTGCAACTCTAGGAGACATACAGAAAGACTTCTTTGACCCATAGAGAGTTCCTTTCAGCTTGACTTTCTCCTTCGTACTGACCATGCCATGCAGTCAGAAGTCAAAGAGCTGGATAAGGATAGATTGATTTCACACTGTAACAGATGAAGATTACAGCCTAAGGGTGGCTTTGAGATGGGCTAAAAAGTGATGCCAACCACCAGCAATGTGGAGCCGATGACCAAAGAGGTTTAGTAAAACGCAGGAGTGCTTCTCACATTTGGCCAGGAAGAAAAGAAATGGGCAGAAATGACTCCATGCCAGGAAGGAGAAGTGAACCACAGCTGGAAACCTAAGAGAAGGAAGAGCAGTGATTAATCAGTGTTTGAAAGCCATCTGCTTTCCTTGGCTGCAGAGTTCAGGCCAGCGGCACTGGCTACAGATGCTTGAAAGTGGGCGGGGTGCCGGACAAGAAGGGATAGTATTTACCTGTTAATTCACTGAAGATTCATCTTCCACAAGACTGGAGCTGTGAAAGCACATGCTTATTTAGGGCAACACAAGTAGGTCCCGGCCACCCACCCACACTTACAAAAGGAGTCACCCAACGTGGTGATTGTTGGTGGTCATGGTCTTGCCTTTTCATTATAGTCCTAACCACCAAGACAACATACCACCCCAAAAAGGAACAACATGAAAAGATGTTCAGCATCACTAATTGTTATAGAACTGAAAATCATTTCTCTAAATGAGATAAGACCTCACATGACTCAGAATGGCCATCATTTAAAAATCTACAAATAACAAATGCTGCAGAGGGTGTGAAGAGGGAACCCTCCTACATCGTTGGTGGGAATATAAACTGGCGCAAGTACCATGGAAAACAATATGGAGGTTCATCAGAAAAACTGAAAATAGTGTTGGCATACAATCTAGCAATCCCACTCCTGGGCACATACCTGGACAAAACTATAACTTGAAAAGATACATGCACTTGAATATTCATAGTTGCACTATTTACAATAGCCAAGACATAGAAACAACCTAAATCCCCATTGACAGATGAATGAATGAAGAAGATGTGGTGTATTATGGACTAATCAGTCATAAAAAATGAAATCATGCCTTTTGCTGCTACATGGATAGACCTATCGATTATCATACTAAGTGAATTAAGTCAGAAAGAAAAAGACATATACCATACGATAGCACATATGTGTGGAATCTAAAATATTAACACAAATGAACTTATCTAGGAAACAGAAACAGACTCATGGGTACAGAGAACAGACATGGGGTTCCCAAGGAGGAGGGAGGGTGGGAGAGGATGGATTGGATTGGATTGCTAGTCCCAGGGATGGAGCCTGAGACTAGCAGATGCAAACTATTATATATAGAAAGGATAAACAATTAGGTCCTACTGTATAGCACAGGGAACTATATTCAATATCCTATGATAAACCATAATGGCAAAGAATATGAAAAAGAATATATATATGTATAATTGAATCACTTTGCTATACAGCAGAAATTAACACAACATTGTAAGTCAACTATATGTCAATAAAATAAAAAATAAAAGGAGCAAAGGAGTCTTGTTGGGAAGACACTGCTTTTGGAGAACATGCTCAGTAAGATCACTGAATTGGGAAACCTGGGTTTAAGCGCCCTCGGCCACCCAAGAGCCCTGTGGCCCTGGCCGAGTCATTCAGTATCATAGGTCTTCTCTTTCCTCATCCATAAAATAGGGATACTTCGCATGGTGCCTTTTAAGCTGTTCAGTGCTGTGCAGTGATGGCTCCCTCCAAACTCTGGCAACTATACTTCCACACCCTCCCAGCATGTTGCACCAGAGAAAGATAGTGCAACTTGCTGGATGAGGAAGAAAAATGGTCCATTACAACAATGACCTAGAAAACCTTCATAGTCAGAATTACCAGGAAAAATTATGGAGAAGTGGGACACTGCCCTTTCCACTGTCAAATGAGGCAGACATAATGAGGGCTGAGAGAACTGAGATAGGAAGGCATTAGAGCCCAGACTTAATTTGACAATTTAAGTGACTCCGCTCCCCTTCTTTTGCCTTCTCCACTTTTACAAATAGCACTGGGTGACACAGGCTTTTAGCTTCACCTGCCTCAGACTTGTTCTGCTACACTTCCGGGGTGGAAGGGGTAATTATCTTCCCTCACCCCTCCTTTCTTGCATTACATAGAATGATTAGAGACTAAACTTCTCATCTCTGGAAGCCCTTCACATTAAAGGGTGAGATATCCTGAGATGCCCCCACTGACTCATGCACACACGTGTATGCAGCCTGCCAGCACAGAGGTCTTTGTGGGCAGGCAGGGTAGGAAGAGGGGTTCCCTGGTGGTTCCGTGTTAAAGAACCCGGCTGCCAATGCAGGAGATGTCGGTTCGATCCCTGGATGGGGTAGATCCCCTGGAGAAGGAAATGGTAACCCACTTCAGTATTCTTGCTGGGAAAATCTCATGAACTAAGAAACCTGATGGACTGTCATCCATAGGATTGCAAAAGAATCAAATGCAACTTAGCAACTAAACAATAAAGCCAAGGTAAGAAGGTGCCGACAGACATGAGACTCAGAAATATCTGGGGTTTTCTTCAAGAAACAGGCTATTGTATAGTGCTGTCCTGAAAACAGGGGTGCACATGTTGTTTCACTCTGGATTAAAGACTTTCTTGAATTTGTTTAGTATTGAGATACTTTCTCCATTCCCATAGCTAATGTTGGCGTAGCTACCTTGTAGCAGATGTCTAATGTTGCCTGCAGCCATACTTTGGGGCAGAACTTGGCAGGAATCATTAGAGGTGTTTTAACCATCTCATTGCCAAAACAAGTAGAGGACTCTGCCAAGAACACCCACATATCAGCTTATTTGCATATGGGCATAAGGTGTTACCCTTCTATTGCTTCCCAAATTTATCCTTGAAATCTTCCTAAAGGGCATTCCTAAGCATGAAAGACCTGCAACATGGTCCTTAGAGCTGGAAGGCCACCAGCAATTCTGCTACTGTACATGGCCTGCATCTTTTTACAGAAGGAATGCCTTGCAAATTGTAAGGGGAAGGAAATCCCTTTCATTATGCCATAGAACCCAAAGAGCCACATGTGTAGGACCGACAGCTGTTTTCAGGAAAGGTGAAAATCTACATATCCTCACCCCATCTGTGCAAAGATCCTGATTGTTTTAGAAATTCTCTAGAAAGCAAATCTAAGACCACAGTTCTAAACAGTATACTCATCTATACTCATCAAGGAGACAAAGAGGAAAATAAGGTTAAACAAATGCAGTTTCTCAGGGGCTGAAAACAACAACTACTACAGACCTACAAGGTCATTGAAATACATCAAGTGAGCATTCTTTTTGCAGCTTTCATGCTGTTTCATGAAAATATGGCTTACAACTTCATTTATACATGATAGACTTACATTCTATAATTACAAACTACAGAAACATTTATAAGGCAGAGAGTGGTCTTGGCTCTAAAAAGGGAGGGGGCAGTAATGGTGTTTTAGATAAAAATTATGTTTTCATTAGTGATTCATCCATTTAAGCAATCAATATTTTAGGAGACTTCTAGGTTCTGGGATGCAGAGATGGTTCAAGCCACGTAAAATGATACGGTCTCTGCTCTCTGGCTTGCAGAAGAGAAAGGTGAAGAGGGACATGGAAAGGCATGGAACAACAGAGAGACAGGTGAAGGCTGACAGAAAATCAGAGACAGAATGGATAAACATCTTTTAGCACCAAGCGTAGACCTGGGAGCGAAATGTAAGCCACTAACTGCTGTGGGATACTGGCCAACTCATTCAATCTTTTTAGGCTTATGTTTTCTCATTTGTTAAAAGCTATGTTTTTTAATGGATTGGAAGAATTATATGATTATATTAATTCTTTGAAGTTCTAGACACATGAAAGCTTGATATGCATATAAGGGGAGTTTATTCATTTAACAAATATGAACAGCTGTCAAGATTATGCCATATATATTACACACAATTGTAAGAAAAAATTTATACCATCTCTGGTCTTACAGGGCTCACAATATCATGAAAATCCTCAAACATAGGTTAGGATCATGGACGGGATTTTTGTAAGAAAACTTCAAATGCATAATAGAACGTAGTATTGAATGTTCAGCTTCAGAGCAGACCTGGAGTCTGACTTGTATCCTAATTCCAGCTCCACCACTTAACAGCCTTAGACTTTGGGGCATTTACTTCTCAAAGCCTTCATTTTCTTATCAGTAAGCCTGAAGCATCACTGACTCAAAGGACATGAATTTGAGCAAAATTTGGGAGATAATGGAGGAAGGACAGAGGAGCCTAGAGTGTTGCAGTCCACCGGGTTGCAAAGAGTTGGACATGACTTAGCGATTGAACAAGAAGCAGCTTGGAGCTAAGAATGCTGATTTAGTAGGGATGTTCGAGAACTGAATGAGATAATGCGTGGTGAGGGTTTCCCACAGTGACTTAAACACAGTAAGCATTCTATAAACTACAGCTCTTGTAATCATCTTTGAAAATCCTCCCAATTCTGAAATTTCTTGACTTGGCCTATTTTAATCTCAAATGTTTAAGTAGAAGAGACAGTAGCACACAGCCATCTGAGCTTCTGAGGAAGGCATATTGGGCGCATGTGTCTGGTGTTGAAGATTATTATTTTTCACTCCATTAAAACCCTGTATGGGAACTAGGAGATACATTCAGTTCAGTTCAGTTCAGTCACTCAGTCGTGTCCGACTCTTTGCGACCCCATGAATCGCAGCATGCCAGGCCTCCCTGTCCATCACCAACTCCCAGAGTCCACCCAAACCCATGCCCATCAAGTCGGTGATGCCATCCAGTCATCTTATCCTCTGTCATCCCCTTCTCCTCCTGCCCTCAATGCCTCCCAGCATCAGGGTCTTTTCCAATGAGTCAACTCTTCTCATGAGGTGGCCAAAGTATTAGAGTTTCAGCTTCAACATCAGTCCTTCCAATGAACACCCAGGACTGATCTCCTTTAGGATGGACTGGTTGGATCTCCTTGCAGTCCAAGGGACTCTCAAGAGTCTTCTCCAACACCACAGTTCAAAAGCATCAATTCTTTGGCGCTCAGCTTTCAACACTTAAAATTCACATTTCTACATGTTGGTAGCTTATTTCCTTCTTAGTTGATTAGAGCAAGAGTTCAGTTCAGTTCAGTCGCTCAGTCATGTCTGACTCTTTGTGACCCCAAGGACTGCAGCACGCCCAGGCCTCCCTGTCCATCGCCAACTCCCTAACCTTGCTCAAACTCATGTCTATTGAGTTGGTGAGGCCATCCAACCATCTCATTCTCTTCTCCTCCTGCCTTTAATCTTTCCCACCGTTAGGGTCTTTTCAGATGAGTCAGTTCTTTGCATTGGGTGGCCAAAGTATTGGAGTTTCAGCTTCAGCATCAGAACTTCCAATGAATGTTCAGGACTGATTTCCTTTAGGATGGGCTGGTTGGATCTCCTTGCAGTCCACGGGACTCTCAAGAGTCTTCTCCAACACCACAGTTCAAAAGCATCAACTTTTCGGCACTCAGCTTTCTTCACCGTCCAACTCTCACATCCATACATGACTACTGGAAAAACCATAGCTTTGAGTAGACAGACCTTTGTTGGCAAAGTAATGTCTCTGCTTTTTAATATGCTGTCCAAGTTGGTCATAACTTTTCTTCCAAGGAGTAACTGTCTTTTAATTTCATGGCTGCAGTCACCATCTGCAGTGATTTTGGAGCCCAAAAAATTAAAGTCTCTCACTGTTTCCACTGTTTCCCCATCTATTTCCCATGAAGTGATGGGACCGGATGCCATGATCTTAGTTTTCTGAATGTTGAGCTTTAAGCCAACTTTTTCACTCTCCTCTTTCACTTTCATCAAGAGGCTCTTTAGTTCTTCTTCACTTTCTGCCATAAGGGTGGTGTCATCTGTATATCTGAGGTTATTGATATTTCTCCCAGCATCGTGATTCCAGCTTGTGCTTCATCCAGCCCAGCATTTCTCATGATGTACTCTGCATATAAGTTAAATAAGCATGGTGACAATAATGCAGCCTTGACGTATTCCTTTCCCGATTTGGAACCAGTCTGCTGTTCCATGTCCAGTTCTAACTGTTGCTTCCTGACCTGCATACAGATTTCTCAAGAGGCAGGTAAGGTAAGTGAGTATGAATCAACAAATAATGAGATTTGCCATAATTGCTTTATGTGTACTTGGATCCCATCATTTGTTACTCTATGAACTCTAACAATCCATCATTTAACTGGCTTATCCTTCAAAAAGAATAGTTTTCTTTTCTAATATAGTATTTTGCTTAAAAAGGTTTGGATGATTCATTGTAACTAATAATGTATTTTAGCTGAAATAAGAATGTTCTCAAATAACCTAGAAAATGCATAGGCAGAATATATCAAAGAAAAATAGTTTGGGGTGTGACTTTACCTAAAACAATAAATCCTAAACTGCTATTACAAATGTATACTATTTTCCTTTAAATTAGGAAATTAAAATTTTTTTCCCCATGGGTTTACTCAAAAAGATTTTCTTAAGTATAATCTTCTCAGACTAAAGGGATTTTTTTTTTTAAAGATTAACTTTTAAGGTGCTCTTGAGATTTGCATAAATCTCCTTTAATAATAAATTCCTGTTCAGCTATTCTGCTTCCCTCTATATTTGGAAACATTCCCCTCTTTAATACCTTTTGTCTTTTCAGTCATTTTTACAGAGGGTTAGGTAATAAAACCACAAAGAACTTATCCCACTGAAATTTCCCTGAAACATTTGCCTTTCTCAGAATGGATTGTTTTATGAGCATATTTTATCCACTTGCATAAAACAGCAAGACAAATTTTCCTTCAAAAAGAAAATAGGTTGCATGCATCTTTAACTTTAGCATTTCAATTAGAATAAGCAATAACGTGCTTTCAAAATACTAGACAGATTGCCCAGTGTGCTGGTTATTTCATTTTGATCATATAATTGTGTCTAATATATGGAACAGGACGTAGTGGAGGACAGAGGAGCCTGGCGGGCTACAGTCCATGGGGTCGCAAAGAGTCGGACACGACTGAATACGTGGCACAACCCTTTCTTCATGCCATACAACCCATGCCTACCCAAAGGGTCACTAACGGAGCTCGATCGACACTTCACACACCAAATTTTGAATTTTCATAACCTTTGTAGAGCCAACCTTCATCTCACCTCTAAAATCTTTCCAGCATCAAAGTGTTTTCCAATGAGTCGGCTCTTCATTTCAGGTGGCCAAAGCTTTGGAGCTAGTAGGAAAACACTACCTGTATTTCCAAATCCTTTACTATTCTATCACTATAGCAACAATAATGGTAACAGGTAACATATTGGCCCCCTGCCCTCAGGTTGCTCAAAATCAGATGAGTGCACGAACTTCTGTGGGTGAATGGGATAAATAATATCCCATTACAACTATGTCGAGATATTTATTTCTTGCCCCTCAAAGGCATTTCTGAAGAAAACAGCAGTTGTAGAGGTGTCTAGCCATTTTGCTGAGAAAAAAAAGCAAGTGTATGTGCCCCTAATAGCAGACATGTTTCTAGACTTTTCTTTTCCATGGGCCACAGGAGTTCAAGCTGCCCGTTATGCTTTCCAGCTAAAGCCACTCTCCAACTTTCTCATCTCATTCAGCCCTTTCCTCGTGTCACATGTTTCCCTTACCCAAGGATCTCCAAGGAAGATTTTCTTCATGCTGATAATTAGGGTTGATGTATTCACGGGGCTTTATTTTCCCATCAGATCATCCCATCTGAGGCCAACATTCCTTTTGAAGTCTGGAGAATCTGAAGCTTGGAGGAGCTGAACTACTCTCAGAGAACAGAGCCTCCGGGAATAAAACTTTAGAATGATCTTAAGATCATTAGCACTCTTTTTCCTCCTTGCTCAAAGAGTATCTCTTTGGAAAATCTTTGGTGGTGAAAGTTGTTAATGATCACGTATAAAATCCTAATTAATCAAAGTATGAATCCAATTCTTGATGAGCTCTTTTCATCCCCATTAGATTTGGAGTTTGCAGGAATCTGGACTATTTTAGCCCTTAACAAAAGCTGGATATGCTATAATGTTGAAGTCTGAAGCACTGGAGCTATCTTTTCATTGCATCCAATTCCTGGTGACCTTGCATGAGTCATTGTTCAACACTGAGAATTTCAAATGCAGTCAAAAAGGAGCAATGAATGCTCATCTTTTGCTACAACCTCCTCAAAAATGTCATGTGTGAGTGCTCAGTCGCTCAGTCATGTCCGACTTTTTGCAATCCCCAAGGACTGTAACCCGCCAGGCTCCTCTGTCCATGGGATTTCCCAGGCAAGAGTACTGGAGTGGGTTGCCATTCCTTTCTTCAGGGGATCTTCCCAACCCCAGGATCGAACCTGTGTCTCCTGAATTGGCAGGCAGATTCTTTACCACCGAGCCACCTGGGAAGCCCCTCAAAAATGACATGTACCCATAATATTCAGCATTCAGTTGGTTCTCTTAAATGAGCTAGAAAAATTACATTTTGCCGGGAACAATCTTCTTGTTTCTCTGGCAGACAGATGCCTAGGAAATGCACTCTGCACTGTTGTTTATTTCTTGAGAATCTGCTGTTGTAGAAGCACAGGCACATTTACAACACCAGAGAGGGATGGATGGGAACAAAGCAGGCTACAGAAATGAACTCTGTGAGTTTCTGTTATTTATTAAAGCTCTCCAAGCATCCGTTTCTTCACCTGTATAATGAAGATAATATTTCCTGCCCATCTGACAGGATGATTATGAAAATCAAGTTCATCAGTGTATAAGCAGTTCCTACGAAGTCCCACACTGTGACAGCTACTTCTGGAAATACAGAAGTATTACTTCTTGACTTCATGGCTTTAACGGAAAAATAAAATACTTTATGTAAATGGTTAGAATCCTTACAAATACAAAATAGTAGCAGAGGTCAAGGTAGTCCACTCAAAAAGTCAATATTGGAAGGGAAGTCAGAGACTCAGCAATCTAGATGTCTCATTTTAAACAAGCTGAGTTCCAGAGAGATACAGGGCTTATGCAAGGATGTACAACTTGAGGATCAAATATTTGTTGTTAGAATATCCCAATCTTTAAGGTGTACTATGCTTAGTTGCTCAATCATGTCCGACTCTTTGCGACCCCATGGACTGAAGCCCACCAGGCTCCTCTGTCCAATGGATTCTCCAGGCAAGAGTACTGGATTGGGTTGCCATTTCTTCCTCCAGGGGATCTTTCCAACCCAGGGATCGAACCCAGGTCTCCCGCATTGCAGGCAGATTCTTTACCGTCTGAGCCACCGGGGAAGTCTTAAAGCAGATTCTTAGAGATTCAGTAAGAGCTAGTCTAATCTGCTAAAACGTAAACAGTTCCATGGGGAAAGCTGAGTCCTTTTTAGAGAAACGACTTACTCTGTTGGACTCTGTGGGTACAAGGACAGACTCGGGAGTCAGACTGATGGGTTTGGGATTCTGATTCTGTCACTTATTAACTAGTGGCCTTGGGCCTGGGTTACTTAACTTTTCTGTCCCATTTCTTCCTCTGTAACATGAAGATACCAAACTCCACAGGACCGTCGCGGCGCATCAATGAATTAATATGTAACGGCCTCAGAGCAAAATCTGGCAAATGACAAGCTCTCAGGACCTGTTATTTATTAATATATTTACATGAAGTGGAGGCTCATATGGGTTACTCCATTAGTAAGAGAGCTGCCTAGAGAAGGGGTGACTGGGGAAGACAGTCACACTAGTCCAAAGGGCAGTGTGCAGAGCAATGAATGCCCTGAATGGACTCTCCCTGAATGGACTGTCCTGGCAAACCAACCAGAGCTACTACCTTTAGGCTATTTCTTTCCTTTCATACAAGTGTCAGCTAACATCCTGAGCATTTCAAGTGTTATGCACGAGGGTGAGGCTGAGCAGGAAACCATCCTTCTCATCAGCTCAGCTCCTGTAGCATCTCTGGTTCAATTCGAGCAGCCAGTGGTTCTCAGGGAAGAGGCAGCCCTTGTTCTGAAATAAAGGCATTAATCACCCATTATTAGCAATTCATTAGCCTCCTCTGCCTGGTTGGAACTGGCCCGGACTTTGACAGGCAAAGCCTGGAGGCGATGTTCAGTCCACACACTGATCACATGTGATTATATAAGGCTTCCTAACCTCAACAGAGCGTGACAGGCACTGCCGACCCTAGGTTAGGGTCGCTTAGGTACAATGGCCCATGTTCCAGCCTCTCTAGGTGATGGGGCTGTAAGCTAGTCAGTGAAACTGGCACCGGTGGAGAAGGAACGCGACGGCCCAGAGGTGTAGCCATCTCGAGACAAAGCTGTGTCCACGGCTAGAGGTAGTTGGGAACGCCCAGGTCTGTGCCCGGAATGGTGACCTGCCTTGAGAATTCAGCCGTCCAATCCTCTCCAGGTAAATCCCTTTGATGGAGAGCCAAGCATCCAGCTTCCTCTACATTCCAATCAGACAGCTGCCTCTTCTCACTCAGATTCCAGGCTGCCTGGCTGTCTTCAGATAATTTGACTTCCCACGTAGATTTCACCACAGGGAGAGAATGTGCTTGAAAGAGAGTGTGTCTGATCTCCTGGCCGATTCTACTTGTCGTTGTAAATTAATAAAATGGCGTTTTGATTTACACATCTGTCTCTTGTGAACTCGGTTAGTATGACTGAGGGGCCCGATAAATTGATCTTACCCCAGCGCGCTGACAAAACCAATTTTCTCAGGTTTCGAACCTGGAAAACAAAAGGGCCAGACCCTGGATGGTGTGGTTAAATCACCAAGGTAAATTCCCCTTTGAAATGTCTGGCAATGGGACAGCCAGACTTCCCTCTGCTATCAAACACATTTCTCTCCTGGACTTTAATCTTTCAAGGTGAATGCTCCCTGTTCAAGGCCCACTCAGATGATTGATTCCACGGTGATAAATGCAGGAAATGGGAAGTTTGCCCCTACTCTGAGCTGCCCAATCGATGTTTCGACAAATCTACAAAAGCACCTAACCAAAACAATTCTGACGAGCCTGTGATTTTTTGTTTTACACATGTCCTCTATTCAAAACTACTAAGTTATTATTCATCTATAACCCAAGCTTTGCCAAGACTTCTCAGACAGTACAAATTAGGTTATGTCATCTTTAAACCCAGGGGTGCTGGCTGGCTGGATGGCTTTCAGCCCCTTTCTGCTCTAGGAGGTAACTGAGGGTCAACTGTGCTCACAACCCTCTCCTTCAGCCTCTTTTTTTTTTTAATTTATTTTTAATTGGAGCATAATTGCTTTATAATGATGTGTTAGTTTCTGCCGTACAACCATGTGAATCAGATAGAACCAGATACATATATCCCCACCCTCTTGAGCCTCCTTCTCACTCTCCCCCCATCTCACGCCTCTAGGTCATCACAGGGCACCGAGCTGAGCTCCCTGCACTATACGCAGCTTCCCACCAGCTCTGTTTTACACGCAGTAGTGTATATACGTCAGTGCTACTCACTTCATCCCACCGCCCCCTTCCCACCCTGTGTCCGCAAGTCCGTTCTCTACGTCTGTGTCTCTATTCCTGCCCTGCAAATAGGCTCATCAGTACCATGTTTCTAGACTCCCCAGCTTCTTTTTGAATGTTGGGTGCCCACAGGTCACTTTCAGGAGAGCCCGAACTTTGCCACTACCACTGCTTTACGTGTTGCAGTAATTCAGAAGATTTTGTCTTACAAGTGTACTATTTTGGGGAGTCTGCAAAGATATTTTTTGAAGTCAAACCCATCTATAGAAGGTATGCATTTTTCCATCTTTCTTTTCAAGTCGGACAAGGCAATCTTGCATCTCATCATCAAGTCCTGGTCTTGGCACATCTGTTACCTCTTTTCAGGCAAGTTTGATCTGACGGTGCATCTAACGGCAGGAAAGTTCGTGTATCTGAAGTATTCAGATCTCTGTTGACAGATCAACAACAGCTATATCAAAATGTCCCATTATTTTCAATGGCTAGAACTGTTGGCACTCATGATGACCTCCATTCCGAAGACACTGCAGGAAACAAGTTCTTTCCTACAGGCAGCCCAGCAGCTCCTTACAAAGTGCTTCAGAGTCTCTAGGATTAGATCCGGGCACCTCTCAAGTCCAGATACTATACCTGTTCCATGTTAATAGCAGGGAAGAAACTTGAAAGCTCATTAGAAAAGAAGGGACTCAGACTCTGTAGATCATCATCCACTTGTGTTTTGGAAACTGAGGTGGCATTTTAGTCATCTTGACTTGCCCAGTAATTACCTGGATTCATTCTGTTTTCTGAGTACTGTAACAGATATTCAAAGATTCTCTACCCTAATAGTCTGAAGATGGTAAATATATATATATTTCAATATTTATTTATTCTTGGCTGGGCTAGGTTTTTGTTGCTGTGCATGGACTTTCTCTAGTTTCAGTGAGCGGGGTCTTCTCTCCAGTTGCAGGGCATGGGCTTCTTGTGATGGTGGCTTCTCTTGTTGCAGAGCAAGGGCTCTAGGCACATGGGCTTCAGTACGTGCAGCATGCTGGCTCAGCAGTTGGGCACATGGGCTTTAGTAGCCCCTTGGGATGTGGAATCTTCCCTGACCAGGGATCGAACCCATGTGCCTTGTATTGGCAGGCAGATTCTTAGCCTCTGGACCACCAAGGAAGTCCTACCACCAAGGTAAATATGTTAACACAACTACTATGGAACATTATGAGATCACATCAGGAGGCAAATCTCCTCTGTACATCCCCACACCCAAAAGTATCCAATGGTCCCATTATTGCAAAAAAGTGATAACTGGATTAACCAGGAACTGTCGAAAACTATGGTGAAAAACATTAACATGAAGATCTATGGACCAATGAGTTAGATTTTAGAGACACTAAGTGTCCACATTTTAAAAGACAGCAGCTTTTACACTGAGAAATATTATCTCTCCCCTGTCATATAAAGATAGCATACGATCTTCTTACACCTTGTCAAGAGTACACACATGGTGACAGATCACAAGTACAAGGCTGATGGATGGGATGTGGAAAAATCTTTGGATGTGTGTTCATGTGTGTGTGCTTCTGCTATATATTGTACACTCAGCGTATAAAACAATACATCTATTAAAAAAACACAAGAAAAAATGAAAGCCATAACAATAACGAAGTGCCATCTATTAGAGAAAACAACAACAAAGGACCTGGAGCAAAAACCATTAGAATAAAAAGAGGTAATGTAGAAACACAATTTTTATGGCCACATCAGCCTGTGACACAGCAAACACATGCTCCCAAGTATAATAAAGCATCTGAGCAATGTAACTTTAAAATAATATTATATATTTGCATAGTAATAGATGTATATGCATTTATGTACATATATATGCTAATATATATATGTAGATGTTTATAATCTTCCCAGGGATGGGATCCTGGGTGTGGTTTTGTACTAGCTGGTCCCTGTGTTTTTAGGGAAAAAAGCAGTAGAGCATAAAGGGTAAGGTGTTCTGGACTTAAATAGATACTTTAGTCCTCAGCTCTTGGATTCACTTAAGATGAATGCTTCCAGATGACATGTTCAAAATAGGCAAATCCATTGAGACTGAAAGGATATTAATGGTTGCCAGGGTGACAAGGGAATGGGGGTGACTGCTCATGGGTATGAGATTTCTTGAGGTGGTGAGAATGTTCTAAAATTGCATAGTCATTATGGTTGCATATTCTTATTAATATATACCAAGACCATTAAATTGTGTACTTTAAAAGGGCAAGTCTAGCATGGGGATTATATCTTAAGAAAACTATTATTCCTTGATCACTGACATATATACACTACCACATGTAAAAGAGATAGCTAGTGGGAAGCTGCTATATAGTACAGAGAGCTCAGCTGGGTGCTCTGTGATGACCTAGAGGAGTGAGACAAGGGATGGGAGAGAGGTGTAAGAGGGAGGGAGTATATATATACACATATATTACTTCATTGTACAGCAGAAATGGCTTCCCAGGTAGAGCTAGTGGTAAAGAACCTGCCTGCCAATGCAGGAGATATATGAGATGCAGGTTCGATCCCCGGATAGGAAAAATGCCCTGGAGGAGGGCATGGCAACTACTCCAGTATTCTTGCCTAGAGAATCCCATGGATGTGGGAGCCTGGTGGGCTATGGTCCATAGGGTTGCAAAGAGCTGGACATAACTGAAGTGACTTAGCACGCATGCATGCACGGCAGAAATTAACACAGCACAGTGAAGCGATTATACCCCAATTTAAAAAAAAAAAGAAGAAAGCTATTAAAGACATGGGCTTGAGGGAAAAAAAAGGAATGCTTAATCTTCTTGAGCTTCAGCCTCCACAGCTGTGAAATGGGATGATAGTGACAGCTGATTGTGACGATGAATATAAAGTGCTGAGCCCAGCATCTCCTTCACTCACCTTCAGCCATGTCATCCCATCCTCGCCTTCCTCTGCCAGTGACCAGCACTCAGGCCCCTCCGCTGACAGAGGAAGGGAGTTGTCTCACGAACAGTTCATACCAGCATTACAAAACTTCACTGGTTTTTGTAACTGAGGTTTCTACTGTGTTGTGGCACTGATCCACTCTGTGGATGCCCTTTCTATAGGGCATGGGAGAGAGAAAAGAAAACGGCAACACTCCCTAGGCTCTGGTGACAAACTTTTCACTTCTACGTCTCAGACCATAGAGTTACGGACAGAGCTTCCAGGAAGCTTATTTAAACTCCGGGGCTCATTGGTATTGTTAGATGTCTGCACGTGGCAGCACAGCCTTGCTCCAAGATCAGTCCCCGATCAGAGAGACTGGTGAGCGTCCAGCCCACATGCCTGATGCTGCTCTCTCTTACGGTACTTTTATTTAACTGTCTAGTTCCACCCAGCAATCTGAAGTGACTTGCCAACATGCCAATCCACTAAATGTGTCTATATTTATGCATAAATCCCACCCGGGTGTCCCAGGAAGTGCTAGTGGTAAAGAACTTGCCTGCCAATGCAGGAGACATAATAGACACGGGTTCGACCCCTGGATTGGGAAGATCCCTTGAAGGAGGGCATGGCAATCCACTCCAGTACTCTTGCCTGGAGAATCCCATGGACAGAGGAGCCTGGGGGGTTACAGTCCATGGGGTCGCAGAGAGTCGGACACGACTGAAGCGACTTAGCACATGTACCTAAATCCCAGTTTGGAGACACTTCACATTGTTCCCCATAGAGCTTCTGGACACAGGTGGCTCATGGCCAATGTTGCCTAACTTCATGCTCTGTCATAACTGTATCTCAATTTTAACCTAGCTGGGACCCCTGAGTATGCAATCTTCCACAGAAAATAGATTTTCTCTTTTTGACAGATCCATGGAATATTTACCAAATAATCATATGGTCAGGCTTCCCTGGTGGTTCAAATGGTAAAGAATCTGCCTGCAATGCAGGAGATGTGAGTTCGATCCCTGCGTCAGGAAGATCCCCTGGAGGAGGGAGTGACAACCCACTCCAGTATTCTCGCCTGGAGAATCCCCATGGACAGAGGAGCCTGGAGGGTCAGAAATGAAGAAAATTTCAATAAATTAAAGAACAGAAATTCAATAGGCCACATTCCCTAGCCACAGTGCAGTAAAGCTAAAAGCAATTTACTTAAATTATAAACCATAAAACCCCTAACCATTTAGAATTCTTTTAAGTCTCCTAATAACCATGAGATCAAAGAGGAAATCCGTAATACAAAAATATATCATTTAGAAAATAATGGGAGTACTGAATACGTATCAAATCATGAAATGAGGCCAAGCAGAATTTAGAAGTAAATTTATAAATGTCAATTGTTTAAATAAAAATGAAAAACACATGCTAGGCTATAAAGGAAAGATTTCTGAGAAAAAAAAAAATGGTCCCAAGGAAGGAAATAATGAAGTTAAGAGCAAAAAGAATATCATCTTCCTTATAATGAGTACCTACAACGTGTCAAGTTCTTTTCCATTTTCTAATCTCTCCAAAATTACAAACTGGTATCCTTAGGGGGTTGGTTCCAGGACGTGGGTACCAAAATCCCTTATATAAAGCCCCTTATATAAAATGGCTCAGTATTGGCATATCACCTGTACACATCCTGTTATATACTTAGATCACATTTATTTTACTTATAATATCTATTATATTTATAATATATCATAAAATATACTTTTACTATCTACTATAATATAAATGTTATATAAATAGTTGCTGGCATATGGCAAATTCTAAGTTTTGTTTTTTGGAATTTATGGAGTTTTTTTTAATATTTTTGATCAGAGTTTGGTTGAATCCACAGATGTGGAACCCGCAGATACAAGAGGGAAGATTTTTATTATTATTTCAATTTGTAAATGAGGCTACTGAGTATCAGAAAAGATGACGAATTTGTCTGAGGCTTCACAGCACTTAAGTTGTGAAAGCAATTTGAGTTTGGGTCTGTCTCACTCCAAACATTGCCCTGCTTCTGCTGTATTCCATCCACTGATATGTGTTTTCTTTAACATATCTCATTCATATAAACATACACTTAAAAAGAGACTACATGCTGGGTCATGGGGAAAAAATTATATAATGGATAAGCCTCAGAAAGACTTAATGGACAAAAAAGATAACAATATATCATATGAGATGCAGAGGTTTTAAAATAAAAGCTATACTCTATACAAATACATAATACTAGGCTTTCTATCAGATAGGAAAAAACTAAAACTTTAACAATATACTTTTTTTGGCTAAGACTGGGGAAACAGGTGCTCTCTCTCTCTTGCTCCTACATTGCTGGAAGAAATGCAAAAATGGTAAACCAATGGAGGGGAACTTAGCAATACATACCAAAATGCCATATTTATCCACCTTTTAATCAGTCCCACGATCTCACTTTATAAACTCATCCTGAAGATACACCTACAACAACACAAAAATACACAAGCATAATGTTATTCATTGTTTGTAAAGGCAAATTATTGGCAATTACTTAAATACCCAAACATAGCAAGTTGGTTAATACTATGGAACATGCACAGAGAGGAATACTATGCAGCTGGACAAAAGAATTGGGAAGATCTTTATTAACTTACATGGAATGATTTCCAGGATGTGTTGTTAAATTAAAAAAAACAAGATGCAAAAGGTTTTATATGATACAGTCAGTATCTTTTTGTGTAAGAAATGAGGGAAAATCATAAAACATACACAAATCTGAAATTTTGGGGATAAAATCACCAAAAAGATGAATCATAAAGCAGTGAAACTTGTTACTTACAAGGGATAGTGGAATGGAGTAGAAAGGCTAAAGGAAGGGCAAACATCACTGAGTATCAGTACAAACTCATCATTTCAAATATAAAAATGCATATATTTCTTAGTGTGCTCAGTTGAGTAAGACCCTTTGCAATCTCATGGACTGTAGCCCACCAGGTTCCTCTGTCTATGGGATTTTCTAGGCAAGAATATCGGAGTGGGTTGCCATTTCCTTCTCCAGTATTTCCTGGTACTGTCTGCTAAGAGGACCTAAAAGCGATCCACACATCTAGTGGCCAGATATTGGTTTAAATGCCAACCCTGCTTTGAAGGGGTTCCCATTGGCTAAATCTGGGATAATTTGAGCATCAGAATAAATAAGAACCATACTGGATAATAATCTACTGTTTAAAACTGGAATCATGAGTCCATACTGATGGTATTGATTAACTAGAGAGATAGTGAATATTAAATAGAAGGCTTCCCTGGTGGCTCGGTGGAAAAAAATCTGTCTGCCAATGCAGGAGACATGGGTTCGATCCCTGATCCAGGAGGATCCCACGTCCCATGGAGCAACTAAGCCTGCGCACCACTACTATTGAACTGGTGCTTAGAGGCCATGCTCCACAACAGAAGAAGCCACCGCAATGTGAAGCTAGCACACTGTAGCTGGAGAGGAGCCCCCGCTCGCCACAACCAGAGAAAAGCCCACACAGAATGAAGACTCAGCGCAGCCAAATCAATAAACTTTCCAAGATGTTAAGTAGGTAGGTAGTCGGTATCTATCCATCCATCTACCTACCTATCTATCTATCTATCTATATGGGGCTTCCCTTATGGCTCATATGGTAAAGAATCTGCCCGCAATGGAGGAGAATTAGGTTCGATCCCTAGATTGGGAGGATTCCCTGGAGAAGGAAATGGCAACCCACTCCAGTATTCTTGCCTGGAGAATTCTATGGATGGAGGAGCCTGGCAGGTTACAGTCCATGGGGTGGCAAGGAGTTGGACATGACTGAGTGACTTTCACTTTCACTTTTTATATATATATATTCAGGAATATATTATGGCTGGATTAAGGCTGGGTTAAGGGCTTTCCCCTCTTTATTCTCATTCTCATTCACTTTGGACAATTCTCTTAAAGTGAAACACAAGACTGCATATTCTTATTCTCATCTTCATCTTTGACCAGATAAATCTCTTCTCCTGCTGACACTTTTATATGTTGTTTTATTGTACAGTTTTATTTTGAGGTTGGTAACAAATGAAAATTTTTCTTCCCAGTTGAAGTATTATAAAAAAGAGAGAGAGAGAAACTAGAAGTGATGGTAAGTGAACACCCTCACCCAGGATTAGGCAAAGGAGAGGGCAGGCTGGTGGGGATGTTGCACTAGGAGAGCCGGTGGTTTCCTGGAGACCTCCAGACTGCAGCGGTGGCATGGAGGAGGGTGTGAGCCCAAGGCTAGAGGAGACCCCGGGTCTTCACAAGCAGCTCTTCTGTTGTTAGGGCTTTACCACTTCCTGGACTGTACCCAGGTTCATCGGGGGTCCCGTTGAGTAGGCAGACCCCAGAGCTCACCAATTCAGCTCCACAATTCATTCTGACCCACAGACCATCCTCTCTCCTCCCTAACAAAGCCCTACAATGATAATTATAATGATTTTTCCCCCCATTCTTCCTGGACTCATTTCTATTTAGTTAAAAATGCACTTCCCCAATGATTCATTTATCAGCCTGCTCCTGCATTTAATCATGCCTTCCCCATCACCCCTCCCAATGACGTGAAACTGTTATCAAACAGCACCCAGACCTCTCATACTCCCAAATGGTTGCATGGCCCTCACTCCATCTCCTTAAGTTATAGCATTAATTAAACTGTGCTTTAATTAAGTAAGCCCTATCCTCCTCTTATAACAGTCCCATTCAGGCAATTTCCTTCAAGTAATTTCCTTCATTTAGATATTATGACTCACACCTACTGGGGTTAGAGGCATATATATACTGGCACAGGGTGAGATTTTATGTTGTCTTTGGATGTTGATTAATTACCTTGGCAACCTGTGTAATTTCTACAGCTCTATAAAACCTCGATCCTTATTTTCTTCCTCCCAAACCTCTTCTGGGGAAATAGAAAAGCAAGGCCTTCTGCTGTGTTCCACCTGAAATGCAGTCAGCACACAAACCTCCAGACCTAGGGAAGAATTGATATTTACAGCCCTTGCTACTATGCACATCAGAAAACACGACAGACTGGAGGGTACCAGTTCTGAGTGCATACGGGAAGCACCACATTGTGGAATTCCTCAGATCCCTATTAAGTTACAGAAAACATGAAGCCATCAGTATAATTCTGCCCTATGTCAGCACTGGAAACAGTAAGTGCTGGTATATATTTCAGACCTGAGTGTTCTAACCAACACCATCAGGAGGCCCTCTTGCTCTGAGCTTCCTATCTCTGGAGGTTAATACAGTGGATCCCAGGCCCCAGTTAAATTCCTGCCTCACAACTGGGAGTCCAGCTGGGCATTTCTGCCCCAGTTTATTGGAGACCCACTCCAGTAACTCCAGGGCACAAGAGGACCAACCATCCTGGTTTAGCTGGGACTAAGGGGTTTTCTAGGACCTGGGACTTTCAGTACAAGAACCAGGAGAGTCCCAGGTAAGGTGGCACAGTGGGTTACCCTGAGGGCAGGTCCCTAAGGGAAGGAGCTCTGTTCTAAGGGACTGTGTCCAAAGCAGCCAAGTAGCTTCAGCTAAATTTGAATGCTTATCCACACTGAAATATATTAAACCATTAGGAACTTTGATCCTGTAGTTGGACCCCAATTACAGAAAACTGGTTTTTTTCCATTTGAAGAATGGATATTCCTTAAGCAAATAGCATCATCCCTTTTCTCAGTGGCCAGCCCATTCTGACTGAAGGACTGGCAGTAATGAGGTAAGATACCTGTTCCTGGTACCCCAGAGGAGAACTGGAAAGGTTTACATGAGGGTTGAGAGGGTCTATATTTGAGGTTATGGGGACAACACAGAGCTCTAAATCCAAGAGGACCCAGCAGGGCTGATCAAAAAAGAGACTTAGAATCCAAGATGACCACACTGGATCTACAAATCTCAAATTTAATTATAAAGAATTACTATGGGTACTTGTTATGTAATAATAGCAATAGCCAGCATATATGAAGCCTGACTGGGCTTCCCTGGTGGTGCAGTGGTAAAGAAGCCACCTGCCAACCAGGAGACCCAGGTTTGATCCCTGGGTCAGGAAGATCCTCTGGAATGGGAAGTGGCAACCCACTCCAGTACTCTTGCCTGGGAAATCCCATGGACAGTGGAGCCTGGTGGAGCTATGGCCATGGGGTCACAAGAGAATTGGACATGACTTAGCAACTAAACAACAACAAATGGCAGCCTGATTATGTACCTAGAACTGTTCCAGACACTTTAAATGGATTTACTCATTCAATCCACTCTATGAGGTGAATATTAAGGTTGTTATCACCATTTGACACATGAGACAGAGGAAGGTTAAGTAAATTTACCCCAAGATCACACAAATATTACGTGAAGGGGCAGGTCATCACCAAAGCTTGTGTTGTTAGTCATCGCTATACTCTTTCTCATGGGCTATTCTCCTTGTGTTAAAATATACCAGGATCCATCCTTACATAATGAATTTGGGGTGAGATCCAGGGATCTGCATTTAAACAATAGCTTAAATGATTCTGATGCAGGGAGAGGCAGTATCTCAGGGATGTAAGCACATCTTCAACCCAACAGGGTCTGCAAGAGCCCAGGATTCAATACCAGACATTCTGGATTTCTAGCAGCAGTTCCAGTTCTGAGCCCCACAGCTGATCTGCCCACTCTGGTGATGGACATTTCTATCCCCTTCAAGCCTGACGTGTGCATGGGGGCAGGACTACAGTGAATGATCTCAGCTAGGGCTGGCAGAGGCAGAGCTCACAGCTTCATTCAGCAGGCCATCTTCATTTTGCTTGGGGAGGAGGAATAGCAAGGCCATCGCACTAAAGTGCACTGCTGAGTGTGAGCTGCCCAACTGCCTAACGTGACCCCGGACCATGACTTTCAACCCTTGGGGAGGATGTGGTTGTCTGAGCTGAAAAGTGGTGACATGCATGAACTGTCTGAATTCTAAGAAAGAAATGCTGGCATGCTTGGCATGGTTTCCAGTGAAACAAAGAACCCAGCATCAAAGCCCACCAGTTAGGCCAGATTATGCGGTCTGAATAGTCCTACCTGGGGAAAAAAACCACAAAACTGTGAGACACTCTTTCTGTCTTCCTGGGAAGATCTAAAGGTCTCAGGAAAAGGGATGCTCTGCTTCTTGCTTTAAACAAACGATTCTCACTCCCTGCGTCTTCCCCAGCACCAGCATTTGCAAGTCAAGAAGAGCACCCTGGGGCCACTGTGGTTTTACTGATCCATCCTGGCACCCTGGCTGTGTGTGTTACACTAGCTTGGGCAAAGGCCTCCTTTGCTATGGATATTGCTAGAAGTACAGCTCGAAGCCTGTTTTCTTCCCCAGCAGTCATCACAGTATACGTTTCAGCTCCTCTTTACTATGCCTGTGTTCTGGAAGCTGAACGTCTCCAGTCGAGGAGAGCAGAGCTTGTTATTTTCCCCCAGTCGACTCTTGAGCAATCACCTTAGAGAACTGATGGAAATCGCATCAGCTTTTGCTTCTTTTCTCCTACCCTTGCTAGTGGAGACTTTTAGAGAACATGGCCACCCCCAGACAGACTGCTGCTCCTGATCAAAACTCCCCAGATCCTCTAGGCAGGGTGTGCACCTGCCAGCCAGCCGTTCGTAGAAAGTGAGAAAATGAAGCAGAATTAGCATCATATCCACATTCTTTTTTCTCCTAACAGGCTCAGCAGCTGGCTCTTCCCGCTGGGCAATTTTTTCCCTTTTTCTTTGTGATTTGCCAAAGGGGAAAAAAAAGACAGAAAGAAAAGGAAGAACAATTAGGAACATCATTTTAAGGTGTGTGCGCCTGGTGGAGCCCTTTTAAGTGACATTCTGAAGCCCTGGATCTCTGCAATCCCTGTGCCCCAGGCTGGTCTGGCCCAGATTTCTTGTTTCAATGACATCCATCCTTCAGCTTCTTCATTGTGTTCTGGTCTCTTCTCAAATGACAATACCCAGGGGATAAAACACTGCCCTTCTTTTTTCTTTTTGTCTTTATTTTAAGAGCAATTCCCTTAGTCCTTTTTTTTTTTTTAGCCATGGAAAGGAACTCCTGTTCTCATCAATGGCTCTGCTGGATGAAGCCTAACCACAGGCAGCTATGTGGACAGATCTCAAAGCTGGCAGTCTGAAATATTTTACCCATTATAGGTAAAAGTGAAAGTGTTAGTCGCTCAGTTATGCCTGACTCTGCAACCATATGGACTGTAGCCCACCAGGCTCCTCTACCCATGGGATTTTCCAGGCAAGAATACTGGACTGGTTGCCATTTTCTTCTCCAGGGATTTTCCTGACCCAGGAATCAAACCCTGGTCTCCTGCGCTGCAGGCAGATTCCTTACCGTCTGAGCCACCAGGGAAGCCCCAACTAAAAATACTCATTCTGAGGAAACCTGAACTTTCATACAAATTATGAAAATGTTTAAAGAGATTCTTAACAAAAAGGATCCTCCCAAGATTGATTCTTGTAGGTAACTGCTTACAGATTATTTACTATCATTAAAGATTGGTGGAAAATTCACTGGAGAAGAAAAATTAACTTGGAGTGAAATTTAAAGTCATCTGTCTCAATCATAAAAAAAAATTAAATCTCTCAGAAATGTAAATAAACCTTTGGGTTATAATAAAAACCTGTGCTGAAACAGCATTTTGTATACAAAATTTAAGCCATATTTTTGTTTTTTAAAAGCTTGATTCTAATGGAATTTGATTAATCAAATGATTAAATCAAAGGCTCATTTGTAAGTACAAGCAACAAACTAGTGTGACCATCTTATTACTTTCAAATGAAGACGTAAATGCAAATTAGCTCATTATCAGGCGGAAGGAGAAAAGAACGCTCTCTGTTTGGCAAAAGGCAGCTACAGAAAGAACCATGCAAGAGTTCCATTTTTTTTCTCCTAAACTCCTTGATAATCTAATAAATGAAAAATAGTACTTTATTGTTCTAATATGTATTTCTCCATCCATGACAGAAACAAATATTTTCATGTGTTTATAGTCCTTCAGATTTTCTCCTTTGTCAGTAGTCTTAAATTATTATTATGGCTGTCTTTTTAAACTTGTTTATAGGAGTCATTTCTATACTGTAGGTCTATGCTGTCCATTGCAGTAGTTACAAACCACGTGTGACTATTGAACACCTGTGGTTAATTTGAATTGAGATATGCTCTAAGTGTAAAATAGACACTGGGTTTCAAAAACCTAGGACAAAAAAACCCTGGATCTGAATGAAGTGAAAAACACCAAAACATAGAAAAAGATTCAACTATATACCATCTATAAGATATTCTCTTTAGATTTAAGGACACACATAGGTTAAAAATGAAAGGATAGAAAAAGGCATTGAGCACATGTTAACCAAAAGAGAGCAGGGGTAGTCATACTTCAACAAATAGAATATATCAGAAACTGTCACAAGAGACAAAGAAGGACATTATATAATAACAGGATCAGTTCACCTGGAAGAGATAACAATTATAAATATATACATATATATATATATATGTATATATATATGTCTATATCAGAGCACTGAAATATAGGAAGCAAACACTGACAGAGGGAGAAAAAGGCAGCAATACAAAAATAGTAGGGTATTTCAACACCCCCACTTTCCATAATGTATAAAACATTCATACAGAAGATCAATAAGGAAACAGAGAACAACACTATACTGAATAGACCTAACAAACATATATAGAAAAAGCAATCCTAAAATTCATATGAAATCATAAAAGACCTCAAATAGCCAAAACAACCTCGAAAAGGAAGGACAAAGCTGGAATCCTAATGCTTCCTGACTTCAGAATATATTACAGAGCTACAGTAATCAGAGCATATGGTACTAACATAAAATAGAGATATAGAACCATGAAACAGAATAGACAGCCCAGAGATAAACCCATACGTATACGATCAAACGATCTTCAACAAGGATGCAAAGACAGTATAATGAGGAAAGGATAATCTCTTCAACAAATGGTGTTGGGAAAACTGAATGTCCACATGTAAAAGAATGAAATTGGATCCTTAGACCATACCAAAAATCAACTCAAACGAATTAAGAACTTAAACATAAGACCTGAAGCTATAAAACTCCTGAAATAAAACAAAGGGATACATTTTCCTAATCCTGTTCTTTGGTATGATTCTTTGATATGGCAGCAAAACCGGAGAGAGAGAGAGAAACAGAGAGACGGAGGGAAGGAGGGAGGGAGGGAGAGAGGCTACACCAGACTGAAAACTTCTGTGCATCAAAGGAAACAACAACAGAGGGAAAATGCAAGGCAACCTACAGGGTGGGGAAAAAGTGCTTGCAGATCATATACCAGATAAGGGGTTAGTAGTCAAAATACAGAAGGAATTTCTTCAGTTCAATAGCAAAAAAACAAATAAGCTGATTTTAAAAGTGGGCAAAAGACTTGATTAGACATTTCTCCAAAGGAGACATACAAATTGACCAACAGGTATGTGAAAAGATGCTTAATATCACTAATCATCAGGGAAATGTAAATCAAAACCATAAGAGATATCACCACACATTGGTTAAAATGTCCATTCATCCAAACAAACAAACACACAAACTCAACCTGAAAATAACAAGTGTTTGGAAATTGGAACTCCTGTGCACTGTTGCTGGGAATGTAAATTGGTACAACCACCAGGGAAAACAACATGAAGATTTCTCAAAATATTGAATGCAGAAATTCCATTTGATCCCACCTCTGGGTATTAATAAAAAAATTGAAAACAGGATCTTGAAGACATAGATACTTGCATTCCAGAGCTCACTGCAGAATTAGTCTATTTAAGAGGTGGAAACAAGCTAAATGTCCATCGATAGAAGCAAACTGTTTGCTTCTAAATTAAATATTATTCAGCCTTTTTAAAAAGGGAACTCCTGTCATCTTACAGCATGGATGAATCCTGAGAACATTATGCTAAATGAAATAAGCCAGTCACAGAAGAACGAATACTGCATGATTCTATTTATATGAGGTATCTAAAGTAGTCAAACTCACAGAAGCAGAAAGTGGAATAGAAGTTGCCAGGGGCTGGAAGGAGAGGGAAATGAGGAGTTACTGCTCAATGAATACAGCGTTTCCATCATGCAAGATAAAATTTTTGATTGATATAGTCAAATTTTTAAAGATCACTTTAGGGCTTATGCTTTTAGTATTATTCCCTGTATTCACCTTTATAACAATATTCTATATTTTATCCCAATAGTCTTAATTTTATTTTTTCTCTTATTTAAACGTTATTCCAACTGGAATCGTGTGTGTGTGTGTGTGTGTGTGTGTGTGTATGTGATATGAGGTTTGGCTGACATTTTTTTTAGTTTTGAAGACCAGTTGTCCCTATATCATTTATTAAACAATGCATCCTTTCCTCCATTAATTGTAAAACCATCTCTATGCTAAATCAGGTTTCTGTGGTATGCAGGGATGTATTTCTAAGCTCTTTATTTTCTATCACTGATCTATCTATTACCCCTATGCCACACTGTTTCAATTGCTATGGCTTCATACTATATCTTATCTCCTGTAAGAAACTCCCTGCCACCCTCCTTGTTCCTTATTATCAGTTGCTGTTAGAACTTTCCAGTTTCAAGGTTGGCTCCTCTGAAGCCCTGCAGAGGATATGTGCTGAACAGTCAGGCAGCTGACTGTCCTCTGGACCCTCCCCAAGTGAAAAATCAGCCAAAGATTTGTCTTTACAGTCAAATCAATAAAATGACAATAATGAACACATCTGTATTATGAAGCATGGAATGATATGATTACGATGATGTTGATGACATCTCTCATTTGCATAGTAAATATAGTATAAAATGGAATCTTATACATTTCATCTCACTTGATTTCTACAGCAATTGTGTTGACAAGATATGAATTATTATCCCCATTTCATAGGTGAGAAAATGGAACTCATACAGA
Organism: Cervus canadensis; assembly: GCF_019320065.1. Taxonomy (NCBI): domain Eukaryota; kingdom Metazoa; phylum Chordata; class Mammalia; order Artiodactyla; family Cervidae; genus Cervus; species Cervus canadensis. The sequence goes on from NC_057416.1 coordinate 23,570,761, forward strand.
CTGAGTAAAATCATGGAGTACACATAGGATTCAGAAATGTTGACCCATTACTTTTCCCAGTGTATTTTGGAACCCATTAATAAAAATGTAAATGATTTCCATTGGAAAATACCATCATAACCCTCTTCGGTGACTTGAATAATATGACATACACACACTTCAACTGACAGCTGTATTCCTGAATTCCCCCGTGTGTTCAGTTCAATTCAATTAAATCCAGAAAACATTTGTTTTCTTCTCTTCTCCCAGTTACATCATTTTCTTATGGAAGTGATACCTTGGAGATGTCCAGTCCTGATGTTTTTACATTCTTATTATCTGACGCTTTTCTTGGCTTCCTCAAACACATCTGGGGCTAACAGCAGCACTTACTTCATCCAAATATGCTTGATGTACCCAACTCTCTACCAGTTGGGGAAGGAAGGAATGTTTAAGGCTATAAAATAGCCTTAAACTACTAATGTTAAATTCACTACTCTATATTAGTGCCAGCAACATTCTCATGCCCAAATATCCAAGACCCCCAGAGTTACATGTTCAACTGGGCATAAAATACATCAGTCAGGTTTATATTTGACTGTAAGTAACAGAAAATTTTACTACAATGATGTAGGCAAACAGAGGTTGACTTTTTCTTTTTTCACATTCCAAGACATCTTGAGTAAGGCAGGCAGGTCTAGACAGACACTGAAAGATGCCATCAAGGAACCAGGCTGTTTCTGCCATTCTGCTCCACCTGCTGGTCACAAGATGGCTGCTGCATCTACAAGCATCATGCCCACACTCTAGAGGAAATACAAAGCATCATTAGCCATCTCTTTTGTTTTTTATTTGTTTCTGTTTTTTTGATAAAAATAATCTTTCCTAGAAATTTCCTATAATTCCCTTTAGGTTTCAAGATTTCATAAGCCAGAGTTAGTTTAACTGGCAGCTCTTCTCAGCAAGAAATGCAAAAATTGGGGAAATTGGGGCAGAGGTTTGTCATGACTGATCATGATCAGATACAATCCATCACCTAAGGCTGGACTCATGGCTTCTCTAAACAAAACCAAGGTTTGTTTATAGTAATGGAGGTGGCCCCACATGAATCAAACATTATGTGGTGATGGTAATAGAGACCCAAATCCAAAGAAATGAGGAAAAGAAGGGAGGTAGCCCCACTCCCAAATGTGGGATGAGAAGGTTGCTTTTACCTATTCTTGAACCGAGTCAAATAGAGAAAAGATTTCAAAACTTTGATTTGGTCAATAAGAACACTTTTGGGCATGCCCATATTTTTTCTTTTTCTTTTAATATTTTAGTTAATTTATTTATTTGGCTGTGTTGGGTGTTAGTTATGTCATGCAGGATCTTTTCAACGTGGTGCACAGACTCTCTAATTGTGGCCCACAGGCTCAGAAGTTATGGCATCATGATACTTAGCTGCACCAAGGCTCATGGATCTTAGTTCCCCTACCAGGGATCAAACCCATGTCCCCTGTATTGCAAGGCAGATTCTCTACCACTGAACAACCAGGGAAGTTCCTGTGTAAGCCCATATTTTAAAAATAGATTTTATTGTCTGTAAAAAGCTTTGGAACCCTAAAATCTCACAAGGCACAGAGGACTACAATGGGGCTTATCCCAGACAGGATGCGTTCTGAAGAGCAATAGACCCGGCCTAGGATGGCAGCGCCAGCCAGCATCATGCTACCAAGAGGCTTATGATGATTCAAATTACTAAAATGTCTGGGAGTCACTTTCATTATCTTTACTGACTATTAATTTTAGTGGCAAAATGAAATAATTAAGCAACAGGAAGTCTGGAGCACATAGCTCTCCCATTACTGATGAAAGAAAATCAGTGGTGCAAAGAGAAATTTAAGAAGTCTAGGGTTCTTTCATATGAACCAAGGTGGTGTGGAACTAAGACTATGGTGAGAAAAATGCTGAGTCACTGAATTCATTAGCAAGGTTAACGTTCCATATGGCATTCAAGCTATTGCTTTACAAATTATTTAAGATAATTAATAGAAAATGTGCTACAACAATGAGCAGCATTTTAGTAGCTTCTTTGCCAATATGCATTACAAACAGCACTAATTTAATATTCCCATTTTTTTGTTTGCTTGTTCTGCTCCTTGAAAAGTACTTTGCCAGGAGTTTGTCTATATTTAACATCATCGCCTGTTGACTTTGTCAAAGTTAACAGAACTGTAATTTGCCTCTCAGTCACTGTCTTAGAGAACACTAAAATGGGAAGATTCCCACCAGTGTTTTTCAATTGAGAAACGGTTACAATTTTGGTCAGACTATGCATTCTTGTGGTGGGGGACTGACTCCCATATTGCATGGAATTTTTATCATCCCTGGTCTCAGGACACTAAATGCCAATGTCATTTGGATGACCCCATACACTCCCACTCATTCCCAAAGATCCCCTAAGAACACAGTTAAGCCACAAACTGAGATCCAGGGGGCATCTTAAATTTACAGAGTCCAAAGTAAGATGCACAGGAGCCCAGATCATATATTGATTAGTGGTAGACACGGTAACTGGAACCCAGGACTAGAACTCTGACTCTGGGGAGCTTCACACAACAACAGGCTTTTTCTGCCATCTAAAAGAAAGTTAATGTTCTCTTTTGTGCATAATAGCTATTTAATAATATTTGCTGAATAACTGAGAATCCAATTTCATCAAAGCCAATGCTATTCATTAACTGGTGGTCATCTATGAAAAATGGCATCCTTAATAAATAAATAAGGAAAGGTATTTTGCATTTGGGCTCCAGCCAAATATTAACTGCAGAGGCTTTGCATTGCCTACAGGGTCAGACAAAGAGCAAGAACAAGGTTGTTGTATATAGAAGTTTGATGCCAAGGCAAAGTCAGTGATTCTATAAGCAAGGCAGTTGGGGGTCCAGAGAAACATTTTGTGCAATACCATGTATATGGACTCTGAGAAAAGGATTCAGAGATATTTTCAGGAATACTTTCCCTGAAATTATTTTCAGGGAAAATACTTTACCTTTCGCCAAATAAATTTTTATTTCTTAATATTTCACTTCCTTGACCTGGCCTTCCACCTTTATCATTAAAATGAACGCTAAATACTTTCCTTCACTAAATACTTAACAGTATTCTTTTTGCCTTTGGGAATACCAGATCACCTTACCTGCCTCCTGAGAAATGTGTATGCAGGTCAAGAAACAACACTTAGAACTGGACATGGAACAACAGACCGGTTCCAAATTGGGAAAGGAGTATGCCAAGGTTGTATATTGTCACTCTGCTTATTTAACTTGTATGCAGAGTATATCATGAGAAATGCTGGGCTGGATGAAGCACAAGCTGGAATCAAGATTGCCAGGAGAAATATCAATAACCTCAGATATACAGATGACACCACCCTTATGGCAGAAAGTGAAGAAGAACTAAAGAGCCTCTTGATGAAAGTGAAAGAGGAGAGTGAAAAAGTTGGCTTAAATCTCAACATTCAGAAAACTAAGATCATGGCATCCAGTGCCATCACTTCATGGCAAATAGATGGGGAAACAATGGAAACAGTGAGAGACTTTATTTTTTGGAGCTCCAAAATCACTGCAGATGGTGACTGCAGCCATGAAATTAAAAGATGCTTGATCCTTGGAAGAAAAACTATGACAAACCTAGACAGTGTATTAAAAAACAGAGACGTTACTTTGCCAACAAAGGTCCATCTAGTCAAAGCTATGGTTTTTCCAGTAGTCATGTATGGATGTGAGAGTTGGACTATAAAGAAAGCTGAGTGCCGAAGAATTGATGCTTTTGAACTGTGGTGCTGGAGAAGACTCTTGAGAGAGTCCCTTGGCCTAAGGAGATCCAACCAGTCCATCCTAAAGGAAATCAGTCCTGAATATTCATTGGAAAGATGCTGAAGCTGAAACTCCAATGCTTTGGCCACCTGAAGTGAAGAACTAACTCACTGGAAAAGATGCTGATGCTGGGAAAGATTGAAGGCAGGAGGAGAAGGGGACAACAGAGGATGAGACAGTTGGATGGCATCACCGACTCAATGGACATGAGTTTGAGCAAGGTTAGGGAGTTGGTGATGGACAGGGAAGCCTGGTGTGCTTTAGTCCTTGGGGCTGTAAGGAGTTGGACACAACTCAGCAACTGAACTGATTCTTTTTGCTCTCCTTGCTGGTCACAAATGTACACATTCTATTTATCACTTAGTCATTCCACAAAAGTGGGTGCAAGAATAGCCACAATGTGACAGGCATTATGCTCAATGTTAGAATACAGCTGAAATATGTAGGTTGCAGAAACGTTAGAACAGATGAGCGGCTTTGGAAAACCAGGTTCACATTCCAACGAGGCCACTTGAAAGCTCCTTAGCTTGCTCATATTACAACTCTGAGCCTCAGTTTTCTCATTTCTAAAAGTGAAAAAACACCTATGCTCTAGGTTAGTATAGGAATTAAATATAAATTATGTGAAAATTCTAAGCACATTGCCTGGGACAAAGTTTCTTTTTGCTTCTGAACGTTTTGTCACTTTAACGTTATTTGTCACTCTAACAGGGACAGTGACGTTTTGTCACTGTAATTTTGCCACTGCCCTCAGCTAAGACTTTGAGTGAGCTGCAAAAACACACGGCTTCCTCATCTGTCAAGTGCTTATCAACAGGTTAACAAGGGGATTCATTCACAGGGATATTATGAGGTTTGAGAGACTTGACAGAAAAGAAGAAATTCACATGGATCTTAATCTAATTTTTAAACTTAATTGAAATTTTAAGTGCACCTAGTAATATATTTAACTTATTTCAGATTCACAGCATTGAGTATAGAATCAGAATATCTGATAATGGTATATGCTTTGCATTAATTTTAAAGAACTAATTCTTACATACTTTGGGCTAAAATGATTATATTCTCATAAAGCTACTTATATCACTACCACCTTTAATCACACATAGAAAGAGTTCTCTCTTGTTTTTTTATAATAAGCCCCCAAATATACATATATATATATATATATATCTCAATTCTGTTTTAAGACTCTATGATATCACAGTGATCAATATAATTATCCTGTAGTGAATGCAAATATTACTGACCCCATATCTAATAGCAGGCCTGACTCAGGTTATGAAGGATCAATTCTTCCCACTTAGTGCGGCTAACTCCTATTTGTGAGTGAGTGAAGTCGCTCAGTCGTGTCCAACTCTTTGCAACCCCATGGACTGCAGTCCACCAGGCTCTCCGTCCACGGGATTTTCCAGGCAAGAGTACTGGAGTGGGTTGCCATTTCCTTCTCCAGGGGATCTTCCTGACCCAGGGATCGAACCCGGGGCTCCCAAATTGTAGGCAGACACTTTTACCGTCTGAGCCACCAGGAGTTACCTCCCAAGATTTTGACCCTGGGATACCCTCTCTGGGCAGCTCCCAGCCACTACCAATCCACTCTGATTCCCAGATGGGCCAGGCATCCCTTCTTGTAGTCCCCTGACACTGTGTGAATCTATCTCAAATCAGCAAACACTCCAAATGAGTTGCTGTATTTTACCTCTTTGCCTCTGCTGGTAGACTAGAAGAGGTTAGAAAGGTCCAGGGACCATTCTCACCCTTACACTCTAGTTCCTCACATGTACTACCTGTTAAAAACATACACTTGATTTCAGAAAGTTGAAAGAAACAAAGACACACTTTGTGACTCTATAAAACCATGTCTCCAAAGTGTTAAAACACTTTTTCTTCCCCATCTTTCCACCAGCCATGAGAGTGCAATCTTATCACTGAAGCCAGAACTTTGAAGTCATTTGATAATGGTGTTAGTGGTGCCAAAAAAGCAAGTTAAAAGACTTTCTAAGGGATTGTTTTTCTCTTGAATTTGAAAGCCAATGTCTGAACGCTGAGATCCTGTGGCAAGAAGTGACAGTCCCTTTAGGACAGGCAAGAGAAAACATCCAGTTCCTTCCTTATTTCGGTAGCTTCTAAGAGGCCATTTCTTCCCCAAAATGAATATATGAGATAAAAGCAATGGTATGGCATATTTAAGATCATTATGCATTTGAGATCCTCATGGAAATGGCATGAGCTAAAGATAATACTGTCTAAAACTGCTATCCCGTTGGTTTCTTATCTCTTTTGCCCTTGCTTGGTTTCCTCTCTGGTCAGGGCAGCCGGATAGATGTCTGAGGACAGTGTGCTGTCTCTATGGCATAGGCAACGAGGGAGAAGGGAAGACAGACTATCCATTACTAACTGATTCTGCCAGCCTTTATGTATTTTGCATACATTATTTTGTTTAATCCTCTCAAAAGCCCTGTGAGATGGTTAAGCAGTTCATTATCTTAGTTTTACAGTTGCAAGCCCACAAACTCAGAGAGAGTTGGTAACTTGCCCAAGGTCACACAGACGGGAAGAAGCTCTCAGAGCCACAAGGAGCTTCCACACGAGCATATTTCTTGAGAAGTCACCAAGTTGAACATGGTACTTTCATTCATTCAGGGCCTTTGGAGCCACACAGAGGAGTTGAGTCCCAGGCACGGAATATGCTGAGTGAACGCACAATCTGTGGGCACGTTTGTTACTTAAACTTTTTCAGGTTTAATTTTCTTATCTGAAAATGAAGATTATAAAAATGCCTGCCCCGAGGATTGTTTGGAAGATGAAATGAGATAATCCACAATATGCTCAAGACGGTGCAACTGTGCTGGCACAAGATGTTTAAATGCTGTCTCTACCGACGAAGCAGTCGCAGTCCAGTGGGAGAGTCAGCATCATAATCAACCCGCTAAGAAACAGTGAGCACTGGTTACATAGTGATATAAACTCAATTGTATAGGAATACTAATGAGGAAGTGAAGGCTTCTCCCTGAGGGACAAGAGAGGGCTCCCAGCGGTGATGGCATTTGTGCTGTGAACTGTCTTATTTCCCTGATCTGGGAGAGAGGAGGTGTAAGGAGCTGGATCACAGGTGTGGGGAAGGCTGTACACAAAGCTTGGGATGCTAGATAGGGATCCACTAGGGGGTCCCTGCAAGGGGATGGCAGGAGATTCAGCTCAAGCCATAGGTCGGAGTCTGTGTGAAGAATCTGGCGTGTTGGCCTCCAGGGTTTGGGTTCCTGATGTAGGCAGTAGAGGACCGAGAGAACTTCCCAAGCAGGGGGGCCACCTATTCTCATTTTCATGCTGGAAAAAGAATGGGGGAGGCCATCTGGACCACAGATTAGAAAGGAGAGAGCTGGAGGCAGGAAGACCGTAGTGACTCTTCAGAACATAAGGGCTCAGCAAGACTGTGGGAAGTGGGCAGAGAGTAGGGCTCCCATCTGACAGGATGGATTACAAGTGTCAGTGATGCAGGGATGTTATTCATTTCTCTAGGGAAATGCTGTTTGGTGTTCCTTCTTCTTTTTCAGAATCAAAAAATCTTATAGGTTTAAGGCAGTACTTGAGAATTTGAGAAGTGAAAGCACTTCCATAAGAAATGAAGAAAGATAAGGGAAGTTTTGTGGGGTTTGCAGCAATGGGATGTGCTTGATCTGGATGACCTCCTGACTTGCTCTCCAGATACCTCCAACAAGACTTTAAAGGATAAGGAGTTACTGAAATTGCCATTCTGTAAATGGACTGGGACTATTATATTAGCCATTTTCCCAGACTCTGTATTCTAACGTTCTTCTGGAGAAAGTATGTTGCTCAAAATGAAGTCATTAAGAAAGACAATACCTACAGAGGGGGTTTCTCCAGGAGTTATTTTACAACTTTGTCCCCAAAACACAAATGGCAAGATTGGCATGAACATCCCATATTGGGTGCAACCAAACTCTGCAAGATACTTTGTGTTCACTGATACATCTAGATTTTAAAGGTAGAAGACATTTGTTTTCAGATTTTTATTTAAACCAAGAGGTAGAATGCTAAGAGTACAGACATTTTTTTAAAGCCTATGAATTGAAAATTTTAGTCCAGGACTGCATTAGGAGCTGAGAGGGAAAGATGTGAATACATAATAAATAAACATTCAAAGGGCAACTTAGGAATTTCAAAACATAAAAAAAAATGGACTATTTGATGAATAGTGTCGGAACATTAAGTTGACCATGTAGAAAAAGCAAAAATCCAGATTCCTATATACTCATTAAACCAAAATAGACTCTAGATAGGGAATAAAAACATCAAAACAAAATATTTTAAAATGTTTTTATTCTAAGAAACTTGTAATATTTGTAATGATTTTGTAATAAGGAAGGCATTCTTAAGTAAAACTTACACCTTGAAGTCATAAAGGAAACAATAATTTTGACAATATAAAAAGTAAAAACTTCTATAAGCATATATTAATATATTATTAATATCATATCAATAAATTCAATATATAATATACTTATGAATGTTATGAATATGCAATAAAGTCAATGGAAGTATTTATATATTCTTAATACTATTTATATTAATAAAGTAAGAAACAAACAACAATCTGAGAAAATAGTCATTTGCAACACATATGACCACCCCTCACTTGGCCTCCACACCTCTGTCTACAAGTGTTTAAAACCCTATATGCTCATGGCAAGGCCCCCTCTTCTCCCAACTTCAGTTTCCCAGCCCCTTCAGCTCCACCCTCATAACCTCACCCTCATTTACCTCTTTGAGGTCATCAGCACTCATCTCTAACATGACCTTTATCTTTGTTCATGTCAATCAACTCAAGAAGACCAGACGCCCTTCATTACTTGGACCCTCACTCCCATTTGGCCCTTGCGTTCCTCTTCCAACCCCACACCTCACCCATCCTTAATTCCTAAAACTGTTCCACTGTGTTATCACTTCAAAGCAGGTCTCCTATACGCTGTACTTCTTCTCTAAACATTCCCATCAATTTTTTTTTTTTTTTGTCTTCAAGGCATGTGGGATCTTAGTTCCCTGACCAGGGATCAAACCCACACTCCCTGCATTGGAAGCTCGGAGTCTTAGCCATTGGACCTCAAGGGAAGTCCCTCCCATCAACTTCTTACTCTAACTACTACCCTGCTGTCCCTGAGAATGGTGCTTCCTTACAGTCCCAAAGCAGTCTACAGAGTGTCTGTGTGTGTGTGTGTCCATTAAATTATCTCTGGAAGGACACATAAGAAGCAGTTAATAATGATTGTTTCTGGGAAGCAGTTTCAGAGGTTAAGGAGAGGGAGATTTTGTTAGTTATATTTTTTTTCTACAGGGTTTACTTTTCATGACATGTATGACATTTTCTTTTTTTCAAAGGAGAGAGAAGCATCTTAAAAGACAATGATCAATTTCTTTTTTCTTTTATAATTTCAACATCGTGTGTGTGAATCTATTCACGTGCATGCCCACACACACTTACACATCACCTTTGATGCAGTGCATAGAGTGAAAGCAATTTCATATCAGTTAATGGATCCAGTTTTTGTTTAAAAGCTGTTTTCAGAGGGCAGAAACAACTTGTCAGGATAGTTGATTAAGTGTTTCCCAACCCCCCATATACACATACATATATTTGATATTAGAAAAAAAATCATTCAGACCATTTGTTTGGCATTTTTGAAGACAAAACAGCTAATCAATAAACCGCTTCTCAGTTGTGTGTGTGTGTGTGTGATTCTTTAGATAAATATTGTATTTCTGGATTTAGATGGGGAAGTCTATTTTATCTGCTATATACCCACAGTTGTCCAAGACTGGATTAGGTCCTAAATTAAACAAACTAAGTCTCTCCCTCAAGATGCTCATACTCTTTGAAAAGGTGGAAAGAACAATATAATCACAAAGGAAATTGTCGGGAAAGACTTAATGGAAGAGTGAGGACTTGAGAGGCCACAGCAGAAATCAAACCACATAACCAACAATCAATGTCTTTCTTCTAGCCTTTGAAATCACAGTTTTAATAGTCTATGTACTCCAGTAAATTATGACAAACCAGAAATGCTGCTATTAAAATGGACCCCTGGGGCAAAACTCCATACCAAGCCAATTTGAATTCAAATGGGCAGCAGGATGTACAAAGACAGGAAAACAAGGGACTCCATTTACAACACTGTTTCATAAAGATAATTAACTTTTATTTATTCAGATATAAGAAGATACTGCAGAGTGGAAAATGGTGACTATTGGAGATGTTGCTAAGGACGCAAGCCTTTCAGGAGATTTCCTCCCCTCCGTTCACCCTTCCTGAATTATTATGCCCATTACAAACCCCATGTCTAAATCAGAAAATCACTGAAATGCAAATTGAACAGAGTAATTTATCTGTGCCCGAAAATATCTCCGAGTTAACAGAGCTCCACTGATGAGATCTAAACAAGCCCAGGGAATCGTGGTACCTAATTTACAGCAGTATTATGTAGCAACATAAATTTAACCACAAGCAATGTATATCGTGAAAGTCATAATAAACACCAGAGAAAAATGGAGGAGAGATGAGGAGTCACACAAAACGTGTTTCATTTAAAGAGAAAGGGATTGCACAACTATCGCATTAGTACTTGATGCACAGTCCAGTTTCAAATTGGTGAGAGTGAGGAAGCCAGCAAATTAAAAATCATGATTCCTTCCCTTTCTCCATGGGAGATTTACAAATAAGTAAATCAACTTTTCGTGTGATGGAAGCTCTCATGAAAGATTTCCACAGAAAACTCTTTCTCTATTACCTTGTCATGGTGCCTGAAATCATCAGTATTAAAAATGGAAGGATTTTAAAAAATCTTTTGGTTTCTAAGATTTCTGTATTAAATCTCAGAGAACACTGACTCTTTATCAGCTAAAGTATCATCAGGAATGATAGATCAGAAAACTTGTATTGAAACTTGTAGACAAAAGAGAGCTGAGTCATGCAATTACTGTTTTCTACAAATTTCAGTTCAGTTCAGTTCAGTTCAGTCGCTCAGTCGTGTCCGACTCTTTGCGACCCCATGAATCGCAGCACGCCAGTCCTCCCTGTCCATCAACAACTCCCGGAGTCTACTCAAACCCATCTCCGAATTTATAAATGGGTAAATTGAGGTTCAAAGATATTATCCAAGGTCATGAAGTCAACTGCTGGCTGAACTGGAATTAAAATTTAATCTTTTAAATTCCTGATCTAGTACCTTTTCCCTACTCTGTACCTCAGTTTTCTTTCAAGGCTCCATAACAATGAGACATGAGTGAGATAGCTGGGGCAAGAAATAGGAATTGTCAACATGTCCCAGAAAGAAAAAGAGAAAGCACCATAAAGTAACTTCACTAACTGCACACTCTTGCCTAGATAGGCTCTGTGTCTGTTAGCCAGTCATTTGTGTCTGACTCTTTGCAACCCCATGAATTGCCGCCTGCCAGCCTCCTCTGTCCATTTCCTTCTCCAGGGGATCTTCTTGACCCAGGGATCGAACCCGGGTCTTCTGCATTGCAGGCAGGTTCTTTTCCATCTGAGCCCATAGATAGGCTCTATTAAACACAATTGAGATTAGGAATTCCCTGGCGTTTCAGCAGCTAGGACTCTGCCCTCCACTCTAGTGGGGCATGGGTTTCATCCCTGCTGAGGGAACTAAGATCCTGCAAACCATGTGGTGTGGCCACTAAGTAAGTAAATAAATAAATAAAATAAAATGGACTACACTGCCTTTTTAAAAAAATTGAGTTTGGGGGTTTTTTTCCCCCATCAAATTCAAAGCTGACCAAAGTAGACTGGAATTAAAGCTTGGTATTGGAAAAGTTGACACTGTGTACAATGTTAAATCTTGTTCTTAATTGTAGGTGATCTTAGTTGGCATGCCCTGCAGGGTAAAATCCCTAAATCAACACTATTTATTGTTCGCCTGGTCAAAGTCACTACTGGTCAAATTGACCACTCGTTATTTGCCAAGAGTGGGTTATTATACCAGGTCGCTATGTACTCATCTGCTTGTGGTAGTGAGGTGCTGGGTTACCTGGTGAGCACACTACCTAAATGGTTGGGAAACTTGCAAAGCAGAGGCAGTAAGGAAAATGGAAAGAATCTGAGAGTTGTTATTTTTAAAAATCAAAGTAGACTTCATTTAGGAAAGAACGTTGTTAGATGGCTTTACACCTGTTTCATAGTTTGGTGATTCACTTTAAGTTCATAAAGCTGAAAGGTACCTAATGTTTTCTAGAGCTCAGTGCTGTTAAAGCTTTTGTACTAGAACTTCAGGTCAGGACGGCACAATGTCCTCATGCTTTGCTACATTCCGGATGCCTCACTCTCAACCTCTGATCAAAACCAACTATGATAGATAATGAAATGGCATAGTCAATGTAAGAAAACAAGATAAATATCTCTGTGGGCCAGAAGCAGAACGGGACCTCAGAATGGTGAAAAAGACAGGAGCCCCAGTCCTGCTGGGATCTGGGTCAAGAAGCCCTTGAGGAGTCACCCCTGAGGAGTGGCCCTTGAGGAGTCATCACTTTAGAGGACATGGATGAACAGTGCTTCTCCCCTAGATGCACCTGGAACCACATGGATGGAGAGACCAGGGACTGGAATGGGGGCCTCTGTTCTTGAAAAGATGCTGAACACAAATGCTGCCACCCTTTGCCTGGAGCCATGACTTTATGGGAACTCAGAAACCTGGGAGAGCAGAGAACAAGCCAGTCCTCAACTGGAGACTGAAGCTTTCCTCTTTGCTCGTGAAAGGATCTGCAATACCCTCAAGGTCACCGAGTGCCGCTCTTCCCCAAATTTCACTTTGAGCATCTGGTTTTGCTAGACAAAGAATAGTGAACACTTTCTTAGTCCAATCAACCAAAGCCCACCAGGGACAAATCTATAGTCCAACAAACTCAGGTTCATTTGCTCATTGCTATGAGTAAGAGCACACGAGAGAAACCGAGTATCTCAACAAACAAAGGAGGAAAATACATTTATCATAGGATTTGGGGAAGAGTGGAATTTGGGTGAAATTTAAATGAAGAGGGTGATTTTTTTTTCTTATAAACCATTTGAACCATTGTGAAGTATATGAAAATGAAAGCACTATTTGTTCAGTCGTGTCTGACTCTTTGCAACCCCATGGACAGTATCTTGCCAGGCACCTCTGTCCATGGAATTCTCCAGGCAAGAATACTGGAATGGGTTGCCATTCCCTTACTCCAGGGGATCTTTCCAACCCAGGGATCAAACCTGCACTGAGAGAGAGAAGGCCTGCATTGAAGGTGGATTCTTCACCGTCTGAGCTACCAGGGAAGCCCTTTGAAGTATGTAACTCAGTGGCATTTAGGACACTCACATTTTTGTGTTACCATCTGTAGAACACTTCCATCTATAGAGTACTTTTCATTTTGCACAACTGAAACTCTGTAGTCATTAACCGTTAATTCCTCATCCCTTCTCCCAATGGGCATCCCTAGCAGCTACTCCTGTTTTCTGTCTCTGAATTTGATGACTTAAATACCTCATGTGAGTGGAATCGTACACCTCTCCTTTTGTGACTGTCTGGTTTTACTTAGCATAAGGTCTTCAAGGTTCACCCATGTTGTATCACATTTCAGAATTTCCTTCCTTTTTTGAGGCTGAATAATATTCCATTGTATGTATATTATATACAAAACTTATACATTTTGTTTCTCCATTCATCAGTCGATGGATATTGGATTGTTTCCACATTTTGGCTATCAGGAATCATTCTGCTATGAACATGGATGTACAGATATCTGTTTTAGTCCCTATTTCCAGAGCTTTGGGGCATATATCCAGAAGTGGAATTGCTGGGGCATCTGGTAATCTTATATTTAGCTTTTTAAAGAACCACCAAATTGTCTTCCATGGTAGCTACACCATTTTACATTCCCACTAGTGATGCATGAGGTTACAATTTCTTCACATCCTCACCAACACTTGCTATTTTCCATGATTTTGATTATAGGCATCCTAGTAGGTATAAACTGGTATCTCATTATAGAATGAAGCAGTGTTTTGATGGACTCAGTGCTAAGCAGGGCTGTGAATAAAAAGGTCAACACCAGGTTAGGACTGTGAAATGGACTCGAAGTCTCTGCAAAGTTAATGTGAAATATTGTGTTCGGAAACGCCTCATCTGAGCCCCTGTGCCTGATTTGGCCATTGAGGCTGCTTCTGTCACAGAAGGCCTTTTGTAGATCTTTCAGGCCAAAGTGGAATGCTCATTCTTCCTGGTATCATTTTAAACTGAAAAATTTCAGACAATCTGTGATTTTTGAAAATAAGGTTTCACAGAGAATAAGTAAAAGAAATATCCCTTAAAAGTGGGGGTTGTTGTGAAACTTTACAATGGCAGAGTTGTCCTTGGGAAGAAATATTGGTTACTCTTCACTTTGAAGCTGGCTTTATCTGCTACCTGCTAGTCCACAGTGATGACAGTAGCAGGGCAGATATTTTATTTACTTTCTAAGTCTGGGTTTTTACTTTTTCAACATCAAGGATACAATAGAGAGAAAGGAAAAAATAAGTCATAAATCAAAAGCTTCCTACTGAAAAATGCACCTACAAACCAAAATTTCAAATCACATAAATGTAATTAAAGAGAGACAGCCACCTAGCTATGGTCACAAGGGCAGGACACCGATGGCAGATGTGATGGGGTGGGGGGTCTGCCTACTTCACCATTATCCAACAGGTGGCTTGGTGAATCATCAGCTTTTATTGGGATTTTTATTCCATTATGTACAAAATAGAATTAACAATATGACCCACTCAATAATCTTGCGCAATATGTGAGACAGGCTTAACATTTCAACACACCTTTGAAAGACCTGCTATTACCATTAGTGGTGCTACTTATTCTTCTCTGAAAAAAAAAATACTTGGAGACAACTAGTGTTGCTTCGGCTGCAAACAAGACCATCTATTCTTTCCATGTTAAACAAGATGCATGGAATATTGGCTTCATAATCCTAAACTGTACGAAACCAGGGCAGAGTCTGGGCAGGACTTAGCTCTACCTCTTCCCTCAAACCTCTTCTGCTCTTCCGAAGGGTTACTTCAGCCCTTTAGACTGTATCTTCATGGATCGAGATGTGGTTGGTAATCTCGTCCTATTTCAGCCATTCTCCTTTAAGCAGCAGAAACAGAGCGAGCCTGTGAGCCTCAAGTACCAACTGTGCAATTCACATCCATCATTACATAATTAGCAATTAGCTGAGCACTACAAAGGGAGATCCTGCTATGAATACCTCTGCACACAACCCAGGCTGGGAGACCGTGTTTACTTCTGCCTTGCAAAGTGCAAATTGGGAGCCATCGAAGTCTTTAGCGAGAATAAAGTACAACATTTAAACGAACTGTTTAGAGATGATGGTGGGGCAGATTTCAGCGGATTGTTAGGGCTTCTTTGGGGACCTCATTTTCATTGAACTTCAGCTTCCTGAGCCCCGGGGAGACTCCCTAAAGAAGTATTTAAGATATTTTCTAAATGAAGATGGGGCATTATTTTGGGTAATGACTTCAGACCCTAGGCTACAGTTAGCAGCTGACGAGGAGACGTTCAAGCTGAAAGCTAATATCTAAGAGGGGAAGTAATCGGCCCTTTTCTCTCTGCTTCTTGCATGCTGAAAGCCAAGTAGAGCAGTCCCTTGCTGGCAGGAAAGGTAAAACAGACCAGTGTAACCACGGCATCCTTCAGCTTTGCGATTAGAGTGATAATCACTGTGCCCCCTCATTTTCCTGCCACTGCAGGAACTATAAACGGCATTCTGTGAGGCCGCAAATTGCAAGGGAGCACTTTGTACGTGAGGGAAAGTCTCCCATTGTGTAAATGGATCAGTTCCCACCCCAAAATTACTGGCCTCTCCCTGACAAAATGATGTGGGAGCCTTGTTATTGCCTGCTGGGTTGTGTAAAATCCAACTAATTTTACAGGGAGAAAGCTTTTCCTACCTTATGATCCCTTAAAATGAGGGTTGGCAATTTTGGGGCAAACTAGTGAGAGAAGCAGCGGTTCTTTTCTTCTTTTTTCTCTTAGGAACGGTCAACTCCTGAACTGTCACGGTCCAAGAAAAGAGATGAGATTCCCCTCAGAGCACGTTTTTGAAATCTTTTTCACCATGATTTTGGACCTAAACCCTCTAAATGTACCCCCCGCCACAGCCTACCTATCTTTCCCATCTCCACTGCCCTCCCACATCCACATCCCCTACACAGATACACTGTTAGGAATTTGCCTAAATTTCTGCACCCTCTAGGCAGGTTTTCTTGGAATATCCAAGAGAGGTAAACATGTCCTTCTTTCCTCCTACACTGCCTTGCTCACGCTTCTTAAGTAGCTCAGCTCACATCCCCCTACTTGTATCCCCACTAAACTGTAACTTGCTAGACACCAGAAACCATATCATATTACATTTAACTTTGCTCCCCCAATATTGACCCCAATGCCTGGTACACAGTTGGTGTTTAATGAGTGTTTGCAGTTGAATATGTCTTCTAAATGATAATTTACCTGTTCTTTCATGACCGGCAATGGAAGCAGAATTTTAGGATACTGATTTAAGAAAAGATGGATAGATTTATTTCCTCAGTGTATACTGTATGTCTTCTCTGGATTGGGCAACCTGGGTACAGAGGACAGAGACATTGCCTACAGCCCGAGGAGCTCACAGCTCAATTGTAGACAGACTTGAAGACACATCATTACCATACTGAAATAGAGAAAGAAATCAGTGCTGAACAAGTATGCTGGAAGTGGCCAGCTCCATCAGGGCCAACTCCAGAAGATTCCACAGTGAAGATGACTTTTAAAGGCATCTTGAAATGTGAGTAAAATTTTCCATGTATGGGAGGATGAAAGGTATTCTAGAGGAAAGAAACTACATTTGAAAATAAAAATTTCAAGTCTAAAAAGGCATGAAGAATGCCTTTTAGGACTGAGTTCTGTCCTTCTTACTTCTGTGTTGTCGTCATTCAGTCACTAAGCTGTATCCTACTTTTTGCAACCCCATAGACTGCAGCATGCCAGGCTTCCCTGTCCTTCACTATCTCCCAGAGTTTGCTCAAATTCATGCCCATTGAGTCAGTGATGCCATCCAACCATCTCATCCTCTGTTGCTCCCTTCTCCTCATGCCTTCAGTCTTATCCAGCATCAGGGTCTTTTCCAATGAGCCAACTCTTCACATCAGGTGGCCAAAGTATTGGAGCTTCAACTTCAGCATCAGTCCTTCCAATGAATATTCAGGGTTCATTTCCATTAGGACTGAATGGTTTGATCTCCTTGAGTCCAAGGGATGCTCATGAGTCTTCTCCAGCACCACAATTCAAAAGTATCCGTTCTTCTCAGCCTTCTTTATGGTCCAGCTGTCACATTCGTATATGACTACTGGAAAAATGACAGCTTTGACTATTCAAACCTTTGTCAGCAAAGTGATGTCTCTGCTTTTTAGTATCCTGTCTAGGTTTGTCATAGCTTTCCTTCCAAGAAGCAAGAATCTTTAACTTCATGGCTGCAGTCACCGTCTGCAGTGACGCAGACCTAACGCAGTCCAAGAAAATAAAATCTGTCACTGCTCCCACTTTTTCCCCTTCTATTTGCCATGAAGTGATGGGACTGAATGCCATGATCTTAGTTTTTTAATGTTGAGTTTCAAGCCAGCTTTTTCTGTCCTTCTTACTTGTGTGTACACCAACCTAATTCCCTCCCCTCCCCACCTCCCATCTCCAGCACGTGTTGTGGGCTTTTAAAAATGAATCTCTTCCAGTAGGGTATGGTTGAAATGGGTGAAGGAGGTCAAAAGGTACAAGCTTCCAGTTATAAAATATAAATGAGTCCTGAGGATAAAATGTACAGCACAGTGACTATTGTTAACAAGAGGTATATTGCATATTTGAAAGTTGCTAAGAGACCAGATCTTAAAGTTCTCATCACAAGAAAAAAAATTAATACCTCTGCATGGTGATGCATGTTAACTAGACTTACTGTGGTGATATTTTCTCAAGATATACAAATATCAATTCATTATGTTGTATTCCTGAAACTAATACGATGTTAATGTCAATTACACCATTAAAAAAAGAAATGTCTTCACAACTATTTCAGAGTCTTGTTTGTCTTTCCTGTCCTGTATTTGGGTCCTGGTAGGCAGGGGTTGTTGTCTATGGGGTCGCATGGAGTCGGACACGACTGAAGCGACTTAGCAGCAGCAGCAGCAGGCAGGGGTAGGAATTCTGTAGGGGCTCAGTCACTTAAGTCACGATTCTCAGAAGGAAAAGAAAAACCTCTATTCTCAGCTATATGTGAGAGCCCTGATTCCTTGTTTCTGGTTGCTTGTTTGTAGAATCAGAGATGCTTCTTACCAGAGAAGCCTTTAGAAGTCATAATTTCTGCCCCAGTAGGACTGTCCTAACGCAGTCCCTCCACACTCCTACCCTCCCCTTGTGTATCTGACTGGCTGAGCTCCAAAGACCCTGGAAAAAATTCCGGAGCATCTCTAGAGAACATCCTAGACAAAATCTCACCTGAGAATAAGAATGTAGCCTAAGTTCCTAGCAGTGGAATCCAAGATGTTACCTTTTATCCTATGTTTTCTTCCTCACTGCTGTTTTACCATCTACTATGATATCTGAAATGACCGCCCATAAGATCCTGACAACAGTACCAGATACATTGCATATTTAAAAGTAATAGTTAGGCTACTCTTTTCCAGCCAGGCCAACTTTAAATGTGTTCCTGAATTGCTCCTTTTAACTGCAGCCATCCTGGTTTAAGTGGACTGGAGGGAATATATTAAGCCGATTTGCATTGCCAACTAAGATACAATGGTTAGCTATAGATCAACTTAAAGAGACTTTGACCTTATGAAAGTCCTGAGTCAACTCCCACATTTTGTCTCTCATACCCCTCTGGGCGCCCCCCGACAGTCTTCTCAGAGCTCTCATCCACCCACTTCACTGTCCATGGCCTCTGCAGGGGCAACTTGCCTGGAATTGGTCTTGTTCCCTATACCAGTGATTGCTCAACCTGGATGTCCAGTAGAATCATCTGGGAAGCTTGTTTTTTTATTTCAATTCCAGGGCAGACTGCTGGTATTTTTAAAAGGCCCCAGACAATGCTATCATGCAGCCAGGGTTGAGAATCATTGCTGTAGACAGTGTTTTGTTTTGTTTTTAAGCTTTTGAAAGCTGTAGAACTCAGTTCAAGGGAACACTTACACCAAAACCCAAAGTGTAAATCAAATTGAAACAGAGTCTCTTTGGTTGATGAAGTATAAGAGTGGAAAGGAACACACATCTGTAGGGGCCTCCATAGGACTGTCTAACAGGCTTCATGGATATCTACTTGCTCCATCAAAATGTACCTTCCCTGAAAGTCACTGCATTCAACCCATGGGTCTGCAAACTTTTTCTATAAAGAGCCAGTGATAAATATTTTTAAGCTTTGCAAGTCATATGGTCTCTGTTGCAACTACCCAACAGTGTTATTGGGTAAAAAGCAGCCAGAATTTATAATAGGTATACTAATGAGCATGGCTGAGTGCCAATAAAATTTTATTTACAAAAGCAGGCTGTGGACTGGATTTGACATGCCAACCATAGTTTTCTGACTCATGTCTTAAAACATCATCCCCCTCTAGATGATGGATTGCTAATCTTAAAAACTAAGTATGCTTATGTTTTGCTTATATCCAAGTTACATCTACGCTCGTTAAGTTACATGTGTGTTAATTGGAGACCTCTGATAATACCCTCAAATACCAAGAATTGGACTTCCTAGATGGCTTTGGTAGAACAGAACCGAGGGAAGAATTGGTGGGAAGTGGCAAGTCTATGCCAAGGACTAAACTGGGACGATGGTAACTCCGTCAGTTGTCTCTTCTGAATGGGAGTGTAAAGAGTAAGGAACAGAAGTCCCTCCAACCTCCTGGAGGGCTTCCCAGGTGGCGCTAGTGGTAGAGAACCCACCTGCCAATGCAGGAGACCTAAGAGACGCGGGTTTGATCCCTGGGTAGGGAAGATCCCCTGGAGTAGGATATGGCAACCCACTCCAGTATTCTTGCCTGGAGAACTCCAAAGACAGAGGGGCCTGGCGGGCTACAGTCCATGTGGTCGCAAAGAGTTAGAGATGACTGAGCACACACACACACACACACACACACCCTCCTGGAAGTACCTGGCACGAGGGCCCTGATCTGGGCCAACTAGAGCTGTAGTGATCTTACCCTCTTTGTCAGATAATCATGACATTGTGTTGAGGTGAAAACTGCCCTTTCAAAATCTGCCCTGTTTGCTTATATGAATCTTTGTGTCTGGGCTTCTCCCACTTAAAGAATCACATCCATTTCAGTTTAGGAACAAACGCTGAGCCCCCGTGCTCCAGGGAGGCTGTAAGTGCTCCTACTGGAGAGACCACAGCAGCTGACGTGCGGGCTGATCAGAGTGTGGGGATTTGATTCTGCCTGCCAACAGTTCTGCAGGTGCATTTACCTTTGTGCCACCTACCTCTGGATTGCATTTCCCTTGGGCCTCATTCAAGATCGACTTGTCCTCCTCCATCGACCAAATGGTCCTCTTTTCCCTGGTCATGCTGCTCCTGAGATGCCGGAGCTCAGTTACTGAAGAGCATTTTTAAAAACCACATTCTTTCTACTGCTTTATGTTTCAAATCTACTTGACACTTACTTTTCTTTCTCATTCAGAATGCCTTGATTTTTTTTTTTAATCTATAGCCTCTCGTAAGTAAGAAAAGAAAAGAAATGTTGGAGCTAAAGATATGAATGCTGAAGTATTTATGGAGAAGTGTGCTGATATTTTGGAGGAGGAAATGGCAACCCACTCCAGTATCCTTGCCTGGAAAATTCCATGGCCAGAGAAGCCTGGTGGGCTACAGCCCATGGAGTTGCAAAGAGTCAGACACGACTGAGCAACTTAGCATGCATGCATGTGCTGATATTTGCAATTTACTCTGAAATACAACAAAAAAACTGGGATAGGTTGACTGGATGGAGAGAATGATAGATGGGTATGTGATATAAGCAGAGTAAAATGTTAATGTTAGAACTGAGGTAGTAGGTATATGATGTTCATTATAAAATTCTTTCCATCTTGCTATAAATTTGAGGTTTTCATAACAAAATGTTGAAAAGAATAAACGTTGGAATATTTAGAAAAAAATAATTTCTTCCTAAGAATTATGCCAAGGCTTGAGTCAAGACTCAAAAACTTGGACCAATATATGAGAACTACTCTGCTTGGAGTACTAATTACGAGTAACCCTATTACAAAGGAGCCTAATTAGATTCAAACATTTTATTCCATCATCATGGTTATGAAATTCTATTAAACAACAAGTACTAAATGAAGTGTTCTAGAATCAGCATAAATTATTCTTATTGTCCTCTTTCATCCCTTTAGCTCTCAGGTGGCCAGAATTAGATTTACCCTAATCCTTGGTCATAGTCTCATTATCGGCCTATGCTTGACCCATTTCTGTTTATTCATTATTTAGTCATTTGTATTAAATAACTATAGACCCACAACCCAAAATAATAGTCAGAACCTTGAAAACCCACATCCAACTATATGATCTCCTCAACCCATTCCACACCATCCTCAATTCTATGGACATCACTTACTGTTCTCATACGTGCATGTGATCTTTCTATATCCACATAATCTTTTAATTACATTTTTAAAATTGCTTTTAACTTTGGAAAAAGAGTATATTCATTTTGACCAGTCTTAATTTTTCCCACTTAACATGACTTGCAGAGATTTATCCATATTGCTGCAAAACTGTTGTGGTTCATTTGCTTGATTACTATATAATATTCTATTATGTGAACCTACCATTTATTTGTTCCCTTCATTTATAGACATTTGGTCCCAAGTTTAACATTCTCATACAGAACCCATGCTGCGTATGCACAAGAATATATCTTGGCTATTTGCCAAGATAGAGTAGCATTGCTAGGTACTAGGGTATACAAAGGCTCAACTTTAAGAGAGAATACTAAACTACTTTCCAAAGGGATTGCACCGATTTCTACTCCTTTCTCCTACATAAAGGGCTTCCCAGGTGGCCCAGTGGTAAAGGACCCATCTGCCAATGCAGGAGATGCAGGTTCAATGCCTGGGTCAGGAAGATCCCCTGGAAGAGGGCATGGCAACCCTCTCCAGTAGTCTTACATGAAAAATCCCATGTACAGAGGAGCCTGGCAGGCTACAGTCATAGAGGACCACAAAGAGTTGGACACGATAGAAGCAACTTAGCATGCATGCAAGTACCCCTACATTAATATGGTTTCTGTCCTAAACAACATATAATGATACAATTTTATATTGCACATATATAAATGGGGTGAATAATGGAATAGAAGCTTCAGGAGAAGACTTTTAGCAGTAGGAAAGAAGTGGTATTTGTCTCCCCTCTCAATTGACACTCATTGGAGTTACATCTAGATAGATGTTTGTGTTTCTCTCCTTCCACTCCTGTTTCGAAATTGTACTAGGGGAGTCTCTTGGGTTCCTCTCCATCTTAGAGGTTGTGGCTATGTTTTAACCTTCCATTCCTTGGCAAAACTGGAAGCCCCTCCCTACAATTCTTTCTGTACCAAAAGGTGTTCTGTACTCCCTACCCACCTCTTCCAATAGCTGTTTGTCCTTCCTTCTCTGCCCATGCGCTTCTGTCCATGCTTTGTGCTTAGAGGTCAGAGGTGCCGAATTCACTTACTTCCTTATTCAGCATCCAGAGAACTTAGGTGGGCCTCTGGGTTTGTTAAAAACACTCCCTGCTGGACACAAATTGGTGTGATTCATTTTATAGCTAATCCAAGTACAGTCGGGCTCTCAGTGTCCTATGGGTGTCCAATCTGTCTAATCTCTGGACAGCCAACCCTGAAAATGAATGATCTTGGCAGCAGCTGTGATAGGCCCTGACCACCGCCCACCACCCCCACCAAGAGCGTTCAACATTTACTCTGCATATCAGTTCGCCCAGGCAGCGACGGAATCTGCCACCTCTGCGGCAGGTGTGAGGGTCACCTCAGGTTTCCCGGCAGCCGGGGCTCAGCATGCCATTCTGCTTGCCAGCGCATCTCCTGCACCGAGGCGGCCTCATCAGATAGTGAGTTTCATTATGCGCTGTCCACTGGGGACTCCACTAAAAGCAATAAATTCATTTCACTGTGCTAGTCTCTGGACTATTAAAGCATTTTAGTCCTGTTTCTCCTTTAACCTCCCAGGAGCCAAATATTCACTCTGACAAATGCTATTCATTACAAAGTTAAGATGACTTTGACTCTATTTCTCTCCCTTATAATACAATGAAGACTCTTTGTCCTGGATTCATCTACAGCCTGACAGTATTAGGGATAAAAACATGCCAAGGCAGGCAGTCTTCTCTCCAAAATGGATTGAAATTACCTCTAGTGAGCTATGCCTTGCTTAGATAAAGGGTAGCTGAAAAAAAAAAAAAAAGAAAAAACAGGTTTTCTGCTCATTTTTAATATCCTGACCAATAGATTGCTTAAGGGTGGATGATCGGAGAAAAAATAAAGTAGAAAAATGAAACATCACTGGAATATAAAAAAGATCAAATCCCTTTCACTCTTCTTTAATCCACAGATATTGTCCCCTGCTGTTTCTCCCCAGGCTGGGAGTTAGCAAATAAATGGATGAATTTTGAGGAGTTATGGAACATCTCCAGAGCTGGACACGGAGAAGAACTTAGAAAGATCTTGATGATTGATTGATCTGAGCAGAAATTAGAGCTGTATTTGATGTATCATCAAAGTCAGCTGTGGGCCCAATTCATGCCCCTAACATATACCAGCATCGGGTACATTTGATAACCTCTAGGGTGGTTAACCTCTTTTTTAACCTCTTTCTTCTCTATAAAATGGATGAGATAGTACTTCCACTATAGATTCATTGTGAGGCCTGAATGAGACAACATATTTGAATCTCCTAGCCCCACACTTAACATATACAGTAAGAAGAACTGAATATTTATTTCCTTTTCTTTGTCCTCTGTCCTCTGTGGAGAGAGAGAGACAGAGGCAAGTCAAACCTTTCCTTGAGCAACAAAATATAAAGAAACTATATGGGTCTAAAAATAACTGTGCACATGTGCAGTTGGGGCAAATTATGGGGAAACAGATATGAAAAGACCAAAAAAAAAAAAAAAAAATCCTGATTGCGACTTCTGAAGAGCCAGGAGCAGAAACTGGGTGTTGGGAGCAAAAGCAGGGTACTGCACCTGGCCCCTGCACTCAGCACCACCAACGGGGTGGCAAGCCCCCTAAGCCACCCCTGCAGCCCAACCCCTGGACACACCCCTACCCTCACCCCATATAAAGAACAAGTTCATCACCCTCCACCCCTGCCTTGGGGGCTAGCCCAGCGAGCAAGGGAAATTGTTTTTTCTCAGTTCCCCTACTGCAGTAGGGGCCCCAATAAAGCCTTGCCTGGGGAAAAAAAAAAAGAGGCAGGAGTGAAGAACACAGATATAGATAGTTGTGAGTCTCAGACAGAAGGCTTTGTCCCACCTATTTGACTTCAGAGAATGTGATCTCTCCTCTGCCTACACTGACGGAATTAAACCGAATAACCACAGAAAATCTGATCACTGTGTTTGATGTAGGAATGAGAGTGCAGATCTTTCAGATAAAAGCTGCCGGAGGAATTTCTTTGAGGTCAGAAGCTGGAGAAGAGCTTTGCCTCCCATGAGACTGGGCTTGCTCTGGTCTTAGGTATAACTGATCATCCTACATTCTTTACGTATCCTGGGCTTCATAGCTGTGTTTTGGGTACCAATTTCCCACCTAGCTTCATCTTAATCTTCCCCTTTATGTCCTTTATCTTTCACCCACTGCTCTTCTTGATTTCCTTGCTTATTTTCTGCATTATTGTATGCTGGGTACTGTTGAGAACAGCCTTGTCCCTATTTGATTACTTTGTTGACTAATTAAAACTCCCCAGAGTTCTGCACCAGGCTTGTCCCTTGCACGCCCAATGGGAACACTGGAGGCTTGTCAGCACTAACAGCCACAGTCTGGCCTCAGGAACAAAGGGAAGCTCTGTTGCTTCCATAGCCGTGGCCGGTCCCAGCCCAGAATAAGGAGCGACTTGGGCTGGACTTTCCAGAACCCTGGAAAAACAGCCGCCCATCTGCCAAGAACATAAAAGCCAAGTCACTTGTCTTCTCACTTGTCTGTCCAATTAGAGACATTGCTTTATAAATATTTTTCTAAAAATGTTCCTGTCTACCCTCTTCTAGAATAATACCTGATATTGTCAACTCTGTGGAGTTCCTTGGAGAGCATGCAGGATCCAACAGGATATGAAAAACTCTCCTTTAATGCTTTCTTTTAGAAAAAAATGTCTTCTTAAATCCTGGAATTACTTTTGAAGGACACCATTAGAATACCATAATGGCGGGGGGGGGGGAGAATAAGGACAAATAAGAGGTTTTTTTCCAATTAAAGTTGTGTATTTGTGCCTCAATATATTCAAATAACCCATAAATTATTAACCAGCTGGGAAAATTTCCAAGTGCTGCATCAAAACATACAACACCAGAAGGCATTCACCAAAACACGTTCTATTTATCGAACGTTGTTTACTATTTCTTGGCAGTTTTGTCTTTGGGGATGCTGTTGGAAGTCTCCTTAACGTATACACTGTTGAGGGGAAAGATCTTTGTTTGGGTTTTTCAAATGAAAGACTGGCACACACCCAAAGGCAAGTGTGTTCACTTCAGATCCCTAGAGAGATCAAAGCAAAGTATTCAGCGGCAAATTCACCTATGCAGAGTCTTGCGATTTGTCAAATCAGTTCAGGACTGTGATTTAGTGGTAAGGATTAGACCTGGAAAGCTCTGGTATGATATGATGAAATTCTGAGATTAAAATACTGTGAGTGTGAAGCAAAGAATAGATATGAGTAGAGAAGAAAATAGGAAGAGTAGGAAGATCCCCTGGAGGAGGGCTCAGCAACCCAGTCCAGTATTCTTGCCTAGAGAATTCCTATGGACCACCTGTCGCAAAGAGTTGGACACGACTGAAGTGACTTAGCACAGTAGAGAAGAAAATTCATGGTATTTAAGAGGTGAGTTGGTGTTGTCCATTCTTGGCAGCATTGAATATTTCTTTTTATCCTAAAATCCTTTAGTTTGTTAATCTGAAAGATAGAAAGAGTGGAGGAAGAATGAGAAATACAGGAGATTCTATTCTGTATGTCCAAGAGTACTTTTTATCATCTACAAATATAAAGACCCAGCTTTCAAAACCACACACAATTATGGGTTTGAACCACAATTGTGAACCCTTTTATGTGTGAAATTGTGAATTTATAGCTCTTTTTATTGATTTTTTTTTAAGATGAGCATTTTATTGAAGGCTTACTTAATAAAGAATGAGACCATAGAATGAGGAAAACAGTTGGGAAAAACAGACCCACTAAGATCTCACGAGTGACTGGACATGACCTTGACTTTGCAATGGAGTCTCAGAGATGATCACAATCTCAGTGTGTTAAAAATCACAGGGAAAACAGCCATTCCAGTGAATGACCTGGGTATCTGTGCTGGGCACAAAAATTTAATGCATGCCCGTGTCTATAGGGGGGTACTTCAGTGGTTGTTTCTACAAAAGTAACCCAGAATCCCAGATGTCTATCTTGGTCTAGAGGCCTGTGAAAGAGTCTGGGGTACCCAAAGTGCAGGTACAAAAAGCAAAGATGGGCAGATTCTTGGTGGTGGTATCCACCAGCATCTTTTGCATCCCCTCAACACCAATCTCCCTCACAAGCTGGGCGAAGGCCCGTGCGGGATTCTTGGGGCACTGAATGCCACAATGCACAGGGAATAGCTCTAGCCAAGCATTTGGATGACTTTTTCTATATTAATCCTCATTTCTTGGAGAGACTTAAGTCCAATGAGGTTGAAAGTACTTGCCCACATGCACCTGGAGCAAGGCAATGGCCAAGAATTTATTAAAACCTATGAATTACATATTCCAGGCCCATGAATAAATGTTCAAAAGGGCTGTTCTTCTCTGTAGGGCAGTACCTTAGAGTGAATAGTCCCATAATATAGAATCATATAATTTTTATTCTAACATAGAGAGGCATAAATGGAAAATATTCCCAAGTCTTTTTTTAAGGAAAAAAAACACATGAGAGCATCTAAAGCTGTTTTTTAATTTTACAAATCCAGAGTATAATAATAGCTTTATTACAATATTTCATTACCACTCACATTTCCAAGAAACATCGTCCTACTTAACCTCAGGGCACTTGAAAGAGGCAGAGTCCCGTTCTGTCTAGAACACTTGAGGAACACTTTCTTTGGGGATACTTGCTATGTCATCTGAAGATTTACATTTCAAAAATAACCATTGCATTGTACTCAATTAATAGCGTGCATGCATGCTAAGTGACTTCAGTTGTGTCCGACTCTTTGCAACCTTATGGATTGTAGCCTGCCAGGCTCCTCTGTCCATGGGATTCTCCAGGTAAGAATACTAGACTGGGTTGGCAAGCCTTCCTCCAGGAGATCTTTCTGACCCAGGAATCAAACCTGTGTCTCTTAAGTCTCCTTCATTAGCAGGTGAGTTCTTTACCACTAGCGCCACCTGGGAAGCCCCAATTAACAGCAACCACATTGTATAATATTAATAACACTCAAATGTACTTGCTCTATGCTATCCCTAACACAGAATTGTAAAATGGAGATAAACACTTGTAATTCAGCCTTCCTCATCTCCTACCTTATTTCTCATTACATGAAAGCAGTGCCAATTTTCTCTGAACAACAGACCTAAGAATACTTTTCTTTTATACTTCCCCAAGGAGCACATTTCGCAAGAAACAGAGTTATATCCACCAAGAGCAATTTGTGTACCTAATGCACACAGAAATGCTCAGCCTGCAGAACCATCTTTAGCATTCGATCACACACTTTGTTCTTAACAAGCACTCCTTGGCCCCACAAAAGGAAATAACTGTACTTCTTCTTCATTCACTTTAAATTAATTTATCCTTGGGGGTCACAGGACTGCCAGGTTAGCAGCCCTAGAATCTAACATCATAATTGTAC
Source organism: Cervus canadensis (assembly GCF_019320065.1). Taxonomy (NCBI): domain Eukaryota; kingdom Metazoa; phylum Chordata; class Mammalia; order Artiodactyla; family Cervidae; genus Cervus; species Cervus canadensis. Next base: position 23,598,744 of record NC_057416.1, read on the forward strand.
TAAACCATAGCCTTACAAGCCTCCTTTAACAATCACTTTTTAAAAATTATTATTCTCTCCCAATCCTGGAGTTTAGAAAATAGGCAATGAGGGGCGACATCTAACCAAGCTAGACCTAGAGGTTGATTCCTAAGTTATACAAGACAGGACACAGAGATTATATACTTATTATACATATTTATCTGAATAATTAACAGATACTTACAAAGTATAATTAGGTTATGTTATTACGAGTGATCTGAATTAAACAAAATTAATTGAAGAAAATATTAATAAAACCACAATCTTCCCTAGAGTTTGCTAATATTGGTGGATTTGAATCCATTGTGTCTTTTTGCTTGTGTCTACTTCAGAAATGTATTCAACAAAGATAATAAGGTGTGCTGTGCTGTGTTTAATCACTCAGTCATGTCCAGCTCTTTGTGACCCTATAGACTGTAGCCCGCCAGGCTCCACTGTCCATGAGCTTCTCCAGGCAAGAACACTGGAGTGGGTTGCCATGCCCTCCTCCAGGGGATCTTCCCAACCCAGGGACCAAACCACAGTCTCTCACATTGCAGGCGGATTCTTTACCATTGAAGCCACCAGAGAAACCCAATAATTTAGTATAATCTGAAGTAAACAAAAAAATGAAACTTATGGAGATTTGAGAGATCCAGATGATGCCACAGATTTGAAGTGGCAGCTCTAAAAGTTACGAAGCAACCAACATTTTAAAAAGAGATTTATTTTTGGCTTCACTGGGTCTTAGTTGCTGTGCACAGGCTTTCTCTAGTTGCAGTCCATGTCCTTCTCTTGTTTTGGAGCATGGGCTCTATAGCCTGTTCTCAGTAATTGTGGCACATGGGTTTAGTTGCCCTGTAGCATGTGGAATCTTCCCGGACCAGGGATCAAACCCATGTCCCCTGTATTGGCAGGCGGATTCTTAACCACCAGACTACCAGGGAAGTCCCAGGAACCAACATTTTTAAGCAGTTACTCTACGCCAACTCATGTGCTGATACTGTACACTTCAGTCAGTTCAGTTCAGTCGCTCAGTCGTGTCCAACTCTGCGACCACATGGACTGCAGCACACCAGGCCTCCCTGTCCATCACTCATTACTCAAACTCATGTCCATTGAGTCGGTGATGCCATCCAACCACCTCATCCTCTGTCGCCCCCTTCTCCCGCCTTCAATCTTTCCCAACATCAGGGTCTTTTCCAATGAGTCAGCTCTTTGCATCAGGTGGCCAAGTACTGGAGTTTCAGCTTCAACATTAATCCTTCCAATGAATATTCAGGACTGATTTCTTTTAGGATGGATTGGTTGGATCTCCTTGCAGTCCAAGGGACTCTCAAGAGTCCTCTTCAACACCACAGTTCAAAAGCATCAATTATTCAGTGATCAGCTTTCTTTATAGTCCAACTCACATCCATACATGACTGCTGGAAAAACCATAGCCTTGACTAGACAGACCTTTGTTGGCAAAGTAATGTCTCCACTTTTTAATATGCTGTCTAAAGGTTGGTCATAACTTTCCTTCCAAGGAGTAAGCGTCTTTTAATTTCATGGCTGCAGTCACCATCTGCTGTGATTTTAGAGCCCAAAAGAATAGTCTCTCACTGTTTCCATTGTTTCCCCATCTATTTCCCATGATGTGATGGGACCAGATGCCATGATCTTAGTTTTCTGAATGTTGAGCTTTAAGCCAACTTTTTCACTCTCCTCTTTCACTTTCATCAAGAGGCTCTTTAGTTCTTCTTCACTTTCTGCCATAAGGGCACTGTACATTTACTGTCTTATTTAATATCCACAACAGCCTGATGAAATAAATTCTGCCTCCTTCAAGTACACTGTAATTGTTACAGAGTAGAATTTGAAATTCATGGATGTGAAGTCAATTAAATTACCCAAGATCACACATATTTACAGGTGGTGAAGCTAGGTTCCAAAGTATGTCCTTCCCACTACTTGAAGCAACTCTCAAACACTGTATTCTCCCTTCTCCACTAAATCCATGCTGTGGTGGGCGTCAGAGAATGGGTCCAGCTGGCAGAGTAGACTTGGGGTTCAGGCAGGAAGATCAGGATCCATGGGTGCTGGGATTCACATACTCAGCTGAGCCCCTAAAACTTTGTTTGACCCGAGTCAAATCCAAGAAATCACACAGTAAAGTACTTCTCCTGGGGCCAAACGAAGCCCAGAAAAACTGTTTTTTTGTGTGTGTGGTTACCATCAGAGCCCATTACAGAGTCCAGGAACAATTACAGGAATTAGAGGCTGTGTTGAGCAGAAAGAATAGCCATTTACAGGGTCAGACTGTGCTCATCGGAGAAAGATGATTGCTGAGCAAAGCGGAGAGGACACTGAACGAACCCAAAGTCAGAACAGAGAGATCCGAGCTGGCCTGAGCCGGCCACCTGCTGCTCTGGTAGGTACCCAGGGAGCAGTCACTTTTTGAAGTGAGGGCTTCAAACTCTGTCCTTACTTGACCTTCATTTCAAATGCCTTTCACCCTAGCAGGCTGAGAAGCTGCCTGGGTCCTCCCAGTATTCGGTGACTCTGGAGAGAGCAGTGCAGGGAACTCTGAATGTTACTTTGAACCTTTGTGTCCAAAAGGTTGAGCACTCTATGGAGATCATAGGAAGGACTCAATAAATATGTGTGGAAGGCAGGAAGGTAAGCAAAAGGTGAGTGGGCCAGATTCAAGTACCACTAGCAAGCCATTCAAAACAAGCCCTGGGTCCACGGCTGTGTCCAGAAAGGACAGAAAGAGACACAGCCGAGCTCCAGCTGCGGGATGGCAACCATCAGGAAAGACACTGGGACCTCGGCCACCGGGGAGGTGGGTAGTGAACCTCTCCAGTCACAGAGAAGGCCTGAGGGGACTGCCCTGGCAGTCCAGTGGTTAAGACTTCACCTTCCAATGCAGGGGGCGGTGGAGGTTCGATCCCTGGTTGGGGAGCTCAGATCCCACATGCCTCGTGGTCAAAAAACCAAAAAATAGAACAGAAGAAGTATTGTAACAAATTGAATAAGGACTTTAAAAATGGCCCACATTTAAAAAAAATCTTCAAGACAAAACAAGCAAGCAAAGAGGGGCTGAATGGCAAACCCATTCGGTAGTGAGAATGAGGAATACATCCTGCCTCCGAGGAACTGGAAAATCAAGGATGACCTCAAACACCAAGACACAGGAAGGAGGCGAGACCAGGGCGTCAGGGTAGGGAGGTATTGAGAATAGCAGGACTAGTAACCCCAAACCTTGACCAGGATACTCCCCCAACCAGGGTCATTGTCAGTCTGGGGTAGAGTTGAACCCGCACAAGCGGCTCCGTACTCTTCACAGAGAATGTTCACGGTCGGTCAGAAATGGAAACCTACCAGGCTACTGTACGTCTTTCTGGTGACTGGTTATGAGTCATGCATTCTGCTCCTGTGGATAGCTCCTCCCCAGCTTGGTAGAAAAGATCTCCCTGTCCTGTTCTTCATTTATTTATTTATTTATTTTGAAGAGAGAAAAGACAAAGGATGTTAATGAACTGTTACCTGGAGAAATAAGTGGTGGGGAAGTTCATCCATCAGAACAATTCTTTTAGGGAAGTGTGATGGAAGGAAACAGAGTAACCCTTAATGAAGAGGCATGATGTTTCAGCTCAACAATACCCTATCAATCCAGCCCATGGCTGTATATGATATTTCAGCTCCCAGTGTGGGGCTATTTGCCCCCTACTAAGATCATGGCATCTGGTCCCATCACCTCATGGGAAATAGATGGGGAGACAGTAGAAACAGTGTCAGACTTTATTTTTTTGGGCTCCAAAATCACTGCGGATGGTGACTGCAGCCATGAAATTAAAAGATGCTTACTCCTCGGAAGGAAAGTTATGACCAACCTAGATAGCATATTAAAAAGCAGAGACATTACTTGCCAACAAAGGTCCATCTGCTCAAGGCTATGGTTTTTCCAGTGGTAATGTATGGATGTGAGAGTTGGACTGTGAAGAAAGCTGAGCACGGAAGAATTGATGCTTTTGAACTGTGATGTTGGAGAAGACTCTTGAGAGTCCCTTGGACTGCAAGGAGACCCAACCAGTCCATCCTAAAGGAGATCAGTCGTGGGTGTTCATTGGAAGGACTGATGATGAAGCTGAAACTCCAATACTTTGGCCACCTGATGCAAAGAGTTGACTCATTGGAAAAGACCCTGATGCTGGGAGGGGTTGGGGGCAGGAGGAGAAGGGGACGACAGAGGATGAGATGGCTGGATGGCATCACCAACTCGATGGGCATGAGTTTGAGTAAACTCCGGGAGTTGGTGATGGACAGGGAGGCCTGGTGTGCTGCGATTCATGGGGTCGCAAAGAGTCGGACATGACTGAGCGACTGAACTGAACTGAACTGAACTGAGCATCTCCAGGGATGGAGGAGCCTGGTGGGCTGCCGTCTACGGGGCCGCACGGAGTCGGACACGACTGAAGCGACACAGCAGCAGCAGCGTCCTTTACTATTCCCAGCGTAGTACACTCTGTACATTCTTTACAATTTTATTTTTATCTCTAACGCTATAAACTCCAAGGGACTAGATACCATGTGTACTTTTTTTTAATCTCTGTATCCCCAGAACCCAGTTCTGTGCCTGCGATGCTCAATAAGTAACAATTGGGTGGATGAATAAATACATGAGTGAATGAATAAAGATCAAGAATTTATCTCCAGTTTCAATTACAGAGAAGAGAAAATTTTAGTTTCACTCTTTTTTTAAAAATAATTTTTATTTATTTATTTATTTTTGGCCATGCTAGGTCTCCATTGCTACATAGGCTTTTCTCTAGTTGGGGTGAGAGGGGGCTACTCTAGCTGTGGTGTGCAGACTTCTCATTGTGGGGGCTTCTCTTGTTTCCGAGCACAGGCTCTAGGGTGGGTGGGCTTCAGCAGTTTCAGCACACGGGCTCAGTATTCTGGCTCCCAGGCTCCAGAGCTCAGGCTCTGGAGTTGTGGCACATGCGGTTAGTTGCTCTGAGGCAAGAGGGATCTTCCCGAATCAGGGATCAAACCTGTGTCTCATGCACTGGCGGGTGGATTCTTTACCATTGAGCCACCAGGGAAGCCCTAGAGAAAATCTTAGAGACAGGTGAAGCAGAGATAGTGTTGCTTCTAAGCTTCTGCTTGGAAGGCTCCTGAAGGCCGCACTGCAACAACCTGTAATCTCTCTCAACACAGAATTTGGTGCTGGAAGTCCAAAACTGACAAGAAAAGAATGGAAATGGATGACAAGATGTCCGCAATAACTTAACAGTAATTTCTAGGTCACTTGCAAATGATTACCGTTAATAATTACCAACTTATATTGGGCTCTTTCTATTTTCAGAGCACTTTGCAGTCACTAGTTTGTTATTTCTCACAACATTGCTATGAGGTAGATCATCATTATTATCGCATTACAGATGCACTAAGGATGTCAAGTTGGATTTAACTGACCCAGGGATGTAGCTATTCTTAGTGGTTCATTTGCCCCTCTGCTTTCTGTTCTTAAAAATCTACTGATGCTGCCTAGAGGGTGATGCTGCTAAACTGCAATTTAGAAAAAAAAAAAAAACATTGCAGACAACTGCAGCGAATCACAGGAGCAGAGTAGGTACTAAATTTTTGAAAGGTAAGAGGTGCCAGAGAAAAGCTTCGATGTAGTCTAGAAGTGCACGCACTAGCTTCCCATCATTTTCCAAAAACTTCCTTTTCTCTTTAAGGTGACTGTCACCTTGAAAATACTGATTTAATTTAACATGTATAGGTTTGAAAGCAGTTAAACAATATGGCCTCAAAATGCTCAGGCAGCTTTCCAATCCATGATAGAGCTGAGTCTGGGGACCAAATTGTTTTATTCATGTAGGAGCAAATAATGTTCACTCCAAGGACTAAAACTAACAGGATCAAAGGCTGGAAACAGTATTGCCCAAAAAAGCTAGTGAATCTGGAGAGCAGCACTTCAACTATTGGAATGATATGTCTTCAGATTCAAGGAGAGAGCTTTAACTACATGTCTATGGGAGGTTTTTCCTTCCTTCCATTGTTTGGCTTTCCATTTGTCCACCTGTAGAGAGTTCTCACGGAGAAAGCAATGGCACCCCACTCCAGTACTCTTGCCTGGAAAATCCCATGGATGGAGGAGCCTGGTGGGCTGCAGTCCACGGAGTTGCTAAGAGTCGGACACGACTGAGAGACTTCACTTTCACTTTTCACTTTCAAGCACTGGAGAAGGAAATGGCAACCCACCCCAGTGTTCTTGCCTTGAGAATCCCAGGGACGGGGAAGCCTGGTGGGCTGCTGTATATGGGGTCACACAGAGTCGGACACGGGGAAGCGACTTAGCAGCAGCAGCAGAGAGTTCTCAACAAGCACTGAAATTGTTCTTGCTGTGAGATGAATTGTGTCACTCAAATAAGATATGTTGGAGTCCTAACTCCCAGCCCCTCAGATTGTGACCTTATTGGGATACAAGGTCTTTGTAGAAATAATCATTTAAAATGAAGTTGTTATGGTGGAGCCTAATCCAATATGACCGGTGTCCTTACAACAAAGGAGAAGGTTGAACACGGAGACAGACAGGCAAAGAGGGAAGAAGACCAGGTGAAGACAAAAGACTAGAGTGATGCATCTACAAGCCAAGGAACACTAAGGACTGTTAGCAAACCAGAGGCTACAAAGAGACAGGGAGGGAACCTACCCCTACAGGTTTCAGAGGATGCACAATCCTGCTGAGGTCTTGATTGCAGACTTCTAGTCCCCAGAACTCTGAGACAATAAATTTCTGTTTTTCTCAGTCACCCAGTTTGTGATAATTTGTCATGGCAGGTCTAGAGAACTAATGCAGTTCTAGTGATAGATTAATCTCAAAAGAAGATGAAAAATGACATACTGTCCAAGGCACTGCCCAGTATCCAATTCTTCTTATTTTTTTTAATAAATAATTTATTTATTTGGCTGCATTGGGTCTTGGTTGTAGCATGCAGAATCTTTAGTTGTGGCAGGTAAGATCTAGTTCCCTGAACAAGGATAGAACCCAGGCCCCCTGCATTGAGAGTGTGGAGTCTTAGCCACTGGACCACCAGGGAAGTCTGTATTCAATTCTTCTCTGGGTAAGTCACTTCTTACTATATAATAAATTGGGTGTGCAAGAGATGATCTCCATCCTCCAGACCAATGGGCAACATTTCCAGTTGTTACATTAACAGTGTTATAATTATGGCCACAGTTCTACACCATAGAAGCTGTGTGAGTCGCTCAGTCCTGTCTGACTCTTTGGGACCCCATGGACTGTAGCCCGCCAGGCTCCTCTGTCCAGGGGAATTCTCCAGGCAAGAATGCAGAGTGGGTTACCATGCCCTCCTCCAGGAGATCTTTCCAACCCAGGGACCAAACCCAGATCTCCCACAATGCAGGCAGATTCTTCACCAACTGAGTCACCAGGGAAGCCCAATTACTATCTAAAAAAATAAGGCTTTTGTACTTAGTTTCTTAGGGATCCTCATTTGAAAACACATGCTTTTGGTTCCATAAAAGACAATAGGGAGAAAGGTGAATGGTATAATGTAATCTATCACCACTATGGAGAAAGTATTTTAATGTATTTCTTCCTAGTATCCATCCATCACAAGCAATTTTTTAAAGCACAGTAAATCAAATTCAAATAATGTTGAAGAAAAGAAATAACAAAAAGGGGAAATGAATGAATAGAAAATACAAAACAAAAAAATCAACAATGTCAAAAGTTGGTTCACATTTAAATGTGACAGATACTGAGTACAACTGATAAGAAAAAGAGAGATAAGATACAAACTGTGAATATTGGAAATGGAATAGGGACATTACTGTAGATTAAACAGATGCTAAAATCTGATAAGATATTATAGATAACATTATGCCAACAAATTGACAATTTAGATAAAATATATACATTCAAAGAAAAACACAATTTAATAAATTGACAGAGAGATAAATTAAAAATTTTTTAAATGTATCTATTAAGCAAATTGAATCTGCAGTTTAAAACTCTCTCACAAGGAAAACACTAGGGCTCTATGGTCTTGTTAGTAAATTCAGGAGTAACACCAGTCTTAAAAAACCGTCCATAGAATTTAAGAGCAAAAGCCGTCTTTAACTCGTTTTGTGAGGTCAGCATAACCTAACAATGACATTACAAGAAAGGAAAACTACAAGACGATATTTCTCATGAGCATTAGTGCTAAAATCCTAAACAACATGCTAGCCAAGACCCCAAGACCTCTATAGAAAACCATAAAGTACTTTCACAAAAATTAAAGTGGTCCTAAATAAATAGATAAACCATATTCACCTATTAGAAAACTTGCTATTATAAAAATAGAAATTCTAGGGAATTCCCTGGCAGGTCACTGGTTTGGACTCCTTGCTTTCACTGCTGAGGATAGGAGTTCGATTCCTGGTCCAGGAACTAAGACCCACAAGCTTCGTGGTGTGGCCAAAAAGAAAAAAGAATTTCTCACACAAATAGATATATAGATTCAAGGAAATACCAGTCAAAATCCCAGAAGGTTTATTTCTGTGAAAATATACTCTAAAGTTTAGAAGAATAAAGGAATAGCCAAGACAACCTTGAAGAAGAAAGTTGTAGGATTTCCCTCCTAAATGCCAAGACTTAATACAAAGCTGGAATAGTTAAAACAGCATGCCATTGGCACAAGGATGGATAAATAATTGGACTGCTGGAAGTGGATAGAAATAGCAAATAAACACAAGAAAAGATGCTCAAAATCACTCATTATTAGAGAAATGCAAATCAAAACTACAGTGAGGTATCAGTGCTGGAGATGCTCCAACAATAAATGCTGGAGAGGGTGTGGAGAAAAGGAAATCCTCTTGCATTGTTGGTGGGAATGTGCAATTGATACAGCCACTATGGAAGACAGTACGGAGATTCCTTAAAAAACTAGGGATAAAACTACCATATGACCCAGCAATCCCACTACTGGGCATATATCCTGAGGAAACCATAATAGAAAAAGACACATGTACCCCAATGTTCATTGATTGCAGCACTATTCACGATAGCTAGTACATGAAAGCAACCTAGATGTCCATCCACAGATGAATGGATAAAGGAGCTGTGGTACATATACACAATGGACTACTACTCACTCATAAAAAGGAACACATTTGACTCAGTTCTAATGAGGTGGATGAACCTAAAGCCGATTACACAGGGGGAATTAAGTCAGAAAGAAGTGAACAGAGAATCCAGAAATAGATAAATATAGATACTTGATTTATGACAAAGGTGACACTGCAGTACAACATGGGAAATTATGATTTTTCAATAAACTAAGTCAGTTGGATATCCATATGGAAAAACCATACTATGATTTCTGCCTCACATCATATTAAAAAAATGAAGTCTAGACTATTTCAGATTTAAATATGAAAGGCAAAACAGTAATGCTTCTAGATGAGAGAAAATCTTCATAAACTGAGGAAGCAGATTTCTCAACTGGACACAAAAAACACTGACCATAAAGATTAAAAAAAAAAAAAAGAACATACTGGACTTCAGTAAAATTAAGAATTGTGTCCATCAAAAAGCAACGCTGAAAGTGAAAAGGCAAGATTCAGAATGAGATAAATATCCATCAAAAAATAACACTGAAAGAGGAAAGGCAAGACACAGAATGGGATAAATACACACATGTATATTTAGGATGTCGAGGATATATAACTCCGAATATATAAATAATTCCTAAAATCAATAGGAAAAAATGAGCAAAGGACTTGAATATACACGTCACGAAAGACAAAAATCAAAATGGCCAATAAACATATAAAAAGTTTTTCAATGTCAGTAGTCAGCAGGGAACATAAAACCACAGTAAGATAGCACTGCTCATCCACCGCAATGGGTAACATGAAAAAGGGAGAAGTTACCAAGTGTTGGTGAAGATGCTGATGAATGCTTATATCCACTGTGGGCTGGGAATATAAATTAGCACAGCAACTTGAGTAAACTGCTTGGTGCTATCTATATGTATATCAGGATATACATACCCTGAAAGTAAAAGCTGCTCAATCGTGTCCAACTCTCTGTGACCCTATACAGTCGATGGAATTCTCCAGGCTAGAATACTGGAGTGGGTAGCCTTTCCCTTCTCCAGGGGATCTTCCCAACCCAGGGGTCAAACTCAGGCCTCTTGCATTACATACAGGTAGATTCTTAAATCAGCTGAGCTACAAGGGATGCCCAAGAATACTGGAGTGGGTAGCCTATCCCTTCTCAAGAGGATCTTCCCGACCCAGGAATCGAACCAGGGTCTCCTGCATTGCTGGCGGATTCTTTACCAACTGAGTTATCAGGAAAGCCCTAAATGCTGGAGTGGGTTGCCATTTACTTCTTCCAGGGGACCTTCCCAACCCAGGGGTCGAACTTGGGCTTCCTGCTTTGCAGGCAGATTCTTTACCACTGAGCCACCAGGAAAGCCCTATACATATCTTATGGCCTAGTGCGCTTACTCCTAGGTATACATCCAACTATAATATATACCAGCAGTTGCCAAACAGATATACAAGAATATTGAGAGTAGTGCCATTCCTAATAGCCCCCAAAATAAAACAACTTCATGTCCATCAAAATAAAATGGATAAACTGGAACACAACACAGCAATGAGAATAAACCAAATATTGTTACACACACTAACACAGACAAACCTCATAAACATATATTGAACAAAAGAAGCTAGATATTGAGTTAGCCAAAATGTTCATATGGATTTTTCCATAAGATGTTACTAAAAAGTCCAAACAGACTTTTTGGCCAAACCAATACAAAAGGGAACATACTCTACATAAATAAACTTTATGTGAAGTTTATTATATAGAGTTGAAGACTGGAAAAACGAATCACAGGTGATAGAAGGCAGGGGGCAGGGAATGAGCGGAAGAGGATCTGAACAGACTAATAGGGGAGCTGGTGATGGTATGTCCTTGATTTGAATGAAGGTATGTTATGAAAATTAATCAAGCTACATGTTGATTATTATTGCACAAACATAAAGGTTTCTGCATTTATCTGTTTATATAATTTAATACCAATTCTCCTTGAAAAATGCATCTCACTGATAGTGGGTCTTACAAAACCACTGGACTTTAAAATCTGGTGAATTCTTAGATTTAAGGGTCAAGGGAGAATGGCTGACTTACCCTTGATAGGCAAGGGGCAAGAAATGGGGCTGGGAGGATAAACTCTGGCAACACTGTGGTGGTCTCTCAATGTAATCTCAGGGATTTGAGAATGTATTCAGTGAACCCCAGAGGGTGAGATGGAACTCGGGGAGTCAATATTTACCAGATTCATGTTTACAGAAAAAAATCTTATACCAAGATCCAAAATAAATTGAAAATGGAGAGGGGAGAGAAGACACAGAGAGACTAGGTAAGATGCTGTCAAAGTAACAAGGAAAGAAATGAAAGCCTGAGATGGCAAAGAAGTAGAATGTGTGTGTTTTCACCCTGCCCATCCAGGTCTGCCCTTGATCTGGACCTACCCAGTAAACAAGAACACTGGTTATGCCTGGAAAGCTGCCACCTCTTCAGCCCAGGAGCATCTTCATGTTGATGGCTAGCAGGAGAGGGGCTGGCCCCCAGGGCAGCTGCTGTCAGACTGTTTTTATCCTGATGAGTTCTTGGGTGCTAGTTCTTGTCATGCTTCACATCTCAAGGTACATTCAAGCGTGGCATTTCCTAGGAAGTTAAAAGAGAGAGTCATGTTATCTGTTGAAAAATCACAGGACAGAAACTGCAAGAAGAAAACATCTGAGGACTACAAAGGCGGATTGATGTTTTTTGACACTAACTTCTTCAGTTGGGTAATACAGTCTGAAGTTTCAGGTAGACTGGAAAGGTTTTCTGGTCTCTTTGATGGATCTTTGCGCATAAATACCCTGTTCATGAATGGAAGGGGGATTTCTGATGTCCACAGGGCTGGAAGAATTCTTGTTATATATAAAACCATAAACAAATTACAGCATTTCCTATCCTTTTCCCCTGTTTCCAGATAGATAAATGACAGACAGACAGATAGATAGATAGATAGGTAGATAGAAAGATAGACAGAGATCTTAAGGAGTTTGTTCACATGATTATGGAAAGTTTGGCATATCCAAAATCTGCAGGGTGAGTTAGACACCCAGGAAGATAACCAAGACATCTGAACACCTGCTTTCCTTCTGGGAGTTGAGACATACAGTGCCATCCACACAGAGACTGCCTCTGTGAGCAGCTCCCAGTAAAACCTTGGGCATGGAGTCTCTAATGAGCTCCCTGGTGGACAGCATTTTGCAAGTGTCATCACAATGACGAAGTAAGCACATCCTATGCAAGTCCACTGGCAGAGGACACTTGGAAGATTGCATCTGGTCCCCCAGACTTTTATCGCATATTTCTTTTCCCTTTGCTGATTGTGCACTGCATCTTTTTCTGTAATAAATCATAATTGTGATCATGACCAGACATGGACTTCTGTGAGTCCTCCTAGTGAATCATCAAACCTGGTGGTGATCTTGAGAACCCCCAACCCAGGGTAGTACAAGAACCCATCCTATTCCTTTTCCCCACTGAACTGCACTGAAATGCGTAACGAGAGTAAATCACATATTGTATTAAAAGAACATTATAGCGGGTAATATAAAAACAGCTCAAGAGGAACTAGTGATTATATAGTATTTGGGGAATAAAAAGTACTAAAAAATACAAAGTAATGATAATAAGACAAATTATACTTTTCCATTAATTCCAAAGGGCATTTTCACTGATTTTCACAGAAAACAAATTTAATTATGTATGTCCAGCAAGAACTATTGTAAATCTTTTAAATAGATCCAGAATATTTTTAGTGAGGATAAGCACAGAGATCCATTAACCAAAGGGAAAAATGTTTAGGGACAAGTGAATGAAATTTCAAGCCTAATAGGTTTTGAAATCAATTTATTAGAATTATAAGGAAATCTTTCATGTATAATGATCTCTGGGTTTTGCTTAATAGTCACACTAATTAACTTCTCAAATTCAATAAAAGTGTAGGAAATTTACTTATGTTCAGTTCTTGACAAATAAATCATGGTAATTACATATTCACATGGCCAATGATAATTCCTCTAATTCAGTCTAATAAGCAAGTGTTCTTTTAGATAATTATTCTTTTTTAAAAAAGAAAAAAATCACATGTATAAAATGACTCTACTGATTAGGAGTTTTGAGGCTTTGTTATGATGTATGAACAAGAGTTTCTGAAATCTTCAAGTCAGTAGTAACATCCTTCCAGGTCCAGATTTAGTAAGATGTGTATTCACAGGACATTATAACACATCCAGATGTGATCTCTGGGGGGTGGGGGTTGAAGGTGTTGGGTGACTTAGAACAGGGATTTTTCAATTTCAGGTCTGCATTGACTTCTACTGTTGCTTCATGGGGAACAAGGTAATATATCAAAATCCCAGGAAAACCATAGATGATGAATATCAAAAGCCTAAGAAGTGATTAAAATCTAAGAAGTAAACCATACACCAAGCAAATTTTTCCCATCTTTTATACCACGAATAAGACTGGGATTCCATCACTTAACATATGTAATCTAAAACAGTGATTTTCAAAGTATTATTCTCAGATCATCATCACCTGGGAACTTGTTAAGAATATTAAAAAAAAAAAGAATATAAATTATTTAACAACAAAGACAAACCAATTGAAAAATGGGGAAAGGACTAAAATAGGCATTTCTGATAGATGGATAGATAGATGTAAACAGTACATATGTGCAAATTGTCAATAGGCACATGAAAAGATACTCAATATCACTAGCTGTAGTGTAAGTGCTTGACTTTCAATTCCTGAGGCATTCATTTCAAAAGATATCCGTTCTGAGTAAACACGTTGCCAGCTCTATGGCACAGTTATTAATATTAAAAAACCAACCAGATAAGGGACCAGACTGTCCCCACCCATGGTGGTCCCCTTTTGGAAAGCCCAAGGAAATGAAGATAATTGATTGAGTTATCCCTTTAAATGACCCCACTTCTCCCTTTTTTGTGCTATGATTCCTGCTCTTTTGCTTTCAATTAGTCAACGAATAGTGAATCCAAGAAACTCTAGAGACACCTCACTCTCAGACCCTAATAAAGGCAGAGCCCAAGCTCTAAACTCTCTTTTCACCCATGACCTCACTGTGGCCCTTGGTTGTGCGATATATCCTCCAGGACTTGAGTTAAAAGCATCTTCCTCAAAGTCCCCTGGTGGTTTTTGCTGAAGTATGTCCTGCGATCATAACAACCAGAAGAACTGGTCCAGTTGTAGGTAGGGTCTCCCAGTGGGAAAACGTCTATGGAGATCGCTAGGATTAACATGTGCCCAGTGAGTTCAGCAGGCATTCCAATGGAGAGCACTACTCCCAGGAGGCTTGGGACCTATGGAACATTAATCATCAGGAAAATGCAAATCAAAGTCACAGTGAAATACCAGTTCCAACCCATTAGAATGAAAATGTAAAATATTAAAAAAAAAAACTAGAAAATAGTAAAATTTGGTGAGGATGTGAATAAACAGCAACCCTTGAGCATTGCTGCTGGGAATATAAGGTGGGGCCACTCTGGAAAATGATATGGAAAAGCTAAACAGAATTATCAAATGATCTAGCAATTCTACTTCTAGGTATATATCCAAAGAAATTGAAAGCAGGAACTCAAACAGATACTTGTATATCGATCTGCATAGCAGCATTATCCACAGTAGCCAAAAGGTGGGAATGACCTAAATGTCCATTGACAGATGAATGAATAAATAAATGTAGTTTATACTTAAAATAGAATATTACTTAACTTTAAAAAGGGATTAAATTCTGATTCATGCATGTTCACGCAACATGCATGAACTTTGATCTTACTGTGTGAAGCCAGAATGAAAGGATGAAAACCAATTCCACTTAAATATGGTGCAAAGCCACAGCTGGAGACATCCAAGACAAACAGACTAGGCCTTCTCAACCTCAAAGGACAGTGAACTCTAATCTTAACATTTGAGTTCTCACCCTCTCAGTAGGCAGCAGTAGGCAGGAAGAACTGATTCATTAACAGTCATAAGCAACCCTGGGAGATCTAGAGAGTATTTGGAGAGGAGAAACCTAGGAAGAGTTGGACTTCTTAATCACCTGGCAAGTGAAAGGGTACAAATTTGGGTATAAATATGTGACCATATTTTATTGTTGCAGATCAGTAAGGCCCAGACTCTTGTGTTACAAAAGGGAAATAATAATGAGATGTGATTCTCAGCAAGGTTTTTTTTCAACTATCTTCTTACACACGTTCTTCCCATGGTACTTGTCTGCAATAAATCATAGAGGGAAAGAGTTTCGGCAGCCGATTCAATAATATCTAAATATCCCTGGCAATAGAGAAGCCAGGCATTCAAGAAAAGTAAAATAGGAAATAAAACAGGAAGAACAGAGACTTTCAAATCAGACAAACAGAGGGTGGTAGGTTCTCCAGGGGTTCCCTGGGGGCTTCATTTCTTCGTGATACTTTGAGAAGCATTGTAGCCTGTACTTGATTAATGGATGATATTAGCATTCCTGTTATATGATGGCAGTAGATCTGTGAAGGAGAAGGCAATGGCAACCCACTCCAGTACTCTTGCCTGGAAAATCCCATGGACAGAGGAGCCTGGTGGGCTGCAGTCCATGGGGTCGCTGAGTCAGACGTGACTGAGCAACTTCACTTCCACTTTTCACTTTCATGCATTGGAGAAGGAAATGGCAACCCACTCCAGTGTTCTTGCCTGGAGAATCCCAGGGACGGGGGAGTCTGGTGGGCTGCCATCTATGGGGTCGCACAGAGTCGGACACGACTGAAGCGACTTAGCAGCAGCAGCAGCAGACCTGTGAAAGGGGCTTCCCCAGTGACTCACTGGTAAAGAATCCACCTGCAATGCAGGAGATGCAGGAGATTCGGGCTCAATCCCTGGGTCGGGAAGATCCCCCACAGAAGGGAATAGCAACCCACTACAGTATCGTGCCTGCAGAATCCCACTGACAAAGGAGCCTGGTGGGCTGCAGTCCATGAGGTTGCAAAGAGTCAGGCATGACTAAAGCAACAGAACAGCAGCAACAGCAGACCCATGAAAGAAGTGCATTTAGTAAACTCTCATACTGCTTACTTACATCTGCTTTGTTTTTTAATTTTTTAATTGGAGGATAATTGCTTTACAATTTGGGGTTTTTTTAAAAAAAGATTTTAAAAATATGAACCATTTTTAAAAAGCCTTCATTGCATTTGTTACAATGGTGCTTCTGCTCTATATTTTGGGGTTTTTGTTTTTTTTTTGTCTGCGAGGCATAAGGGATCTTAGCTCCCAGATCCTATATGGGGATGAACCTGCAACCCCTGCACTGTAAGTCAAATTCTTAACCATTAGACTGCTGGGGTAGTCCCAACTTACATCTGCTTTGATTTCACAACACCCCGTAAGCACCCTGAGTATTCTCAATAGGGACCAAGAGTCACTTGATTCTCTGTTTTAATCCCATTGTCTCTGTCACTTTGGAGCACCTTCTCCTCCACTAATAATAACCACTCTTATTAGCAGATCTCTTTGGGTATCCTCTACTTCTTCAAGTCTGAATAGTGATGATTATGTATTTCCAACCTTAATCAAGGCTTAAGATATTAAGTCAGCCCAATCAATAGAAACTTCATATAATTCAAGTTGAGCACCTCTTATTTTGCTTTAGAAAAGCCGTAACGATGCTCTCGCTTCATAGAAAGGGTTGGCTGAAGTCTAAAGATTTTCAATAAGTTCAAATTGCCAGAGAGATTTGTTTCTCTGAGGGTTTGAAAGAAAAATGATGAAAAGAATTTGAGAGTACTGTATAAAGGTAATTATCCATATTAGTCAGATTTTATCCATTTTCTTTCTCTTTTTTTTTTTTCCTAAAAAACTAGAAAAGGGATCCAATAAAAACACTGAAATCTGCGAGATTTTCAGTGTCATACAAAATAACAGAACTACTATTTAATGAAGGTGTGATTCCATGAAGCTTTCAACACAGTAGAGTCGTACATACTTGCAGCCCTCTGTATATGAGGACCCATATGCAGAGGTGATAGTGGTATTAATCTGCTCTTGGGATGTAAATTAAAAATGGCAGTGCTGTAACTGCCAGTTACTGTTCAAATGTTCTGTCCAAGTTAGCGGTTGAGATGACACTCCCTAAAGATACAGATCACTGGTGTTCATAAGAACTTCTTCTCGGGTGCCCGTGGGTTGGCAAGGAGCTCATCAGGGGAGATGGTGGTGTGAATCTGGGCACTTTGCTCACAGAGTGGAAACAACGATGCTGCCTTCGATCTGCCTCTAGAAGCACGGGAGGCCTGGGAGCCCAGAGGGCAGCTCCTTCCATGATCTTAATGCCGTTAATACCACTCACCATTTAAAACAAGATCTCGGTAATCAATGATGGTGCTTCATGAATACACACCACACCTAACCGGCTGATTGGTGTTTGCTGGAGATCTGTGAGAATTTTGGTGTTGTACAAAGTAACAGAACTATTATTACTGAAGGTGTGAGTCCATGAAGCTTTAAACATAGTAGAGTTGTACGCATTTACAACCCTCTGCATGTGAGGAGTTCATTAGTAAAGTCTTATCTTTTTGTTTTTAAATTTTTGTTTTTAAATTTTTAAATTGGGGGCTAATAGCTTTACAACATTGTGGTTTGTTTGTTTTTTTTTAAGATTTTTAGTGATAGTCAAAGCATGTAATAATCTATATGGTCCAGCCACCAACCTGTCAGATGTCAACCTGACAGATGTCAGTCAACAACCATTGCAGCCCTACTACTGCTTTTTTTTTTTTTAATTATTTTATGTTGGAGTACAGATGATTAACAATGTGTGTTGTGTTAGTTTTAGGTATGTGGGAAAGTAATTTAGGTGTACATGTATCTATTATTTTTCAAATTATTTTCCTATTCAGGTTATTATAGAATATTGAGCAGAGTGCCCCATGCAGTACATCCTCGTTGGTTTTCTATTTTAAATACAGCAGTGTGTACATGTCAATTCCAGACTCCCAGTCTATCTCTCTCTTCCACCATTTCCCTCTGGTAACCACAAGTTTGTTCTCTGAGTCTGTAAGTCTGTTTCTGTTTTTTAAGTAAGTTCATTTGTATCATTTCTATTTAGATTCCACATATAAGGGATGTCATAGGATATTTCTCTCTGACTTACTTCACTCAGTATGACCCTCTCTAGGTCCATCCATGTTGCTGCAAATGGCATTATTTCATTCTTTTTAATGGCTGAGTAATATTCTATTGTATACATATAAAACATCTTACAACATCTTCTTTATGCAATCCTCTGTCAGTGGACAACTAGGTGCTTCTCTGTCCTGGCTGTTGTAAAAAGCACGACAATGAACATTAGGGTACACGTATCCTTTAGAACCATGTTTTCTTTGGATATATGCCCAGGAGTGGGATTGCTGGATCGTATGGTAGCCCTATTCTTAGTTTTTTAAGGAACCTCCATACTCTTCTCCCATAGTGGCTGCACCAATTTACGTTCCCACTAACAGTGTAGCCCGACTGCTGCTTTCAGCTGAACGGCAGTCCTGCTTATGCTGGATTCTTTAGAATCCAGGCACATTGTAGGAGATCGGCCACAGTCAGTCAGTTCAATCACTCAGTCCTGTCCGACTCTTTGCAACTCCATGGACTGCAGCACGCCAGTCCTCCCTGTCCATCACAAACTCCCGGAGTCCACCCAAACCCATGTCCGTCGAGTCGGTGATGCCATCCAACCATCTCATCCTCTGTCATCCCCTTCTCCTCCTGCCCCCAGTCTTTCCCAGCATCAGGGTCTTTTCCAATGAGTCAGCTCTTTGCATCAGGTGGCCAAAATATGGGAGTTTCAGCTTCAACATCAGTCCTTCCAAAGAGCACCCAGGACTGATCTCCTTTAGGATGGACTGGTTGGATCTCCTTGCAGTCCAAGAGACTCTCAAGAGTCTTCTCTAACACCACAGTTCAAAAGCATCAATTCTTTGGCGCTCAGCCTTCTTTATAGTCCAACTCTCACATCCATACATGACCACGGGAAAAACCATAGCCTTGACTAGACAGACCTTTGTTGGCAAAGTAGTGTCTCTGCTTTATAATATGCTGTCTAGGTTGGTCATAACTTTCCTTCCCAGGAGTAAATGTCTTTTAATTTCATGGCTGCAATCACCATCTGCAGTGATTTTGGAGCCCAGAAAAATAAAGTCAGCCACTGTTTCCACCGTTTTCCCCATCTGTTTGCCATGAAGTGATGGGACCAGATGACATGATCTTAGTTTTCTGAATGTTGAGCTTTAAGTCAACTTTTTCACTCTCCTCTTTCACTTTCATCAAGAGGCTCTTTAGTTCTTCTTCACTTTCTGCCATAAGGGTGGTGTCGTCTGCATATCTGAGGTTATTGATATTTCTCCCGGCAATCTTGATTCCAGCTTGTGCTTCCTCCAGCCCTGCATTTCTCATGATCTGTCATAGACTGATTATCAACTGCAGAACCCAAACAAGAAGACCAGATCTTCTTGAGATCTTTGACCCTAAGCATGAAAGGATACATGGAGGTAGATACAGAACAGTCAAATAAAGGACAAAAGAAAGGAGTGTAAACATTTCTCTTTAAGGTTCCCATGGAACTCTGATTTTTTGAAAGGACAGGAAGCCCCATTGTAGCAACAGTAATTCTGATCTTAAATACTTTGTGCATATTTCAGCAGAACAATTTGAAAGAAGAGATCAAATTCTACCACTAGAGAAAGAACACTGCTGGCTTTAACCACAGGGCATGATTGTACCAAATTTCCTAACAGATTTGGTGTACTGAATAGTACTCGTCTCTGTCTTACAGTAGAAGCCCAATTTCCCTTTGGTAATCAGGATCAATCATCCCAGCTGCTATAGTAACTCCCTTCTTTGCCTATTAATTCAGGGGCAAAGGGAGCCCAAAGTACTCAGGTACTAGCATTAACTTACAGTTCAATGAAATCATTAGTGTGTTTCCTGGTTGAAGTATTCCTTGCTTTGGAACTAGGACTCCCAGACTAGCAGAGCATAAGGTCACAGGGACAGGAAATAAACATTTTGCTGGTGGGTCACTAGGCATAATAGTGAATGGTGACACCTCAGTTTCCAGCCCTTGATTCCTGGACTCATGAATCCTGACTATGGGAGAAACAGCACCGAGGGGCTTTACCGGTGGCTCAGATAGTAAAGACACCGCCTGCAATGCAAGAGTCTCAGGTTTGATCCCTGGGTTGGGAAGATCCCCTGGAGAAGAAAATGGGTACCCACTCCTGTATTCTCACCTGGGAAATTCCATGGACAGAGGAGCCTGGTGGGTTACAGTCCATGGGGTCACAAAGAGTCGGACACGACTGAGCAACTAACACACACATCCTCCCACAGAATATTGCCCAAACCCTGCAAGTACTGCCACCTAACTTGTGCTGTATATCTGACCCTGTTCAAAAGATTGTTTTACAAGCCACCTGCTTTAGGACGATGGGGAACATGGTGAGACCCATGAATTCCATGAGCATGGTCCTATTGCCACACTTTATTTGGTGTGAAATGAGTTCCTTGATCAGAAGCAATGCCTATTACAACGCTGATACTATGACAGTGGGCAAGGCATTCTGTAAGACAACAGATGGCAATTTTGGCAGAAGCATTGCAAGCCGGAAAGGCAAATTTGTATCTAGAGTATCTATTCCAGTAGAAGCAAAACACTGCCCATTTTGTGATGGAAGTAGTCCAGTGTAATCAACCTGCCACCATGTACCTGGCTGATCATCCCAGACTGGTGCCATATTGGGGACTTGGTTTTAGAGTCTGCTTTGGAGAAGGAAATGGAAACCCACTCCAGTATTGTTGCCTGGAAAATCCCATGGACGGAGGAATCTGGTAGGCTACAGTCCATGGGGTAGCAAAGAGTCAGACACAACTGAACAACTTCACTTTCACTTTTCACTTGGACAGACTGGACACTCAGCAGTGATTGTAGCCAGATCAGTGTTGGTGAGTGGAAGTCTATGTTGCTGAACACAGGCTAAACCTCCATCCCTACCACCAGGGCCACTTGGTTCATGGGTCCATAGGATGATGGCAAGAGGGGCTGGGGAAAAAATTAATTAATTAATTTTTAAAAAAAGGGGGGGCTGGGGAAAGGCAGACTGGAACCCGCAGGACATGTCATCTCATCCTCTTGATTATTAAAACCCCACTAGTTAGTGAGTATTCACATGGGATACAAGTATCTCCATGTTTTTTTTTCACCCAATCACAGAGGTTTATCTATATACTAATTCTCAAGACGTCTTTGTTACTAATTTTCCAGTCATATTCCTTTTAAGTCCCTACCTATCCAGCTAAACCACCGGCCACAGTCCCTGATTGGTATGTAATTGCACATCTGGCCCTTTCTCTTTGCAAGCCCAATGAACAAGCAGGTGCACCCCTCCAAGTTTCACTTAGTGGGAGGATTTCCCTTTACCACTAAGAAAGGGGCTGCAGAGCTCTTGCGTATTGTGGTGCCTGAATCCTGTGCAGAACCATCTGTGACTCAGGCACACATTCTCTCTTCATTAGTCCATGAGGCCATAAATGCAGGCTGGGAGAAAACAATGTTAAGAGTGGAAGTGGGAGCCAAGGGCCCTTGGGCCATTTCCTGGTGTAACTAACTTGTTTCCTCAGGGCCTGCGCAAGCCTGATCGCCTCTATGCTGCTGCTTAGTCCCTTAAGTCGTGTCCAACTCTGTGGACGGGAGCCCCCCAGGCTCCAATGCGCACAGAATTCTCCAGGCAAGAGCAACGGAGTTGTCATGCCCTCCTCCAGGGGATCTTTCCAACCCAGGGATCAAACCTGTGTCTCCTACATTTCAGGCAGATTCTTTTTTAAAAAAATTTATTTATTTATTTATTTTAATTGGACGCTAATAACTTTACAATATTGTGGTGGTTTTTGCCAAACATTGACATGAATCAGCCATGGGTGTACATATGTCCTCCATCCTGAACCCCCCTCCCACCTCCCTCCCCGTCCCATCCCTCTGGGTTGTCCCAGTGCACCGGCTTTGAGTGCCCTGTTTCATGCATCGAACTTGGACTCATCATCTCTTTCACATATGGTAATATACATGTTTCAATACTAGTCTCTCAAATCATCCCACCCTCGCCTTCTCCCACAGAGTCCAAAAGTCTGTTTTTCATGTCTGTGTCTCTTTTGCTATCTCGCATATAGGGTCGTCATTATCATCTTTTCTAAATTCCATATATATGCATTAATATACTGTATTGGTGTTTTTCCTTCTGACTTACTTCACTCTGTATAATGGGCTCCAGTTTCATCCACCTCATTAGAACTGACTCAAATGTGTTCTTTTTAATAGCTGAGTAATATTCCATTGAGTATATACACCACAGCTTTTTTATCTATTCATCTGCTGATGGACATCTGGGTTGATTCCATGTCCTGGCTATTATAAACAGTGCTGCGATGAACACTGGGGTGCACGTGTCTCTTTCAGATCTGGTTTCCTCGGTGTGTATGCCCAGCAGTGGGACTGCTGGGTCATATGGCACTTCTATTTCCAGTTTTTTAAGGAATCTCCACACTGTTCTCCATAGTGGCTGTACTAGTTTGCATTCCTACCAAGTGTAAGAGGGTTCCCTTTTCTCCACACCCTCTCCAGCATTTATTGTTTGTAGACTTTTTGATAGCAGCCATTCTGACAGGCATGAGATGGTACCTCATTGTGGTTTTGTTTCGCATTTCTCTGATATGAGTGATGTTGAGCATCTTTTCATGTGTTTGTTAGTACGTCTTCTTTGGAGAAATGTCTGTTTAGTTCTTTGGTCCATTTTTGATTGGGTCATTTATTTTTCTGGTATTGAGCTGCTTGTATATTTTTAAGATTAATTCTTTATCAGTTGCTTCGTTTGCTATTATTCTCTCCCATTCTGAAGGCTGTCTTTTCACCTTGCTTATAGTTTCCTTCATTGTGCAAAAGTTTTTACGTTTATTAGGTCCCATTTGTTTATTTTTGCTGTTATTTCCATTACCCTGGGAGGTGGATCATAGAGGATCTTGCTGTGATTTATGTCAGAGTGTTTTGTCAGGCAGATTCTTTACCACTGAGCCACCAGGAAAGCCTCGGTCTCCTACACTGGCTCCACTGGATGTTGGAGCATGCTATGCATGCCCAACTTTATGGCTCCATGGATCTGACAATATTCAGCTCATGAGCACAGCTCAGGTCTCATGGTCACTTGGTGAGCCATATGTAAGCATTCCAGTGTCTCTAAGACCCAGTAGCAAGCAAGTTTCTCAAAAGGGGAATAATCACCCCCAAAGGCTGGCAAAATTTGCTCCAAAATCCTAAGGGCTTGTCCTGTGATTCACATAGAGGGGCTGCCAAAGGCTCCAAACAGCGTCCTCATCTGCCACTTCAAGCCCCGTTCCATCTGCTGGCTTGTGTGGCCCAGTGGCAGGGCAGTTTGCACTGCATCCTGGCTTTGCCGCAGAGCCTCCTCTTGCTCTGGACCCAATTCCAAACCAGCAGCTTTGGTGCGGGGCGGGGGGAGGCGGGTCACCCAGTAAACAGGCTGGAGTCATACACTCTGAGGAATAAATGAAAGTTGCTCAGTCATGTCTGACCCTTGGCGACCGCATGGACTGTAACCTGCCATGCTCCTCTGTCCATGGAATTCTCCAGGCCAGAATACTGGAGCGACTAGCTGTTCCCTTCTCCAGGGGATCTTCCCAACCAAGGGATGGAACCCAGGTATCCTGTACTGCAGGTGGATTCTTTCCTGTCTGAGCCACCAGGGAAGCCCAAGAATACTGGAGTGGGTAGCCTAACCCTTCTCTAGGGGATATGTCTCCTCTAAAACCCAAAGAGACCCACTAGGCTTCATGCCTCTTTTTTGACTGTAGGAGGGCCAGATGCAACAACTTATTCTTCACCTTAGGAGGGATGTCTCGACATGCCCTAGAAATTTCACTGAGGCCGAAAGACCCCATCCTCAGACATGCAAATGTCTTACTAATAAGTCTACTGTCATTACAAACTCTTGCTTACTAGGTCCAATCAGAATTCTATCCTCCAGAATTTGCTGCCGGTCCAGTAGTTAGGACTCTGCACTTTTGCTACTGAGGGCCCATGTTCAATCCCTGGTTAGGGAACTAAGACCCCACAAACTGCATGGCACAGCCAAAAATTTAAAAAGATAATATCCTCAATGTGATGGGCCAATGTGGTATCTTACAGAAAAGAAATCTATATCTCTGTGGACTAATTACAGGAGTCTAGGAAGCTGACATGCTGATTTAGGACAGTGTAAACCCCATCACGGTTCTTTGACTGAATATAATGCTTTGTCTTCTCCTGTTACTTTCATGTTGTAAATTAGCCCAGATCTGCCCCTTAGAGCAGCCTCTCTCTCCTCTTCAAATGAGGGGCTTTTGGCATTCTCATTGTGCTGTTGCTGCTGCTAAGTCGCTTCAGTCGTGTCCGACTCTGTGCGACCCCATAGACGGCAGTCCACCAGGCTCCCCCATCTCTGGGATTCTCAAGGCAAGAACACTGGAGTGGGTTGCCATTTCCTTCTCCATTCTCATTGTAGTAGGCTGAATGACTTCCCAAATATTTCCACATCCTAAATCCAGAGCCCATGAAAGTGACCTTATATGACCACATTGACTTCGTAGATATGATTAAATTAGGGATTTTGAGATGGGGAGATTATCCTGGGTTATTTGGGTGGGCCTGAGTAATCACAATGGTCCTTTTTAAGAGTGAAGCAAGAGGCGTCATAGGCAGACAGAAGGTGATGTGATGGTGAAAGCCGTAATTGGACTGATGGGCTTTGGTGATGAGGGCGTTATAAGTCAAAGAATATTGGCAGCTACAGAAGCTGAAAGAGTCAAGTAAACATTATGCCCTGGGAGCCCCCAGCAGAGACCAGCACGGTCAACTCCTTGATTTTAGCCCAGTGACATGGACTGCAAACACCTCACCCCAGAACTTTGAATGAGAGAATAAATTTACTTTGTGGAAACTTATTACAGCAGCTGTAGGAAACTAAGACACTCTGCTTAAGGCTCTGAGGTCAGCCTGTGCTGTGAATTGTGATTGTGAAAAGTGAGGAGGACATTTTTGAGACTGTAGAATCCATTCCATGGCCTCCCATTCAATATGAACCATGCCATTTTGTGAACTGATCCTTGGAGGGGGTCATGATTAGTTCAAGCCCAACTTCCTTACAGCTGGTTGATTCAGGAGCACAAACTCAAGTCAATCAGTGTGCGGAGTTCTCCTGGCAACAGGGATTTATTTAGAAGTGGGTATGTGATCCAACTGGGGCCAATGAGATACAGGGAGAAACAAAGACCCATCTTTCTCTTCTGTTTTCTATTTTACTAAGAAAGAAGAAGAAATTAACCCCACCTGCTCCCACCTGCTTCTCTTTACGTGAAATAAACCCTTTTTGTTAAAGAAAAACAAAAAGAAAGAAGAAGCAATCAAGAGTCTTTCTCAATCTCCCACCGTGAAATATAGCCATTTATTGCATCTGTGCCCATATACTCTGCCTTTTTCTGTGGTACTAAGGATGAATTACCAGTTACTGCCCTCTTGATTTGAGTCCTTTTACCTACTTAAGGACATATAGCCCCAGGAATTCTTCCCTGTATCTACTGAAATATGAATTTCTCCCTCTACACTAGATTCTCCTTATCAGCACAAAAATATGCTTGTATTTTTGCCATCCTAAAAATGCCTCTCTTTAGTGACTAATAGTGGGTATGCAGTTTCTTTTTGGGTACTGGAAATGTTCTAAAATGGATTATGGCAATGGTTACACAACTCTGAATCTACTAAAAACCACGGGTGTTTCCACTTCAGATGGGTGAACTGAATGTATGTGAAGTGTCTCTCAAAAGAGCAATTATTTTGTTGTGTTTTTTTTCAAAAGAGCTATTATTTTGAAAAGAGGATATTGGCAAATATGATACTCTAAATGTTTGAAATTGGGTAGGGCAGGTCACAATGATATTTTAGCTACTTTAATAGAATATCTGAGAACATTTGCAAACTTATTCTATAAAATGATATAAATAGCATCTATTCATTAGTAAAAAACATGATAAAAAGAAAACAAATATAAAAGATAAGTGTATCCATAAAAAAGCCGTCTCTTGACCCTAACTCCTCCCTCCAGTTGTTATTTTCTTCTTCTTCTTCTCTTGGCACTAAAGTTTTCTTTTAAAATTGCCTTTACTTTTTTCAAAAAAAAAAAAAAAACATTTATTGGAGTATATCGGCTTTACAACATTGTGTTAGTTTCTGCTGTACGGTGAAGTGAATCAGCTATATATACACACATATCCCCTCATTTTTTGATTCCCTTCCCATTTAAGTCATCACAGAGCACTGGGTAGAGTTTCCTGTGCTATACAGTAGGTTCTCATTGGTCATCTATTTTATACATAGTATCAGTAGTGTATATATGTCAATTCCAATCACCCAATTCATCCCATCTCCCCTTTCCCTCTTGGTGTAAATACGGTCGTTCTCTTCCATCCTTCCTTTCCCCCACACTCTATTGAACCTATCACCTCAACACTTCAACAAAACCGCTCTTCAGGGTTGCCAGTAACTTCCATGTAGTTAAATTTCATCATCAGTTCTCAATCCTGATCTTACTCGTCCTGTCAGTCGTATTTGACCCAGTTTACCATCTCCTTCCCTGTCTTCCTTTATCTCAATTATGGCTACAAGAGTACTTATAACAAGCCACCCCCAAACTCAGGAGTTTAAAATATTTTTGCTTATTCATCTGTGAATCACATGAGTTTTCTGATCTAGGCTTGGCTCAGCTGGGCTGGGTGGGCTCCAAGCAGCAGGATGGGTTCAGATCTGTTCTACAAGTCTCTAAACTTTCTTGGACCAGTGTGCTAACTAGGTCATGTTTCTCTCCTGCTGATTATACACTTCAAGAAGGCAAGTGCAAACACAGGACGCCTCTAAGGTCTAGACTCAGAACTGGCATGGACACCTCCACCATCATTCTGCCAGCCAAAGAAAATCATGCCTTTGAGCACCAAATCAGAGAGCTGGTGAATATGCTCTGTCTTTAAGGGGAGTATTTACAAAGTAATATGGCAAAAAGCACGGACACAAGGGAACTAAGGCCTCTCATTTGATTGACTGTATAGGGCTTCCGCAACAGCTCAGTGGTAAAGAATCCATCTGCAATGCAGGAGACACAGGAGATGCAGGTTCAATCCTTGGGCCAGGAAGATCCCCTGGAGAAGGAAATGGCAACCCACTCCAGTATTCTTGCCTGGAGAGTTCCATGGATGGCGAGCTTGATGGGCTACAGTCCACAGGGTCGCAAAGAGTCAGACATGACTGAAGCGACTTAGCACACACATTCCTCCTTGAATCACTTTCTTCATTCGTTTCCAGAATACTGCATTCTACTAGTTTTACTCTTACTCCATTGACTGCTTTTCAGCAGTAGAATTATGATGCCTTGAGGCTCAGTCCTTGGACTTCTTCTCCAGTTTAGTGACTCATTTGGTGATCTCATCTAGTTTTATAGTTTTAGAAATTGTCTATATGCTGATGACTCCATTGTTTGTATCTTCACTGTGACTTCTCGCAACTCCAGACTCATATACCCAACTGTCTAAACTTGTATGCCAAACAGCAAGTTTAAACTTAACAAGTCCAAAAACAAACTCCTGATCTCTCTAAATAGTCCCCCAGGAAATAAATGGCAACTCTCTTTTTTCCAGGTGCTCAGGTAAACCCTTGGCATCATTCTTACTTCTTGTCACCACCATTTCTTACATTTTAATGGTCTCTTCCACCATAGAATCTGTTTTCAATACAGCAGCTAGAGCAGTGGTCCCCAATGTTTTTCGCACCACAAACTGGATAGGCAGAAGACAATTTTTTCCACGGATCAAGTTGTGGGGGAGGTTTTAGGATGATTCAAGCACATTATATTTATTATGCATTTTATTTCTATAATTATTACATCAGCTCCACTGCAGATCATCAGGCATTAGATCCCGGAGGTTGGGGACCCCTGAACTAGAGTAAGCTTTTAGAAATGTAGGTGAGACAAAGCCATTCTTCTGCTCAAAACCTTCAATGGCCACCCATCTCACTTGTGGCCCAGCTGGTAAAGAATCTACCTGCAATGCAGGAGACCTGGGTTCGATCCCTGGGTTGGGAAGATCCCCTGGAGGAAGGAAAGGCTACCTACTCCAGTATTCTGGCCTAGAGAATTCCACAGACTGTAGAGTCCATGGGTTCGCAAAGAGTTGGACACAACTGAGTGACTTTCACTTCACTATGACTTTATAGTACAACCCGATCTTCTGTTATTCTTTGGCCTCATATCTTTTCACCTCCTCATTCATTCTGCTCCAACTACATGAACTTCCTTGGTGTTCCTTGAACAAGCCAACTGCTTCCTGTCCCAGGACCTTTGTATCTGTTGTTCCCTTTTCCTGAAACTCTCTTTCCCAGATATAGCCAGGCTTGCTCCTTTAAATCATGACCCTTTTTTTTTACCACACATGTCCCCAGCTGTTTTTTCTGTTTCTTATTTTTTATCACCACCTGACAAGCTATAGGTTTTTACCTATTTGCTTATTGTCTATGTCTCCTCGGTGGATATGTAAGCTTCATGAGAACAAGACTTTTTGTTTTGTCCATGGTTATGTTATCAGAATGTAAAACTGTGCCTGGCATTTGATACATATAAGTATTTGATGAATGACCAGATGGATGGATAGATGACATTGAAGAATTTGGTTAACCGGGTATTAATAAAATCTGCTTGATTCACTGTGGTTGAGCTTAATGACTACTAAAACTAACCTGACAGACCTTAAATGTCTCAATAAAAAGTGACTGCCTAACGAGTGTTATTATTAATAGCATGATGGGTATGATGGAATGACCCAGAAGTACATATACAGAGGAAAAAGAGGTCAAGGATTCCCTTGCTCTTTTTTTCACCCATCTGTCTAGCTACTTTCTATGTCTCCTTGAAGCACAACAATTTCTTTAAAAACATTTATTTAATTTTAATTTTTTTTTTTTAAATTTTGGTCATGCTGCATGGCTTGTGAGATTCTAGCTCCCCGACCAGGGGTTGAACCCAGGCCCTTGGCAGCGAGAGCATGGAGTCCAAACACTGGACGGCTAGAGAATTCCCCACAGCCATTTCTTAGAAGCTATTTCCAGTAAAAACACTGGGACTACAGGGAGTTATTTTACCTTTGAAAAGAAGTCCTATCTCTGTAAATCAGGGTCAGATAAAGCTCCAGAAGAGACCTGGGTCTCACAGAGTGGACAGGCATTAATTTAACTCCTGGCATCCAAACAATGGTCCTGGAGTTATTACAGAACATAGAAGAGGGTAGGTGTTAAAAGCCCAGATGCCAGAGCCAAAATATGTTGCTTCAAATGGTGGCTCCACACTATTAAGTGTCCTGTGACCTTGGGCAAGCAACCTAAATTTTTAGTTCTTCCCTTTATCATCTGTGCAATGCCTTTAATAACAGGAAAGTTATTGAGAAGATTGTAGACTTCCCTGAAGGCTCAGACAGTAAAGAATCTGCCTGCAATGGGGGAGACGTGGGTTTGATCCCTGGGTTGGGACAATCCCCTCAAGAAGGTAATGGCAACCCACTCCAGTATTCTTTCCTGAAGAATTCCATGGACAGAGGAGTCTGGTGGGCTACAGTCCATGGGGTTGCAAAGAGTCGCACATGACTGAGCTACTGACACACGCACACACAATGGGAAGACTACATGAATTAAGGAAGGCACTTGAGACATAAAGTCCTATAGATGTACATGATACGTAGTGAGTACTGTATAGTGAGAGTGATATGGCTGCTGTTTGAAGCTCAGTTCAGTTCAGTTCAGTCGCTCAGTCGTGTCTGACTCTTTGTGACCCCATGAATCGGAGCATGCCAGGCCTCCCTGTCCATCACCAACTCCCAGAGTCTACCCAAACCCATGTCCATCAAGTCAGTGATGCCATCCAACCATCTCATCCTCTGTTGTCCCCTTCTCCTCCTGCCCCCAATCCCTCCCAGCATCAGGGTCTTTTCCAATGAGTCAACTTTTGGCATGAGGTCGCCAAAGTACTGGACTTTCAGCTTCAGCATCAGTCCTACCAATGAACACCCAGGACTGATCTCCCCTAGAATGGACTGGTTGGATCTCCTTTCAGTCCAAGGGACTCTCAAGAGTCTTCTCCAACACCATAGTTCAAAAGCATCAATTTTTCAGTGCTAGCTTTCTTCACAGTCCAACTCTCACATCCATACATGACCACTGGAAAAACCATAGCCTTGACTAGATGGACCTTTGTTGGCAAAGTAATGTCTTTGCTTTTTAATATGCTATCTAGGTTGGTCACACTTTCCTTCCAAGGAGTAGGCGGCTTTTAATTTCATGGCTGCAGTCACCATCTGCAGTGATTTTGGAGCCCCAAAAAAATAAAGCCTGACACTGTTTCCACTGTCTCCCCATCTATTTCCCATGAGGTGATGGGATCAGATGCCATGATCTTAGTTTTCTGAATGTTGAGCTTTAAGCCAACTTTTTCACTCTCCTCTTTCACTTTCATCAAGAGGCTTTTTAGTTCCTCTTCACTTTCTGCCATAAGGGTGGTGTCATCTGCATATCTGAGGTTATCGATATTTCTCCCAGCAATCTTGATTCCAGCTTGTGCTTCCTCCAGTCCAGTGTTTCTCATGATGTACTCTGCATATAAGTTAAATAAGCAGGGTGACAATATACAGCCTTGACGTACTCCTTTTCCTATTTGGAACCAGTCTGTTGTCCCATGTCCAGTTCTAACTGTTGCGTCCTGACCTGCATACAGGTTTCTCAAGAGGCAGGTCAGGTGGTCTGGTATCCCATCTCTTTCAGAATTTTCCACAGTTTATTGTGATCCACACAGTCAAAGGCTTTGGCTTAGTCAATAAAACAGAAATAGATGTTTTTCTGGAACTCTCTTGCTTTTTTGATGATCCAGCGGATGTTGGCAATTTAACCTCTGGTTCCTCTGCCTTTTCTAAAGCCAGCTTGAACATCTGGAAGTTCACAGTTTACGTATTGTTGAAGCCTGGCTTGGAGAATTTTGATCATTACTTTACTAGCATGTGAGATGAGTGCAATTGTGCGGTAGTTTGAGCATTCTTTGGGATTGCCTTTCTTAGGGATTGGAATGAAAACTGACCTTTTCTAGTCCTGTGGCCACTGCTGAGCTTTCCAAATTTGCTGGCATATTGAGTGCAGCACCTTCACAGCATCATCTTTCATGATCAAGCAGAATACATTGTTGTAATATATGGCACCATCCCCTCCTTGAATGCCCAATGCAGGGCTGGGTTATGAGAGAGTCAATCCCTAGGCAGGTTGGTAAGAAGTCCAGGCGTCCCTGAGGAGAGAGGGGTCTGGGGCTCTCAAGGAGGAGCAAAGGGCAAACATCTTTTTTTCTTCTTCTTCTACATTCCTTAGTCTTAATCACATAAAATGTTTTTTATTTTAAGTCCAGAACCGGTGATTACACAACAAACAACTCAGTTCAAACTCTGTACTAAGGAGTTGTACATTGTTGTTTTAATATAATCCTTAGGGCAGAGTTTAAACTTAGTTGTTTTATGTTTGAAGAAAGTAGGGAAAACCACTAGACCATTCAGGTATGACCTAAATCAAATCCTTTATTAGCATACAGTGGAAGTGAGAAATAGATTTAAGAGACTAGATCTGATAGACAGAGTACCTGATGAACTATGGATGGAGGTTTGTGACATTGTACAAGAAACAGGGATCAAGACCATCCCCATGGAAAAGAAATGCAAAAAAGCAAAATGACTGTCTGAGAGGCCTTACAAATAGCTGTGAAAAGAAGAGAAGCAAAAAGCAAAGGAGAAAAGGAAAGATATTCCCATTTGAATGCAGAGTTCCAAAGAATAGCCAGGAGAGATAAGAAAGGTTTCCTCAGGGATCAATGCAAGGAAATAGAGGAAAACGACAGAATGGGAAAGACTAGAGATCTCTTCAAGAAAATTGGAGAGAACAAGGGAACATTTCATGCAAAGATGGGCTCGATAAAGGACAGAAATGGTATGGACCTAACAGAAGCAGAAGATATTAGAAGAGGTGTCAAGAATACACAGAAGAACTGTACAAAAAAGATCTTCATGACCCAGATAATCACGATGGTATGATCACTCACCTAGAGCCAGACATCCTTGGAATGTGAAGTCAAGTGGGCCTTAGAAAGCATCACTACGAACAAAGCTAGTGGAGGTGATGGAATTCCAGTTGAGCTATTTCAAATCCTGAAAGATGAGGCAGTGAAAGTGCTGCACTCAATATGCCAGCAAATTTGGAAAACTCAGCAGTGGCCACAGGACTGGAAAAGGTCAGTTTTCATTCCAATCCCTAAGAAAGGCAATCCCAAAGAATGCTCAAACTACCGCACAATTGCACTCATCTCACATGCTAGTAAAGTAATGATCAAAATTCTCCAAGCCAGGCTTCAACAATACGTAAACTGTGAACTTCCAGATGTTCAAGCTGGCTTTAGAAAAGGCAGAGGAACCAGAGGTCAAATTGCCAATATCCTCTGGATCATCAAAAAAGCAAAAGAGTTCCAGAAAAACATCTATTTCTGCTTTATTGACTATGCCAAATCCTTTGACTATGTGGATCACAATAAACTGTGGAAAATTCTGAAAGAGATGGGAATACCAGACCACCTGACCTGCCTCTTGAGAAACCTGTATGCAGGTCAGGAAGCAACAGTTAGAACAGGACATGGAACAACAGACTGGTTCCAAATAGGAAAAGGAGTACGTCAAGGCTGTATATTGTCACCCTGCTTATTTAACTTATATGCAGAGTACATCATGAGAAACACTGGACTGGAGGAAGCACAAGCTGGAATCAAGATTGCTGGGAGAAATATCGATAACCTCAGATATGCAGATGACACCACCCTTATGGCAGAAAGTGAAGAGGAACTAAAAAGCCTCTTGATGAAAGTGAAAGAGGAGAGTGAAAAAGTTGGCTTAAAGCTTAACATTCAGAAAACTAAGATCATGGCATCTGGTCCCATCACCTCATGGGAAATAGATGGGGAGACAGTGGAAACAGTGTCAGGCTTTATTTTTTGGGGCTCCAAAATCACTGCAGATGGTGACTGCAGCCATGAAATTAAAAGCCGCCTACTCCTTGGAAGGAAAGTGTGACCAACCTAGATAGCATATTAAAAAGCAGAGACATTACTTTGCCAACAAAGGTCCATCTAGTCAAGGCTATGGTTTTTCCAGTGGTCATGTATGGATGTGAGAGTTGGACTGTGAAGAAGGCTGAGTGCTGAAGAATTGATGCTTTTGAACTATGGTGTTGGAGAAGACTCTTGAGAGTCCCTTGGACTGCAAGGAGATCCAACCAGAGATCAGTCCTAGGTGTTCACTGGAAGGACTGATACTGAAGGTGAAACTCTAATACTTTGGCCACCTCATCTGAAGAGTTGACTTATTGGAAAAGACCCTGATGCTGGGAGGGATTGGGGGCAGGAAGAAAAGGGGATGACAGAGAATAACATGGCTGGATGCCATCACCGACTCGATGGACATGGATTTGGGTAGACTCTGGGAGTTGCTGATGGGCAGGGAGGCCTGGCATGCTCCGATTCATGGGGTCGCAAAGAGTCAGACATGACTGAGCGACTGAACTGAACTGATCCTGCTTGAGGACAGTTTCTCCTTTCTGAAAACCTTTGGCTAATCCTTTTATCTTAAAATGTAAATTATGGGAGAGGGTCTAATAAGATCTTTACAACCTTGAGACATATTTTTGATTTAGTGTAATAACTAATTTAAAAAGTATATAACTCCCTTGCTAACACTAGGGATGGGGGCATTCTCCGTCCCCCTTCTGATGTCTATGTCAGAAGCTTTCTCGGTCCCTTTTCACTTTAATAAAACTCTGCTATACAAAAGCTCTTGCGTGATCAAACCTGGTCCCTGGTCCGGAAGGTAAATCTTCTTCGGAAATCACGAATTCGACATCGTTCACTGTAAGGGATCATCTTGGGGGCTCATCCAGGATCTTCAGGACAAGGTGAGCCCACTCAGAGCTCTAGCCTCTCTGCTTTCTGAATATACATGTTTTCGGCTTTACTTTACTCTCTGGTGTGCTTGTGTGAATGAACGACACACCATGTGTGAAACAAGTGATGAGCCCTGCTTTGATTTCGAGGTGCCTCGTAATGACTGAAGGCAGCCCCCAAAAGGGGAGTCTTGTCGGGGGTTTATACCAACCTGCCAATGCCAACAGACACCCAACCTCCCTGCAAGGGGAGTGGCCAGAGATGGGCAAAGCGTGTGGACCGACCTTTCCTATCTCAGTCATCCTTTCCTGGTCTCTTTGACCACTTTGTAATTGCGTGGGGAATGAGAACTACTAACTTAATCTGTCAGATCAAAGAATTTCGAGGGACTTGTGATCCATGCCCTTACTGTGTACTTTTACTTAGACCTCAAGCTTGGTAGTCACGGGGAACCCAGACTTGCTGGGAGCACGTCTGGGAGTGAGGCGGAACTCTAGCTCCAGGAACGTCTCTCAGGCGAGAGGTCATTCTCTTGGTTGCCTGCCTCAGGGGCCAGCCCCCTGAAAGTGAGTCTTTGTCATGGCTATGCCTCCAATCTATGTGGACAGAAGCACTGCTGGTGAACATGAGGTTTTTGAAGACACAGATCGGGAATTGCAGGACCTGGTCAGATTGGAAGTGCAATGGGCTTCTTCCTTTGGTAGTGCTAGCTCTCAGCAGGCCAGAGGAGGCTCTCTGATGGCTTCTGTCTCAACTCCCTAGATATTCTTTCTGTGGTATGTGTGGAAATGAACTGGAAGGACTGGCCCTAGTAGCTTGAGGAAAAAATCACTTTTTCCTCGCGGGTCAACCCTTTCGCTATCACATATACTGATGTGGCAATGACTCACTGCTTCTACCTGCGGTCAGGACTATACTCAGGAATGTGTATAGGCACAGGAAAGACGGATGCTTCCCCTAGGAGTCCCAGGAAACAGTCCAGGAAAGCTACTCTGCTGCACTCGGGGTGACATCAGAGGAGGCGTGAAAATCAAACAAGGTCTTGGTGGTAAGGAACTGGAAATCAATCTGGGATGCCATCAAGTCTACCCCTGGTGCATCTCCACCCCACCCCGGTGGTAGAACCGGGGGGGACGAGTAAGAGGCCTGTGTCAGTAAGGGGGAGACCAAGTCCAGCCAGGGAAGGAAAGTTTTGGTGGAGTCTGTCTACATCCCCATATTGAGCAGGGAAGGATGCCTCTGGTGGAAAGAAGCCACGGCTGTGGATGCCACTTTTTTCTCTCTTACAGATAGGAGCTAACAGTTCCAGAACCACTTCTTTAAAATGTATTTGAAAAACTGGGACACGTTTGACCCCCAGAGTTTAAAAAAGACACTCCTGATCTTCTTCTGTGATACTGAATGGCCACAGTATCCTTTAGAAGATGGGGAACGCTGGCCTGTTGAAAGGTCTCTTAATTATGATATTGTTTTGCAACTAGACTGGTTCTGCGGAAAACAAGAGAAATGGGTAGAAGTGCCATATATGTTGCTCTTTATCTCTCTGCGCGACATGCCAGACTTGTGTCCTAAGGGTTCAGATTTGGGTGTGAAACCTACAGCTGCCTCCTGTTCTCTTACTTTGCCCCTGTATCTGGAGCTCCCAACTGAGCAGGTTGAGAATTAGGGCGCCCTTCCAGAAGGGTTTGCCTCAGTCTCGGTAGAAACTCAAACAGTCCCAAATGTGGTTGAGACTATTCAGAGGATCCAAAAAGTACATCGAATCCTTTATGGGACTAACTTTACTTTATGAGCTTACTTGGATAGTTGCAATACATGTCTTGGGACAGACGCTGACTCCTGACTCCAGAGCTTGAGTTTTGGGGGAAGCTACTACTTTTGGAGATGAATGGCTTAAAGGTAAGCAGAAAGAAGGAACATGAAATAGTCTTCCTCCCTACTGGGAGCCAAGCAGTTCCCATAACAGAGTCACTTTGCTGGATGTATTCTTGAAGGACTCAAGCGAGCGCGCACTGACTTTAAACTATGCTAAGCTGGCTGACGTAGAACAGGGAGAGAAGGAAACCCCTGGTAAATTCCTAGATAGACTACGGGAGGCTCTCCGAAAGTATACCAACGTTGATCTTGAAATTACAGAGGGAGAAATGATCTTAAAAGATAGATTTCTCACTCAGTTGGCTTCAGATATCTGCTGAAAGTTACCAAAACAGGAGTTTGGACCAAATCAGTCTTTAGAAAAACTGTTGCAGCTGGCTCAGACAGTATATTATGGTAGGGAAAATAAGGATGAAAATAGGAAAAATGAACCAGACAAAAGACTGACAGCCCAACAATGGCTATTAGACCTGCTCTGAAACAGCCTGAAAAAAAATGCCCAGAGGGACCCAGGTGAAAAGGGATGGACTTGTTATTACTGTGGGAAGGAGGGGGATCTCAAGCGGAATTGCCCTCAAGTGGGATTGCCCTCAAGCATCTAAGCCGCCCCAGCTCCGTGTCTGGTCTGCAAGGACCTCATTGGTGAAGAGACTGCCCTCCAAGGTGTAGGCCCCAGGGGTCAGACTCTCAAGGCAATTGGGCCTGAAGGTACCTGGGCATCGCCACACAAGCTCCCATCCTAATTACACCTGAGGAACCCCGGGTATGAATAACTGTGAGGGGCCAATCCATGGATTTCTTTTGGACACTGGGGCAACTTTCTCTGGGCTCACTGAAACCCCTGGTCCGCACTCCTCCTGATCCACTACAGTAATGGGACTGTCAGGACGAGCCAAACGCTATCATTTCAGTCATCCTTCAAGCTGCAACTGGGACTTTGTGCTATTTTCTCGAGTTTCTGGTTGTGCTGGAGTCTCCCTCACCCCTTCTGAGGAGGGATATACTGAGCAAGGTCCAGGCCTTTGTTTTCATGAATATGGAACCTGCTCTTTTAACTAAAGAAAGTGTAAATCCTACAGTGGGGGCTGATGAAAAAACTGTGGGTTGAGCACAAAATACTGTTCCTATCGTTATCAAGCTCAAAGACCCTCACTTATTTCAAAAGCAGTATCCACTAAAGGCTGAGGTTAAGGAAGGGTTAAAATCCATCATTGAAAATTTAAAGGAACAGAGGCTATTAATTCCCTGTAACAGTCCATACAACACTCCTATTTTGGGTGTGAAAAAAGTCAAATAATAAATGGAAACTTGTTCAAGATATGCAAATAAGTGCCTAATCCTTATACTTTGTCTGAAATTCCTAAACAAGTCAAACATGACTTTAAGACAATTGAGAGAATTCTTGGACATTACAGGCTATTGCTGCATTTGGATTCCGGGTTATGGGGAACTTGCCTAGCCTTTATATAAACTGGTTTTAGAAAAGACAGAGGAACCAGAGATCAAATTGCCAACATCCACTGGATCATCAAAAAAGCAAGAGAGTTCCAGAAAAACATCTATTTCTGCTTTATTGACTACGCCAAAGCCTTTGACTGTGTGGATCATAATAAACTGTGGAAAATTCTGAAAGAGATGGGAATACCAGGCCACCTGACCTGCCTCTTGAGAAACCTGTATGCAGGTCAGGACCCAACAGTTAGAACTGGACTTGGAACAACAGACTGGTTCCAAATAGGAAAAGGAAGGCTGTATATTGTCACCCTGCTTATTTAACTTATATGCAGAGTACATCATGAGAAACGCTGTGCTGGAGGAAGCACAAGCTGGAATCAAGATTGCTGGGAGAAATATCGATAACCTCAGATATGCAGATGACACCACCCTTATGGCAGAAAGTGAAGAGGAACTAAAAAGCCTCTTGATGAAAGTGAAAGAGGAGAGTGAAAAAGTTGGCTTAAAGCTTAACATTCAGAAAACTAAGATCATGGCATCTGATCCCATCACCTCATGGGAAATAGATGGGGAGACAGTGGAAACAGTGTCAGACTTCATTTTTCTGGGCTCCAAAATCACTGCAGATGGTGACTGCAGCCATGAAATTAAAAGCCGCTTACTCCTTGGAAGGAAAGTTTTGACCAACCTAGATAGCATATTAAAAAGCAGAGACATTACTTGGTCAATAAAAGTCCATCTAGTCAAGGCTATGGTTTTTCTAGTAGTCATGTAAGGATATGAGAGTTGGACTATAAAGAAAGCTGGGCACCGAAGAATTGATGCTTTTGAATATGGTGTTGGAGAAGACTCTTGAGAGTCCCTTGGACTGCAAGGAGATCCAACCAGACCATTCCTAAAGGAGATCAGTCCTGGGTGTTCATTGGTAGGACTGATGTTGAAGCTGAAACTCCAATACCTTGGCTACCTGATGTGAAGAGCTGACTCATTTGAAAAGATCCTGATGCTGGGAAAGATTGAGGGCAGGAGGAGAAGGGGACGACAGAGGATGAGATGGTTGGATGGCATCACTGACCTGATGGACATGGGTTTGGGTGGACTCCGGGAGTTGGTGATGGACAGGGAGGCCTGGCCTGCTGTGGTTCATGGGGTCGCAAAGAGTCGGACACGACTGAGCAACTGAACTGAACTGAAACTTCTCTCCTACAGGCTCCAACTTTTAGCTGTCTCACAGGATCAGAGTTTAGTTTGTTACTGAAAAAGGCTATGGCCACATGGAATAAGGGTAATTGTTACTAATGCCTAAAGCTCATAAGTTTACTAATGGGCAAAATGTTATTGTACTAACTTTTCATGATGTAGGTGGGATCTTAAACTCTAAAGTTTAAGGCAATAGTGCTCCACCTTTAAAGCTGCTGTAACTCAAGGGGTGTTGAAAGCTCTAGGAATAGAATATCACTAACACTGTTCCTGGAGACCCCAATCCTCAGGAAAGTTGAAAAGGCTAATGACATTATTAAGAGGCATCTGTGTAAGCTAACTCAGGAAACACAAGACAGTTAGTTTAAAGTTTTACCCATACCTTTAATGAGGGTTTGAACTGCCCCTAAGAAGAATGGACTGTCTCTAAGGCAGACTGTCTTTGTGCACAGATATTTCCATAGATCCTGAAGCCTTAGAATTAAGTATGTGACTCAGCTTTTAGCTTTTCAACAGACATTACTGGGAGGCTTACTCCTGACCCAGCCTTTGAGTCAAATAAGCTGCTATTTGAGCCAG
This sequence comes from Cervus canadensis, assembly GCF_019320065.1. Classification (NCBI taxonomy): domain Eukaryota; kingdom Metazoa; phylum Chordata; class Mammalia; order Artiodactyla; family Cervidae; genus Cervus; species Cervus canadensis. The sequence continues at coordinate 23,638,119 of NC_057416.1, forward strand.
GAGCCAAGATGGGCCTGAGAATCTAGGTGGGCTTGCTTTTGCTGACTCCAAAAGTCATGAGTGTGCCATTTGACCCTCAAGACAGCGACTTCCTGTCCTGGACTCATTCCTACGGTGCATTCCACAATCGGTCTGATTGCTGGATCTGCGGAGCACTCCCCTCCTCATCAATTGAAGACTTCCCATGGTGGGTTTCTCCACTTAAAGGAAAGGACTTTCTTCAACTCTGTGATGACATCTAACAAGCCTAAGATGGACTGATGTAACTATGGACATAATGTGACTTTTAATTTTGATTATGTTTTAACTTGGTTTAATGACTATTTTGCCTTACATCTGTAACTGTATAATGGGGTTTGTTTCTAACCATCTGAAAGCTTTTAAGTTATAAATGGTTGTTCAAGCTCCTATGAGTGCCACAACCTCCTCAAACTATTACTTGGTACCCCTGGATCAAAGGCCCTCAATATGAGGGTTAGGAGAATATGTTGCCTCAACAATTCAGGGATGATGCCCCTCAACAGCAGGAAGTAGTTATGCAATGAAAATGATGCTCCTTTCCCATGGCAATGTAATTCTCCTAAAAGAAAAGGGGGGAATAAGAGAGTCAATTCCTAGGCAGGTTGACAAGAAGTTCGGGCCCCCAAGGAGAGAGGGGTCTGGGGCTCTCAAGGATGAGATGGTGTTAGTTGCTGAGTCATGTCCAACTCTTTGCAACCCCATGGAATGCAACCTGCCAGGCTTCTCTGTTGATGGGATTCTCCAGGCAAGAATACTGGAGTGGGTTGCCATTTCCTTCTCCAGGGGATCTTTCCAACCTGGGGATTGAACCAGGGTCTCCGGCATTGCAGGCAAATTCTTTACCATCTGAGCCACCAAGGAAGCCTCAAGGAGGAAATAGGGGTCTGGAATTCTCAAGGAAGAGGAAAGGACAATCATCCTTTTTTTCTTTCTCTATATTCCTTAGTCTTAGCCACATAAAATGTTTTTTTCTTTAAGCCTAGAACTGATGATTACACAACAAACAACTCAGTTTAAACTCTGTACTAAGGATTATATTACAATAATGTATCCTGCTTGAGGACAGTTTCTCCTTCCTGAAACCTTCTGGCTAATCCTGTTATCTTAAAATGTCCATTATGGGAGTGAGTCTAGTGAGATCTTTACAACCTTGAGACATTCTTTTGATTTAGTGTAATAACGAATTTAAAAAGTATTAACTCCCTTGCTAACACTAGGGATGGGGGCATTCTCCATTCCCCTTCTGATGTCTATGTGAAAAGCTTTCTCTGCCCTTTTTCACTTTAACAAAACTCTGCTACACAAAAGCTCTTGAGTGATCAAACAACCTGGTCCCTGATCTGGAAGGTAAATCTTCTATTCAGAGATCACAAATCAGACACCATTCACTGTAAGCTATCAGTTACATGCTGCTTAGTACCCTAGATGCACTGGCCTTGGAGCACTCACATTGTGTTCACATCTGCTGATGGATCTGTCTCCCCCACTAGACCATAAACCTTCAATATTTAGAGCCAGGTCCAATTCATTTTGATAATCTCTGCCTGGCATGGCACCTGGCACCTAGAAAACACTTTCGAGCCTATAGGGGCCAAGATCTACTGAGTAAAGTCATCTAGATCTCAATCACTAAAAGGAATGGTAGAGAATAATTGCCCTCTCACAATACCAAGTAGCAGGAACTATGCAAATCCAGTTTATTGTCACATGGAAAAATAAGCCAGGGGCTTCATATCACCGGATTTTCCAAAGCCCTTTATTCATTTTCTATTGCTGCTATAACAATTAACAACCTTAATTCCATCTGTGACCTTGAATGCACTTTGCCATGTAAGGTAACATATTCACAGATCCCAGGGATCAGGGCATGGCTATACTTGGGGTGCTATTATTTGGCCTACTACAAGTCCCAAATATAGACAGAAAAATAAATGCTGGATTGTTCTATGCTTTCTCTGATATACGGCCTTTCATTTGTTGGGTTGGCTTTTTCTCTCTCAGGCTATAGGTCCTTCTCATGTATTTGGTGACTCATTGTGTAAGCGCATCTTCTCTGGGAGATTGTAGCAAATGTTCACTGACTCCAGGAACTACGGCTGTGTGGCTTTCCCTGGAGTTGACTGTGGTTTTTCCGGCTCTGTAGTTTCTCAGCAGGCTCTATGGTTTCTCAGTATTGTGGGCAGAATCTTTGGAGGGAGAAACATGCAAACTTCCACACTGAGGAGCCCTCCTTTGCAGAATCTCCACCTCCCCCACATCATGACTACATCCAGAAGGGAAGATTTCCCTCTTCTTTTCCAGTTTCCAAGCCTTTTTTTCCTTTAAGATACTATGAAAAAAGACGTATGAGAGGCTAGAGATCAACATTAGCAGGTGAAAAGGAACCTACTTGTAACTGGGCAGGCAAAACCAGTCCTGTCTCCCAGGTAACCTTTAATGTCCCATACCAGAGGCCTTCTCCAGTTTTTGATAATAAGAGCTGACATTTACATAGCATTTAGCAAGTGCCAGAAGCTGTTCTAAGCAACTTGGCATATATTAACTCATTTATTTCTCCCAACTCTTAATATCCCCACCTTGCAGATGGGTCTACAGACGTTGAATAACTTCTGGATTATTCAATGTTTTATTCTGAGCAACATCAAAACAAAAGCAAGGTATGAAGGAATGGGTAACAGCCAGAGAAACTGCACACACACATACCATTTAGCTCAAACAGCTTCTACTCATTTATTTCCTTCAACCAGCCAAACAATGCAAGCAGGCAAGAGGAGAAGTGGGTGGAATCCTGTTCCAGGATGGACTAGTGCCTCTCACTCCCTTGGGTGCCGCTCATTCTCGCAGAATCAGTGTTCATCAAGGCTTGGCTGGCTGGTACACTGCTCTGATTAGGGAGGCTGAGCCCTCAGGCTTGGCCTCACTGTTGGTCTGCAGCAGCATCAGCCCTATTCTGATTGCTGTGCTGTGCTTAGTCGCTCAGTCCTGTCTGACTCTTTGTGACCCTATGGACTGTAGCCCACCAGGCTCTTCTGTCCATGGGTTTTCTCCAGGCAAGATCACTGGAGTGGGTGGCCATGCCCTGCCCCAGGGGATCTTCCCAACCCAGAGATTGAACCCAGGTCTCCCGCACTGCAGGCAGATTCTTTACCATCTGAGCTGCTGCTGCTGCTGCTGCTAAGTCACTTCAGTCGTGTCCGACTCTGTGCAACCCCATACACGGCAGACCACCAGGCTCCCCCATCCCTGGGATTCTCCAGGCAAGAACAATGGAGTGGGTTGCCATTTCCTTCTCCAATGCATGAAAGTGAAAAGTGAAAGTGAAGTCGCTTAGTCATGTCCGACTCTTCACGACCCCATGGACTGCAGCCCACCAGGCTCCTCTGTCCATGGGATTTTCCAAGCAAAAGTACTGGAGTGGGGTGCCACTGCCTTCTCCTCTGAGCCACTAGGGAACTCCAAAGTCACGTAAGCCATTACATCATTACATATGCATTATTATATATAGTTATATCATAGTTACCTCATTTCCACATCAATATATTCCAGAACTTTGGAGAACTTTCCTAAACATGTTTATGACTTTGGAAGTTTTTCTAAACTTGTTTATAACCTTTGGAACTTTTCTAAACTTGTTTATGACCAGGTGTTTATCTTTTTTGAATGAGAAAGCCATGTGCTAATCCTTCATGGGGAATATGTGGACGATTTTAATCACTTTTGGAAAAAAATGTTTACAAGAAATGCTTTGGGAAAGCTAGTTTACCATTTTTAAAGTACAGCAAATAGATTTTTATTTATCCTTGTTAAAATGTAGAATGAGCCATCCTTTAATCACACACAGCTAGTTAGTGACAAAGTTAGGATTCACATTCAAGCAGTCTAAATGCAGAATCCACATGCTTAACTACTAATATTGTCCTGTCATCAATGCCCATGATGCCAGAAGCCCAGGTTTCTCTATGAAGGTATTACTACTACCTAAGCTGAGAGAATGTTTAGCTGAAGTTTTATTCAGAAACCCAGGAGAATCTTTTTTTGTAAAGCTATAGGTGAACACGGCCTGGAACTAACAGTTCCTTGTTCCACTCAACACTACTCCCAAGTGTACAGTTCATACCAGAGAAAATCCAGTTCATCAGAGGGCAGACAATAGATGTCTTGTGAGCAACATCCAGAGGACCCTGCTAAGTAAAAGATAAAAATCAACTGCAGGGGGGATGCAAATAAACTAATATATAGGGAATCTTTAAATTATTATAATTTTCTTCCCTTGTAATAAGTTGCTTTACCTAATAAAATTTTCTCTGGCACAATGCGGTTAGCATGATTGCAACTGTTAGAATTTTTGTTCATCTATCGGTTCAGTTGAGTCACTCAGTCATGCTATTTCAAATCCTAAAAGATGATGCTGTGAAAGTGCTGCACTCAATATGCCAGCAAATTTGGAAGACTCAGCAGTGGCCACAGGACTGGAGGGTCAGTTTTCATTCCAATCCCAAAGAATGCTCAAACTACCGCACAATTGCACTCATCTTACATGCAAAATGATGCTCAAAATTGTTCACCTATAGCTTTACAAAAAAAGGTTCTCCTGGGCTTCTGGATAAAACTTCAGCTAAATATTCTCTCAGCTTAGTAGTAATACCTTCATAGAGAAATCTGGGCTTCTGGCATCATGGGCATTGATGACAGAAGGACAACAGTATCTTCTTCTAAGTCCCAGGTGAGGAAATGGCACTGTCTCAGCCAAAAGATAACTTTAGTTTGTGCTGTGGTTGCAGAGGAGGCAATGCAGAGAGCACTGAAGAATAAGTGGACTCAGTACATAGGAGACACTGCCAGCGAACTCGGATCTGGAGCAGATCAGTAGGAAGGATATGGATGGAGTAAAGACACCAGGTCTAACGGCAGTAAAGACACCACACAAGTTCATGACTATGTAATTTACAAAGATTATCCTATGGGGAGAAAAATAAATATCACAACACTGTCCTAAAGATGAGTGACCTTTGAATTGGTGGCTCTTTTGTGTCAGCAATATGGTTTCAAGAGAGTGTTGTGTGCTCACAATTTTATGCCACTTGGACATGATTTTTCTGAAAACATTTAAAATAAGATGCTATACAACTATGATACTCAACAACAGTTACTGGAGATAGTAAGGGCCTGGGAGGAATCTTCAATTTTCAGAAGAAACAATTAAATCTGATTCTCTCTGTTTAAGATTCCTGTTACATGTAAAACAGTGGTATTTATTCCTAGTCACTATCTTTGCCATAAGGGAAATTGTGAGGTGAATGCTATCAGTAGTCGCTATTAACCCTTTATGTATGACACAGAAGAGCATGAAACTAAAAACCGAGATGTCCTTACAAAACACCCTGGTCTTTCAACCCTCACAAAAATGCTATAATAAAATCAGAATTTTAGAATGACAGAGTTGAAGCCTATCTACCATGACTAGCCAGCTAGTAACCACCAGAGATGTGATTCAAGCCCAGGATTGTTTTACTATAAACTCTGAATTTTTTTCATGAGGGTACAGTGCATCCCTCATGGAACTGGGTTTAGATATAAAGCAGCAGGTAATGATATCTGCTCTTTCATGTTTAGAGCTCAACATTAGTGCATACAAACCCAAACCTTATAAATACTTAATGTTAAGCACTTTTACTACTTTCCAGTGAAGGGGAAAAAATTGCAATTGATTGAATGCATTTTCAGACACTGTTTACCAGTAGAATCAGTTCAGTTCAGTTCAGTTCAGTCGCTCAGTCGTGTCCGACTCTTTGCGACCCCATGAACCGCAGCACACCAGGCCTCCCTGTCCATCACCAACTCCCGGAGTTTACTCAAACTCATGTCCATCGAGTCGGTGATGCCATCCAGCCATCTCATCCTCTGTCATCCCCTTTTCCTCCTGCCCTCAATCTTTCCCAGCATCAGGGTCTTTTCCAATGAGTCAGTTCTTCACATCAGGTGGCCAAAATATGGGAGTTTCAGCTTCAACATCAGTCCTTTCAAAGAACACCCAGGACTGACCTCCTTTAGGATGGACTGGTTGGATTTCCTTGCAGTCCAAGGGACTCTCAAGAGTCTTCTCCAACACCACAGTTCAAAAGCATCAATTTTTTGGTGCTCAGCTTTCTTCACAGTCCAACTGTCACATCCATACGTGACCACTGGAAAAACCATAGCCTTGACTAGACGGACCTTTGTTGGCAAAGTAATGTCTCTGCTTTTTAATATGCGATCTAGGTTGGTCATAACTTTCCTTTCAAGGAGTAAGCGTAGAATAGTTTCAGGCAATTCAGCCTTTTTAAAATATCTCTATCCAGCAGAAACTTTTAAGTTTATTTTGTACAGATAAACAGACATATTAGATGCATTTTGAATTAGGGTGAACATTACTATCAGTAACTGGCCATCAGGGTAGCAGATAACGTAATTCCCATGTTCCCATTCAGGGACAGGGTCACAGTAAAGGGGCCAAAGGGGAGTTATGGACATCTAATGCACATGTTGATTCACCAGCTCCTCAATGCCACCTCGTGCTGTCCATTACGATTCAAAACCAGGAGAATGTGTGAACAGATTTTAGTTACACTGAGGGAAGTTTTTCTATCCAGTCACACATTTGTCAATATGTGAACAATGGCACAAATTTATCAAACAGACAGATAATGTTAGTATTATAATCTGTAATCACAGACTAGATGGCAATAAATGTCATTCATAACATTATGTTTTTGACCTTATTGTATTTAATGGTAGTCATAAATAAACTTACCTACTTATTTGGATGGGAATGTTAGCATTACACTAATTAGACTGAATAATGAACATGTGAAAGGACAGTTTATCATGTGGTTTAGTATTCTGCAAAACACAATTTCTACCTGACCCATCTAAATCTTGGGCATTTCTTAAGACACAGAATCTCCATCTATGTCCACTCTCTTGGAATAATGCTATTTTTTTAAAATTTCCATAATGCCTACTTTACTATTAAACAAGAAGCAGGAAATGGAGACCTTAATGAGATGATCCAAATCATTGATACATTTCTTTCGATGGTAGACAATAAAAAAAGGAAGGTATAGGCAGAGGAAAGAAAAAGAAATGCTGAAGAATGGCTTTTGAAGGTGAGTGATGGGTGTAGCAAGCCGGTTTTTATCTTAGTTTGGGAAGGAGAGGGAAGAGGGATGAGAGGAATAAAGAAGAGAAGGTCAGCTAAAAAGAATTCAAAAGAAACGAACATGTTTGTCATTATTTCAGTCGAGTTTAAGGTGAGAAATGAAAGCACAAAGGTAACAACAGAAAAAACATAACTTTAGTAGTTAACATTTATTGAACTATTAATTCCATTTTGCAGAGGGGAACCTAAGACACAGAGGGGTTAAATAGCTTGCCCAAATCTACATAGCTCGTTCATGGCAGAAACTCAATTTCAATCCTTGCAATCTGAACTTCTATTTTAAAACGAGGTACTTAACAAAGCACATAAAGTGAGAACTCTCATAGAGAGGGGATATAGAGACCAAGGGATTAACTGAGAGGGGGAGAAGGCTGCATTAATTTTTTTTTTTTTTTTTACCAGTAGGCTAATTATGTGTGTTAGTCTCTCAGTAGTGTCCGACTCTTTGCGACCCCATGGACTGTAGCCCATCAGGCTCCTCTGTCCACGAGATTCTCCAGGCAAGAATACTGGAGTGGGTTGCCATTCCCTTCTCCAGGGGATCTTTCCGACCCAGGAATCAAACTTGAGTCTCCTGCATTGCAGGCAGATCTTTACCATCTGAACCACAAGGGAAGCAGACAGAACATTTTGTAAATGTTAGCTCATTTAATTCCGCTAACAATTCTGTGAGATAGATACTAGCTCATTTTTCAGACAGGGGCACTTGACATTTGATAAACGATACATACCTTGCACAGAATTCCATCTCACGCAGGTTCTGCAGCAAGACAAGTAAGCCTGAAGGAGACTTGGCAACAGAACGGAACAGGGCAAGGTAAACAAGTTCAAAGCGAGAAATGCAGGAAAAGTTTCTCACTTAAGCCTAGGCTAGTTCCAGTTTTCAAATCTCCCCGGCCAGCCCGCGAAGGCGTCACAAAGCCCGCCCCTCGGTGGCGAGGCCACGCCCCCTTTCGCGGAGGGGCTCGGAGCTCCCAATACTTCCCTCCCACCCTTTGACCACGCCCACTCCTCCTAGCATCATTTCCTGTGCGCTGGGCGCTAATTGGTCCGGCAGTCGGAAGTGAGGGCGGGCGGTGGGGCCGTTGCCGCAGTGACAGAGCTGGGGGAGTCCGAAGATGGCGGCGTCGCGTCGCTCTCAGCATCATCACCACCATCATCAACAACAGCTCCAGCCCGCCCCAGGGGCTTCGGCGCCGCCGCCTCCACCTCCCCCCCCACTCAGCCCGGGCCTGGCCCCTGGGACCACCCCGGCCTCCCCTACGGTGGGCAGCCTGGCCCCGTTCGCCTCCCCGAGGCACGGCCTAGCGCTGCCGGAGGGGGATGGCAGTCGGGATCCGCCCGACAGGCCCAGATCCCCGGACCCGGTTGACAGTGCCAGCTGTTGCAGTCCCACGAGCACAATCTGTACGGTCGCCGCCGCTCCCGTGGTCCCGGCGGTTTCTGCCTCATCTGCCGTCGGGGTCGCTCCCAACCCAGCCGGCGGCGGCAGTAACAATTCACCGTCGTCCTCTTCTTCCCCGACTTCTTCCTCCTCTTCCTCTCCATCCTCCCCCGGATCGAGCTTGGCGGAGAGCCCCGAGGCGGCCGGAGTTAGCACCACAGCACCATTGGGGCCTGGGGCTGCGGGCCCGGGGCCAGGGGTCCCAGCAGTGAGCGGGGCCCTGCGGGAACTGTTGGAGGCCTGTCGCAATGGGGACGTGTCCCGGGTAAAGAGGCTGGTGGACGCGGCAAACGTGAATGCTAAGGACATGGCCGGCCGGAAGTCTTCTCCCCTGCACTTCGCTGCAGGTCAGAGACTTTTTGAATTGTTTATTAAGGGTTTTGGTGTTTGGCACTGGGGTCCGGGTAGGGAAAGAAAACGAGTTATGATGATGGGAACGATGGGGGCGTGGTGATGATGCCTCAATACTTCTCGGGAAGCCTTGAGGTTCCTTTCTTTAGGTGGTGTCAGGGTGACGGGGGCGTGGTAGGGGAACGTGTGAGTCCCTTCTTTTTAGTTTGCACAGTGATCCTCGGGCTCATCCCCAACCTCCCGTAGTGGTCGTCTCAGGACATGGATATACTTAAACTTTTTCAGTTCCGTGTGTGTCGGAATAAAGTTAGATCTGAGCAGTGTTAGAATAGTTTTGTCGTGTGTTTACTCATTTCCTTTTTACAGGAGTAATGTCGCATGAGGACAAACTAGCCCAAGAGAAGTTTAATAAAACTCAACAAGTGTTAAGTAGCTATCGTAACCTTATCATTAATATAAGAGACTTAAATGTGAGACTTAAATGAAGTTAGTGAAACTTTCTCCCCTTTTGAGGTAGTGTACAGTCCGATTGGGTAGATCAAAATGTGCCTATGTGAAACAGCTGTAGAAGAATATTTGGATGCATTATGTGATGGCAGAAGAAAAGGCTTTCAAGTTCTGGCAACTGCTGTCTGTTGGTTGTGTAACAGATAATTTTCCTTATCTCAGTAGCCTCCATCTCCTCATGGGCAAAAATGTATATGGGAATTGTGTGAGGATTTAGTGAGAAGTATCTGAGACCTAAGTTCTCCCCTGAAAGTACTTATTCCTAAAACCTAGACCACTGTACACTTTTTTTTTAAGCAAGTAATTGTTTTCTTTTAAAAACAGCTAACATGTTTTTATAAAATACAGAGAAATTTAAAACGAAAAGGGTCATAATCTCCTTGCCTAGATACCTCCTATTGACATTAAAAAAATAAAGATTATATACCTTAGAAATGTTACGTTAGAAATGTGTATGTTGTATGTACATTCATATAGTACAGAAATATATGAAATGAAAAAGCATCGCACATACACATCAAAGATCATACTCTGAAGATAACTTCTGTTAAGTTTCATGCTGTATTTTAATATATACCACTCTTTGAGTTTGTTCTGTTAATGTAAAGCATATGTTAAGAACTTAATGTATTGTTTATTTCTACCAGAACTCGGAAAATATTTTTATCCTCATTTTACAGATGACAGAAGTGAAGCATGTATAGCTTAAATAATCCTAAATTCACATAAGAAGTAGTGGAACCTGGATTTAAATTTAGTTTGATTTTAGAATGTGTGAAGTCCAGGTTAAACAATTATACTTGGTTTAAGATCACTTTTCATTTTTGTGAGTAATTTTTATGGAGTTTTCACTTATGGCAGTGTTTGGGGAGAAGTAGTAATTGGGGGCATATACACTCCAAGAGTAATGTTCACACTTTTTTTTTTTTTTTTTTTGCAGCCCGTACTTAGCAATAAATTTTATGTTGTCACATGCAAAGTGAATCAAAAGTTTCAGGAAACAGTTCTTTGCCTTGCTACGTGTGTTGTACTCTGATATTTTATATCCTAATCTATTTCCTTTCTTGCAAATGCTGTCTGTGATCCCATTAATGAGTCAAGGTCAGCAATGTGAGAAATACTTACAGGAAATCATTATTAGATCGCTGGAAATGTGGACACTACCATTAGGAAAGATTGAGAGCAGGAGGAGAATGGGGTGACAGAGGGTGAGAGGGTTGGATGGCATCATCGACACAATAGACTTGAGTTTGAGCAGACTCTGGGAAATAGTGAAGGACAGGGAAACCTGGCATGCTGCAGTCTGTATGGTCGCAAAGAGTCAGACATGGCTTAGCAACTGAGCAACAACAACTATTAGGAATGTAGTGAATTGAATCAAAATCAGCCTCCCACTTAAGTATGCAGATGGTCACAAGTGTTGCTTATTTTAGATGAAATCATTTTTTTAGGCAGGATGAAAGATCTATGATAAATGAAGCAAGACTGCCTTTGTAGACTTTACTCCAGATTTGACTGTTATAACACGTTGTTTCACAAATCGTGTCATTTTTCATCATACTACATTGTAAGTAATCACTTGCAGATGATAGTTATATTAATTTTTGTAATATTTAGGATTAGTCACACATAAAATTGTACTTATCTCCCAAGTCATATCTTCTGTTTGCCACAGTAGTTAACTGTTAGTTCTGTTTTAGAGTTCTCTGTGTACCCAGCTAAGCTAGAAGACAAACAGTGAAACCGTCCTGTAATTATGTTGTAGTTATGAGACCCTAATCTTGAACTGGCTTATTTAGGGGAAAAAAAATAATCTCTTTTAGTTTCATGTGGAAAAGGGAACAAAAACAGTGAAACTCTCCATGGTATAAAAACATAACACTCTAGTCCATTTACTGTGTTTCATGTTTGTGTTCATAGCATTAAAGCTTTCTTTAATTTAGTCTTCTTCATGTGTAGGCTGGGTAATTAAAAGTGATTCTCAGTTGAATATTACTTGATTGGAATGCTAGTCACTGAATGTCATGGAAGAGCTGTTTTAAAGATAGGAAATTGGTGCCATGCCTTGGATGGAAAGATTTAAAAATTGTAGTTCCAGTGTTCCACAAATCTTTTATTACTTAAGATGTGAAAGTCACTCAGTCGTGTCCAGCTCTTTGGGACCCTATGGACTTTACAGAACCCCATGGAATCCTCCAGGCCAGAATACTGGAGTGGGTAGCCTTTCCCTTCTCCAGGGGATCTTCCCAACCCAGGGATTGAACCCAGGTCTCCCACATTGCAGGTAGATTCTTTACCAGCTGAACCACAAGGGAAGCCCAAGAATGCTGGAGTGGGTAGCCTAACCCTTCTCCAGCTGATCTTCCTGACAGAGAAATCAAACCAGGATCTCCTGGTTTGTAGGCGGATTCTTTACCAAGTGAGCTGATAGCTTATGTAGGTTGGTGTTAAATATTGACACAGTTTTGAAGTGGTCAGTTGTCCTTACCCTTATGGAGCTTACAGTCTAGTGGGGAGCTAAAAGCAGCAATAACAAAAACCCCACAGAGTGTCCTAGAGTGATAGGAAAAGTAAACTACTCTCTTTTGGAGCAGGCAGTAAGGATGTCTGTCCTGATTTTAGATCATTTAAAGAAGTCTTTCTAGATAAAGAGATGTTTTAAAGTGAGGATTTAAAGGATGAGTCCAAGCTAGCCAAGCAAAGATGGAAGGAAGAATGTTAATTAATGCCTTTATTTCCGTAAAAATAAGTATAGTTCTATGGAATGAAATGAAATCATTTTTAAGGCTCTTTGAAGTGGTGTGAAGTCATATTCATATTTAAATCCTTATGCCTTTTTTTAAACCATAATTCTTTCCAGCAGCAGAGTTAAGAATTCTTTCTATCCCACTTTGGACTGTGATAATTGTTAAATGTGGCTTACAGACAGTATTAATAATGTCCACAACTAGAAACATCATCTTTAGTTTCCACTATTGGTATAGATTCATAAAGTACAGCTTCTGATACCTTCTTAAAATGACTATATCAAAATGATCCAGTCTTTTATTGTTGCGTAGAGTTTATATAATTGGAGAAGGAAATGGCAGCCCACTCCAGTATTCTTGCCTGGAGAATCCCAGGGACAGGGGAGCCTGGTGGGCTGCCGTCTGTGGGGTCGCACAGAGTCAGACACAACTGAAACTACTTAGCAGCAGCAGCAGCAGAGTTTATATAAGACTTTTACAGATAAGATGCTTGACCTTCGTTGTTCAAAGGACCATCAAAGCTGTTGTTCAGTTCAGTTCAGTCGCTCAGTCGTGTCCAACTCTTTGCGACCCCATGAACCGCAGCACGCCAGGCCTCCCTGTCCATCACCAACTCCCGGAGCTTACTCAAACTCGTGTCCATCGAGTCGGTGATGCCATCCAACCATCTCATCCTCTGTCGGCCCCTTTTCCTCCTGCCCTCAATCTTTCCCAGCATCAGGGTCTTTTCCAATGAGTCAGATCTTCGCATCAGGTGGCCAGAGTATTGGAGTTTCAACTTCAACATCAGTCCCTCCAATGAACACCCAGGACTGATCTCCTTTAGGATGGACTGGTTGGATCTCCTTGCAGTCCAAGGGACTCTCAAGAGTCTTCTCCAACACCACAGTTCAAAAGCATCAATTCTTCAGTGCTCAGCTTTCTTTTATAGTCCAACTCTCACATCCATATATGACCACTGGAAAAACCATAGCCTTGACTAGACGGACCTTTGTTGGCAAAGTAATGTCTCTGCTTTTTAATATGCTATCTGGGTTGGCCATAACTTTCCTTCCAAGGAGTAAGTGTCTTTTAATTTCATGACTGCAGTCACCATCTGCAGTGATTTTGGAGCCCAGAACAATAAAGTCAGCCACTGTTTCCACTGTTTCCCCATCTATTTGCCATGAAGTGATGGGACCAGATGCCATGATCTTAGTTTTCTGAATCTTGAGCTTTAAGCTGTTGAAATAGGATCAATTTAGAGTGATGTATCTCCTGAATTCAATTCCTAGTAATGACATATTTTTGTTAAAGGACAAGTATATTCTGATGAGTTTTCTTTTTAAAGAAAAGTTCGGATAAGGTCTTTGTGAAAAAACAACAATGAAAAAAGAGTTTAATGAAGCACTGATTTCTGAAATTTCATGATATTTACTTTAAACTGAAGAAATTTTGAAGTAGGCTTCCTGGTTACTTTAATGGTGAGCATTAGTTAACATATGACTTGACTGGGACTTGTGATATGGGGTACTTCAATATCAAAACCAGCAAAATATGTATGGGAATTTTGTGCTTTCTTTTGATTTGAGAGATACCTACCTCAACACACATTAACCGTATAGAGATTGCCTGACTCATTTCTGTTTCTCTTAATTTTTTTCATCATGTCCATGCTTGTCCCCCTACCTCCATCTCCTTCACTGTACAAATGTCAATTCTGTTTTAAAAAGAAGAAAACAAAACACTATCCTCTAGACTGTTGTTGCCCATCAGTAGGTAAAAAAAATGAGTCAGAACACTTCAGTTCTGGAATGGGAATCTTTCTATACATTATCTGGCAAAGTCCTTGATTATACTTTTAAGCAAATGTTTTTGCCTCAGGGTTTAGGAAAGATCTGATGTGATAACAGAAGAAAAGGAGCTAGTTTCAGAAATATCTTCTCAGACTTAAAATTGTTCAAACTGAATTATCTTTTACTTAGTCTTCTCAACATCTCATACTTTGCTTAAAGTACCACTTTAAAAAAGTTCACATAGAACTTTTAGTTAGAAAGGTGTACAAAGTGTCTCTTTCTTTTGCATTAATGATACCACTCTTTGGAAACAAATGATTGAAAGAGCAAATTAGTTATATGAAGATGTTATATAGAAGTATCTCTCAATAGTAGTGAGTTGGTAACAAGCAAACTGCAGCCATAGAGGAATATGTACATCAGTTAAAAATGCTGTCTGATTTCTGCTACATACCTGTCTGCTTATGTTTTCCTTTATCCGTCAGTATTTTTTTTATGATGTGTAAATTGTAGACATTTGTGCAGCTGCCCGTAAATACACCAGTATACATATCATTATCCAGAGTTTAGTGTTTGTTTAAAGATTTGTCTTTTCATGTAAAATCTGTACAAAGCTTACATGTTATAGTCACAGAATTCTGACAAATGCAAATGCCTGTATAATCCAAATCCTTATAGATAATTCTAACTTCAGAAAGTTCCTTCATGTTATTTCCCTCTATCCCTACCCTTCCCCTCCCAGCAGACATATTGTTCTGACTTTTTTCCACTATAGATTGAGTTGCCTGTTTTAGAAGTTCGTATAAGTGGAATTATGCAATATTTGCTTTTTTCTGTAAGACTTCTTTTGCTAAACATAATGTTTTTGATGTAACTTGTATCAGTAGTAGGTATTTCATTATATGAGCATGCTACATTTGGTTTATCCCTTCAGTTTGGTTTATCCCTACTTTTAGACCCTTAGGCTGTTTTCAATTTTTGACTATTATAAATAAAGCTGTTATGCTCATTCTTGTAAAATTCTTTTTGAGAACATAGATTTTTCTCAGTACTTCATATTGAAATTGCTGGGCTTTAGGATAGGTAAATTTTAAGTTTTATGAGAGACTGCCAGACTTTTTCCCAAGGTGGATATGCCATTTTACATTCCCATTGACAACATACAAGTTCCTGTTGTTCCATATCTTTGCCAACATTTAACGTTTTCTGTTGCTTTCATTTTAACCATTCCAATGGGAATGTGTGGTATCTCATTCTGGTTTTATTTTGCATTTCCCTGACCTTTCATGTGTTTATTTGCCATTTATATTTTTTCATAAAGTCCACTTACCCTTTTTTTAAATTGGGCAAATCAGTAGTACTATGTTAGTAACTATTAAAGCCTTACTATATTAGTTATTGTACTTCCTAATGTGTGTGAAACTACCCCAACACTTTCCTGATTTTCCCCTGGTGACTCAGATGGTAAAGGATCTGCCTGCAATGTGGAGGACCCAGGTTTGATCCCTGGGTCGGGAAGATCCCCTGGAGAAGGGAATGGCAACCCGCTCCAGTATTCTTGCCTGAAGAATCCCCATGAACAGAGAAGCCTGGCAGGCTACAGTCCATGGGGTCACAAAGAGTAAGACTCGACTGAGTGACTAACACTTCCGCTTTTCACCCCAAAACTTAGTAGCTTCAAATAACAAACATGTTTTATTTTCTGTGGTTCGAGATTCCAGGTGTAGGTCAGGAATCTGGGCAGGCAGATTCCTTACCATCTGAGCCACCAGGGAGGCCCCTTTTATATATATAGATATATATATAACTTAGTTATATATATATAACTGGATCAGTGTGCTGTATACCTGAAGCTTACAAGCACTGTAATCAACTATAGTTCAGTTAAAATTATTTCTGTGCATTACTGCAACAGACCAATGTATAGCTATGTTTTCCATCCTTTGCAAAAAATAATGTAATTTTACTTTTTCCTTGTAACAATTTTTATATCATATTTATGTTTTCATAATTTTACTGGCATTTTTAGGTATATAAACTTATGCATGTGAAAGTATTAGTCGCTCAGTCCTATCTGATTCTTTGTGACCCCATGAGCTGTAGCCTGCCAGGCTCCTCTGTCCATGGAATACTCCAGGCAAGAATACTGGAGTAGGTTGCCATTTCCTTCTCCAGGGGATCTTCCCAACCCAGGGATCAAACCCAATCTCCCACATTGCAGGCAGACTCTTTACGGTCTGAGCCACTCCAAAAAAGAAACTATATCCTTATTTCTTTTAAAAGATTTCCCCTTTTACATTTCATTTCTCATAAGCAGGAGTTAGGAAACTTTATGTACATATGGCCAGACAGTAAAGATTTTAGACTTCATGCCCTGTGTGATCTCTGGGTCAGCTCTGTCAACTGGTCAGCTCTGCTTCTGTGCCATGAGAGTATCCATAGACAATGCATAAATGAATGGTATAGTTATGTTCCAATAAAACTTTATTTATAAAAAGAGGAAATGGCCAGATTTGGCACATGAGTTTTAGTTTGCTGATCCCTGTCATAAGGCATTGTGTGTATTTTTTTTTTCACTTTTGTTTTCCTTCTTGTTTAGTCTTTACTTCTGAAATACTTTTTTATTTTGAATTATTTCTGAGTTCCGTCATCTTATTCTAACTCATATATATGCTAGTCTTTCATATCTTACATCTTTTTCATATTGTCTTTTAGCTAATATTAAAACAGTAGATCCTAATTTCGGTTTTTTGGGGGGGCATTTTCTTCTAGTATATATTGCTGATAGAGGTGTTACCCTGTTCACGTTCTTATGAAAACTCTGCGTGGAATTTGACCTCATTTTTTTTTTACTGCTCATTTTTAGAGAAATTAATTGCTCAATAATCAAGGATAAAAATAGAAGCCTGAACCTTGAGGGTAACTCCCCTTGTCCTTTCTCCTCATGTTGGACATGGAACTCGGACCTAGAATAGATAAGTCTCACAGGAAGGTTTGCAGGACCATCTCTTAAAGTCATAGCATTTAAATTAAGAAACATAATTTTATATTAATATCTTAGTTTCTATAGCCTGCATTGCTGCTTTCTAGGAGCCTTAACCAGAGACATCATGCTAAGGGCATTTTATAGGTAAGATGTCTTCCTCATAGTCTGTTTACATAGAAGTTTTCATGAAGAGAGGCTGTCTAGTCACCTGCCTTTTTTTCCTCCCCCAAGGCATCCCTTTCTTTCGCAAGGAACTGACTAGGTCACAGGCTAGGTGTGCCTTTCTTTCTAACCAGACATGATTCTTTGGCAGTTTACAGACCAAAGAAATATATCTGGAGGATAAAAGGCATATCTTCAAGGGCCAAGTTGTGAGCATACATATGTTTAAAAAAAAAAAGTTGGATCTTCAACTTAGAGCCCAGGAGAAGAAAAGTGATAGAGGAATGTAAATAATGCTAAGCAAATGCATTTTATTTTAGTGTTAGGTCTTAGAAAGGAATAAACATCATCATGAGTCTTGCAATGAAATGCAAGTGAAAACACTAGAGTAACTTACTCATAAATGTATTTAGTAGCCTGCTTTTGCTTCTTGGACAAAGAAATGTTTTAAGTAGTTGATTGTAAAATATGTGAGAGATACAATTGAAGACACAAGAGCCTCTTAAATTCTCATTTTTCCCCTATGTCAGGGTACTTGAAGTTACCTTGGTCTATGTTTATTCTTCTGACAGGAACACTCAGAAAGGTGGGTTGTAGCCCTGATATTGGGGGGGCCTAACACCTGTATCATCAATGTGGGCTCGTAATAAGAATTGAGTAGCATGGGTTTCTGGGGTATTTATACTAAAGCCCAGGTGCTCAAGATAACATTGAGGTTCATGTTCTAAAAGTTATTTAGTTTTGAATAATTGAGGAAAGTTATGAGTGTTTTGTTTTTGTGTGCCTACTGGGTTTTCCTTTTAAGGCTTCATCAGATATTCAGGATTGCTTTTCCCTACAGTGAGTTGCTGGGACCTTTGTCAAATAGAAACTTGCTTTGCCTGTCGGTACAGGAATCTGTGTTTAAAATTAAAATGAAAGCAGTGTGAGCCTAAACCTTTTTTTTTTTTTTTTGAGTGTTTTCTTGGAATGTGTCGGTTCCCTTTTGAATTAAGGTTTGTGAATTTTTTAATTGTACAAAAAAGAAATAAAGTGTTGTAAATTTTCCTTTCCCTTTTGCCTTTTTGGTATAACACAAACTAAACTAATGGTTGGTGGCAGATGATTTATTGGTTTGTTTGTGTGGACTTGCAACTTTTTTCTTCTGTGGTAGACTTTTTTAAAAAAAGAAGCAACTTTTTTACTTTATGAAGAACACTCTTAAGTGAAGCTGGTGGGGTTTTTTAAAAATTGTGAGGGTCTGCTGGTGAAGAATGCAATGACTAATATGTGTCCAAGTATGTCAGCGTTACAGAATACAAGGACTGCTTGGTGCCAGTGTTTTGGTTCATGTCAAGGTGTCAGCAGTTTTACCTACTGTTGCTTTTGCATTATCATGAGCACCATTTTAATATTATTTTGTAAATGGTTTTGACTTCTGAGATTCCCCCCAGAAAGGGTCTCTGGAGCCGCCAGGGGTCCACAGACCACACTTTGAAAACTGCTGAACTAATACAAGTAGTTCTTAATTGTGCTAACTTTTTTTTTCTTTTGAGAATCTGATAATAGGTATGGACATTTCCCTCAGAAATATATATTTAAACATCAGACTTACATGTAATTTTCAGAGGGTTATAACTTCCAGAAGCAGTAGCTCAGTGGTTCTCAAACTTTGTATCAGAGCCACCAGGAAGGCTTTATTAAAGCAGGTTGCTAGGCCACGCTCCCACCTTTTCTCGTTCAGTTGGTCTGGAGTAGTCTGAGGATTTGTGTTTTTTTATCCATCCTATTTAGTACTTCATGAACTCTTAATAATCTGAAATTTTGCGTTTTCCTTTAATTAAGAGACGTCCTGTCATTGTTTCTGCATATATCTTTCCTCTCTTCCATTCCTCTGTCTCACCATATCTCTTCTCTCCTCTACTTCAGTTTCTCCTTCTCCAGTGTTTTTTGGGAGAGTTCGTCAACTGGTTTTTCCTCAGGAATTGTTTCATTTCCACTATTATCCAGTCAACTTATTATATCCTTTATTTCTCCTATGATGTTTTTCATGATAATATTTCCAGTTGGTTTTAATTGATAGATTTTTGTTCTTGTGTTTTCAGTATTCTTCAGTTTTTCGCTGGCAACACTTAATTTGCCAATTTTAAATATCTTTTTTTGGTCTAGTAATTCTGCTTTCATTTATTCTGTCATGGTGCTTGCACACCTCAGACACCTTATTGTTTTCTGCCGTGAGTTTATAATCCTTGGAACTGACAGCTAGTTGGGCCCATATTGCATTTGAGAGGATGAGTTTGGGGTTCTAGGTTTTGGTTCTCCACGTGGTTTTAGACAAATAAGGGCGTCAGGGTAGAGAGGCCCTGGATCGGGGTGACATCCTAGGTGCTCAAGATTCCCCTGACTCTTTTCTGTCCTGTAGGCATGTAGGCATGTCCTCTGTGTCCTGTGGGCGTGTCCTTTGCTTCCCTCCTCAGCCAGGTTCCACGGTTGTACTTGGTATTACCCCTTCTCTTCTGGCTAGAGGCGTGTTGGAGATACCGAACTCATGTTCCCCCACAGCACAGGGGACAGGGTGCCAGTGCTGAGGGGGCAGAGGACACAGATCACCTTCCTCTGGTCTCTATTCCACCCAGGATAACCGACCTTCTGCAGTTCAGCTGATGTTTCTTCCCACAGTGGCACTCAACCATTTTTTTTTTCCTTCCCAAGGAGCTGTGATTTCTTACCCTGTTTTTGTTTGTTTGTTTGTTTTATCTTTTTGTTGTTGTTTAAACTGGCTTCGGAATTTGTGTCTTATCCTTTCACTTTTGGTGTTTTTTCCCAATGTTTTGGGGGGAAATATACATTTTTTTAACCTCTTCCTAATGAAATACTTCCTTTTTTAGTGCTTCCTAATGCCATACTTCTTTTCTTTTATCTAGCTGTAAATGTTTTCCTTTCTAAATCAGATTCTAGAAGGTGGAGAAATTAATTGGTCAGAGTCCGCCTTTGACAAATGAAAAATATATTCAACTTTATTGCTTTATAGAAGTCATTTTGTAGTTTGCTTTCTAAACTGTTATTTCAGAAGTAACAGGGAATATACTCCCTTTTGCTTAAGCATGACTTCTGATCTAATGAAATGTAAAATAGTTTTTTATTTAAAAGCTGATATAGTTAGAGTTGAAATTAGAAAAGGAAGTAATAATGACTTTGAATGTTAAGTAGAAAATGTATGTTTCTTTGTCGTAGAACATTTCTTATAAAGTAAGCAGAAATCTAATAGATATCTAGGGATCTGTGTATATTGGACTGCGTAAATTTAACCCAGTGCATAGAAAACCTTTGACATTTTAAAGAATTATCACAAGACTTCCCCTACCTCCCAGTTCAGAGCATAATATTGTGGCATGTAATTTCCTCCTTGCGTGCATGTGTGCTAAGTCGCTTCAGTCGTGTCCAACTCTGTGACTCTGTGGGCTGTAGCCCGCCAGGCTCCCCTGTCCATGGGGTTCTCCAGGCAGGAACACTGGAGTGGGTTGCCATGCCCTCCTCCAGGAGATCTTCCTGACCTAAGATGGAACCTGTGTCTCCTACAGCTCCTGCATTGCAGGTTTCTTTACCACTGAGCCACCGAGGAAACCCATAATTTCTTCCATAAAATGTAGTGAAACTGAAAACTAAAAAAAAATAGAACTACCCATCATGTTGAAAGGGATCTGCTCTGCTGGGTGTCCTCCTAATTTTGAGGCTGCCTCCTGCACATCAGCCAAGATACAGGTGTGAGTCCAGCTTTTTTCCTTCTAGTTTTGTTGAGATAAAGTTTGCTTTATCACACTGTATAGTTTTTAGGATGTGTGGCATGATTGATTTATGTATGTCATGAAATGATTGCCAGAGTAAGGATAGTGAATATCTGTCATCTCCTATAAATATAAAATAAAAGAAAAAGAAACAAATGTTTTTCCTGGTGATGAGAATGCTTAGGATTTACTCTCTTAACATCTTTCATGTGTAACTTAGAGCAGTTGTAACTGTATTTGTTCTGTTGCACGTTACATCCTTTGTACTTAGTTACAGCTGAACCTGTCCCTATTGACAATCTTTATTCAGTTCCCCCTCCTGCACCCCCACCCCATCTCTGATAACCACAAATCTGATCTCTTTCTCTGAGTTTGTTTACTTTTTAAATACAGTTGACCCACGAATAATGCAGTGAACGTAGTGGTGCAAAAAAGATATTTTTTGAATTAGTGTTTTTGTTTTGTTCAGAAAAATACCCAGAAGTGGAATTGCTGGGTTGTCTAGTAGGTTTTTTTCTTTTGAGAAACCTCCATACAGTTTTCCAGAGTGACTACACCAGTTTTCATTCCCACCAACACTACACAGCAGTTCCCTTTTTTCCACATCCTCACCAGCACTTATTGCTTGTTGTCTGTTTGATAATAGTCATCCTAAGAGGTGTGAGGTGGTTTTGATTTGTATTTTCCTGATAAATAGGGAATTGAACATCTTTCATGTGTTTCTTGGCCATCTGTACGTCTTATTTGGAAAAATGTTCAGATCCTCTACCCATTTTTAAAATTGGGTGTTTTTTAATTTTTTTTTGGTGTTGAGTTGTATAAGTTCATTGTATATTTTTGATATTAACCCCTTATCAGATACATGGTTTGCAAACATTCCATTCAGTAGGTGGCCTTTCATTTTCTTGATAGTTCCCTTCATTGTGCAAAACTTCACAGTTTGATGTAGTCTCATTTGTTCATTTTTGCTTTTGTTTCTCTCACCTGAGGAGTCATAACCCCCAAAATATTGCAAAGACTGAGGTCAGAGAGTGTACTGCCTATGTTTTCTTCTAGAAGCTTTATGGTTTCAGGTCTTACATTTAAGTCTCTAATCCATTTTGAATTTATTTTTGTACATAGCTTGAGAAAGTAGTTCACTTTGGTTCTTTTGCCTACAGCCATCCAGTTTTCCCAACATCATTTATTGATTTTTAATTCAGTACAGATATAAATTACTGTGCTTAATAGACCTTTAGAGATGCTCACAGATACCTGGAACTACTGGTATTAAATTGCTGAAAAAGTTTGTTGGCTGGGAAAGAAAAGTTACTTTAGAAACCTTTCAGCTATTGCATAAATGTGTCATGGCTGAATTTTGTTTCATTGAAAGTAATTTTACTGTCATTGTAAGAGCCTTGTTTTGTTTGTTTTTTCGGGGGTTGAAATGGATTGGTATGCTTAAGAAAGTAACCAGGTTATTCTGATATTTTAGGTTCAAGTTCTTCCTAATGGTTTTAGAGAAAACAGTCTTGTCACCAAGTAACATTTTATCTTTCGTAACTTTCTGTTATTTCTTCTGTGTCAGAAAAATAGATATAATACATATACATATAAAAGTTCATGAGTTGTTTTTCTAGATAGTTCCAGACTTATTTTATTGTTACTTTGAGAGTCTTTTGGGTACAATTTTTTTGCACTTAAAGAAAAAAATTATAAAATATATGTGAGATGTGATATAAATTTTCTCATTGGTTTTATAAGTGTAGATCAATGAATTTAGCAGTTCAAATGATATACAGCCTTGTGCCTTTGCTGACAATCCAATTAGGTCGAAAATGTCTTTAGGCTGTGATTTTGCTACTATAAATTAAAAAAAATCACTTTTAAATACTCCAAATACCTTAGGTTTTTCTCCTTCTATTAAATTTTAGAATGCATAGTTGTTAGTTACAAGATTTAATATTGCCCAAGGTTGTTCCTTTGAGGCTTTAATTTTAAGCAGTTTAAAATGCTGAACACAAGTGAAGCAATTTTCTGTCTCTAAACTCAGGCCTAGTGAATAAATACCAATGACCTTACATTTGATATTGAAACATTTTTGAGAGACTTTAATTGAAACTCTAACATTAGAATAAGAAAATTGTTATGTATATTGGGAGTAGATAATGTGTTATCAGTTTAGGTTTTCCTCATAGTGCCAGCACAATGCTTTCCACATAATATATTTAAAACTTTCTGAGTATGTGAAATAATGTAATTGTCTGTCACAGTCTTTAGGGGAAAGAAAATGCTAAAATTTATCAAAGAGGTTCATAAAACTTAGTTTAGTTCAACAGTTCATCAGGGTGAACTTTTTATTGCTACTTGCTTGCCCTGCTCAAATTCAGATTAATTATTTATGACTCAGAGGTTCTGTGTGATCTGGTTTTACTGACCTCCCCTAATGCACCACTGCCCCTTTCACTGCCAAAGCAACAAAAAGCTTAAAATACCCAATAATCCTTGAAAAATATGGTATTAATGGAGAAAAACAAAAATAGAAGTACACATGAGATCTGAATTGAAGGAAAGGTATATCATACACATGGATTAGAAGACTCACTATTCTAAATTTGCAACTTTCCAGAATTAATTCTAGAAAAGGAACATACCTCAACATAATCAAGGCCATACGTGACAAGTCCACAGCTAACATCACGCTCAATGGTGAAAAGACAAAAGCGTTTTCTTTAAGATCAGTAACAATATAAGTGTATCCACTCTTGCCACTTTTATTCAACATAGCATTAGAAATCCTAGCCAGAGCAATTAGACAAGAAAAAGAAAAGTCATCCAGATTAAAAAAGAAGAAATAAAATTGTTATATTTGCAGATGACACTATATATAGAAAACCTTGAAGGCTCTATCAAAAAGGTTTAAATAAGAAAATTCAATAAAGTTGCAGGATATAAAATCAATATATAGAAATCTTTAGGCTTTCTTTACACTAATAATGAACTAATAGAAAGAGAAATTAAGAGAACAATCCCATTTACAAGTGTAAAAAAAGAATAAAGTACCTAGGGTAAATTTAATCAAGGAAATGAAGACCTGTATATTGAAAACTATAAGATGCTATTGAAAGAAATTGAGGAAGACAGATAAATGGAAAGATATTCTGTGCTCATGGATTAAAAGAATTAAAATTGTTAGAATGTCTGTACTACAGTATAGCAATAAAGATTCCATGCAACCCCTATAAAAATGCCAATGGTATATTTCACACAAATAGAACAAAACAGTTCTCAAGTTTGCATGGTATCACACAAAAGACTAAAAATAGCCAAAACAATCTTGAGAGAGAAGAACAAAGCTGAAGATAGCACATTCTCTGATTTCAAACTATATTACAAAGCTAACTTAATAAAAACAGTATGATATTGGCATAAAAAAAGACATATAGCTCAATGGACAGAATAGAAAGCCCAGAAATAAACCCATTCATATATGGTCAATTAATTTATGACAAAGGAACCAAAAATATACAATGAGGAAAGGACAGTCTCTTTAATAAATGGTGTTGGCAGAATGGACATCTACATGCAAAAGAGTGAAACTGGACCACTATCTTACACCATACACAAAAATTAACGCGAAATGGATTAAAGACCTTAGTGTAAGACCTAAAACCATACATCTCCTAGAAAAAAACATAGGTGATAATCTCTTTGACATAGCTATTGGTGATGATTTTTTGACTCTGACACCAAAAGCAAAGCAACAAAAGCAAAAATAAGTGAGACTACATTGAACTAAAAGGCCTCTGCATAGTGAAGGAAACCATCAACAAAAATGAGAAAGCAACCTACTGAGTGGAAGAAAGTATTTGTGAATGATGTTTCTGGTAAAAGGTTAATGTCCAAAATATACAAAGAACTCATGTTGAAAACAATGTTGAGAGAATGTGTGTGGGTGGGTGGGTAGACTGATGTTGAGTGATTAGTCAGAGTCTCTCCAAGTTGTTATCTTTGGGCTGAGAATCGGATGACAGAAGGAGCTAGGCATGTGAAGACCTGGGTCTTCAGGCAGAGGACACAGCAAGTACAAAGTCCTCTAGGCTGAAATAAGTTCATCATATCCAGGGGACACAAGGTGAAAGACAGGGTTAGTAAAGCTCAATGAGATAGGAGAGGTGAGAGTGGCCAACTCACTTGTTAGGTCATAAGAAGGTTTTATTGTGTGTGTTATTGGAATCCATTGCAGGATTTTAAGCAGGGAAGTGACCTAATCTGATGCATGCCTTGAGGAGAGACTCACTGTCTGCGCTGTTAAGGATGAATTGTCAGGCAGCAGATGTGACAGTAGAGAGACCAACAAAAGGTTTTGTGCTGAAGTCTAGACAGGAGATTGTGGAGCTTGAAACCAAGCTGGTGGCCCTGGGGAGTAGGCAGATTTGAGATGTGTGTTTGGAAGTATAGTTAACGAGTATCAGAACTGAGGAAAAGAATTCTTCAACAATAAAATGAGGGAAATGCTTGTCACAGGATGTTATCACAGGAGCTAATGCTTGTCAAGCATTTGGCATTCTTCTTGTCAGAAAAAAGAGCTTACTAAATGTTAGCTACTTACCATTATTATTGCTATTTTTATTGTCAGGAATAAGGCATGTACTTTAAGCAAAAAGAATTTTTCTGTAAGAAATTTTCTGTAAAAGTTAAATTACACCTTTTGTATAACTCTCAGTTTGGGAGTCTCTTCTAATAGCACATACTGTTTTGTTGGTAAAGATCAGAGTATTACACTATCTTGATTTTTAACAGCCTCTCTTGGATCAGAGAGAGATGGTTCATTGGTTTTTCTTTTGTGCTTTGTAACACTAAGCCATAAAGATATGTATAAGTAGCAACATTATTCCTTTTAAAAATTGTGACTTAACTTTTTTTGACATGTGCTAGTTTGGTGGAATGGGACACTGAAAATCTTGTGTGGGTGTGTAATGGTTTCACTTAGAAGCTATTTCCTATGAGTTAATTTATAGGTAAGTTACTGTATAGTCAAATTCTGTGTAGTTCTTTGAACCAGCCCTAATTATTATTTTTATTTTGATTCTTTAGACCCCCCAAAAAATCAATTACAGAGATAATTGCTACAAACCTTGGTTATGAAACAAAGGCCTTGTATGACCATCATAGATAATGAATTCTCTTTATGTATAAAAAGTAATGCATATGCATTAAACATGGATAGAGTGGTTAATGACCAGTTATGAATTGTACTTAATAGTACAGGTAGAGTACATGTTTTGATAAGCTTTTTATGTATGGTTTTCTAAATTACAGTACTTTAAATAGGGGATTAATTTTCTTGTGGGTAACACTGATTTAATGCATTTTAATACAAAATCAAATTAGATGATTTCATAATTGACACATAAAATGTATCTTTACTGATTTTGGCTGTTCACTTCCACCTTTTTAAACTTGTATGTGTACACATACATATATTTTATGCACAATTATGTTTTATGTAATAAGAAAAGAGATAATCAAAAAGAAGAAAAAATTCCATATTTCTACTACCTAGTGACTTAGTCTCATTTTCTATCCATCTATATTTCAAATGTTGTATTATTTCTCCTATATTTTGTTTTATATATTTGCAATCCAAAAGGCTAATTGAAGGACTTCCCAGGAGGTCCAGCGGTTAAGACTCAGGCTTCTACTGCAGGGAATGCAGGCGTGATCCCTGGTCAGGGAACTAAGATCCCACATGCAGCATGGCACAGCCAAGAAAGAAACGACGGGAGGGAGGAAGGGAGGGAAGGTAGAGAAAAATGGAAGGAGAACTCATTGGTATATAAGAAACACCTTTCTATGTTGGAATTTTTTATAGTATTGTGTGTGTGTCTGTGAGGGTGGGTGGGTGGTTGGTCTATACCTTTTTTTTTTTTTTTTACTGTGGTAAAATATACATTTTAAGTTTTTATTTAAGGAGTTTAAAAATAAAATGCCATTTTCGCCATTTTAAAATATATGGCTCAGTGATATTAAGTCCATTCACAGTGTTCTAGCATTCTTTTAGTACAGATGATTTTATTCAGAAACTGCCATTTTATCATTTATGTAACAGAATATTATTGAGCATCTAATCTCCATGATTTTCTGTAAATAACATTATGATAAACATTCTTGATGCAAAATCTTTGTCCATGGATAAATCATTTTTTAAATGATAAAAATTGAAAAGTGGTATTTTGAGTCAGAGAGTATATTTGTTTAAGCCTATTCATGATAATGCTACATTTTTTTCTAAAATGTAGTACCATGAGACTTCCCTGGTATTCCAGTGGTTAATACTGCCTTCCAATGCAGGAGGTGCGGGTTCAATCCCTGGTCAGGGAACTAAGATCCCACATGCCTCCAGGCCAACAAAACAAAACATAAAACAGAAGCAACATTGTAACAAATTCAATAAAGACCTTTAAAAAAATGATCCACATCAAAAAACCATAAAAAAAAAATGTGGCACCAGTTCATATTCACGTTATCAGTGTGAACACAACTCCATTTCACCACTTTCTTGCTGATACCAAGCATTTTTGTTTTTACTTCATTTATTAGTGAAGAAAGGAAATTAGTTCTCAAACATTGTTAGTGCACTAATTAGAGAAATGTAAATTTGCATGCAGGCTTTACTCAAATCTATAAAGCAGGAGACTTTTTCTTGGCCTACTTTTCTGGAGTGAATGAATTTCTGAAGATAGTGTAAAGGACATATATTGAAATAAATCCTTTTTTGTTTTCTATTTTCTGCATAATTCTCATTTATTTAGTTAATATATGCATAAAATGAAAGAAGATATGACCATTACTGCTTTCCAGTGTTAAAATGTCATTTTCTAACAACATTACATGGTAAGTAATAGCATGGAGGCAGTGATATCTAGCCGGCAAGTCCTAATAAAATTTAAAGTAGGAAAGGAAAGATCATTAATAAAAGTATTAAGCTGGTAAAGATAAAAATGCTAATATTTTCAGTAATCTTTTTTTTTAACCCATTGCAGTATAGTTTTAAAATTTCATCACAGTACTATGATGACCTTCAAATTGTCAAAATGGCTATTTTTTCCATTTTCCATTATCTCACTAAATCCTCATCATGCTGGACTTGGCATGATGTTGTTGCCCTTTAACATCCATAATGTGTTTTCTTGGTATTTCTTACCATGCTCAGTGTTTGCCTAGTCTGTACAGTGCTTTAGATTTTTTTCTGGCTCTTCTAACAACACCCTCCACTAACACTATTTTTCTGTCTGAAAATTGGGATGCTTTTCACCAGTGTTCTGGTTCTGTATTTCTAAAAGCCTGTGTTCTCACTTGTTTGTCATAAAATTCCCTCAAACTCAGTAAATCCAACTTTGAATTGTAACTACACATTCATTTAGTTTGGGCACCAGTCCCAAGAGTAGATATTATGGCATTATCTTTAGCCCTTCCTTTTCAAATATCTTGTAGCCAAACTATCACCATGTATTTCTGATATTCGTATATTCTCTAATTTCCCTAGTGTAATGTTAAGTGCTGTGCTTTGTCTTAGATTTGATTTTCATTGGTGTTTAAAAATACAGAAATGGATTTTATGCATCTGATTTTGAGAGGAAAGTGAATGCCTTGGACAGGAATTTTGCCTCATTCATCCTGCATTTCTAGCATGTAATAGGTGTTGAAGAAATGTTTTTGGAAGGAATTACCCAAACTAAGGGAAGAACTTCCTCAGTTCTCAGTTCTGTGAGATGAGAGAATCTATTTGAATGGCATCTTTTTTTTTTTAACCTTTTTGCTGTAGACCATAGTACTTCAGTTCATATTTGTTGATATTGTTAAAGAAATTCTAATGGTTCTTTTTACAAAACTGATTTACAATATAAAATATTTTCCCTATTTCCTTTTAGGTTTTGGAAGAAAGGACGTGGTAGAACACTTACTACAAATGGGTGCTAATGTCCATGCTCGTGATGATGGCGGTCTCATTCCACTTCATAATGCGTGTTCTTTTGGCCATGCTGAGGTTGTGAGTCTGTTACTGTGCCAAGGAGCTGATCCAAATGCCAGGGATAACTGGAACTATACCCCTCTGCATGAAGCTGCTATAAAAGGAAAGATCGATGTATGTATTGGTAAGTATTATTTGATGATGTCTAAATTGTAAGGTCAACCCCACAGATACAATAACATTTAAAATAAAGGTTTACCCTTCCTTGTTTTT
The DNA here is from genome assembly GCF_019320065.1 of Cervus canadensis. NCBI lineage: Eukaryota > Metazoa > Chordata > Mammalia > Artiodactyla > Cervidae > Cervus > Cervus canadensis. The sequence continues at coordinate 23,667,301 of NC_057416.1, forward strand.
TATTGTAGTGGAAATAATGTTTCCTCAGAATAAAGAACAGTTTGTTACTGCTTATAAGCAATTCTTTTCCATCAAAGGGGAAGTAGAGAGATGGAAATCTAAAGTTGGTTAGGAACAAGATTCACAATATTAACTCTCCAAATGTAAGGCAAATGCCAGCTGGTGTGGAACTTAATTTTGATGGATTACTATTATCAAATTTAGTTAATTTACAGTCTTTTAAAGTCTAAAAGTTTCCTATCCTAGCATCAATGAGAACCACTCTAAAGTACAAGTTCTTACTGAATTGGATGACATATTTGGATGTTCAGATTGATTCAAGGAAAGTCATCTAGTACTAAGGCAAAACCTTTTTCTTTATGTTACTAAAATTGAACACCAGCTATTTTATTAGCCCTGGAAAAGCTTTGAGTGATTCGAATACAACAGTTTAAGGCTTAATATTTTCAACAGAGTCTAGAGAAAAAGCAATTTCAAACAAAATTGAACTTTTCAATGATTTTTAAGTATTGCGATTATATGAAATTGTATTCAATCAGCATTTCTTCCTCCTTTATATGTATATCTAAATAGGCATCTATTTTAGACTTTATTGTGTAAAATCTTTCATTTTGAAATCTAAAACAGGCTTTTAGAGAACAAGCCTAGTTTCTCCTGAGTGTATCATCTCTTTCTTGAAACCCAAGATGATGGATATTTGTTTAGCCTTTGGCAGGTTGATTTACAAATTATCTTCTTGAATGGCACCCATTTCAGTATAATTGGCTATTTTTCTGATAAAACTCAAATAAATATGTCACATTTAAAGATACAGAGGTGGTGCCATTATTAAGATTGTCTCCCACTTCATAGCCATCTATTCCAGCTTCAAATGCATTTTTTAGTTTTCCTCAAATTATTGCATTGTCTGACAAAACTTCTTTATCCTATTCTCTGTCATTATCCTTTATCACTTCACTAGCCAGTTTTACCAAATGAAATTCAAGGTCATTTCAACATGACCCTTGAATACCCTGTCCTTTTTGATGTTTGACATCTTCCACTTTCACTTGATTCTCCCATTTCCTCCTAAGTCTCTCATAGAACAGCCATGTCCTAGACTAAGTCGTTCATAAAAGTAATCCAAAAAGCTTGAGGTTACCACACATTCTCTGATTACTAAATCTCTTAAGTTATTTGTGACAAGTTACTATGTGATAACTGTTACTGAATTTGACGTGTACTCTTACCAAATCTTCTAGACCTTCAACTTCCCTACTCTCATTCTTTCTTGCTTCACTTTGTCACATCCATTGGATTTTTCTGTTGTTAGTTATAGAATTTTACACAATTTTCACCTTTTAATGTATTATCTCTTTTAGGCTGAAGTGTTCTATTTTCCCCCCTGTACCTCTTGAATTTTTCATTCTGTCGCTGCTTTTAAGAAAATTTCCTTTTATGTTTCTTTGCGAGATTGTACTTACCAGTAAACCACAGATCTTAAAAAATCATACTGCTTTATTATATTTGACTCTTTAGAACCCTTTACATAATAAGAGGCATTTATTATGTATTTTTAACTTTTTGTTTTGAAATAATTATAGATTCATAGAAAGGTCCAAAAATAGTACAAGAAGGTCCATGTATCCTTCTCCTAGTTTCACCCTTTGGTTACATCTTACTGCGTCATAATACAGTATCAAAAATAGGAAATAAGTGTTGGTACAATGTGTAGAGTTCTGTGCCATTTAATCACATGTTCAGATTCATGTAACTGCAGTCAAGATACAGAACATATTATTGGAAGCTCCCCCTCATTCAGTTTATTTATGAAAGAAAGTGAAAGTATTAGTCACTTAGTCGTGTCCAGTCCTTTGTGACCCCATGGACTGTAGCCTGCCAGGCTCCTCCGTCCATGGGATTCTCCAGGCAAGAATACTGGCGTGGGTTGCTGTTCCCTTCTCCAGGGGATCTTCCCGACCCGGGGATTGAACCCACATTTCAGGCAGATTCTTTACCATCTGAACCACCAGGGGAGCCTACTTATAGCCTACTTCTATAATGATCTACTCCCCATCCCAGATCCTTAACCCTTAGCAACCAAGAACATGTTCATCTGTATAATTTGTCATTTTGAGAATGCTATAAGCAGAATCATACAATATGTAATTTTTTTGAGATTGGCTTTTTTTTCTTATTTGCCTTCCAGATCTCTTTTAAAATTGCTGATTATTATGCCATGGTTTTGATGTACTGTAGTTTAGCATTCACAACTGAAGAATGTTTTGGTGGTTTCCACTTCTTGGCTGTTACAAATAAAGCTCCTGTGAACATTTGTGTACAAATTTTTATGTAGAGATAAGAGTTTTCTTTTCTCTGAGATAAATGCTTTAGAGTGTGATTTCTGGGTAATACAGATACTCCTATATTTATATACAGATATAAAACATTTTATAGTCAGATATAAACTATGTTTAGGTAATCGACTGTTTGTTAAATCATTGTTATTCTTCATTAAGGATGGGTTGTTGAATGTTGGTCCTGAGCATGCATTGAGTTCTGGTTATGGACTGTCTATAATGAATGGACTGTCAAACATTTTTTTGTTGGTACTTGTAGATTAAACCCATGAGTTCTGTCATGAATTGAAGAGTTGAGATAGGGAGGGAAAAGAAAGAAAAAGGTGATGCTGGTAAATCTACCAAAAAATTGCTGTTGTTAGATGATATATAATTCACTGTTTTCCTTTGAAGGCAACTCAAAGTACTTAACCAAAGTTCTTCACTAATGTTTGTATCCTATGCATGAAATGGATGATTCAAATTTCCTACCATTTTACTAGTAAAGAAAGGAGAAAGCTGTTTCTTTGCCACAATCTCTAGAGCCGATATAAAGTTATTATAATAAAAAATGTTTTCTTGACTGAGAATGAAAAGTTCTCTCTGCTTAGTGGGATTTATTTAAGAGTGTATTTTAAGCCTAAAAAATTAATTTGATTCTTTAAATGTGCCAAACACTCATCTTTATTATTAGTTTAGTTTGTTAGATCATCAGATACTTAACAAATTTAAAGTGGCACTCTTTACCTTGCTTTAAAAAAAACTTAATCTATTTACTAAAGCTTAAATTAAGTCTTTATTATTATAACTCACTCCTAAAGTAATCTTGCTTTCATGATTTCCAGGAATGATGTCTATTTTCTGTGTCTTCTATCTAGAAAGATATATTTACTTTCCTTGTTCAGACTCTAGTTTAAATTATCTGTTCTACATACTCATGTTTCTCTTCAAATCATATACCCCTTTACTAAATTACCTGATCACTTCCACAGTCCTTTCATTAAAAAGTCCTGGAACTTGAGAGTGACGTGGGATTGGGAGCTGAGGACGGAAGAATGGGACCACTTCTGATGCATTTCTTGTCTTTTGTTAATTCAAATATAGTATATTGAAGATGAACAGCTTCCTGGGTTTATTAGCAAGTACAGTGATATTAACTGGCACACCTCATTTTCTGTCCATCTAGCTTTATGCTGTCTGATATTGTAGCCAATAAGTGAAACCTGGTTAAAATGTAAAAAATTTTAAATTTAATTCTTCAGTTGCACTAGCCACATTTCAAGTGCTTAAAAACCATTTCTGTCTATTGGTTACTGTATCAGTGTGTGAATATTGAAATCTCCATCATTGTACAAAGTTCTGTCAGATAGTGCTGTTAGAGTCTGTACCTGTGTACGTAGTCCTTTAATGAGATCATTCCACACGTGCCATTTTCTTATTTTTTCACTTTGTGTTATGACCGTATTTCATTATCAGTGAATTTTTTTTTTATCTAACCTCACTTTTAAAGGCTGTCAAGAATTATATAGAAATAACTACTTTTTAAATCATTCACCCCTATTAGGCCATTTAGAAGATTTCTTATTTTTCACTATTTTATAAATAGTACCATAGAGAATGTCATTTTCATTAATCACATATATAAATCCTAATTACTTTTAGGAAACTACTGGAAAGCTAAAGCTTCTTAATAAGAATCAAAGAGATATAGTTGCTGGAGAACTTGATTAGGGCTCTGGATTTAGCTTGTCACTTTATTTATCCATATGTCATCTATAAATGAGCTAGGTTAACAAAAGTCATTTCCCACACCTTTCTTAACTCCTTGCAAAAATTCATTGAAAATTCAGTGAAGTCTTGAGGATTTGATTCATTTGCCTTTGTTTCCTTATTCTGTCTCTTGCCTCTTCCTGCCAGAGTACCTCCCTTTGGCATTTTTAACATCCATTTTCCATATAAAAACTGAATTGGGATCTTTTAAACAAGTCTCAATGTAGCATTTTTGTAAAAGTAAAAAATTGGCAAAATTCCATACTTGTATGCTTCAAAAGGAGAAGAGCCAAAAATGATGGTAATTTTTCCCTTCTGAAATAATCCCTGCTGACACTGAGCACCATTATGTTGATGACTTGCCCACTGATTTCAGCTGCATTCAAGAAGGTTAGTGGTTTTGCATTTACCTGATAAAATTTGGGACTACTTTAGTAGGCATTCTGGTTAATAATGTTAAATATATATATTTATATAGAGAGTTTATTTGTTCATTGTATGTTATTAGTTTCCAGAATGAATGCCTTCATTCTCATTTAAGAAATACATCGAAGATTCTTAAATTAGAGGGGAAAAGGTCAATAACAGAACAAAAGAATGACCTAAAAAGACTTCATACGTTTTTTAAAGTGAGATAATGCTTTACTTAGTGCTCAAGACTGTCTGTTAAGGAAATTAATTATATACTTGCATTTACTTTTAGATTAAACATGGTCATTCAGATAATCTATGGAGTTCATTGAAATGCATGGCTTAAGCTTGGGGTTGTATGAAAGTGGTATTTGAGACAAATGGCTCATGTAACCATTTGGCTCTCTCTACATGATCACCATATTATCTGAAATGTGTGTAATAGTTGTAGTTGTGATATTATTTAAGAAATTGTATCCTTGCTTTGTACAGTTCCCTGGTAACAGATTTCAGAGGCCCAAATTGGAGATAAAGATTTGTGGAGTCCTTCTCACTTCTCTTTCTCACTGACGAAACTAGATGTTAAGTATAATAATTGCAGTCTCAGGGCTTTAAAAAATTGTTTACTTGTTCAGTTATTTAAATCTGCTAATTCTGTTTTTTTTAAATGGAGTGGGTGTTAGACTTTTCATCTGTAAACAGAATCTGGGATTAAGAATGTCACTTTATTGTGAGTTGCTTGATAGTCTGTCCTCAGGTATGACAGTCCAAATAAGACATTAAGAAATGCCACAGTGTGTCCAAATATTTTTATTTTATGTCAAGCCTGAAATTTTCTATATTTGCTGTGGTTATAAATAATCATGGTTAGAGATAGGGAGTGTATATTTTATTTTGCCTTTGGGGGCACCATTTTGAGTGTTGATCTTTTAAAAGAATTTACTTGAATGTAAGGATGAAGGGAACAAGAGCAAGAAGTATTCTCGTGGGTCTTCTGAAGTGAAACCCTGGTGTCTTGGTGTTCTTGCAGAGTTGTGGTTGCATGTTGATGGGATTAGGACAAGGGCATTGGTCATTGGAGGAAGGTATTTAGGACAATTGCATAGATGCCCCCATTAGAAGTCAAATGAAAGAAAGCTTGAGTTACAGTTCTGGTGTGATCTTGTCTTGTACTTGTGTAGAATGATATGGCAGAAATTAAATGCTTGGCTTTAGAATTAAGTATGAATTCTCTTTTACCACAAACAGCTTAATTGCATTGAGCCTCAATTTCTCATTTATAAGGCGGGCATCAGACCTGCTGCCCTGGTTGTTATGGGAAGTTAACTGAAGTAATAAAGCAGGTGAAGCCTCAGCAAGTGCTTGTTCCCTTCGGCTCTCTTTCTCCCTTGGGTGGCGGCATAAGATGTCCTCAGAGATCATTTTTGTATTCTGACCCTCGGTAAAACTTTAATGAGAGATACGTGGCCCTTTGTTGACGTCACTGAACTCATTTATGTCTTTTGTTTCAGATTCATTGTAACTGTGTGAACTTGAATTATGATTTGATGAAACTTGAAATTTTTTTTTTTTTTTCAGTTCTTTTTTCTTTTTTTTTTTTTAATTTTTTTATTGGTTGGAGGCTAATTACTTCACAGAAATTTTTTTAAAATTGCAATTTTGGTCTTTTAACTTAGCAGAGACATTGCAGATAGGATAATAGAAAATTATTGTAACTTAAACCTTTCCCCGCAAATATTTCAGTAGCAGTTGTATGATGTTCTAGTGATTTGGTGTGACTGAATAAAAAGTCTATGAAAGCTTGACAGTTGTAAAGAAGTGTGAACAATGATAATTTTTTAAAGGCAAATTAATTATGAGGAAGTAGTTCTTCATGCTATTAGAGGGCATCATAATTGACTGTTTCTGAAAATTGCAACCCCCTCGGAATGAGAGAAGGGAAAGAGCAAAGGAAAAACTCGGATAAAATAAAAAGGCATTCCTTTCCTCCTGAATGTGGGCTAAAGGAGCTAAGGTGGGAAAAGTGTGACTGAGTACTGTCGTTAAGAGTATCACTCATAGGATAATTTATTGAATCTAATACAAAATAAGTTGCATTAAAAAATTATTTCCCAAAGAATGAAAACTTAACAGTTATGTTCTTTTCCTCCTTCAGATTGAAAGTACAACAGTGTATTGAAGTTGCAGTCATTTGAATTCTTAGAGACATAGGAAAATAATAAAGTTGTGATATTATTGAAGAAACTGAAATTCAAAGCAGAATCAGAATATTACAACATCGGCTCAACCCTGTGTTCTTTGTGGAAAGATTTTAAAACATGTGACTTTAAACCTTGTGTCTAGTAGCACTAATACTGAATTGGTCTTAATATTTTATACTAATGAGGAATTTCCTTGGAAATACTAGTAAGTCCTTGAGTCCTTACTCGGCCCTTGACAGTTTAGGGATGCATTCAGAAAACCATGTATCTGAAACTTCTCTTAGAGACAGATTGGAAAGCAGCTCATGCATGTGGTTGCTGTCCCTAGAACGGTAAGGCTTCTGTCATCCTGTTATAAACTTGAGGGCTTCCCAGGTGGCGCAGCGGTAAAGAATCCACCTTCCAATGCAGGCGGGACACACAGGTTCAGTCCCTGGCGGTCTGCGGTTTAGGGGGTCTCAAAGATTTGGACACGACTGAGCACCCATGTTATAAACTTATTTGGTCAGACTGGAATGTCTGCTTTGTCCCTTAATTAATTTTTTATCTAGCTGAATCTAGTCAAGTATTAGAAAAAGTAATCTTCTAAGTACAGGCAAGCATAAAACAATACTTGGGCACAGATTCATTGTTCCTAGGGCTATTACCAGTTTGCCTTTATTTTAATCAACTTGTATTTTTTTTTTTTTTTAGCACCTTCTATGTTTGTGGTTCTGTTTTTGAAAGCAGATGAAAAACTGATTGAAGGGACAGGGTTTTTATTGAGTTCCTATTATGTGCTAAGAACCAAGCTAGGTTTACATATATATATATTGCTGTCATAATTGAGACTATATATAAGGTTTATAATTGAGACTATATATAGTCTTATATAAAGCTTATATATAGTCTCAATTATGGCAGCAATCCTTGGTGGAAGGTAGTGTTTTATGAAAGAGGAAATTGAAATTGACAGAGGTGAAGTTATTTGCCTCAGGCCGGACAGTTGCTAAGTAGAGAGCAGTCTTCTTAAACCCAAATTCGTCTGACTCCTAGACAGGACTTTCTTTTATACTTGATTCTCTAGGGTTTCCAGGTAGAAAGGCGATATGCTTTGTCATAATTACTCTTATATTTATTCTACTACCTGCTTTATCTTAAAATAAATTGTGGTTTGTGTAAGAAGATAAGACTAATTTCCCACATGTATTGGGGCCTGCCTTAACTTATTGCAAAAAGGATATAATTGAATTGGATATTAAAATCTGCTGTGTAGATGGCTAACAAACACATGAAAAGATGCTCAACATCACTCATTATCAGAGAAATGCAAATCAAAACCACAATGAGGTACCATTACACGCCAGTCAGGATGGCTGCTATCCAAAAGTCCACAAGCAATAAATTCTGGAGAGGGTGTGGAGAAAAGGGAACCCTCTTACACTGTTGGTGGGAATGCAAACTAGTACAGCCACTATGGAAAACAGTGTGGAGATTTCTTAAAAAACTGGAAATAGAACTGCCATATGACCCAGCAATCCTACTTCTGGGCATACACACTGAGGAAACCAGATCTGAAAGAGACACGTGCACCCCAGTGTTCATTGCAGCACTGTTTATAATAGCCAGGACATGGAAGCAACCTAGATGCCCATCAGCAGACGAATGGATAAGGAAGCTGTGGTACATATACACCATGGAATATTACTCAGCCGTTAAAAAGAATTCATTTGAATCAGTTCTAATGAGATGGATGAAACTGGAGCCCATTATACAGAGTGAAGTAAGCCAGAAAGATAAAGAACATTACAGCATACTAACACATATATATGGAATTTAGAAAGATGGTAACGATAACCCTATATGCAAAACAGAAAAAGAGACACAGATGTACAGAACAGACTTTTGAACTCTGTGGGAGAAGGTGAGGGTGGGGTGTTTCAAAAGAACAGCATGTATGTTATCTATGGTGAAACAGATCACCAGCTCAGATGGGATGCATGAGACAAGTGCTCGGGCCTGGTGCACTGGGAAGACCCAGAGGAATCGGGTGGAGAGGGAGGTGGGAGGGGGGATCGGGATGGGGAATACGTGTAAATCTATGGCTGATTCATATCAATGTATGACAAAACCCGCTGGGAAATAAATAAATAAATAAATAAATAAAGTGGGGTAAAATATACAAAGAGACACAGAGATAGATGGGTTAAGGTACTATTAGAAGATTAAATAAGAAAATGCCCAGAGTTGCTTAGTCAGTGAATGAGCTAGGATTTCAGTCCAGGACAGTATCAATCATCCTTGAAACCATTATACTCTGTTATGTCTATTATTAAAAGATTATACATATGGAAAAAAAAAAATCTGCTGTATACACATACAGAATAATATTTACCTCAGTTACTCCAGATGAAACGGGCTTCTTCAAAAATTCTTAGTTTTTTCTATTTATAGGAGGACTGGGTTATAGGAGCAAAATTTAATTGGATGATTCTTTTATTAAAACATTTCATGCCAGAATTTTATTCTAAAGAACTACTCTCTTATGTAAATTTGGTAACATTTTATTTTCTTGAATTAGTTTCCTAATGTCTTTAAAAAATTCTTATATGCACATATGGACTATATGTTAGTCACTGTTCTAAGAGTGCCTCAAATATTTGTTTTGTCCTCCTAATAACTCCATGAGTAGATACTGTTACTATCTCCTGATTTACAGATGAGGAAATGGAAGCGCAGAGAGGTGACGTTGCTTCCGGGGGTCCTAGAACTGGGAGATGGTGGACCTGGGATTCCAACCCATTCAGTCTGCTTCCAGAGGACCACTCTGAACTGTGGTGATTTGCCACTAGTAAGTGAAGCAGCCTTAGGAGAGAATTTGATTTTTTGAACTTAATTTTACCTCAGTGAACTATCTGCCTTTATGTGGCTCATTAAATAGAAACCTATTTTTAATCCATTTAGTCCTATGTACCTCACCAGAAAAAATTAGAATGCACTTTTTTCTAAGTTCAAAGACACATAAGGGCAGATAGTTCATTGAGGTAAAATTAGGTAATATATCACAAATATGTGGACAGAAGGCAAAGACAAAAGGTGGTATGGTTAAAAATCTGGACTTTTATATAATAGAAAATTACTTCTTGACAGTTTTACTCAAGACTTATTCTCCAGTCTCAGCATTATCACAGTTTCTAAGTTAATGTATTTATTTTATATTGGTCTTGTTAATGCTACTGCCATATTTAATGTTATTCAGTTGATAAGAACTACCTGATTTTTATTTCTCCATTGGTTACAAATTAATTACGCAAACAGCAACTTTAAGAGAAGTATTGTTTTGGTGAATATATTTACACAGTGTGCATAAAGATCTTTTTTGTCTGACGAGAAGTATCTCTCTCATTTCCCTCTCGTTATAAACATAATATATATTTGTGATAACTGGGGCTTCCCAGGTGGTACTAGTGGTAAAGAACCTTCCTGCCAGTGCAGGAGATGTAAGAGACACAGGTTCGATCCCTGGGTCAAGAAGATCCCCTGGAAAAGGGAATAGCAACCTACTCCAGTGTTCTTGCCTGGAGAATCCCACGGGCATAGGAGCCTGGCAGGCTACCGTCCATAGCGTCACGAAGAGTTGGACACGACTGAAGTGACTTAGGACTGTGTGGCATTTGTAATAAACATTAAAATACTGCAGAAATATGTAAAATAGAGACATATTTTTGTAAGCCTACTCATTTACCATGTATTCTATATAATACTTTAAAATTAAGATCTCTTATTGCTGTAGATGCCCATTGAGATCTGCCCAAGTATTCTAGAACTAATAATGCCTCTTTCTCCATCATCATTGTTTTTATTGCCTCTTCCTCTTCTCTGGAAAGACTTTTGAAGTCCAGAACAGGATTTTGAGGCAAGCTGGAGCAAATTCTCTCTAATGAGAATTTGGAATAAGATTCAGATAGCATATGTATTGTCTGTATCTGAGGGTGATGGCAACAGAGCCAAGAGACAGGGATTGGCAGCAACAGGATGAATTTGGGGACATGTTTCTGCCTTTGCTTTTGATGAGATACCTCTCTTCTTTAATAAATTTTCATGTTGTTTAAGCCAGTTAAAGTAGTTTTTCTCCCTTGTAATAAATAAACCTCTCTATTAATATGAAGTCAGTACCCAAAAAATATTTTCATAGGTCACAGCATCTTAAAATTAGAAGAATCCTTAGAAATCACTTTTATATTTACCATTTGCTACTGTTTACTATTACTTTTAAAAAGTTATTTATGAGTTACTATTTTACTAATTTACTATTTGTTTCTTTCTTATTAAGTTATTAAACCACAAAAATCTTCCTTCAAATGAAATCTAATGCAGTAACCCAATATGTAAAAGCGTGGAGAGGAGAGAAGCCTAGACCTTCATGTAGTCCACCTCACACAAGTGCATGTGTATAAGGGGATTGGCTGTGGGCCCGGAAGACCCTCAGGAGCAGTGGTTTCAGCCAGGAATAGTTTTGCCCATTGAGGAGATGTTTAGCAATGTCTAGAGATGGTTTTGGTTGTCAGAATGGGGGAATGCTGTTGACATCTAGTGGGTAGAGATCAGGGGTGCTGTTAAACGTCTTACAGTGCCAAGGGCTACACCCTATTGTTCATGTTGCTTGACAGTCCAGGGCCAAAGCCAGGGCCTGACTGATTTGATCAGAAAAGATGCCACAAGCCACTTCTAGATTTTGATGGTTTGTTACATACATAGATTGTGAAAAGAAAAATAATCGAAGTGTGCCAGCTCCTTGTGGTCCTTGTACCATGCGCTGCCAAAGATGACGCTGAGAGAAAAGGGCCGGATGACGGCAGAGGCACTGTGGGGTGCTCCACTGCTGAAGAGCCAGCAGAAGGGGCGAGGAAGAGCCCCTACCCTACCTCATCAGTTGCTTCAGTTTACAGTTGAAATGGTAGATTCACATATCCAAGGTGTTCAAAACAGATTAAACATTTTCCAATAGTCGAATCATGCTTCAGTTTTAATATTTAATTGAAATTAAATATAATCAATAATTCAGATCATCAGTCTCACTAGCCACAATTCAAAGACTCAATACTTGAATTTGGTGAGTGGCTACTGTACTGGACGGTGTAACTCTAGGACCCTGGAAAATTACTAATCATCTTAATTTATGGCTAACCAGACCAAACTAAGACCACGCAACCATGACTTCAAAACTTTTCTCCAGCTTGCTTGGTTCTCTGTACATTATACTAGAATATGCTCAGTTGCTCAGTGATGTCTGATTTTTTGTGACCCCATGGGCTGTAATCTGCCAGGTTCCTCTGTCCATGGAGTTGTCCAGGCAAGAATACTGGAGTGAGTTGTCATTTCCTACTACAGTATACTAGAATACCTGCTCTTAAATCTCATTTTAGAAAAGCTTTATTAGTAAGGTCAATTTAAGCCAGGCATTATATTTGAGGTTCTCAGAGGTTTCTCCAAAGGATATTAATTAAGATGAAAGAAGCTTATTTCACCCAGTGAATGTCACTACTCGTTCAGTGAAAAGACAGCCATTGAGCATCACACACACACAAAAATCAAGATGAGTCTCGCTTATGTTGAAACTAACTGATTAGCATGAGTGTGTTGACAGGGAATTGAATTGATCACTCTGAGTCCCAAATTTAATTTGGTATTTAGAACCAGTATTTATCACCAATGAATGTTAAAATTTGAAGAATTTAAATGTTTAGTTTTTTTGGAGGTAAAAACTCTGTTGGGAAAAAGATGGATCAAAATGAAAATCTGCCAAATGAAAATAAATATTTATATCAAAGAAAGAGTTTTCTTGGATTTGGCTAATCAGACCTTACATATCTTGGTTCCAGAATAGTTTTGTAGAAAAACTTTGAATGTATTTAAAGCTATTAACATTTATTTTAAAATAATTTACCTACATTAAATTTATGCTAAGAATAGAAATAGTGTTTTTACAGTTGCAGAAATATAATTTTTTGCTAATATATGTAGAAACAGATTTATAATTAAATCATTGCTTAACATTTGCTATACAGTATAACGTATACTGTAGTTGGGTTTCCCAGGTGGTGCAGTGGTAAAGGATCTGCTTGCTAACACAGGAAACACAAGGGACACAGGTTCGATCCCTGGGTTGGGAAGATCCCTTGGAGAAGGGAATGGCAACCCATTCCAGTATTCTTGTCTGGAGAAGATTATGGACAGATGAGCCTGGTGGGCTCCAGTCCATGGGGTCTCAAGAGTCGGACACAGCTGAGCCACTGAGCATATGCTATAGTTAGGGTAGTTTTGCAAATTGTTGATATTTACCTCTGGTGTGTTGTACTATTACTCTGTTAACGTATTGACTTGTCTTGAATTATCACCTGTTTTTTATAGTAGTTATTCCTCATTTATATGTGTAATATTTTTTTCTGTATCATTGACTTTATCCTGTTTGAGTTTCTTGAACCTGTAAATTGCTGTCTTTTTTTTTTTTTTTTGTCTTATTAATTATGGGAAACTCTTAGGCATTATTTCTTCAAACGTGTATGTGTTTCTTTTTCTTTTAAGACTGATCACAACTTATTAGACATTCTCACTCCATTTTTGGTCCATGATTATTTCTCTTTGTAGCATTCTTAGAAGTATCTATTGACATATTTTTGAGGTCAGCAAATTTCTCTTCAGGTGTTTCTAATCTGTGGTGAGACCCCTCTTTGAGCTTTTAAAAAAATCAACTTTATTGAATTCTAACATAAAATTAGTTTGATATAATGAAATAAAATGCATCCATTTTAAGTATGTGTATTGATGAATTTTGACAAATGTATAGGCCCATGTAATCACTACTGTAATTTTATGAAACATTTTTATCACTCTAAGAAGTTCTCTTGTATTTATTTGCAGTCAGTTTTCTCTTCCCCCTCTGTCATCCCTAGAGAACAATTGATCTGTTTTCTGTCACAGTAGATTAGCTTTCTATTCTAGAAATAGGTTCTTTGCTGTATGGCTTCTTTTGCTGATCATGTTATAGAGATTTCATCCCTCCAGTATGTTGTTGTTGCTTAGTCCCTAAGTCATATCCAACTCTTTGTGACCCCATGGATTGTAGCACTCCAGGCTTCCCTGTTCTTCACCATCATGTCCAATGAGTCGGTGATGCCATTCAACGATCTCATCCCCTGTTGCCCTCTTCTCCTCCTGTCCTCATTCTTTCCCACCATTAGGGTCTTTTCCAATGAGTTGGCTTTTCCCCGTGTGGCCAAAGTTTTGGAGCTTCAGCATCAATCCTTCCAATGAATATTCAGGGTTGATTTCCTTTAGGATTGGCTGGTTTGATCTCCTTACTGTCCAGGGAACTCTAAAGAGTTCTCTAGCACCACAATTCAAAGGCATCAGTTCTTCGGCATCAGCCTTCTTTATGGTCCAACTCTCACATCTCTACATGACTACTGGAAAAACCATAGCTTTGACTTTACAGACCTTTGTTGGCAAAGTGTAAGTCAATAGTTTATTTCTTTTAATTGCTAAGTAGAGTTTTTTTGTATGGATATGCTAAAATTTGCTTATCCTTTCACCTGTTGATGAATATTGAGATGTTTTTCATTTTTTTGCTGTTCTAAATAAACATGCAGTATTCATGTGCAAATCTTCTGTATGGCCATATTTCTTTCCCTCTTGGATAAATATCTAAAAGTAGGATGTTAGCATGTAGCAGTCGTGTATATTTACCTTTGTAAGTGACTGCCAGATTGATTTGTGAGCAGTTAGGTGCCCCTTCATGTGCCCACCAGCAAGTGTAAGAGTCCCAGTTCAGTGTATTCTCACTGATACTTAGCACCATTGATAATATAAGATGGATTGCTGCCCATCTTCACATCTGCGTTTTTCTTTTGAATGATGATGTTGAGCATCTTTTCACATACTAGCAGTTTGTGTATCTTTTTGTCTTATGCGTTGAAGATTACAGCTAGTTAAAATTTGGTTCCATGGTATTTTGCTTTAAATTTTAAAATTTTTTATTTGCTGAAAAATCTAATAAACTTAATGCTTTGTATGATTTAATTTTAGAAACTCAGTCAGATGAGTATCTCTGTACTCTTAAGAGAGTAAGGTGATATTGAAATACTTGTAAAACATTTCAACATAAACATAGCTTCTTTTAAAATTAAATATCTGTTCATTGTGATGAATAGTTTTAGATCCTTAATGTAGCTCTAAAATTCACATAACAAGGAATTTACCATCGTTTAATAGGTGAATTTCTGCCATTAAAAGTGAAAACTATACAAATGGTTTTTCATAATTTACCTAAAAGCCTTGCTGCATTTTTAGCTTGGAAAATTCATATTGCTTCTATTTCTTCCATCTTCTTAAATCAGTTATTAATGCCTGTACTTAAATATAATTTACCATTATAGCATTTCATATTTTTTCTAGGAATTTGATGAGACTTTTTTGCATATATGTAAAAACATTTCTTTTTGTTTGGAAGAATTAAAATGGTGTGAATACTTAAAGTTTTGAGGAACTAAATGAGTCCATTTCTATCTTTGCTTCATTGGTCACCGGCTGAAGGCATGCTCTCTGAATCTGGTTTACTATAGTTGAACATTTGCCCCAGAAATAGGAAAATCACATGTCCTTTCAGCCATAGCTCTTTTGAGAACGTCATTTTGAATATTGGGATCTTACCTTAGTTTTAACTCCCTGTTATTATGTATGCTAGCTGCTATATTTTCTCCACTCTTCTAATTTCCAAAGGAGATAAATGAATTTGAGATGTACAGCCTAGTCATTTGGGATTTGAGGTTTGATAATGCCCTAATTGGTTAAAGATATTGTAAAGAGATTTTGAATGTCTCCAGTAGTCTCAGATTTACATACTGAATATCATTCAGATCTTAGTTTCCTGGTTTTCCTTCAAACCTTATTTTGTGTATTGATTGTGTATTTGGGGGACTTTCTTCAGACATATATGCTACTTTTGAAGAAGAATCTATTACAAAATGAATTTCTTATTGTATTATTTATCTGTAGTCATATTTTATTATTCCTTTTGGTAGCAAAGAACTTTGAAAGCAAATTTTGAAGCCTTTAGCATTGAGAGTCCTACTTGTCACCACTTCAAGTACAGACTGACATTCTTGAAAGGCATGGTTGTTATCTTTGCCGTATGTATGTGCTCTTCTTCTGGTATTAGAAAATAGTGCCACACAAATCTTCATGGAGAATAATGTGAAACAGAAATTTGACTTGAGCAACTGCTCGAGAAGTTGACTTTTTTGTATGTACCCTACAACTTTCATTGATCTATAGTCTCAACTTTTAGTTTTGTTTTTGTTAGATAGTGTTAGGATAAATAAATCTTCCTTTTTTCTTTGACTTAAAGCAAGAGAGGAAAAAGGTCTATTTGAGGCAATTCTTTTTTAAGATTTTAGATATTAATGCTTAGACTGTAAATCTAAAAACATCATCAGGGATTTGATGCCATTCTGAACAAAGGAAGTGTTAGTCCCTCGTTAGTGTCCAGCTCTTTGCAGCTCCGTGGACTGGAATCCTCCTGGCTCCTCTGTCCGTGGAATTCTCCAGGCAGGAACACTGGAGTGGGTAGCTCCTCCCTTCTCCTGGGAATCTTCCCTAACCTCGGGGTCGAACCTGAGTCTTCTGCATTGCAGGTGCATTCTGTACTGTCTGAGCCACCAGGGAAGCCTAAGACCATTCTGGATACCTGGAAATCATCTCTCTAGGGCTTCCCCGGTGGCTCAGACGGTAAAGAGTCCCATCTGCAACGTGGGAGACGTGGGTTCGATCCCTGGGTTGGGAAGAGCCCCTGGACGAGGGCATGGCAACCCACTCCAGTATTCCTGCCTGGGGATCCCATGGGCAGAGGAGCCATGGTGGGGTCGCATGGGGTCACAAAAAGTTGGACACAACTGAGTGACTAAGGACCGCACAATCCAGCTCCTTCACTCTGTAGACCTGGTAATTGTCTAAGTTGTGCTCCTCAAGCTGTGGTTAGGGACCAGTTTTTTTCCTTCTGCAATGAATGGCAGGCCAATAATTTTTTAAACTACAATAAAGACAAAGTACTGGAAAAAGTAATTTTTACATGACATACACAGTTTTAAATGCTTCTTACTTTTTGTGATTATCTCAATGTCGATTACAGAGAATTCTGGGACTAGAACAGTCCATAGACCGCACTTGGTCTGTCCCTGCCCACACTTTATCTGTTACTGCCCAACGTCAAGGTTGGCAAACATGACTATGGGCCATGATCATCCTTTGTATTTGATATGTTCTTTAAGCTAAGACACCAGGGGCTTCCCTGGTGGCTTAGAGGGTAAAGCGTCTGCCTGCCATGAGGGAGACCCAGGTTCGATCCCTGGGTCAGAAAGATCCCCTGGAGAAGGAAATGGCAACCCACTCCAGTACTCTTACCTGGAAAATCCCATGGACGGAGGAGACTGGTCAGCTATAGTCCATGGGGTCACAAAGAGTCGGACACAACTGAGCTACGACACGTTTAAGCTAAGAATTGTTTTTATATTTTAAGTGATTTCTTAAAATTCACCATAATAGTAAATTTCCTTATACATGAAAATTATATAAAATTCAAATTTTAATGAAGTTTTATTGGAATAGAGCCACACACATCCTATAAGTATTGTCTGTGACTGCTCTTCCTGTATAATGATGGAGTTGAGGCAAGGCCGAGTAGTTGGGACAGAGACCATATGATCTATAAAGCATAATATATTTTCTTTCTGGGCCTTTACAGAAAAAGTTAAAATCTGAAGGTTTGGCTCTAGGACAAAGCATAGAATTAGTAGTTAGTGCTAGAGTTGAGAGTACAAATAAAATCTAAAATGTGCTTTAAATATTATTATTAGCTGATACGTATTATCAGTCTCTGTGCTTAGTACTTTTGCTGCCGTTTTCTATTCTCATTTAATCTCCTCAGTGCTGTCCTTTTCTAAAAACTTAGGTAAGTTTAGATCTTTTCTGTCCAGTTATAGATACCTTTATTGTTCCTAAAGCTCTTAACTCTGCTCAGTATTGTGAGTTTTTTACCCATATCTGGTCAATTTAAATGGTTTGATATTTGAATTTTGTTATCAGCATGTGGCTTGGAAAATCCAGCTTCTTCCCTGTTGCTACATAACTCTGCAGTGATATTTCTGTGTGTTCAAGTCCAGTGAATGAAATGCATATGCCTCAAAAATGTTAAGAAAACAGATATTTCTAGTGAAAAGATTAATGCTTTAAAAGTGAGCTAAAACAAAACAAAACTGCAGCTAAACTGTAAGGACAGATTTCTGTTGCAGATAGCAAAGATATAACAGCTAAGGTTGAGGCTTTAGGTGACTTTTGGAGGATCAATAGGCTTTCAGTGTTTTGCCTCTGCCACTCATTAAAACTGCAGAGTCAAAGCTCCCATCATACTGTCGTCAAGGCTTGTTAAACTAACATATTTCTTTACTTCTTGTTTAAAAAAGTTTCTTAAGTTCTCAAAGTATGCAATAAAAAAAAAAACTGAGCTTTTCATGGTAGCTGTTATTTCTTTGTTTTCCTACCCTTTGCATGTGATCACTCAACAACTAAAGATAGACCAATAACTGTCATCTTTACATTTGATACATGAGCCTACTTCATGATATAGACCCATTACAAGCCAAATCTTCATGTTGGGATTTCTTGGAATAAAAAATTACATAATTGCAGTGAAAGCTTATTCATTATATGATGAAAGAATAATTGAAGTTTGATATTATGATGTTTGATATTATGGTACTTGCTATTTTTTGCTACTTAGCTCTTGTCACTTTATAAACATATGGAAATGAATTATGTTCATTGCTTACAATCAAGAATGAAATATTATAGACAGTCTTGACAAAATCTCACTGCATCTTTTCAAGCTATGGCTAGTTGTTATTACTCCAGATCTCAAAGTACCCAAAGTTTAGTGCAAGAGATGCTGGTGTACGTTGTCCTAGCAGCTGCCTCCCAAATCTAGATAAGGCTGTTCCTTTGTACCTTACAGTAAAGCCATTGACTAAGTGGCTTGTGCATTAAAGCGAATGGAAAAGCCTTATAAACAGCAGGATTTATTAGTTAGTAATACATGAGGATTGCATTCCCAGTATTCCAAAAGACTGTATGTACTTTAGCATGAGACTGTTAATGAATGAAAATCTGGGACACACAACAGTCATTATATAATGTCTTTAACTATTTATCTGAATTGAATATTTCTACTTTGTTTTCAATTTATCCTATAAAATGTTGGTAAATGGTAGTAACTCCTATTCTCTCCAGGAGTACACAAAATCTTGTGTTAAATTTGAACTGTTAGAATAACTTGTGATTGACCATCCCTATACACACACATACCAGATGTATTTGAAATCTTTTGAATTAATAAACTGATTCTTTCTTTTGGAAGCCTACACTTCTCAAAATTCTCTGTAGCTACTTTTTACCCATAATAGCATGTGTAACATTCATTCCTCAGCATATATTATAGTGATCGAATTTCTGATTCTAGAAATTTTTGACGGCCAGAATTATTGTGGAAGGCAGTTGTTTTCTGCAGCTTGGCTGCAGGGAACCTGAGTTGCATGCATTGCTGTGTCTGGTAAACTTCCTGGAAGCCAGCCAGTGTGTTCTGGTGAGTTTCCACGTATGTAAGCAGTGAGCACTAAAAGGCTTACCCAGTATTACAGCCGTTCTGAGGCAAGGAAGCTGTGGGAAGTTCAGCCGTGAAGCAGCAGCAGCAACAAGCAGCCACAGTGTAGGAAAGACAGGGCAGCTCACTGCGAGCGGATTTCCCAGTGCGAGGCAGCGAGCACACAGCTCCCCATCCTGCTGCCCGAAGGAGGCAAACCCAAACTGTCTGTGGCAAGATTTCTCTAGTTTCATGTTTATGATGTTCAGTCACGTGATAATACTGTACCACAAGTTGCCAACTTCGCTGTACTCTAGAGAGGAGCCTTTGCTGCAGTGCTTTTTTTCCTCCTTTCTTGCTTTTTCTTCCTTTGCTTTTTTTTCTTGAAAGAGAAAAAAAAAATTGTGCAATGTATGTTTATGCCTACACCATGCCGAGGCGACACTTACCAGTAAATAATCTTTGTATCCCCGAGGTAAGATACTGTTTCTGCTTTCCCTGCACAGTGCTGCTGCAGCACGGAGCTGATCCAAACATTCGGAACACCGATGGGAAGTCAGCCCTGGACCTGGCAGATCCTTCAGCCAAAGCCGTCCTTACAGGTAAGGAGACAGAGCTGCCCAATTATCCTATCTGCTAGCTATTAGATCTATCAGCTTGCTTGTATAAAACCTTTATGCTCTGAATTTTATTTTTTTTTCCTAATCATAAAAACTCAAGAAGTATATATGCCATTACCTCTACTTTATTATTTGTTATATTAACTGTTAACTTTAATTGCTATACTGTCATAGCAGAAACAATAGGATTGCTTATTCTGCTTAGAATTTCTGAGAATTACAGCATGAAATGAGAACATAATTATTCATATTTTAGACTTTCTTTTTTTTATGGTTTAGATCCTCATTTCCTGTACTTCATCGTCTCAGTTTATTCTTGTGGAGACCTTCACTATGGAGCAAGCAAGGGCATTTGTGTTACTTTATAAAAGTAGTTTTGATCAGAAAAACAACCTGCTGCCCCATTGCTGAGGTCAATAGTTAAATAAAATATGGTGCTGCTCCTCCCTTGCCACTCTATTTATATTTTTTTATCATTATCTTCTCCCCATGATATCTAAGTAAGTACTTTTTAACTGAGGCCATGCGTTGCCTTTTTACTTCAGATAATAAAAATTTGGGCTTAAGTATTGGTTTTATTAAGGCAGATGTCAAGAACAGCAAAGAAGAAATGCTGGAATAGAGAGGCTCTCAATAACAACATAGGAAATAATGCTATGAGTGATGTGATATTGAGCAACCATTTTCATTGATCTTCATTTGCAAAATGCTGTGTTGGGTCTATTTTTGTTTTTATTCTTAGCGTCTGAGTTCTGCTGCCTTTGCCTTTTACTTAACTGACCTTTGTAATTTGGAGCCTCTTAGTCACTGCATTGCTAACAGTATTGTTTTAGGTTGCATGAAAGTAAATGACTTTTAGCTTCCTTTTAAATTTGTCCAAGCTTGAGAAAAATAAATCTTGTATTCACTTTTAAATTTAGAGTCCATTTTTAACAAAGTCCCTGACATGAATGAAAAATATCTATATACAGAAAGATTTAAAAATATGTGGACTTTTGCTTAATTACTCTGCATAGAAAGACAACTTCCCTCAGGGTTAAAATTAATATAATCTGTGCTAAATCTGAGTTATCTGATTTATCTAAATTAATAAAAGGTCAGGTGATTTGGTTGCTAAATCAAGATAACATACACTAGAGGGATGAACCTATTTTAAACCAGAGTAGATAAGAAAAAATTTAAAGGTAATTATGAAGTTTTAAATAATGAAATGAAAGTCTCTAGCCTCAGGTCTGCTATTTAGGTTCCACAGCCTTTCAGTTTTTCCATTTAACAAAGCCCTGGGCAACAGTTGCAGCCTTGAAGTGGTCTCCGACCAAAGGAGAAATGGCACTGACAGCAAGCGAGGGGTGTTATAAAAGCTGGCCAAGGCGGTCTCCGCCTGTGTCCTCCCCCTGACCTTTCCTTCTCGTCAGCCCTCAGCACCTGCCTTGTCCGTGTGTCAGATCGTTCATTTGTTCATTTACTGCAGCGCTGCTTAGATCCACTTTCACTTTTTTTAAAAGACAAAGTTTGGATATGTTATTAACAACAAGAAGCTATCTTCTAATTAGAAATGAATTTCATGGGAGATTATATTGCCTGTTGTTAGTTTGGGAAAGAAATTTGGCAGAATAACTCATAGACCCCAAAGATTTCCTGGAGGGCCAATACCATGTCTGTTAAACTTCACTTGAAAAGCATCTAGCCTGTATTTTGCTTAGTAGGAAAGTATTAAATTCTTCTTGGTCATAATACTGAGCTCATTAATTGTTTTTTTCAAGAATATGCTCTCTTGGAAATGATATACAACTTTTCAGGTATGATTTATAAGAAAAACATTCTAGTGGAAAATGTTTGTGGAAAATATACGCTAATGATATTTACACATTTGTGTTATATAATGCAATGAAATATATTCTAAAATGTGTTTCTGCCCATGCAGGTTCTCTTCTAAGCAGTTCTTTCTGATGGAATTATGGTGGAAGTAATATTTCCAATGTTAAATTTAAAAGATTGAGCACTGATAAAAAGAGAATCTTTTGAAAGGAAAGCCTTAATTTAGAGTTATTAGAGATTATTCTGGATGATGTGTCATTATTTTTATGCCAGATATAGTTGTAGTACCATTACTTACCTTGAGGGTGAAATTTCTGTTCTTAATTTTTTTCCTCTTTGGGAATTTAATTGCCAAAGATGACTTTTCAGTATTTTTTATTTTACTGTTTTTGTGCATTAGCTAAAATTGAGTATAGGTATATGTATAATTTTTAAAAGAAATTATCAAAGTGAAAATCTCTTTTACTGAATATTTTAAATATATAAATGACTAATACCCTCTTCTGTATAAAGAATGCATGGGTTTTTGCAGAGCTGTATAAAACAACATATTTCTGGTTTTATAGCTAAGGGACCCCAGCATATAGCCATCTGCTTTGGCTAGTCATTTAGGCATTTTTAAGAGAATAATTAATTGGAAAGACTCATTAAACTCTTTGTTGAAGTATTATGTTAAGTGACTGATATGCTTAGAAGAGATCTTGAGGGGTTTTTGTTTTTTGTTTATAAGTCTGAAGTTCTGGGCAGTCAACTGAAGGACTTGGAGATGATTTTGTTTTTTTGTTGTTGTTGTTTTTTAGGAAACAAGGATAGGAAAAGTTTAAACAAGCCTGTGTAAATTTCATTGAGGGGCAGTTTCAGTGTGTTAAGATGATGAATTTTTAAAAACTTACTTATTTTGACCTTTGTTCCTAGGTATATAAATATATTCATTTAGAAATTGGGGGAAATAGGAAAATTACAAAAAAGAAAAAAATTGCTCATTATTCTGCCACCTAGAGAGAACATTTTGGTATATTTTATTTATAACCTTTTTTTCTTAGCACGCACACCCCACATTCTTCTTTCTTTTTAATGAAATCAGCCTTATACATTATATATTGCTTAATAATCTTTTTTAAAAATTGAGTTATATGAATATTCCCAGAAGGTGCTAAGTATTCTTCCACAACATGAATTTATAAAGAACTTAATGGTATCCTTCTATGGATACATTTTAGTGTTTTGAGCTAATCCTCTAGTGTTTACCATTTAGGTAGGTTGTTTTCATCCTATATTCTTTCTTATGAATTTAGAGTTATTTTATCAGTTCCATTGGCATTATCTTCTTTACTATATTCAGTTTTAGCATCCACACACGTCTCTATTTCTGAATGAAATAGAGAATTTGGTGAATGAGAGACTTCCTTTTTAAAGGACTGTGCTGTATGTGGTATTATTTTGAGAGAGCTACATGTAAATTGAAGGTGGGTGATAAAGGGAGTATTCATTGAAGAGGATAAAGATGTAGGAGCACTGGTTAATGATGTAAAGGGGATTCTGTGGGGCAGAATGGAAAGTTGGGTCGTAACAAGAAGTGACAGCAGATTGAGGCTGAGAGTTTGGGAAAGGCTAGATGGCCAAAGGAGAGTTATGGCTGGCAGAACCAAGGATGACAGGGATGTAGCAGTGAGTTTAGGTGATCACAGGGTTGACAAGGTAATTTGTCCCAGAAGTTTCCTAGTAGATTTAGGGGTAGGGGAATAAGGAAGAGGGATATATTGCACCAGGGTGTCTCAAGAATAAACTTTAATCTGGATTTGTTGCATTTCTGAGGCGATTCTAATCTATGATTGATGGGCTTGCTTTTGACTCCCTTTTTAGAAGAAATCAACTGGCTCAGTCTAAAGGCAACATTGAGGGGTCTTAATGTTTAGCTTGCTGAGCCTGGTGTGCTAAATCAACAAAGTTTATCTGGAATCCTATCTCTTTTTTGTGTTCTTGTTACTCTACTCCACTGCTTCCTCCTGCTTTTCAGATAAAATGAAAACCTTCAGCATGAACAGTGAATACTTAAAATGATCTGAACCCTGTAGGTTTGATTGCTAGGTTTTAGTTAAGCAAAAATTTAGGATTCCTTTCTTTTTCTCACATTTCAAAACCAACCTATCAGTAGTTCAGGTCTACCATACTTTCAAATCCTCAAGCCAACCATTTCTTACCAGCTTCCCTGCCCTAGCCTTAGTACATGCTTTTCATCATCTTTCTTTCCTGACAGCAGTAGCTTCGTAATGGGTCTCTCTGCATCCACTATAGCTGGAGTGAGTTTTCTAAAGGATCAATCAGTGCTGTGATTAGAAACTTCATTAATGTATTCTCATTACCACTGAATAAAATCTAGACTCTAACCATAGCCTTCCATGGTCTGACCCCTGCCTTGCACATCTCTGATCTTGTCTTCTTCTGTGTTCTCCCTTGAGCTCTCTGCTTCAGCTGCAGTGGGATGCTTGCTGTTGCTCAAGCGATGAAGCCCATTTTGTTGTCTGGACCAACACAAGCTCTTTACTAAAACTGGAACAACTGGCCCAGAGCTTCACATGGGTCATCGGTCAGATCTCCACTAAGATGTTTACTGCTCAGAGAAGGCTTCTTGTCCTCAATCCTGTTAGCTTACTTTAGTTCCCTTATGGATTTATTACTGTATTTTCTTTACAGTGTCTGAAATTGCGTTAGTTTGTTGTCATTATTTTTTTGCCCCAATAGAATGAAAGCTTCACAAGAATTCGGGCTTTTGTCTGTCTTGCTGACTCCATTGTGCCCAGGACTTGGATGAGTATGTGAAACTATTGAATAAACAAGTATATCTAGGGTCTGATTATTAAATTTTCTGCTTCTTAAAAATTATTTTGAGTTGCTAATAGTCATGTACACCTCTTAAAACATAATGCATTAAAGTTTTTCCTGTTTTTTTAATCAGTATATACCTGATGGATAAGATATTTACTGAGCCTTTTATCAATAGAATTCTTGGATAGCTCCTTTGATTGAGAATATTTCAGTTCTGGAAAGATCAAACTTCCTGCAGCTGTCACATCAGAATTCCAGATGTCAAGGCACAGCCTCATTTTTACTCTTCCTTGGTCGTTGTTCTGTTAATTGACTGTTTTGCACATCACCTGTACTATGGTGTAGCCTATCGCCTTTCATGTGTAGTACATTTTTACTATGTCTCCCACGATTGAAGACAAGATTTACCTGATTAATATTGCCTGCAAGATTTATCATTGTATTATTATAAAAAGTTAATTATTTGGATAATAATTAATAAAAATAATAAAGTAATAATAAATTATTTGGATAATAAATTGATTTATCCAACATTATAATTGTTCTTCTTAAGTCTTTGCTCTCTAGGCAGTAGGCTTGAACTCAACATTCATTTGAAATATTAAGACAACAATATTTAGAATCCATAAGGAAAGATCTAATAATCAAAATGTTTGAGCTATATTTAGAATCTATAAGGAAAGATCTAATAATCAAAATGTTTGAGCTATTCATAGTTAAGAAGCAACTCAAGTAATGTAAGTGTGTAAGCCTTATATGAGTTATAGGCCGTTAGACAGAAATATGAATTTCCCAGGTGGCTCAATAGTAAAGAATCTGCCTGCCAATGTGGGAGACGTAGGAGATCCAGGTTCAATCCTTGGGTCTCGAAGATCCTTTGGAGAAGGAGATGGCAACCCACTCTAGTATTCTTGCTTGGAAACTCTATGGACAGAGGAGCCTAGCAGGCTACAGTCCATGGGGTTGCAAGAGTCAGACACAACTTGGTGACTAAACAACACAACAACAGACATAAATACATGGAGTGGAAGAGAATAGAAACTTTCTGTTTAAATAACCCAAAATTCTAGTATTTCACTCTCTTCCTATCAGCCTTTTGTGTAATTAAAGCCAGCAGGCTTGCATCATTAAAACCAGCACTATCTTTCAACTCATCAAAAATCACCTGTTTGTGAAGCATAATAACTTGTTAGTGTGTACCCTGAGAGCAGTTGTCATTTCCCACAATAAACTATAGCAATCTTATAGAGTGTTCACTGCATTTTGTATTAATACCTCAACTACAACCAAATTGCTATTTTAAATGGTTCTTTTAAAAAATTCTTAGAATAATTACTGTTAACATTTGCTTTCTTAAATAGCACATGTGACATTAGAATTCATTAATACTTCAGTATTATAAAGGTTACTAACTCTATTCCTTGCAATTTTTATTAAACTTTTATTTTGACATAATTATAGATTCATATGCAATTGTAAGAAATAATATAGGGAGGTTCCCTGTACCCTCTGTATTGCTTTCACTTAGTGAAACAATAATGCCTAGTGAAACTGTGGTATGGTATCACAGCATTGATGCACTCAAGACTACAAAACATTTCCATCACCAGAGATATTCTTCTGTAGTTTTCCCTACTTGTAATGCCTTTATCTATTTTGGTATTAGGGTACTGCTGGCTTCATAGAATGAATTAGGAAGTGTTCTATACTTTGGCCACCTGATGTGAGAGCCAACTTATTGGAGAAGACCCTGATGCTGGAAAAGATTGAGGCAAGAGGAGAAGGGGGTGACAGAGGATGAGATAGTTGGATGGCATCATTGACTCAGTGGAAATGAGTTTGAGCAAACTCTGGGAGATAGTGGAGGGCAGGGAAGTCTGCCATACTGTCATCCATGGGGTTGCAGAGAGTCAATGTGATTGAGCGACTGAACAACAACTATCTGCTTTTATTTTCTGGATGAGATTGATTTCTGAAAGAGGTTCTTTTTTGTTTTTGTTTTTAGTAAATGTTTGGTTGAATTCACCAGTGAAACCATCTGGACTTGGTACTTTCTCTTTTAGAAGATTACTATTAATTCTTTATCCCTAATTGATACAGGGTTAACTAGGTTATATATTTTTTCCTGGTGTGAGTTTGGTAGCTTCTACCTTTCAAGGAATTTCATCTAAGCTGTCAGATTTCTGTGTATAGAGTTGATTGTAGTTTTCCTTTCTTCAGTTCAGTTCAGTTCAGTCGCTCAGTCGTGTCCAACTCTTTGCGACCCCATGAATCGTAGCACGCCAGGCCTCCCTGTCCATCACAAACTCCTGGAGCTTACTCAAACTCATGCCCATCAAGTCAGTGATGTCATCCAGCCATGTCATCCTCTGTTGTCCCTTTCTTCTCCTGCCCCCAATCCCTCCCAGCATCAGGGTCTTTTCCAATGAATCAACCCTTTGCATGAGGTGGCCAAAGTATTGGAGTTTCAGCTTCAGCATCAGTCCTTCCAATGAACACCCAGGACTGATCTCTTTTAGGATGGACTGGTTGGATCTCCTTGCAGTCCAAGGGACTCTCAGGAGTCTTCTCCAACATCATAGTTCAAAAGCATCAATTTTTCAGTGCTCAGCTTTCTTCACAGTCCAACTCTCACATCCGTACATGACCACTGGAAAAACCATAGCCTTGACTAGACGGACCTTTCCTTTGTTAGACAGTTTTTAATGTCTTTAAGATATATAGTGTTATCCTCTGATTCATTCCTGATAATAGGTAATTTGTGCTTTCTCTTTTTGTCTTCTAATTCTCTGTTGAATTTGTTCCAACATTGCTTCTGTTTTATGGGGCTTTTTATTTGTTTGGCAACAAGGCATGTAGGCTCTTAGCCTCCCCCAGCAGGGATTGAACCCACACCCACTGAATTGGAAGGCAGAGTCTTAACCACTGGACCCCCAGGGAGGTCCCTGTGTTTTCTGTGTTATTAATGTGGCTTAGAAGTTCCTTAAGTTTTTTGACCTTTTTCAAAGAACCTAGTCATTTTTTCATTGATTTTCTTTCTCTTTTCCATTATATGGATTTCTGTCCTTACGTTTATTATTTCCTTCTGCTTACTTTGGGCTTTTTTCACTGTTTTTCTAGGCTCTTGAGGTGTTTAGAAAACTGATTTGTAATTTTTCATCTTTTCTAATGTGTCATAAATTTCCCTCTAAGTACTACTGTGACTGTGTCCCACAAATTTTGTATTTTCATTTTCATTTAGTTCAGTGTATTAGTTTTTAATTCCCTAAGACTTTCTCTTTAGCTCACAGATATTTAGTAGATGTATGTTGCTTAGAATCTTAAGTTTTGGAGATTTTTTTATAATCTTTTTAATATACCTTCTCATTTGATTCCATTGTGATTGGACAACACTTGTTATGTTTTCAATTCTCATTAAAAATTTTTTGTTTTATGGCCTAGAATGTAGTCTCTTTTGGTATATGTTCAATGGGCATGTAAAAAAAATGTGTTCTGGTTGTTGTTGGATGAAGTATTCTATAAGTGTCTGTTCCATCCTATTGATTGATAGTGTTGTTGAGTTCTACTCTATCCTTGCTGACTTTTTTCCCCATATGGCCTTGACTGGGATCACAGGAAGAAAGGAACAGTGACTTCATTACAATTGGTCTGTAGTGAAAATCTGTGGAAGTTTGTTGTCTCCACCAACATTGTGGTGAGGAGGGGCTAATTATTACCTGGCAAAGATGAAATCTTGGTTCCTAATGAGCTTGCAGATTTAGGCTAATCCCAAGGCCTTTGCTTCATGAGTAGGGGTGGAGCTACAGTGTTTTTTGGTTTTGTTTTGAGGTGTGACTTTTTATTTGCCTTTTTATTTATTTGTTTTTATAGTATTTGACTGGAAGAGGCAATTATTGTCTAAAGGTTTGCTGTCATGCTAGACTGTACCTGTCTTGGTCCTTTGGTTTGAGAGAACAGACTTTTGTTTGTCTGGACCTAATGGCATTTTCTGAGTTGCTAGCTTCTTCAATTCTTAAAGTCTGTATCGGTTCAGTCACTCAGTCATGTCCGACTCTTTGCGACCCCGTGGACTGCAGCACGCCAGGCTTGCCTGTCCATCACCAGAGATGGAGAGTTGGACATAAGCAAGCTGAGGGCTGAAGAATCGATGCTTTTGAACTGTGGTGTTGGAGAAGAATCTTGAGAGTCTCTTAGACAGCAAGGAGATCAAACCAGTCAATCGTAAAGGAAGTCAGTCCTGAATATTCATTGGAAGGACTGATGCTGAAGCTGAAGCTCCAGTACTTTGGCCACCTGATGTGAGAAGCTGACTCATTGGAAAAGACCCTGATGCTGGGAAAGATTGAAGGCAGGGGACGACAGAGGATGAGATGGTTGGATGGCATCACCGACTTGATGGACATGAGTTTGAGCAAGCTCCGGGAGTTGGTGATGGACAGGCAAGCCTTCACTCTCCTCTTTCACTTTCATCAAGAGGCTCTTTAGTTCCTATTCACTTTCTGCCATAAGGGTGATGTCATCTGCGTATATGAAGTTATTGATATTTCTCCTGGCAATCTTGATTCCAGCTTGTGCTTCTTCCAGTCTGGCATTTCGCATGATGTCAGTATACAGCCTTGACATACTACTTTCCCAATTTTGAACCAGTTTGTTGTTCGATGTCTGGCTTTAAGTGTTGCTTCTTAATCTATACACATATTTCTCAGAAGGCAGGTAAGGTGGTCTGGTATTCTCATCTCTTTAAGAATTTCCCACAGTTTGTTGTGATCCACACAGCCAAAGACTTTGGCCTAGTCAGTAAAAGAGAAGTAGATGTTTTTCTGGAACTCCCTTGCTTTTTCTATGATCCAACAGACGGCAATTTGATCTCTGTTTCTTCCGCCTTTTCTAAATCCAGCTTGAACATCTTGAAGTTCTCAGTTCATGTACGAAGCCTAGCTTGGAGAATTTTGAGCATTATTTTGCTAGCGTGTGAGATGAATGCAGTTGTGCGGTAGTTTGAACATTCTTTGGCCTGGCCTTTCTTTGGGCAAGTTTTCCAAACTTGTTATCCACTGTTGAGTTTTCCAAATTTGCTGACATATTGAATGCAGCACTTTCACAGCATCATCTTTTAGGATTTGAAGTAGCATAGCTGGAATCAATCACTGCCACTAGCTTTGTTCCCCCCCCCCCACTTATTTTTATTAGTTGGAGGCTAATTACTTTACAATATTGTAGTGGTTTTTGCCATACATTGACATGAATCAGCCATGGATTTACATGTATTCCCCATCCCGATCCCCTCTCCCACCTCCCTCCCACCCATCCCTCTGGGTCTTCCCAGTGCACCAGCCCGAGCACTTGTCTCATGCATCCCAACCTGGGCTGGTGATCTGTTTCACCTTGTAATATACACGTTTCGATGCTGTTCTCTCAAAACATCCCACCTCGCCTTCTCCACAGAGTTCAAAAGTCTGTTCTGTACATCTGTGTTTCTTTTTCTGTTTTGCATATAGGGTTATCATTACCATCTTTCTAAATTCCATATATATGCATTAGTATACTGTATTGGTCTTTATCTTTCTGGCTTACTTCACTCTGTATAATGGGCTCCAGTTTCATCCATCTCATTAGAATTGATTCAAATGAATTCTTTTTAATGGCTGAGTAATATTCCATGGTGTATATGTACCACAGCTTCCTTATCCATTCGTCTGCTGATGGGCATCTAGGTTGCTTCCATGTCCTGGCTATTTTAAACAGTGCTGCGATGAACACTGGGGTGCACGTGTCTCTTTCAGATCTGGTTTCCTCAGTGTGTATGCCCAGGAGTGGGTATTGCTGGGTCATATGACAGTTCTATTTCCAGTTTTTTAAGAATCTCCACACTGTTCTCCATAGCGGCTGCACTAGTTTGCATTCCCACCAACAGTGTAAGAGGGTTCCCTTTTCTCCACACCCTCTCCAGCATTTATTGCTTGTAGACTTTTGGATAGCAGCCATCCTGACTGGCGTGTAATGGTACCTCATTGAGGTTTTGATTTGTATTTCTCTGATAATGAGTGATGTTGAGCATCTTTTCATGTGTTTGTTAGCCATCTGTATGTCTTCTTTGGAGAAATATCTGTTCATGAATTGAAAGAATCAATATTGTCAAAATGACTATACCACCCAAAGCAATCTATAGATTCAGTGCAGTCCCTATCAAGCTACCAATGGTATTCTTCACAGAACTAGAACAAATAATTTCACAATTTGTATGGAAATACACAAAACCTCGAATAGCCAAAGCAATCTTGAGAAAGAAGAATGGAACTGGAGGAATCAACCTGCCTGACTTCAGGCTCTACTACAAAGCCACAGTCATCAAGACAGTATGGTACTGGCACAAAGACAGAAATATAGATCAATGGAACAGAATAGAAAGCCCAGAGATAAATCCACGAACCTATGGACACCTTATCTTTGACAAAGGAGGCAAGGATGTACAATGGAAAAAAGACAACCTCTTTAACAAGTGGTGCTGGGAAAACTGGTCAACCACTTGCAAAAGAATGAAACTAGAACACTTTCTAACACCATACACAAAAATAAACTCAAAATGGATTAAAGATCTAAATGTAAGACCAGAAACTATAAAATTCCTAGAGGAGAACATAGGCAAAACACTCTCTGACATAAATCACAGCAGGATCCTCTATGACCCACCTCCCAGAATATTGGAAATAAAAGCAAAAATAAACAAATGGGACCTAATGAAACTTAAAAGCTTTTGCACAACAAAGGAAACTATAAGCAAGGTGAAAAGACAGCCCTCAGATTGGGAGAAAATAATAGCAGACGAAGCAACAGACAAAGGATTAATCTCAAAAATATACAAGCAACTCCTGCAGCTCAATTCCAGAAAAATAAATGACCCAATCAAAAGATGGGCCAAAGAACTAAACAGACATTTCTCCAAAGAAGACATACAGATCGCCACTAGCTTTGTTCGTAGTGATGCTTCTTAAGGCCCATTTGAGTTCGCATTCCAGGATGTCTGGCTCTAGGTGAGTGATCACACTATGATGGTTATCTGGGTCATTAAGATCTTTTTTGTATAGTTCTTCTGTGTATTCTTGCCACCTTTCTTAGTATCTTCTGCTTCTGTTAGGTCCATACCGTTTCTGTCCTTTATTGTGCCATTTTTGCATGAAATTTTCCCTTGGTAGCTCTAATTTTCTTGATGAGATCTCTAGTCTTTCCCATTCTATTGTTTTCCTCTCTTTCTTTTCATTGATTACAGAGGAAGGCTTTCTTATCTCTCCTTGCTATTCTTTGGAACTCTGTATTCAGATGGATATATTTTTTCTTTTCTCGTTTGCCTTTCATGTCTCTTCTTTATTTGTAAGGCCTCCTCTGACAACCATTTTGCCTTTTTGCATATTTGCAAAGTCTGGATATATGGGACAAAAAGGACTTGGGAACTCACCACCATGTCTTTCCTTGGGTACCAAGGTCCTTAACCAGTGTGCCTTCTGTCCATCATTGAGTCTTCTTATGTACATTTTATATATGATATCCGGGTTTTTAAAGGTGTACGTAGTGAGAAAAGTATGGAAAAGTACATCTACTCCATTTTCCTAGAAAGAAGTCTTGGAACTATTTTTGATTGGTTCTTATAGCATTTGAAATCAGTCTATTCTCATATATATACTCTGAATATTTAAGCATTGAATGTAACTGCATGAACAGCAGGGACAGTTTGGATGGCATGCTTATCTTTCTAAAGCTATTTACTGATCAGAAACATAAATTTAAGCAACTGTGAGTTATGAGGGATATGATTGGACTCTCAGTTCTAGTAACATAATACTGCAGAGAATGTAACTGTGAAATATATTTGCTTTTTTAGCTGAATCACAAGCAAAATTATGAGTTTACAATTGAAATAATTGTGACCGGAAGTGATAGTTATCAACAGCTTGCTGCTTTATCAGTTCGTAAGTGGTAGATAATACCATCTTCCATGGTCTTCTTTCTGTGGTGTTCATTATTTCCATTTATTCTTTGGCTCAGCCCTAAGGTTGGAATAGCCCAGCAGCCAATATTTTCCTAGTTGGTCTAATGTAGCAGAATTATTTTTCTGAAACTTTAAACAGTCATGGAACACATGGCATAAGGTTTTATTATTTTAAAAATGAGGTGTCCCTGAGTGGAATAAAGGGAGTAATTGGTAATTATTTCAGATCAGAGAGGCTCCATAATTAAAGTAAGTTAGTGTTGGAGAGTTTCCTAGTAGAATTTTTGTAGAAAACCATCTTTTCCTGCTGCACTCCAGCTTTGTCAGTGTGCCTGCCTAACGTTACTCATTCATAAGGCTGAGGGAACTGGAGCAGGATATGATGATGCAAAAAATATAAGTTACCCTAAAAGAAAAACCTCCCCTTTGAACATATACCCACTTTTATGCCTGATATTTTCTACTAGAGTTTGCCTTACACCTACATTTTCACACCTTCCAACATGCTGTATAAGCAGATGTCAGGAAGGAACATGTGCTAGCTGGTAGGAAGAGGCAAACGAGTTGTGTATACCCATTTACTTAGGGGGCAGTTTAACCAAGCTTTGGACTGGGAGGGTGTTGATGATCTAGAAGACAATGCTTTTCTTAACCCTTTCCCCTCTTTACAGAGGAAAAGGCATCACGAGTTGCAGGTTCATGGCCATGCTGTAAGACTGCGGCATTCCACCAGGCCCTCAGTCAAGAACGGGGTAAAAAGAGCAATTTCAAACAAACCCTGAATTCCTTCCATTAAGCTGTTTTGCAGTAATGTGATATAGTAATTATGAAACTATTTTAGGTGTACTGTAAGATTGAGTCAATGTGTTAGGAGTAAATGAGTTAGGGGTTCTTTAGGAAAAAAAAGATTGATTTCAGGACTAGATTGAGGAAGGTATTATGAACCTGGAGTATCTTAATGTGCTGGAAAGTAAGGAAGTGCTCAAACAATAATGCAAGCAGGTCTAAAGGACACAGGGGCATGTCAAAAGGACATCTTGAAGGGGCTCCCACTGAGCAAATCTAGGACAATTTGACCATCAAAATAAGTGAGAGTAAAGGATTATAACCCATTAGGTAACATAGGAAGAGCTGTGTTCATCCCGTGATTATAAATAAGTAGAGAGAGTTCGTCTCACTGTGCGAATGCTCGTTGATAAATGTGGATTGAACTGTTGGAACTGGAAAATCCCCATTTGCAGCCACGGTAGCAGACTGGCTGGGACAAGAATCCTTAGTGGATGCTAAATTTCAAGGACCAGATTCGATGAGGCAGGATATTTGTGTGGTTCTGAGCATGGCTGCCAATAGATTGATTTTTACTTGGGGGAAAACAGTAACTATACAGTAGAGAAATCTGACAGTATACTTGTTGAGGAAGCAAAATTAATATAATCAGTGAGAGTCAGATAAGCCTTGAGTGCTGGCAAATGTAATACCTGAGAAGGACACAGCATCTCTCATGTTGTATTCTAGCCAGGGATGCATAACTAAATCTCACCAGGAGACATTAGACGAATACAAATTTAGGTGCATTCTACAGAATAATTGGCCTGTAGTTTTCAAAAATGTCAATGTCAGGAAAGACAAAGGCTGAGGAATTATTTCAAATTAAAAGAGATTAAAGAGACATGACAACTGAATGCAAAATAGATGATCCTGGACTGGAGGGGGAAAGTGCTATAAAGAATATTATTGGAACAGTAACAAAATTTGAATGTGTACTCTCTGTTAAATAAAAATATTGTACCAGTGTTAAATTTCCTGACTTTAATTACTGTACAGTGCTTACATAAGAAAATATCCATGTTTTTAGGAAATAAGCAGTGAAGTAATAAAAGACAAAGAGACATGATGTATTGCAAGTTTCTGAAATAGTTTAGAAAAATTACTTATTGCTTCAGTGTACCTACATAGAGATAGATATAGAAGAGAAAGAGAGGATATAAAAACATGGACAAAATATTAAAAATTGGCGAGAGGCAATTCCCTGGTGGCTTGGATAGTAAAGCATCTGCCTGCAATGCAGGAGACCCAGGTTCAGTCCCTGGGTCAGGAAGATCCCCTGGAGAAGGAAATGGCAACCCACTCCAGTACTCTTGCATGGAAAATTCCATGGACCGAGGAGCCTGGTGGGCTACAGTCCATGGGGTCACAAAGAGTCGGACACTACTGAGCAACTTCACTTTCAAAGGAATTCTCTGTTCCTATTTTGCAGTTTTTCTCTGTGTTTGAAATTGTTTCAAATGAAAAGATCTTAAAAACTAGTACTCTGGGTACACACACACACACAAAAATGTGACAGTTTGGTTAATAAATTATATGGTCACCCTTTACTATTTTTTTCTACTTTTCATCCTCAGATAGTCTCATTTTTTTTTCATTACTAGTGTTTAGGAAAAGCTTAACCCTTTTTTTTTTCCTTTACATTTTACTTTTAACTGCGTGGGTGTCCTTTTCTATTTGTTCAGTTCAGTTCATTCGCTCAGTCATGTCCGACTCTGCAACCCCACGAACCGCAGCACGCCAGGCCTCCCTGTCCATCACCAACTCCCGGAGTTCACCCAAACCCATGTCCATCAAGTTGGTGATGCCATCCAACCATCTCATCCTCTGTCGTCCCCTTCTCCTGCCCTCAATCTTTCCCAGCCAGCATCTTTCTATTTTTTACTGCCTCAAAATTAAATACTTGTTTCTTTTCTATGAATAAAAGTTTATTTGCCTTGTTTTAGATGGAACACCATCTTATGGTCATTTTAAAACTGTTAACTTTCCTTGTTTTCTGTCTTGTTCTGAAGAAAACTCTTGGGCATTAGATTTGTTGAGATTGTTTTGAAACAAATATTATTTGTACCCTTTTGTCTTTTTTTTTTTTTTGTCCCCTCAAGAACACAATAAATTCAATGTTCCTACTTGGGCAGGAGTATATTCCCTTTGGTTCTTTTGAGGATACATGGCCATAGTGGGCCCAAGGTTGGTACTGACTATTTCCTAAGAAGCTTTTTAATCAAATGAGCCTTCTCCTTCTGTGAAAGGAGCAGTGTTTTCTTTTCTCAGGGAAAGGATAAGGTTTAGTTACAGTGTCAGTAACTTAAGAGTATCTACTGAAAAGTGTGTATTTGGGACTTCCCTGGTGGTCCAGTGGCTAAGAGTCCGCCCACAGTCCCAATGCAGGGGGGCCTGGGAACTAGATCCCACATGTTGCAACTAAGACCTGGTGCAGCCAAAAAAAAAAAAAGTGTGTTTGATCATCAGCCTCTGACAGTTTTAGAATTGCTAGATTTTTTTTGCTGTGGATGTTGAAAGTCATCTGAGTTGATAGCCTGACAGGGCATGGAGAGAAATACAGTGAATCATATACTCAAGTCTTTTTAAATGAAAGTGGAAAATATAATCTGAAATAACTACAAGTGTTGTTTTTTATATGTGGGGATTTCTTTTAAAAGAAGTAGTTATTAGGAAATTAATTAGACAGGAAATCAGTACTAGATAAGGAGTGCTTGACTATCCTTTGATTTGTGGATATCAGAATTTCATCATCCCCAGTTTGTATCATGTTTCTTTTCTTTCTGAAGCAGAAGAACATTCTATGTATCAAATTTTATTTATGTTTTTTCCCCTCACAGTTTTTCTTTGTGGGGAAAAATTCGTTGCTCTTTATAATTCTAGTTATGTGTATTTGGCTTCAGTGTTTGGAAATGGGCCCCAGGTGAGTGAAGAAGAATCCTTCTTTCTTTATTGATGTTCTAATCTTGCCACATGTTGTTTTTCTATTATTCTATTATCCTCCATTGCACTGAAGATGAATGATATTTTGCTTATGACAGGACATAAAAATGACTCTGGTTTTTAAGAAGTTATTAGAATGCCAGTGGCAATAACAGACAGACATGGGAGAGGATCCTTTCCTCCAGAAGAGCAGCTGATTTTATGAACTTGTTTGCAAAATAAGTCTTCTTTTTTTAAAACCTAATAAGAGAAAATAAAATAACTGCTTGCCTATACTCTTTGTAAAACAAAAGCATGCCAGGTAGTAATGTTAATGATGATTTATAGAAGAAAAGGCTAGCCATAAAGTAGAAGGAAAAGAAGTTCAGTTAAGAATAGAAGTGATCTTTACCAGAAGTTTACAATATTACTCATTCCTTTTTCTTAAGGATATGTTTTTATACTTACCCTTCTTCATATTTTAATTCTTAACTTGACCCTTAAAGGACTAGAACTTCATAGAAAATTCTTGGATCTTTTATATTTCCCTATATTCATCTTAGTTATGACTTTTCAATGTCAATGTTACTTTCTCTTTTATTTAAAGCACACTTTGGGCCAAGTTCAGTTCAGTTGCTCAGTCTTGTCCGACTCTTTGTGACCTCATGGACCACAGCACGCCCTGTCCATCGCCAGCTCCTGGAGCTTACTCAAACTCATGTCCTTGAGTCAGTGATGCCATCCAACCATCTCATCCTCTGTCGTCCCCTTCTCTGCCTTTAATCTTTCCCAGCATCAGGGTCTTTTCCAGTGAGTCAGTTCTTCGCATCAGGTGGCCAAAGTACTGGAGTTTCAGCTTCAACATCAGTCCTTCCAGTGAATATTCAGGACTGATTTCCTTTAGGATGGACTGGTTGGATCTCCTTGCAGTCCAAGGGACTCTCAAGAGTCTTCTCCAACACCACAGTTCAAAAGCATCAAATCTTCGGCTCTCAGCTTTCTTTACAGTTCAACTCTCACATCCATACATGACTATTGGAAAAACCAGAGCTTTGAGTAGATGGACCTTTGTTGGCAAAGTACTGTCTCTGCTTTTTAATATGCTGTCTAGGTCGGTAATAACTTTCGTTCCAAGGAGTAAGCGTCTTTTTATCTCATGGCTGCAGTCACCATCTGCAGTGATTTTGGAGCCCAAAAAAATAAAGTCTATTATTGTTTCCATTCTTTCCCCATCTATTTGCCATGAAGTGATGGGACCAGATGCCATCCATGATCTTCATGTTTTGAATGTGAGTTTTAAGCCACCTTTTCCACTCTCCTCCTTCACTTTCATCAAGAGGCTCTTTAGTTCTTCTTCGCTTTCTGCCATAAGGGTTGTGTCATCTGTGTATCTGCTGCTGCTAAGTTGCTTCAGTTGTGTCTGACTCTGTGCAACCCCATAGATGGCAGCCCACCAGGCTCCCCCATCCCTGGGATTCTCCAGGCAAGAACACTGGAGTGGGTTGCCATTTCCTTCTCCAATGCATGAAAGTGAAGTCACTCAGTCGTGTCCAATTCTTAACGACCCCATGGACTGCAGCCTACCAGGCTCCTCTGTCCATGGGATTTTCCAAGCAAGAATACTGGAGCGGGTTGCCATTGCCTTCTCTCTCTGTATCTGAAGTTACTGATATTTCTCCTGTCAATCTTGATTCCAGCTTGTGCTTCATCCAGCCTGGCATTTCACATGATGTACTCTGAATATAAGTTAAATAAACAGGGTGACAATATACAGCCTTGACATACTCCTTTCCCAATATGCAACTAGTCCGTTGTTCCATGTCTAGTTCCAACTGTTGCTTCTTGACCTGCATACAGGTTTCTCAAGAGGCAGGTAGGGTGGTCTGGTATTCCCATCTCTTGAATTTTCCACAGTTTGTTGTGATCCACACAGTCAAAGGCTTTAGCATAGTCAATAGAGAAGAAATAGATGTTTTTCTGGAACTCTCTTGCTTTTTGATGATCCAGCGGATGTTGGCAATTTGATTTCCGGTTCTTCTGCCTTTTCTAAATCCAGCTTGAATATCTGGAAGTTCTCAGTTCATGTAGTGTTGAAGCTTGGCTTGGAACATTTTGAGCATTACTTTACTAGTGTGTGAGGTGAGTGCAGTTGTGAGGCAGTTTGAACATTTTTAGGCGATGCCTTTCTTTGGGATTGCACCAAGTGCCATGTTTAAATGTTGTGGATAATACTGTATAATCTTGTTTATCTAATTCCTTATTTGTTTGACTGTCTGGGTTTTCCTGAGTATTTTTCAATGGAAGACTTTGTATCTTTTCATGATGTAGAATAACGTAATATGTGTTTACTATGTTTTATGTGTTTTAATGAAGCTCAATAACTTTTGTATTTATCTGATTTAATTAAATGGGCCTAATTGACCACTGAGTCTATTCCTCAGAAACTATGGTGAGTTCTTAGTGTCATAATTAGGGAATTTTGCTTTGTGTTGTGAGTCTGCTGCAGTAAGGGGGTGTATGGAAGAAGGTGCAGAAACAAAAAGATTTCTTTGAGTAGTTGCAACAAGTTCCTATGCTTAGAATCTTTCGTTCATTTTCCCTTAAGACTCTCATGTATACATTATGTCTTCTAGTAAACTATACAAAGCATGATGTAGATGTACAACACGAGAAAGATCAAGAGCAGTGGGAGATGTGCTTTCATTTACTCAGCAAAGGATGATTGCCGCAAAGCATTGTGGGCCTCTGTAAATCTTCCCACTGTATCTGAACTCCTCAGCTGAAAAGTACTTTTACAGGGAATGTATCAAAAGGTGTCTCTGGTAATTTTGATGTTCTTTGATCCCAAGGTTAGCCTTACTTACCCTTAAATACAAGGCTATACTAGTTGGGAAGATCCCCTGGAGGAGGGCACTGCAACCCATTCCAGTGTTCTTGCCTGGAGAATCCCCATGGACAGAGGAGCCTGGCCGGCTACGGTCCATGGGTTCACAGAGAGACAGACATGACTGAGCAACTAAGCACATACTATTGGAATTATTTATTGGAGAATTGTTCTCCCCTTGAACATTTTTAGTTAGACTGTAATATTGGAACGTAAATAGATCACTATCTGCCTCCATTACATTCAAGAATCTGTTGGTTATATGGATTGCAATGATCGAGAAGTAAATTGGGCATAGGAAGAGTTTCCAAAGAGAAGTTTACCATTTTTTTAACTTGTAAATTTGTGCTCAGCTAATCAATAGAAACATTAGAGTAATTTTTTCATTGTAAATTAATTAAATGTTCCTTTTGAGAAAGAAAATAGAACTTTATAAATGGGAACTGTTTTAATACATCTGGGCCACAGATAAAAACAAGGTGCACTCACAGCATAGCAAACATCTTCCCCCTCTGGTTAATATGAATGACAGCTCTCTTTTTACCCAGCCATAAAATAATTGCCCACCATTTTCTAATAACATACAGTCTAGGAGAAACCTTGGCTTCCTTAAACCCTCTCCCAAATCTCTCAACTCAGCTCAAAAGCTGTAATGGAGTCTTAACACCCTCCTACTGAGATGCCTGGTGTCCCCTATGGCCTGTCTTTTCCCAACACCCTCCTGCTGAAATGCCTGGTGTCCCCTATGGCCTGTCTCTTCCCTCACTGTAACAAGTAACAATCCCAGTTTATTCAACTGTAACTGTCTTCCTGGTGGACTTTGGCTGGAAGGCATCAACATTTTCCTTAAAGACATTTCTTAGATTCAAATTACTCCCCAACACTTAAAAGGTGAATGAACGATTTGTTAACTGTGTGTGTATATGTGTGTATGTGTGTGTATATTCAGCTCAGCGTGTTTGTTAGTACTTACATGTTCATTTTGATAGTTTTTAAGTACATAAGGATAAGTAAGACA
The DNA here is from genome assembly GCF_019320065.1 of Cervus canadensis. NCBI lineage: Eukaryota > Metazoa > Chordata > Mammalia > Artiodactyla > Cervidae > Cervus > Cervus canadensis. The sequence continues at coordinate 23,707,565 of NC_057416.1, forward strand.
CTATCTCTGACCTCTAGGAAATTTCAAACTGAATGATTAGTATGTTTTCATATGATAATAACAGTGAGTCTGGTTAATTTATAAATCTCTTTCCTTCATAGATTTTAATCATTTTTACCATGTTTCATCTGAAGGCAGAAAAAAATGCTTGAAAATTTGTTAACTTTGTATAGTGTAGGGTATGGAATTCTGATTACTTTTGCCTAATACCTTGACAGGGGCTAAATTTTTGGAATTTATTCACAAAAACTCTAGTACCACAGAGTTTATAAAGGAAACTCTTACTGAAAATGTATTTGTATGCGTGTGTGTGTCAAAGAAAAAGAGATAGGGAGTCATAATGATTTACATAAAACCACCTGGTGGCAGTTATGATGATATAGTATGTGCCTTTCCTAAGAGAACTTCTGGAATTACTGTTAGTTCCAGCGTCTGCCCCAGGATATATCTATTTCCACAAGTCATTTTCAGTGAAATGTGAAAGTTTCTCAGTTTTGTCTATGTCACGAAAACTGTAGATCGTCATCTCACATGAAGAGAATGAATCTTAATATGTTTCTTAGTTTTGCTCTTCAACAAATAACTTTGCCAAATCTTCTTAATATTCCAAGGCAAATCAGTGGACCCTGGGATTTAAAATTTTACGCTTCCAAGCAGCTACAGATATTTCTTTCCAAACTGTATTAGAAATGTTTGCCTTAAATCGTATAAGATTATCAAAATGAGAAAACATTAGGCTGTCAAGAATCTGAAAATACCTTCCTTTTATACTAACTCACTCTTAGGTAGTCCTTGTCAGGATTCCTGGGTAGTTGTGCGCGGAAGCCGTTATACAAATGGCTGGTTTTGTCAGGTAAGCCGCGTTTGCTCAGAGGGAATGCGTGGTATTTCCGCCAGCACAGAATGAGAGATTGTGTGTGGAAAGAAGCACCGTGTTTAACCAGCGCTAGTTACCCTCCACTGTAACTTTCTCCAGATGAGTCGGTTATTGTTGTATAACCACAAATGAGACGTGGTAAATTATTTGAAATAATTATCTACTTTTGTCACACTAAGATTTCTACAAACATTATTTAATTTTGTGTGTGTGTCTATATGCTATCTGGGCTGGAGACAAATAAGTTGAGATGGTGGCAGAGTAACGACATCTTTCATGAACACGACTGGCCATGAGCTGTCATGACTGTCATTTGTCAGACTGTTCATTTTATGTATAAAATAAATTTCTTAATGTTGTCCTTGAAGTGAGACTCAGTTTTAGTTTAGAATGTTATATACCATTTTTTCTTTGATTTTCTTAGCACTGGTTTCTCATCAGGTCATTTCTGGAGATACTTTCTGTTTAAAATGTGTAATAGTACCTTTCGTGAAAACATGTTATCTCTTTCTAGCATATAAACCTTGGTTTATCACTGCAAAGAAAATGTGACTAAATAAATGTACCTACTTTTGTGTCTCATAAAAATGTATGTAAACTCAAAATATGGAAAATTTATTATTTTACCTCTTTTGGAGGACTACTGTCAATAATAGCCTGCTGAAAGTATGTAGTTACTCTACATCTTTATGTTGTTGTTCAGTGACTAAGTCATGTCTGACTCTTTGACCCCATGGCTTATATCCCGCCAAGCTCCTCTGTCCATTGGATTTCCCAGGCAGGAATACTGGACTGGGTTGCCATTTCCTTCTCCAGGGGATCTTCCCAACCCTGTTGTTATAAAGTAGCTGATTATACTACACTCCCATAACACTGAGAAAAAAATGAATATTTTATTGAATTAAGTCAGTGAAAGGAAAACAGATCAAGTAAAAATCAAAACTGCTTTAGTAAGCATAATTTAATATAAGAAATCTTTCAGATAGGTTTGCTTTTTATGCATATTTTGAAGTCATTTATAGAATCTTGAAAAGTCAGCTTTTATTAAAAATTTATCCATTAGGAATAGTCTTGAAAAGAAATATAAAATAAATTTAAGGTAATACCTCTTCCCATCCATTAGGATGGCTACTATTTTTTTTAAAGAGAGAGAAAAAATAAATATTAGAGAAAATGTAAAGCAATTGGAACCCTTGTGCACTGTTGGTGGGGATGTAAAATGATGCAGTGGATGTGGGAAACACTATGGAGGTTCCTCAAAAATAAAAATAATATTACCGTGAGGTAGCAACTCAGGTTCAAAAAAATTGAAAACAGAGACTCAGAGAGATGTTTGTACGCTCATGTTTGTAATAACATTATTAGAGCCAAAATGTAGAGGCACCTTAAGTGTCCATCGAGAAATGAGTAGATAAACTAAATGTGGTCTGTACATAAAGTGAAATTTTACTCTGCTTTTTAAAGGCCCACCACTCATTAGTCCAGTATTCTTATAGAGAAAAGGAAGTTCTTTGCATAATATAAAGGACTATATGTTTGATTAGTTTACTGTTGCTATTAATTTTTTCTTAGACTAATTCAAATAGCTCTCTCCCCAAAACTATTTGCTTTGCTTTCAGGAATCAGACATGTTTGCAAAATGCTAAAAAGTAATAGCAAGCCAAACTTTGTACTGGAAAGAACTGTTACATGCATGTGCTTATAATAATTGTTTTTGACCAAATTAGAATCATAACAATTTCATTCAACAATTTCAAATTGCCACATCGAATTTTGTTTTTATTCTGATTTACGATGCACTTATATCTGAATCCTCTCCTATTGGTACCCCACCCCCGCGCCTGCAGGGATTTCCTATGTAATAACCTGGTGATACTTTCATTTTTATATCTAAAATTAGATACAGTAGACTCTCTCATTGTTGCGATGGAACTTCCTCCAAATAAGACACTTCTTTTAGGAAACACAGGCAGCTCCAGGGATGGGAATGTGGGATAGGTATGCCTTTTTTATAAATAAAGTTCATTATGCACTTCTGGAAATATAAGAAAGAGTATAAAATATGGTCCCTGACTTCAAGGGTCTCAAGTTAGGCAAGGGAGACAGACCCACAGGTGATTTTTCATACAACATAGAAAGTGTTATGTAGCACAGAGGAAGGTGCAGGTGATTCTCTGCAGAAATAACTAAAGCCAGGAATTTGGCATTTACTGCCCCTGAGTTGTTCTCTGTCCACTTTTGTGACTTAGTATTTTCTGTCTAACATTTCTGTGTATTTTTCCATTTAGAATATGTTGTTTTTCTATACTTTTGATCAGCAGTGTCAAAAGAATATGGCCTAGACTAAAACCAAACAATCTTATTCAGTTTCTCTCCCCAGTTACTTCTGGGGCATCTAGAAGCTTGGCACAAAATAAAGACAATAAGCAAACTAAGGAAATGGAAAAAAAAATGCAGTTCTTCTCCAACTTGTCCTCAGCAACAACAGTATCACTCTACCAAGTAGACAATACTTTCTTCTGAATCCTTTGGAGGAATCAGGTGATCAGTATCATTATGCAGAACTTGAACATGGAAAATTATTATCTAGAATGAGGGTACAAGTGTGTTCGCCTGTGTATGCACACTGTTTTGGTAGGTGTTAAAGTTAGAACTTGTATAACCTTGGAACCTTTTCCGGAAGATGATGATTTTCATACTTATTTGAGTTTCAAATGTGCCTTTTCTTTAATTTTCTAAGCTATTAATACCTTGCTACTAAAGAAGCAAGAAGACAGGAAAAGGAAATATTAATATTAATAGATATCCCCAATCCACAGATCGTTGATTTCTGTGCTAACTTATTTAGTGTTTAGCTGGTACACTGGGTGGTATATGCACCTATGCCTACACACATACACCCCCCCGCATACACACACGGGTGTGTGACTAGCAGCCCTGATCCTGAGCTCAGGCTGACGATGTCCTTATTAAGAAAGCAGCAGCAACTCAGAAGAAAGGCTTGTCTGCCACTTTTCATAGCTACAGTGTGGCCTTATGGAAAAACATTGTTTTGTGTGACCTTGTCCATGTCCTGTTGGAAACAGTTATTATCAGCAGAGCTGACTTGCACATCCTCAGTGTTTAACATGTACTAATGGTAGATTCGATGGACATGAGTTTGAGCAAGCTCCAGGAGTTGGTGATGGACAGGGAAGCCTGGTGTGCTGCAGTCCATGGGTTCACAGAGTCATACACGACTGAGTAACTGAACTGAACTGAATGCTAGATTAACTTTATTTTTAATTTATCTCAAACTTCATGCTTTAAAATACTGGCTACGTGCATATTAACCTTCAGTCACATGTCATAAGGATTGCTACATTGCAGGGTTGGAACATTTCTGTGGTAGATAAAAATATGCCAAGACTGATAGGCATTTCATTAAATCATTGTTAATATAAAGTAAATCTAAAGTTTAAAATTAACAAGAAACAAAACACATCATATATAGTCAACATTCATAGTTTGTATTATGACTTAGCATTATTGACTCATGGATATAGGTGAAGCTAGCTACTAGAAAACAATAGTTTATTAAGAAATATCAAATATATATAACAGGAATTTACTGTACACAGACACACACACATATGTATCTTTTGGAATGAAATTTTCTCTCTAATGAGACTCTGTAAGGTTCTATCAATCTCAGTAAAGTTCTACCTCTTCACAATCTGGAGGAGAAGGGAGAGTTCATCTGCATAGTTTTCTAATTATCTTCCCCTGAATGGCTTTCACTTTTTCTTGGGAATTATTTAACTTTTTAAAACCTGTTTTTTTCCACCAGTTGATTAATGTTGTACATCAGTTTTTATAGCTTTCTGCTCATATTGTGATTGCAACTTTCTGGGGACCCAGCAAAATGTTTAGGACAGAAAAATAAAATGCCTCCCCTTTTTTCACTATGTAAAAGCCATTGTATTATAGAGAAAGTTAGTGGAGTATGGAGAAATCTGTTCTCTCAGATCTCTTAAATGTCACTTGTTTTTAATAAGAATTCTTTCACTGATGTTAATTAAAAAGAGGTCCTATCTCCCTGATGATTTACAGGGAGAAATAATAAACAATTGTCAGTAAAACAATTGCTTTAAAATTTGAAAAGCATTGTCATCTTCATCGTCATCACCATTATCTTGTGTCGAAGATTGGGAAGCATCGTTGGGTGTTTTATTTATATTATCCCTGACCCTCAGAGTGACCCATAAGATAAGCCTTATCTTTTTCATTTAACAATGAGAAACATGAAGCTGAGAGGAAGGTTAAATGATTTGGTCAAACTCCCATGGGTAGTCGGTAGCCAACCCAGGATTTATTCAAAATATCTGGCACAAAACCTAATGTTCCTTTGGTATGGTTTACTGGTGATTCCCAAGCCAAACCCAGGTCATGCACCCCCTGCATATATCCACAAACCACCCCTGTCTTTGTGATAAAAGTCATAAAGTTAGAGGAAGAAAACAATTTAAAGACAGCGGTAATATACAATTAGAGCATTTTACCTTCTCCTTTTAAGTCGGTTCAGTCTCTTTTTTTAATTCCAACATGCCATTAATTCCCTATGCCATTAATTCACTATTTCCCTATGAACTTGCTTCCGTAATTAGTCCATTGTTAAATACCTTAAACAGTTAGGAATATTCTCCTATTTTTGAAGCCAAATACAATAACTTCTTTTTTGGAGCCAAATTGTATATGGCTAAGCATTTTTCTTTTTGAGAACCTCTTCTGAAATACCAATAAGAGTAGATGGGACCCTTCATATAACTGTAGCCATCACCTCTACCACCTTGTCTTTTTAGCCTGTAAGCCAAATAGCCACCGTCCTTCCTTTTTCCTTTTTAATTCTGCTGATACAACATGAGTTTCCATGTGCTTTTCTGTTAATTTGTCACATTGATTCATTGAGTTTCCTGTCAAACCAGCTCCTGAGTAGTGAATCCAGGCTACTCTTAAGCCAGTTTTTAGTCTTCCTTGACTTACATATTTGAACAGTTGCATGTGTTTTGTTTTGTTTTGTTTTTTTTACTCTAATATCAGGACACTACATTTATCCTCCTCTTTCTTTATGTTCTTTTTGTAATGTTCGCCATCAGTTGCCATTATTCTGTATCCTAAATTCAGGATCTTCAAGACCAGATATTGTTCCTCCGTGTTATCTAGATAACCAGCTCTTTTTTTTTTTTTTCAAATTTCCATTTTTCTTAAGTTAGTCAGCAGGAAGAAATGATGAATTTACCAAGTCCTTTGGTCTTTTGCCCAGGACTTTCAGAGTCACTGGAAATCGTCTATATTTCTTTTGGTAAAGTTATTCATCTCTACAAGATTCAGTAGAAGTGGTTGGTGGGGTATGATACGCTTTCTAAGATACTCAGTCACTTCTTGGTGTGTACGTTTGAATGAGGTGACCTGAAAAGCTTGTGCTGTCCCTGTGAGTCGTCATTCACCATACCGGTCCCTTTCTCTAAATGCCGGAGCATATTGCAAGGACTCTTCAGCGCTTAATGCCTGTGAATTGTCATCAGTTATCACATACATCTTTAAAAGCCTTAGATTACCTACTAAGATAAGCCTCGTTTTTGCATTATTCTGCTCATTAATGTTCAGTACTTCTTATGTATTACCCACCTCTTGAGTTTCTAGCCTTCTCATCAACTTTATTATTGGATTCTTTTCTCCTCCCAGCTTCATTCCTACCTCTGTTTTTACTACTCCTTCTCTTTTACGGCTCCTTCTTCCATTTCCCTTTCCCTATTCTCTCTCCCACCCATCACTCCACTCCTGCCAAATAAATGTCCAGAAGTCGTGCTCTGAACCAGAAGCTGCTTATAGCCAGGAGAGCCCTTCTTAGGTCACTCAAAGAGAAGGTGCCCCTCCATCATGAGTGTTCACTCAGTTTATAACCTTCCAGCTCAGGGTAGTTTTAGATGCACACTGTGCCGGACTGTAGCTACTGGCCACAGATGGCTATTGGACATGTAAATGGGTCTAATGCCACATGTTGAAATGATAATATTCTAGATATACTGGATGAAATAAAATATTAAAATTAGTATTCTCTGGTTACCTTTTTTTAAATGTGGCTTCCAGAAAATTTTAAATTACGTATGTGCTTTGAATTATATTCCTACTAGACAGCAATTTTTAGACACTCTAAATTAAAAGGAAATACATAAAGAGATTCATTAGCACAAAGAAAAAGAGGAAAATCAGTTATACATGAACAAATAATAAAATGCATAGCATTCTGGAGCCATTTTGGATTGGCACATGTCAATATGCCCAGAGCGCTTTGTTATATTATTGCACAGTCTGGTGGAGGTTGAACATAATCAGCCCTGATTTGTCAAGAAAGGTTAAATTATGTTTGGAATAATCCATTTTTGAATGTGTAGAAGTGTTTAATATGTTTCAGAAAGAAATTCCCTCAAGAGCAGAGGAATTAAAATGCTAAATTAGCAGTTATGTTGAAAACTTGGCTATCTAGAGTGTTTTAGTCCTTGAATTTTCCAAGAGAATTAATTTTTATGGCTGCAGCTTTTTAATAAGGCTAAGTGATAATTTTTATGTGAGGGTAGTTGATAAATTTACAGGAGCAAGGTAAGTCCCTAAAAGAGTAAAAGTACCAAAATATCAAAACCACATTTTTTCAGAAATGTTTCTTAATATTTGATAGGAAGTGTTATATTTATATTAAAATTATTTTTAAAAGAATTTATTTTTGTTGTTTAAAATTAGTACATGAATTTGATCTCTTCATTCAAGAAGCTTTTGTATTTAATATCTGCAATCTCTGTCTTTGTTCATTTACATTTAGAAATGGTAGTAAGTGTTTCTCAAAGGCAAATTCTACAGTAAAGTTATGGATAATACAAAACCAAAACCTAATCATGGAAAAACAAATTATAATGTTTTAAGCATCATGGCAGGGTTGTATGCATGAAGTGATATTATATCACAGGTTAATCTAAGCAGCTTTCTAAACGAGGAAGTTCTGAATAACTATCTACTGAAAAGATAGTAACATTACATAAATCTAATTTCTGCTAAGAAATTCATAATAGCACACACAGAAGATATGGAATGTTGACACAGATTTCATTATTATTGATGTAAAACTGTCTTATATATGTTTCTGATAGAAATGTTGCTGCCCTGTTTTGCTAGGTGTTTACAATAAAAAGGAACTGATAATAAACAATAAAACTGACACTAAGGGGTAGAGTTAATATAGTCCAGGTAAGAAAATTAAAATGTACAGTTGTCGTGTGGTTTCTTGCCCTCGCTACATAGTAGAATGTATCCCAGTAAGATGTGTAATTTTAAGATTATCTGAAATTGAACATCTACTTCTATTTCTTGGGTTTGCTACTTCAAATAAAGATTTTTTTTTTCTGATTTACATTTTGAAAGACTTGAAGCAATTTCCCAAAATAAAATGCTGTGAAATAATTTTCCCCCCAAATTGCAAATATATTCTCACTTCCTCAACTTTAAAATCTTTCCTCCATATTTTTCTGAAATAATAAGCATCCTTATATATCTCCTCAGTTGAACAAAATAAGAAAAAGTAGATAAAAGTATTAGAAGAAAATCAAAATCAGTAGTTATCATGATAGTACACTAGCCCATTACATTAACCTTAGAATAAGGAAATGAAAATGATAAAGTAAATTAAGTGAATGTGCAACTGTATTGAATTTTTTTTTAAGCTAATATTATGCTCAGGAAAGGAGCAAACTGGCCTTCCAGATATTATACCTCAATAGCTCTCTTATAGTCGTCCTTTTTTTTTCTAAAACTATTTCTCATGGAGAACATTTTCTTTAATATGCCTGAAACACCTCCTAACTGAACTATGAACCCTCAATGTCTATCTTGGAATAGACTGTGCAAAAATCAAAGACAAATTAAGTTTTGACAATAATTAAATAAACTATTAATGGCTATATTATTTAAATAGATTGTTCTAATTTAATGGACATTTCTCAATATATGAAGTCTGAGTCTGTGATTATATAGCCATTAAGTAGAAGCTGAATTAACATACTCCTGCTGCTATGATCATGTTCAGAAAGATTATTGGATGAAGTATTAGTCTAAGATTGAGAAGTAAATATTTTAAAATTTACTTCTGATTTATAGCTATGTTAGATCATATCCCTAGTCACACATAAGACTAACACATCAAATATAAACTCTGCTGCATTGTGATCCATTCAATACCTTCTCTCTACTTGATTCTTCCCATTCTTACTGTCACCGTTTATGTACTTTTCCTCTCACCATCCTCCTACAATAGTCCTGTAACTAATCCCCAGTGTCCCCAGGTCCTAATTCATCGAGCTACCAGGTTAAGTTCAATTTTAATTAGTTTACTCCTATGCTTAAAAAAAAAAAAAGAGTGACTCCCTGTTCCTATTCCTTATAAAATCATGTTCAACTCTACAACCTAACATTCAGAATCCTTTAAAATATAGAATAAATTTACTTTTTAAATAATTTTTCAATGCTCCCCATTCCACTTCATCTTCCCAACATATACTCTAAATTTGACATCAGTCACTTTTCTCCAAATATGTATTCCATTTTCCTGCACTTCTTTCCTCATACTGATAATTATCTAAACTCTAGTCCATCTCCACATGTTAATACTTGCCCAAGACTGTGTGGCCAAGGTTGTGTGTGTCTTCATGAAATCACCCCATATTATTCCAATTAAAAATACTGTCAAAGGGGATAGATTCTAGTCTGAGCTTTGCCACTACCTAGTTTTAAAATATTAGGCAAATTATTTGATTATTCTGGGTCTTAACTGAGTCATGTATAAAATAAGGATATCAAACTAATTTATCTTGCCAAGCCTGCCTTAAGATTGTATTTAAAATCAACGAGTGTAAGTCAAAGGTACTTTTTTTAAACAGTAGTTCTTAACCTGTAGTAACTTCACAGACTTCAGAGTTTATCTTCAAATGTGCAAGGAATTTTCTCCCTAGGGAGAGGATCTAAAGCTACTTTCATTAGCTTCTTAAAATGGCTCATGATGCCCAAAAGTTAGGCTCTATCATTTCCCTGATCTAAATCTTTTATTAACACAGACACACTCAAGGGCTTTATCCCTCTCTCACTGTCAATGGTAAATACCTAAAAGCTTTAAGAGCATAGTGCTTAGGTCTGTTATCTCCTATAAGAGATCCTCAACCCCTTTTCCTTAATATACCTGACAGTTATTGTGTGCACATGTGATATGCTTCCGTCAACAACAATTGTGCACTGCAACATTCTAAATAAGTTCTTAATTATTTATCCTATGGATTTGACACCATATCCTACAGGTTTGGTACCATTCCTCGCATGCTAGCTCCAATTTCATCACTTATGTCCTACTAATTCCAAGTTTCAATACGTGATTCAGTAGTAGCTGTAGTACACTTGGCATGTTATAGATAGTAAATATTTGTTAAATGAATAAATGAATTTATTCAAAAGAGAGCTAATAAATGAGTGGTATTTTAAAAAAGAGAGTTTGCATGAGAAAGATTATGCCCAGGATAAAATACCATTACTCAGGTTGCACTAAGGTTAATTAACTCTAACTGTGAATAAGAGATTTAGTGATACTTGAGGGAAATATAAGAAAGAAGAGTAAGTTAAGCATTTGCAGCTTAAAGAAGTAAATTGTAATTGCTGCTTCCTGAAATGACCAAAGTTGCAAAGTTACTGTGTCTTTCAGAGACTTTGTTAACAGGACAAAATATACAAAGAATAAAATACAATCATACACAATAATTACAATGAAGACAGGATAGTTCTTATATCATTCATGCAGTAGTCACTTGTACTTCTGTGTTAACTTTAGTTTCCTTAATTTTTTATATCTAATGTAAGAAGGCAGCAGTCTGACAATCCCAAATCAGTATCTCTCCAAACTCCAGGCCCTCAGTAGGCTGATGCATTGAGAGGCCAACCATCCTGATAAAGAGCAAGGACTGCAGGAAAGTAATTTTCTTTTCACAGATAACAATTTGATACCTATAAATCAAAATATGCTTTGTTCATGTCTTCTTATAGCTCTGAGCTCACAGGTACGACATACAAAACAGTCCTTGAATGAAGAGGTCAATTTTATTAATATATATTCTGCCTATTTAAAAAAATACAAAAGCTAGAATAAGTGAGCTATGAAGAACTAAAAGCTGTGCAGTTAGCTCAGTTTAGGTGAATTCTCCTCACAAAAAGGCGAGAATGTGATTTCTAGCTGTGAGGTGGGATTTCTAGCAGTACTGTCATATTTCTCATTAGTCAGCTTCTTCTCTTTTGTTCTTTTTCCTTTCTATAGATGGCATGTTTATATTCTAGAATTAAGAAATTTTCAGATTTTAAAAAAGATGTGATTTGGCAGTTTCTTAGAAAGTTTAACATTTACTATACATTTTAGCACCCCCACACTTTTAAGTATTTGCTCAGGGGAAATGATGACATAGGTCCATACAAAATGCTGCCTGAATTTTTAGTAGCTTTATTCATGATCACAAAAGCTGGCAACAACCCATATATCTATCAGCTAGTGAATGGATAAGCAAATTCATGTGCATTCATATAATGGAATGCTACATAATCAAAATGGTCAAATACTGACATGTCCTTCTCCAGGGGACCGTCCTGACCTAGGGATCCAACCCACATCTCTGTGTCTCCTACATTAGCAGGAGAGTTCTTTACCATCTGAGCCACCGGGGAAGCCCCATTTTTGGCCAGTGTGTGTTTGTAGTTATGTCCCAATTTTTAGTACTAAGATTTTTAACTAACTAAAAATATCAGTGAAAAATCTTGAGTTACATTCCAAATACAGTTGACGGGTTGCCATTTCCTTCTGTAGGGGATCTTCCCAATCCAGGGATCATACCTGGGTCTCCCACACTGCTGGCAGACTGTTTACTGTCTGAGCTACCAAGGAAGCAAATGCAATTGACAGAATGTCAGAAATAGGTATAAATTATTTGAAACCCTGCTTGTTGTTGGTTATTCGCTAAGTCTTGCTCGACACTTTTGCAACCCCATAGACTGTAGCCCGCCAGGCTCCTCTGTCCATGGGATTCTCCAGTCAAAAATGCTGGAATGGGTTGCCATTTCATTCTTCATTGAAAAACCCTGCTGCTGCTGCTGCTAAGTCGCCTCAGTCGTGTCCGACTCTGTGCAGCCCCATAGATGGCAACCCACCAGGCTTCCCCGTCCCTGGGATTCTCCAGGCAAGAACACTGGAGTGGGTTGCCTTTTCCTTCTCCACTGTATGAAAGGAAAAGTGAAAGTGAAGCTGCTTAGTCGTGTCCGACTCTTAGCGACTCCATGGACTACAGCCTACCAGGCTCCTCCATCCATGGGATTTTCCAGGCAAGAGTAATGGAGTGGGGTGCCATTGCCTTCTCCAGGAACCCTGCTAAATGTCCATAAATGGGATATATATCTGAGATGTTGCTGGGGCTAAGTGAAGACATATTACTGCATACAAAGAAACTGGTTGTTAACAATCATCTATTGACCGCATTATTTTCTTTTTTTGTAGGACCTTTGTTATGGATGTAATATTATGTTTTTGAAATGTTTAAGGACATTGTTTTTTTTGTTGTTGTTGTTAACATGTAATTGTTGTCATAAATATTACGATATAAGATAGTATAGTTGTATTTGGTGGGGCTGGTGAGCTTTTATCTTTGAAAATTGATTTTCAGCTGCCCTGCAGGGATTGGGACATCTCCATTTTCCTAAAAAATTGGAAAATTCTGTTCGAGCTGTACTGTTTGGACAGCACAGCTTTAAGTTTATGTTGCACAGGTTGAATGTTAGCTAATTAGAAAGGTCAAAGTTGTAGAAGACGAAAGATAGGATCTCCACCAGGAAAATACTCTGTTGACACCTAAAATTTTAAAGCCCCCAATTTTCCCATGTTTAGCACTGATGTGGAGTGTTTAATTTGATCACGATTCTAGACTTAGCCAATGTATGGACTTTGAGACCAGAATCAGAATGAGCAGCAAGATTGATAGGCTTCAGAAATAGTAAGTAGGCATTGAGAACTTTTAATACTATGGGATTTTTTTTCCCCCCTAGTATTGTCCTGAAAATGTTCATGAAAGATTTCAGAGAGAGAAGTAATAAATTCAATTAACAAATAATTGAAATAAATAATTCAAAAAATAATTTCAGAGAGAGAAGTCAAGTCATTCCTAGGGTCATGCTTCTGTATGGTAGATATCAAAGACCTAGCTTAACATCTTGAGATTAGATTATTTCCTGGTGCTTCAGTGAAATTCCTTCCATAGCTACATAACTGTTTTTAAATATTCAAATCTAATAGTGAAAACACAATGGATTTTGTCACCTAAATTGATATTTTATTTCCCCATATTGATTGTCAGTTTAGTTACAAGAATCAGTTCATCTCTTGTATTTGTTGGCACTTCAGTGAGAAATATCTATATGAGAATGACCAATTCATGGTTTTGGCACTCAGCAACCTGAGTCCCTAAACTTGTTAATTGAGATTCTTGACTGAAGACTTTACATAGCTCTTCTCTTGAGAAACCTAAAGCATAAGAAATTAATGCATGCTATGGGAAATGCAAAATGCATTGATCATTTTAATAGACCTAGAATACATTTTCTTCATTCCTGTTCCTTTGGTCCAAAATTTTAAACTAGAATGTAAAATTTACATACTTACTTTTGGGTAGGGGGGCCCACGTTTACAAGCTCATGTGAAAGTTCACTACTTTAAAGCAGTTTTGATGGAAATGTTTGGCTTATGTTATATAAATATGTTCAGCCCATTTAAAACTAGCTGTTGTCATTGTTTTTAAAACTATTTTATTGCTGTTACTGTTCTGTTACTTTTTTCTTTTGTTTATGTCACTTCTTCCAAAACTCAGATATGGTTAGTTTCTGCTCACATATTAGCATTTTTCAGGGCTTGATAGATAGTGAATAATACTCAGTGAAACCTGAGACAATTTATTTAATTGCCTTGGCATCAGTTTCATTAACTGTAAATGAATATGTTGATGATCCCTTAGGAAAGCAATTCTGAAATTGGGGATGAGGTGACAGGAGAAAGGTGACTTTCAAATTACATCCCCTCTCATTGCATCTAACAAGAAATGTTACTGATAGGCATGTATTATGCGTGGTTTCAAAGTGGAAAAAAGAAAGGTTGCAATTCTTTTTTAGTCCTTTATTGCTTCTAGAATTTATGATTTCTATGTTCATAATCTTTCCATGTTGTTCAACGTCAACAAAAGCAAATGACTCATTTTTAGAAAACTTAGTCTGCTTTGAATCCTGTCAGTTGCTGAAGAAAGGGACAAAAACACTTTAAGATGTTGAAATTGAGATAAGTCAATAATTATGACTGTTTATTGATTCAGTTTTTCATTTTTATTCACAAAGTAATTTTGCCTTCACAGTAAGTGAAAGAGAAGTTGTTTCTACCTACCTCAGAGAAATACAAAGGGGAGTTTTACTTTTAACCTTTATTTATTAACTTTCATTTTTAACCTTCTTTCTGACAACATACTCTTTTTAACACATTAACTCATATCCCTGTCCCCCACTGTGTGTCGGCGTCTGTGTGTGTGCGTGTGTGTATTTATCTTTCTATGCATCCTGTCAGTACTTATACTAATAAACCATTTTTACTAATAAAAACAGTCCAGCCTTTGGAAAGTAAACTTTGTGGCTTGCTTTTTTTTTTATCCCACTTATTTTATTCTAATAAAAAAAAAATTTAAGCCATCTATTTTGTCCTTTCCTGAATGCTATTATCTTGACTATAATTGCCTGGTTTCCTTTCTGGCTGATTTATTGCTAGCCTTTATCTGGATGTGATTAAAGAATATAAATGCTCCATAAAGCATCAGAATCTCAGCCAGAATATTTTCAGATTCGCAGCTAAAATGAAATAGAACAAGGGGTTTAGCTGTTAAGTAGCTCATATTTGTTGTCAGAGTGTGTGAGGGACTCTAAATTCATTATGCTAGTTGTTCCTACAGTGTAGCATTTGAAAAATAGCTTCCACTGTTTATGGATTGTGGTCCTCGGGCACCAGATAGTGGATGTTGGGATGTATTGCAGAAAAGCTGATTAAAGTAGTAGGATCTCTAACTGCAAGAGTACAAAGTCATTTGTAATACCTGAGTCTGACAGCTTTGGGTGTCCTTATATGTTTCCTTTTGAAAGCTTTGGTTTATTATCAGTTTAACCATGAAGGAATAACTCCCCCCCCCCTCAAGAAAAGTGCCTTTTGGAGAAAACATCAATAAGCTATACCAGATGAGAAGTTTATGTAAGAGGATTGATTTGAACTTTAAAGATCCCAAATTCTATGTGATTTTATTTCTTAGGTTATTGGAGTCATGCTTCACTGTGACTTTAATTTTAATAGTAGCTGCTTTCAGTTCTCAATTTCAGATTACTGTATCTCAGGCAATGTATAACTTACTCCAGAATATAAGCTATGCCAGAATTTATTGTCTTCACCTCCCATTACCCCCGCTTTGGGCCACTTTCCTCTCCAACAAAAAGTTCACTGGCGTGGAATATAGAAAGACTTTAATCACAGAACTTTTACAAATCTTTAAATATACTTTGCATTCTCCTTGTTGAAATATTTCAGTATTTTCTCATTGTTTTCAAAATAAAGTTCAAACTTCTTAGAGTGCCATTCATGTGATCTTTCTGTTTCCTCTCTGCCTAGTTTTTACCCAGTTCCCTGTAAAATGTCCTTTTTTCAGGTTTAAAGTGGCCATTTCCTCTCTCATTTCTTTTCCTTTGGTTGCTTCCTTCTCCCCCATCCTTTATCTGAGTATCACCTGTTCTTACTTTAAAAACCCTGCACAAGTTTTCTCTCTTCCAGGAAACCTTCCTTGAACTACGATTAGCCTGCTTCTTATTTATCCCCTTTAGACTAGCCTTTAAACTCTTTATAGCACTCTGTAAGACTCATTTCCTACTCTCATCATTGGTTTACTTGTTTGTCTTGTTTAATAGACTATTATTCCTTGAGTTCAGAAATGATAGTGTCTTTTTCAGTTTTGAATCTGGCCTATAGGCCTTTCAAATAAATGTTTTTTGACTAAATTAGTGACTTTTATAGTTACTTCCATAATTTCACTTACTTTGCTCTTGATTCTTAAGGCATTTTGAGGGTATGGGTCGAACCATTTTCTCAAAAGGATCTTAAATTGACTCACTCACTTCCATATTGCCACCTAAAATATTTAATAAGGGTATATTTTTTTGTCTTTGGAAAGATAAGAACCTTATTTGCTAGGGGATTATAATATAGATTTCAAACTGTCAATCAGTTGAAGAATCTGGGATGTAATATATGGAAATTGGAAAGGCAAACTCTTATTGTGAAGCAAGCATTCTAGCTTATTCACATATATTGTTGAACCCATGATTTTATTGGTATCTAAAATTCCTTTAGGAGAGAATATATATTTAACAACTTTTTCCTGATTTGAAAATTACTGCTTACAGTTTCTAGATTTTAATAAAATCTTAACCCAAGAATCAAGAGACATGTTTAAACTAAAAAAAAATTGCTAATGAAGGGTTATAGAATTTAAACATGTGCTTAATGATCCTGAGATGTCCTTAAAATATTTGCATCAGTATTCCACATTCTGTAGCAGAGCAAACAAAATGCAAAGAAATTCATGTTTATAAGTGATAAGATTTTAAAAAGTAATTTAAGCTTATTTCTTAATAGAATTATAACATCTTAATCTAAAATTTTATTTATTATACATATATATGTATATGCACTTAATATTTGCCTTCATATAACTATTTGCTTAGACATTTTATATAATTATTTCTTTAATGATAGAGCAAACTGAGTCAGCATATTACAGCTGAATCATGGTCCTAGCTGTTCTTTTTATTCATTCAGTGAGCAAACTCTATATTGTTAAAATTCCTTGTCCTTCAATTGTGCTGGCAAAGACTTGCATTTAAGTTCTTGAATGCCCTAAGAAATTTGTGTTGAAAATTCTGAAGTATATACCTATTTTCAGTCTTTGGTATGTTAAGCAATAGAATGGAAAAATATTATCCACATCTTAATAGATGAATGTCTGCTCATTCTCAGAGACCCTAGTCTCCTTTTAAAAAGATATTTTTAAGATTTATTGTTTTTAAAATTTGGTATTGAATTTGCATAAAGTGTAGATTGCAGCATGCTAGAATATTATTGTCATTTAAGAACGTATTCATGGGTTTTTAGAGCACTGCCTCTAAGGGATTCTTAGCATTTGGTACGTAGTTCACGTATTTCTAGTCTACAGACTTACCCTATTGAGGCAAAGGCTTCATGATCCTGATTTTTTTTTCTACTGCTATAAAGCTCAGCAATGGTAATTAATGGTTGTGTGGTTGGTTTTTTTGTTTTTTTTTGGAAAAAAACTTTCCATGTCATTAAAATAAAATTGAGGATTTTTGAAGACTAGTAATTTGTACCTTTAAACAGCCACATTATTTTGCTTTTGTCTCAGAATGTATTATGCTTCACAAGTATACTGTGACAGTCTGAATAGAAAAGGGGGGAGGGGACATTGTCTTCAACTGGCATGCTGTTATCAGAGGGAATGTGTTTCTGGACACGAGATTTAGCATTCATTGGTCGTCTGAAGAAAGCTATTTCATCTGAGGATTGGACAAGAAGCTGCGTCAATTTGCTGCCCGTCTCCAAGGCACTGGTGATGCTGCCTTCACAAGCTGGCTAACGTCACGGCTCCATCACCCAGCGGGGTGTGGACTCTCTTTTTCTGTTCTTCTCTATTTAATTCTCTATTTGCTGCCTACTGCATTTCTTAATCTGTCTTCTGCCAAATGCTAACAGCATGATATTTTGCAATCATCTAGGTGAATACAAGAAAGACGAACTCCTAGAAGCTGCTAGGTAAGTGATTCCATTCATTTTAAGTGAGTATAAGGCATTTAAGGGAGAAAAGGGGGAGGGCAGGTAGAGGACTATAAAAATTAAAGCATGTTATTGTCTTACTTGGATTTTATGCAATAATGTAGATAAGACCTTATACTAAATCTTTGTATACTTTATTTTGCACAGTTAGTGTATTAAATGAGACTGTCTTTCAATATGGTGATGATTGTAAGGTTAATTTTATTTGGAACATTTCTTAAGGTACCTGCAAACCCGAGTTGCCCAGCTTTTCGGTTCATATTCTAGGAGTATTTAAATAACTATATCTGTATTTTTCTCTGGAAATTTTTCTAGCCAAGCTTCAATGAGGGGCATAAAGTAAATGTTAAAATTCTCATCCATTTTCTTTTGTTCTTAATCATTTATAGTTTAACTGATTAGCTTTTTAAAACATTTTGTAAGTATATTTAACTCCAGTGTTTTAGATCACTTATCAGACTAAAGTTTGTTTGAAATTAAGAACATGACTTTATGCAGATAAGCAAAACAAATAATAATGTAGAAAGCTCCCTTATCTAAGATATACCACTATATGATGATTAACAGGAATTAATTAGGAATATATTGATTGAATTGAATTAAGTATAGCAAAAGACATTCATTCAGAACCATATAAAAGAAATCAAAGAAGTCATATGATTTTCCATCCTGTCGTGAAAAATATCTATAAATATTCATAAGAAGCACTGTAATTTTATAGGAATTGACTTACTACCTTTTTGTAGGAGTGGTAATGAAGAAAAACTAATGGCTTTACTGACTCCTCTAAATGTGAATTGCCATGCAAGTGATGGGCGAAAGGTAAGTCATTTAAGATGTAATATTCCCCTTCAGTGGTTTCTTTTTGCTTTACAGTTAAAATTTTTGAAGTTGGCATATATATATGTGTGTGTGTATACGTATATATACACACACACATATATATGGCTGCATTTCACTGGCATCTTTTCACTGTAAATTAAATGCTGTCGTATCTGTTATTGGCAGTTGTGACATATTCATAGAGCTGGTGAAGCAAGGATTTTAAGCATCTTCTCTTAAATGTCAGACACTGAAAGTTATTTGTTAAATGGAACTGCAGCTTTTTCGGTGATAACAATTATAACAACATATATTATTTTCTGTGTGTGATGATGAAAATTAAAAATTTTTGTTTATGTCCTGATTGCCCAGCTTTGTTAGCATATACGTATTGTTTGTTTCTTTCTGGCAGAGGAAAATTTGTTTACTAGATAACCAATACTTTTTCAGGCTGAGAAAATGCTAATGATTTTTCAGGTCTGTTGTAACAGCCCTGCTTTTTTCCCCCCCGCATTGGCTAAGTTTTCGTTATTATATATTGAAAGAAAGTAGATTAGAGCAGTGAAAAATACCTGTATTAATATACACTTGTCATAAGGTAATATATGAAATATGCAGTTGGTATCTTCATTCTCTGCTTCGTATTCTTGCTGAATTTAGACTGAAAATGTAACCCTTTATAGCCTTTGGTATTTGACTGCAAAGTTTTGCAGTGGTTTACCTAAAAGTACTTTGTACTATAAAGTCTTTTTTAAATGAAGATTAATTTTTTAATGTTAAACGATGGCTTTTATATTTTTAAAATCTAAAACAATTTTAAAGTACACTGTAGACACTGAAGAAAATTATCTTGTACCTAATATTTAAATAATTAACTGCTTTGGAATTATTTATATAAAAAATATGCTATGGATGGTATCAGAAGGATGGTACCCCCTTAGAAATAATGAACTGCTTTGCATTTTAAAAAATCATTTTTCTCTGAGTGATAATTTTATAGATTAAAATTATTCAGCTTTCCGTGACTGCCTTCACACTCTTATCCCTATCTAATGAAATTCATATAATAGTGGCATTGAATTGAATCCTTCTGAATATATGTTGTTATTGAAGATGGCTTGAATATCACTTCACATGGCCTAACATTTACCCATCTAACATGTCTCCATTTATCTCTGAATTAATGGAGAGAGACTTCTACTTTCCTGGAAAGTTAAACTATGTATAAATTAAGCTATAAATTAGCAAAGATTTATTCAGTACTATGAATGACTTTTGGGAGATGTTTTCAAATGATAACTGCTCATTTTCTCTTCAGTTTTGAAGTTGCTTTGGAAATTTTAACTTTCTTGAGTTACTTTGAGTTCCAGGTTTTGTTTGGATCCTCCTAGTAGATAGGTGACTTTTATCACTACGCAGAAAAAGACCGTCTTATCTGTAAGTGCAGCTATATCTTAAGACAGAATTCTCTGAGAACCCAGCCTGCTTCAGTTTCTCACAGCCGTTTTAATATTACAGAATTGATGTGAGATTACTGTAACAGAAGTCAGTTTCTATCCCAGCCTTATTTCTCCCTTCCTCACCCTTATACCTTGACAACCCCATTTCTGGCTCAGTAAATTATAATAATTAAGGAGCGTGAACTCTGATAACTAACAAATTACTTCTTCTCTCTGCCTCAACCCTACACAAATAGATAGAACTTCTTTATTTTTCCTTCTCCCCAAAGGAGGAAACCCTTTCCTTATTCCTGTACATAAAACTAATACATTCCTCATTCAAATTCCTATGGTTCTTTTTCTGTATTACTCTGTGGCATTTACCACAGAGTTCTTGAATTGTAGTTATTCATACATATCTTTTTCTTCTACTCGTCTATTAGCTCTCTTTTGTACCAGATCATTCCTGGCACTTTGCATGTAAGAAGCTTAGGCTACGAATATGCTCCCCAATGAACATAATTTTATCCTTCGAGTGAAAAAAAATCATCTGTACTCTTTGCCATATAGGAATTTAACTCAGAAGTATGTCAATGGGAAATTGTGTGTTTTCTGTTACTATATATTATTACTAGTATTATTTTGTTAATTTATTTTTGAGTAATTATAACACAGGGGAGAATTATATATCTTAATAGGTAGAAAATTTTAAATGTCTCAAATATTATTATTATACTGAAGGTCTCGTAACATATAAATAATGCAATAATTTTCCAAAATGTGCTCCTATACTTTTTTAGATTATCAATTTTCTCAAAGTATCTAGAAAAAGAAAGTTGGACTTAAGCATTTATTAGGTTTTGGTGCTATGCATAAAACATAAAAAATCATTCAATATTGTTCATCAATATGCAAAATGCAAATAAAATTTCATGATTAAAATTGAATAATGTGCATATTTATATATTACCTTACTTTATGGCACAAAGCAATTCTTATTAGATGGACCACTTGCACTGAAGCCATAGAATGGTAGATAATCTAGGTGCTGAGGGAGGCTGGGAAAAGATCCTTTAGTTATGAAAATCTCTTTGTTTTCTTGCTGTTGATGTCAAGAGAATGTGTAAACAAATCTAGCTGCTAAATTACGAGTCTACCTGATATATTCAGTATTTTTCCAGGCCATTTAATTCATTTGTTTATCTAGAATTAAGGAAGTCCGATTGTATATTAACAAGAGGACACAGGTGTTTTACATATGTAGTAAGGTATATGAAGTTTCATTTCTTGACTTTGCATTTTAGAGCACAGTGCAGAATCAGATTCAGTTTAAAGGTTTTAAAATGACTGTCTTAATGCTTAACTGAATCTTTGGTTGGCTCTGTTACTATGATTCCTGGTTTGTAAATTTTAAAAGCCCATGGAAATGTTAGTTTTGAAATGTTTTTAGAAAAGAAGTGTTCCTTATACACTAACTAGTAGGTGGAGAAATTGCCAAGTTGTATGTGGGGGTTTTAGACTTCAGTATTCCTTTTTCAAGTAATATGTGGGCTTATACAATGACAGTGTAAATTTTAAATAGTCCCCTAATTCTATACTGTGACTTGATGATTATCTAATTAAGTAATAATCTGAGCAGTTAAAACTTTTATTTCCGACAGACATTTGGTTTTCTAACCTGTAGAGTCTGAAAATAGTAAATAAGGTTTTAAGTAATTTGTATTGTTATATTTTGTTTTATTTTACATGTAAATCAAAGCAGAGCTTGACTCCTCTAGAAATTTCCAGTTGTTGTTTTCCCTAAAAAGCAAAGGCAAAAAAGTTTTTAGTGATGTTTTGTTTTAAAATGCTACTTTCATTTAATTATACGTGTATTCTAATACTGGCCGTTTTAGAAACATAGGGCATTGATATAGTTAGACATAGCATTCCAGTTTCCTATTTTGAAT
This sequence comes from Cervus canadensis, assembly GCF_019320065.1. NCBI lineage: Eukaryota > Metazoa > Chordata > Mammalia > Artiodactyla > Cervidae > Cervus > Cervus canadensis. Next base: position 23,729,672 of record NC_057416.1, read on the forward strand.
TGTAGTGACCAGGTCCTTAAAACAGATTGCTTCCCTTCTATAATTCCTGTATTTTTAAACTTATGTTTCTTGTCCTTTAATCTCCCTTTACAGCATTTTCTGTCAAGATCAGATGTTTTATTAGCAATTATCCAAATATTCAAGTCTTGTTTGATATGTAAATTTAAGATGGTGGTCATCTTATTTTTCAATATTAATTTTTATAAGGATTTTACAGTGCATGAAAATAAATATTTGAATACATCTCAAATTATTTCAACACTCAACCCTTTTCAGAATTCTTTTAGGTCTGTGTCCCTTTCCTGATTGCCTTTATCCCCTTCCAAAATAAATATCCTAAATTTATCCCCTCCTTATAACAAGGAATAGGTTGGAGTTTGACATTACTGTATGTATTCCGAAATATGTATCTTTGCATGCATTTTCTATGCCTACCATTGCTGTAACTGTACATCACTAAATATTGAAAGTAAGTAAAGTTTGGTTGGAATTTTTATTTTCATTATTTTCAGTGTGATTTCTGGTGGTTTCTCTCTGCTCCTTTTATTCATTCAGTCTACACTCAATACATACCATGTATAGGTCACTATTCTAGTGTCATGGGAGCTAACTGTGTATTTAATATTATTGGTTCACTCGGAGTTCAAAATTGATGGAATGATTAAGATACTATCCTAGACATTGAAGCCAATGCCTAAAAATGTGATTCCTTTTGCTGTGATAGAGTTATAAAATGTAGATTTGAGGTGAGGGTTTTTTCCCTAGCTCTTTTATTTTGAAGGCATTAGTATTTAGACATGTATGCTCTTCTGTAAGAAACCACAAATTTAGATGAAAGACAACTGGAGAAGCATGTTTTAAATTCAGAAAGATTACTGAAGGGTTTCTTTAAATGTCAGATTTCTACTGTGTAAATGTTTGCTTCCATAAAATAGTTAATAATGAATAAGACTATGGAAATGGAGAAAAGTAAAGTGTTTAAAAACTATTTTTTAATGGAGATCAATCAGAAGTAAAGTAGAGTTTAATACCATCCCTCGAAGATACCATAAAAAGCTGTGTGATAGAGTTGAAAGAGCAAATAGGCTTTGAGGCCAAACAGATGGATTCTATTCTCTACTTGTCTGCTTTCTAAGCGTGTGGCTATGGCACTGCAGTTTTCAGTGTATTCTTTACCAAATAGAGATAATGATGCCCCTTCCACAAGACATTTGAGAGGATTAAATGAAATTATGTGATTAATATAACCCACAATAGAACCTCAGTAAATTAGATCCCCACTTCTTTGATACATTTTTTAAAGCTTTTCAGCATATTTAGAATGGACATACACATACTTTTGGAGCTTCCCAGGTGGCACAGTGGCAAAGAATCCACCTGCCATTGCAGGAGACTCAGGGGTGCAGGTTCCATCCCTGGGTGGGGAAGATCCCCGGGAGAAGGAAATGGCAACCCACTCCAGTATTCTTGCCTGGGAAATCCCATGGACAAAGGAGTCTGGCAGGCTGTAGTCCCTGAGGTCACAAAGAGTCAGAGATGACTGAGTGAGCATGCACATACATACTTCTGAGTACTTTAACAGTCCCCAGTTCTCCACTTAAATTGTATATTATCCAAGCTCAGTCCTAGGTGGCATTTGAATAAAATGTAGGTTACCAGGTAATCTGTAACACATTCAATTGAATTAATTATCTTGAAACTTGGTCTTTGTCCCTTGCCCACTCCATATCACATGTAATAAATAAATTTATTTTTGCAGATTATAAATTAAGAAATGTGTTCATAAGACACATATACCCATTTTAAGAATATCTTTATTAAAAATTAATATTTGGCTGAAAAATAATGCCATGATGTTCATTTGAATTCCATAAAGCATATCCAGTGAGGTACAAAGGATAACTAGGATTAGTGCAATGTTTTTTGTATTCATACTTAAATTTTAGGATTATATGAATTTGTCATATTCTAATACAGTGTTCTTGATGAACAGCTTTCTCCTTCAGTGTAAGTCTTCTCTAAATAGCATGTTGGAATGGATATTAACAATCCTCACATTGTTACTTTGAAGATCCCTCAGTGAACCAGGCCTCTCATTATTTATGATCTTGACTGGTCCATTCCCACACAACCTGTGAACAACGACTGGGACTGCTTTGAAAATAAAAGTTGAAGTGATGCTCTGCCAGGTTTGGGACTAGCCCGTGGAATTGGCCTAGTAGCTGCAGTTTCTTGCTCTTGGAATGCTCTTTCTTAGAACCCAGATGCCACACCGTGAGGAAGCACAAGCAGCTGTGTGGGAAGTTCATGTGGAAGATGAAGAACTGAGGCCTCTAGCCAAAAACCCCCACCGAGCTTGGTTAAGGGTCTGAATGACTCCTTTTTTTTTTTCTTTTTCTCTTTGTTTCTTTTTTTTTTTTTTTAATTTTAATTGGGGGCTAATTACTTTACAGTATTGTAGTGGTTTTTGCCATACATTCACATGAATCAGCCATGGGTTTACATGTGTTCCCCATCCTGTACCCCCTTCCCACCTCCTTCCGCATCCCATCCCTCTGGGTCATCCCAGTGCACCAGCCCTGAGCACCCTGCCTCATGCATTGAACCTGGACTAGCGATCTGTTGCACATATGATAATATACATGTTTCAGTGCTATTCTCTCAATTCATTGCACCCTCTGAATGACTCTTAACTCTCCACGTGTCCTAGACTTTTAGCTTCAGTTGAGTGTCCAGTCTAGCCTCCAGGTGACACTAACCATCCTAACACCTAGTTCATACCACACAGAGCAGAAGAACCACCCAAGTAACCTACCATTTTGGGGGTAGTGTGTTATGTACTAGTAGCTAACTGAAATACCCTATGCGAAAATATAACGCAGTGCCTGTTATATAACTGAGTGCGTATTATCTATTGGGCAAGAAAGTTTGTGTCTTTTCTCAGGTAGATTACTGAAAATGGTTCTTTCATAGCTACTTGGAAGAACAAGTGAAATTTTTTAAATAAATCAGCAAACATTTATTTCTTTCGATATGCTCACTTATTTTATATTTATATCTTACAATTTAAGATACTTTTCCCTCAGAATGCAAAAAAAAAAAACGAAAAACAAAATTTATGCACATCTTTTTGGGTCGTGGCATTGTAGGAAAAAGCAGAACATTGAAATTGAAAGACCAAGTTTTAAGTTAAAATCATTACTAACTGTGATTGTGGCAAGTTCTTTATATCTCTGAGTTCTCAATCTTTTAGCTTAAGAAATGACAGGTTTGGGCCTCATGAACTCAGATTTACCTTTCAGCTCTAACATCTTAAGATTTTCATGTGTTTTGTTGTTTTTCATCAGAGTTATAATACAAGATTGGATTATATAAGAGTCAGTAGTGTTACATGAGATAAAACATACCTGATATCTAAAATAAAGTTTACATACAGCATTTTTCACCTTTAAGAAAGTCTTAGTGTTACCTGAGGGCACATGTGTATATCCCTGTGGCTTTTAGTGGCCTTTATCATCCTCCTCTGTTCTTGCCAAATCTTGATTTGGAAAAGGTCAGAGCATTTTTTTAATTTCCAGCTTTTCTGGCTCATAGTTTAGATGTTGCTTGGGATTATAGGAAGGTCAAAGTGCAGTTAAGTCTGCATGAGGGAACTCTTCAAATACTTTAATTATGTATCTAATCAAATCACTTCTTTAAAGTACATCTTACTGAGTAGTGCATGTCGTACTGTAAGGCAGAAATCAGTGAGAGCAAGTGTTCTTGCCTGCTGGTGTTGGGATATACTATATAAAATCTTTATGCCTGTGTATATTCATTTTATAACAATAAAGGCTTGAAAATGCCTTCTTTATTTTTCATTAGGGAATCACTTCTACTAAAACAGTCTCTATTTTGTCACGCATGACATCTCTACTGGTAGGGGTAATTAGTACCCATGCCAACCATGTTTTGTTTCTCTCTCTGAGAAAAAAATTTTTAGTAGAAAGGGATATGTGTAAAAAAGCAGGTGGTAAAACAGGAATTCAGTTTAGCTCAGCTTAGCCACCCTCTTCTGAACTTTGGTTTCTCCTATATGCTCACGCTAAGTCTCTAAATCGTGTCCAACTCTGCAGCCCCGTGGACTGGAACCTGCTAGGATCCTCTGTCCTTGGGATTTCCCAGGCAAGAATATCGGAGTGGGTTGCCATTTCCTTCTCCAGAGGATCTTGCCGAGCCAGGGATCGAACCCACATCTCCTGCATTGGCAGGCAGGTTCTCTACCAGTTAGCTACCAGGGAAGCCCCTGATTTCTCCTATACTCACATCCAAAAGACCCAAGTTTCCTGCAGTTTTCAGTATAGACAAGTTGAGGGATAAAAAACAGTGAGTACGAAATCATTTTGCTATGAGTATGATTCATTATTAAAATTCAATTTAGAAGTGCAATTACAAGCGTGACACTTCAGTATAGCCTTGTAAGAATCTAAAGTGATTCCTCTGTCTCTCCAATGAACCACATTTTATAGGGTAGGTTAAATTACAGCTGCAGCAGTAGCTTGAAAAACACCCACCTGGCAGAGTGTTACGGGAATGGGAGATTAAGAAGAAACACAGAAGGTCACTTTAATGCTATTCCTAGTTCCTCAGTAGTGGAATTGTCAGTGGTGTTATTTACATATAATTATTTATCAATTATTACATGATAAAGAGATTTTAAAATAGTTCTCTGATGATTATGATTGGTTATGATCTCTTTGGCCTTAACTGTTTAGTTAATATCACTTGAAGTAGAGTGTTCCCCCATCAGCTCTTAAGTCCTTTCAAGTGAAGGGTGAACCTTAGTCTGTGAAAAGGATTCCTTAGTTACAAAGAAAGTCTGGTTTCAGAAACTCTTCTGGCCTAATGAGAGGCAGCAAAAAGTGGAGACTTCATTATGGACTGAAGAACTTTGATATTATCTGTAGCTTTGGATTGGTATTACGAGAAACAGTTGTTTGGCCATCATATAAAAACAATGTGAAACAGTTCATTCATTGTGGACCACCATCTGGTGCCTCAGTTAGCTCGGGCTGCCATAGCATAGACTGGGTGGTTTAAACAGCAAAAGTTTATTTCTCCCAGTTCTGGAGGCTAGGAAATCCAAGATCAAAGTGCCAGCGCGGTCAGTTTCTGAGGAGGGGATCTCTTCCTGACTTGTGGAGGGCTGCCTTCTTGCCAAGAGAGAAAAAGAATTCTTGGCTGTCTGTTTATAAGGGCACCAGTCCTATCTAGAGGACTTTTACGCTCATGACCTCATCTACCCTGATTACCTCCTGGAAGTCCTGTCTCCCGTCTCCTGGAATATCCCATCACAGTGAAGGCTGGGGCTTCAACATATAAACCGGAAGGGTGGACCCAAACATTCACCTGGTTTTTTTTGTATGCTGCCTTTTTTTTTAAGTATAATAATTGCTCATGAAATCTCCCCACACACACAAAAGCGTATTCTTCCATTCCTCAATTCCTCAATTAATTTAGAATTATAAAAGGAAATTTCTAAAAGTATTAAGAATCTAAATAATATTCTTTTTTAAGAGAAGACTATTTTCAGTGACTAATAAAATGTCCTTCTCTGATAAAAATGGCATCAAGAGTAAAACTTTAAAAACACGATAAATACCATGCATGATTATTTGATATACATATTTGGGTAATCAAATTAGTAAATTTGGAAATCGACTAAATATTAAATACTTTATATGTTGATTTTTCCCTTTTGTAAAGGTATTTTTATTTTTCAATACTAACATGATACTCCCCTACTCTGAATACCATAAAAATGCCCATTAAAGTTACCTCCTAGTTTCTGAGAGGGCTCAGAATTGAGTAAAGGCAAGGAATCACTTCTTTTTTTAAGAAGTCCTACATTTTTAGGGAACCCTCCTCACCGTTGGTGGCTATGTAAATTGGTGCAGCCACTATGGAGAACAGTGGCTTGGGCAGGAATAGAGCTGGAGATCTTCGCACCTGGCTGCCTCTGGCTGCCGAATTCACATGTGCAAACTCAGAAGTGACAGGACTTGATCACTAAAGGAACTCGAGGTGACACTATGTCTCCCAAGTCCTGGAGCTCTGGAGACACTAAAATCAGCTAAAGGAATTTCTCATTCTCAGAGTTTGTATAGTTAAAATGACTCCCTAAGGGTCTAAGGTGAAATGATTTCCCCATAAATAATCTTTAAATGAAACTCAGTGGACTCATTTCCTTGTACTTCCAGAATAAGACATCTGTCTGTTGAACTTTCGTTAGAATCTTTGATGTTTAGATTTGAAAACCTGAGATTGTAAATATTAATTACAATAAGGAATTCAGGTGAGATTCGAATAGTCCAAAAACTTTTCTTTTGAAAAGTATAAAACATCAGGCTACTGTCAGACCACGCAACCTGATTTCCATAAAGTCTGCCAGCTGTTTCTCATTAAACAATGCAAAATTAACATTGCACCCCCTGAAACTGCTAAGCATTCTTTTTTCTTTCCCATACAAACCCTGTGAGAGGATGCTAGGAACTCATTTTCATGCATACATTTCAGTTCTTCTGCTGGTTCTGAGGCTGGTAAAGAGAAACACAAATTTCTGGCTGTTGAAGAATCCCCTTGGAGTTTCCACAGTGATAACGTTAAGTTAAAATTTAATTAAGTTGGCATTCAGAGCTTTACCCTCACAAAGATTCCTCTATGGATTACCTGCTCTTTCTTGTCTGTTCATTTCCTTTTCCCTGTCCTTCTCTTCACCATACATAACACTTAAAGATAGTCTTTTATAGTCTTACTTTAAAAAATAAACTTTTACTCTATAAGGCAATTGAAGTATAGAAGTTTTATTGTATTAGTTATTTCATAAATTCTACAAATTTTCAAGTGCCTTAGGTTCCTTCCTAAAGATAACTACATGTGTTACTTTGGAAAGGCATTCTCTTTAAGGCTATAAAATATCAATCATTATTCTACCTCACTGAACTTTATTTGGAAGAGGACTTAAATGGCAGCTAGTCCAGCCTCTTCCCTCCAATAACTCTGATAGGTTGACATCTCACTCTACTTGATCTGGCTCAACAGATCATCTTTGGTTTAGCACCAAACTTAGAATTTCACACTTTAAGGAGAGATATTGACCAGTCAGAAGGTGACCAGGAAGGTAATTTTAAAAAATCATTCTTTAAGAAGCAGTTGAATCAACTGGAGGGATTTAGTTCGGGAAGAGACCAAATGACCATCCATTAGAGATACATAGAAAAATCTAGCACTAGGAAAGAAGCAGATAAATTATCTTCTTTAATTTCAGTATTCTGTTATTCTTCCATGTCCTCTGGTGCTTATTCTAAATAACTTCTTTTGTTAAGAAGTCCTACATTTCTAGGGAACCCTCCTACACTTTTGGTGGCAATGTAAATAGGTGCAGCCACTGTGGAGAACAGTATGGAGGTTTCTTAAAAAGACTAAAGTTCCCAAGTGATCCAGTAATCTCCCTCCTGAGCATGTATCCAGAAAAAGATGAAAACTCTTAAGTCAAAAAGATATTTACACCCCAGGTTCACAGCAGCACTGTTTACAATAGCCAGAACATGAAAGCAACCTAAGTGTCTATCAGCAGATAAGTGGATAAAGAAGACATGATGTATATATACAGTGGAATATTACTCAGCCATAAAAAAGAATGAAATAATGCCATTTGCAGCAACACACATGGACCTAGGGATTATCATACTAAGTAAAGGAAGACAAAGAAAGACAAATATATGATATCTAAAATGAACTTATTTACAAAACAGAAATAGTCTAACAGATATAGAAAACAAACTCTTGGTTACCAACAGGGAAAAGCAAGGAGAGATATAAATTAAGAATTTGGGATTGATAGATACACACTACTATATATAAAGTAGATGAACAGCAAGAACCTACTGTATATCACAGGGAACTGTATTCAATATCTTACAATAATCTATAATGGAAAAGTATATAGATATGAATCACTTTGCCATATGCCTGAAAATAACACAACAGTACTTCAATTTAAAAAAAAAAAAAAAAGGAAAGAAAGAAGTCCTACATTTCTGGGACACTCATCCAATAGTATGTCACACTCTGAATATTGATAGGGTTTGATTTGAATGCTGAGTTGAGTCAGAACTACCAAAGCGATCCCTGCCCACCAAGAGCAATTTCCCGTCTCTCTCAGCCATACTCATCCATTTCTGAACATCCTCTCCAGAATCTGAGTGCCAGAACCCAGCCAAAGGAAAGGAAGGAAGTCAGACTTCCCTGCATTTGATCTGACTCTGCTATTAACTTGCCATATTAATCCCCATGTTTCCTAGTTTCCTTATCTGTTGTGTGGAGATAATAATAGTCTCTAGCTCTGGTCAATGTTTATGTAAAGTAAGCAAGTTAATACATATAATGCACTTTAGTACATAGAAAGTACGCAGTAGGTTTTAGCTATTATTTTACCAAAATACTTTGTATTTTCAAAGTGTTTTTATATCTTCTATTTCATTTTCACCAGAAAGTAACACTGTAAAGAAGCCAGTACTATTATTACTCTCTTATTTCAGAGATTGAGACTTACAAACATTAATATGTTAAATGCTCCTAGATTGTAGGAATAGTTGTCTTACTAATGAGAAGTAACAGTCTTGTTGTAGTCCGCTGTGATGGGACTGTGGCTATTATTAGGTGCATTAGCTCCAGGCACTACCCTTTAGAGAACTGCTGACCGAGTGTCCCTGCATCAGAGAAAAAGACTCAATGGGAAAGAAAACATTATTATTAGAAGATCTAATAATGTGTGGTCTGTAGAAAAGAAACAAGTTAAAGGAGATACTTGGGAAAGAAGTGAATTAAGCTATCTTTTTAAAGTTTTATTTCTACTTTGGTTCATCAGTTTTCATTCTGCAGATAGTTTTTCTCTTTTAAATTATTTTTATAATAGCTCAAGAGTTGAGAAGCTACAAGGAAACTTGTTATGATACTACTTAAAATATCCATTCTAAAGACAGGTGTCAGTGATGAGATATAGTTATTTCCATGGACTCATGCCCATATTGATTCTCTGGCTTATAATTTGGTTTGATTCTGATTTAAGTTTCACTGTCTCAAAGAACTTCTTAGCTATACTTCACACTCTATGCCTAAAGGTAATTTAATAAGCTCTGATTATGCAGTTATTATATCTTCCTGAGAGTTTTATATTAATGGCTGATATAGTATTTTCTTTGTAGAAGGGGCACACTGATCTGTCTTAACCAATGGTAAGTTTGAATGAGATGTGTTTTGTTAAGATAACCAGAACAGAGATGGAGCATTTATAAATGTCCATTTATATGGTGTTAGTCACTCAGTCATGTCTGACTCTTTGCGACCCCATGGACTATAACCTGCCAGGCTCTTCTGTCTGTGGGATTCTCCAGGCAAGAGTACTGGAGTGGGTTGCTATTTCCTTCTCTTTATAAGGTGATGGTTATTAAATAATTATGGCACAGCTACACAATGGAAATACTATACAAAGAATAAGATGGACCTATATGTGCTAGTATTTTTAAGAGAAAAAAAAAAAGCCAATTCAGAAGAATATAGTATGATCTATTTGTGTGACAAGTGAAAGTATTAGTCCCTCAGTTGTGTACAACTTTGTGACCCTGTGAACTTAGCCTCCCAGGCTCCTCTGTCCATGGAATTCTCCAGGCAAGAGTACTGGAATGAGTTGCCATACCCTTCTCCAGAGGATCTTCCCAACTCAGGAATCAAACCCAGGTCTCCTGCATGCAGGCAGATTCTTTACCATCTGAGCCACCAGGGAAGCCTTGTGTGACAAAAGCAACAGCACAAAGAACTCAGAGAAAAGCAAACACACCTTCATATAACAGAGAGAAATATCTCAGATGATACAACAATAAGCAGTGCCTGTCTTAGGAAAGGCGTTTGTCGAGTAAAGAATGGCAACCCACTCCAGTATTCTGAAGTGGTGGGCTGCTGTCCATAGGATCGCACAGAAGTGACTTAGCATGCATGCATGCATTGGGGAAGGAAATGGCAACCCACTCTGGTGTTCTTGCCTGGGGAACCCCAGGGATGGAGGAGCCTGGTGGGCTGCCGTCTGTGGGGTTGCACAGAGTCGGACACGACTGAAGTGACTTAGCAGCAGCAGCAGCAGTAAGTCTTACCTTATTGCAAATGCATGTGTGCCCTTGGCACACACACTCAGACACACGCGTTATTTTCTGACTTGAGACAGGTCCAGAATCCAAGAGTCATTCAGCTTTAAGTCTGCCTAGAGTTGGGTTATCAACCATCCCAGTTTGCCTGGGGTGCGTGGGTTTCCTAAGACTAGGAATGGCCTGTGCAAACCAGGATGAAGTGATTACCCTAGCCTGAAAAATCCCAGAGGATTTCATCTAGGTCAAAATGAAAATCTTAATGAAAACCGAAATACAGGACACATCATGACGTCAGGCAGCTCTCTGTTGACTTAGATCATGGCTTCTCAGTTGTGGCTTTGTTCTTTCCTAGGGAATGCTTCATACATCACACAGGCCTGTATTGAAATGTGGTATAAATCTTTTACGCAAATTCAAAGTCATATTCACCAAGCTGGATTATATGTATCCCCTCTTCTCTTTCACTAATGTAAATCAAAAGCAGACTATAACTTTCATTTCATTACTAGCATGAAGCACTGTGTTAAGCCTTCGAACATAAAATTAAAATATACTCCTCATTCTCAACAAGCTCACATTGGATTGGAGGAGACAGACACATAAATATCAATGTTTAACTGTGTTATTTTGTGACAAGTGTTAAAGTAAAAGATAGTGGCACACAGTTTTAGGACCAGTCTTTAGCAGTCTTTTAAGTGAATACTTTTTATTGCCATTAACAGCAATAGGAAATTCTGCAGCCAGAAAAGAAGTGTGGGTACCTAGGTGTGCTAGATACCAAGGAGAAAAACATTTCAAGAAGGAAGAAATGATCACCTATGTCAGATGATGCAAATAGGTGAAGTAAGATGACGGCTGAGAAATGACCATTAGGAAATAACTTCTAAGTGTGCAGGATACTCAATAAGGTGATAATAAGTAATAATCACCATTTGTTGAGCTTTTTCTGTGTGATACTGTATTAGGTGCTTATTTATATAGTTAACTTTAATCCATAAGATAGTCTTACGTGGTAGGAATTATAATTCTCATTTTATAGATATTAGAAGCCAAGGCTCAGACATTAAGAAACGAGTCCAAAGCCACATAGCTTGTAAATTTTGCAAAAGAGAAATGCAAACCCAAAACTTAAAAGTCTCTGCTCATCACTTCTTTGTACTGTGCTGCCTACAATTCTGTTATAAAGTTGTGTGCACAATTTTTTATATACTTTTAATTTAAAAATGTTTACATTTTTACAGTGTTGTGTTGTTTTCTGCCATACAACAATGCAAATCAGCCATAATTATCATCCACAATTTTATAACAGAATTGTTGGTTGTTCCTGTTTTAGCTATGCATGTATAAAGTTTAGGATAAGTTCATGCATTATTGTGTGCTTCAAATCTGTATCATAAGAAACAAAGATAAATATACATATATGTTTCTTTTTTCTCTTATGGCCTGATTCCAAGAAGAAAACTTTGAATTATGGGATTTAAGTAAGGATTCTTTTTTGTATAAACATTTTACAATATAAAAGTAGTAGTAATAGCAAATCTCTTTCAGCAGAATAGTATTAAGATAGGTTTTTTGATAGAGCTATATGTTTGCAGTTGTTTCATATTTTATCACTCTACATGTTTGACTTTTAAAGTATTCACAACAAAAAAGTCTGTTTTAAAAGTAAATCTGAGGTATGCACACTGACAGGTTGCCGTGCTGTCCTGTCCACAACGATGCCTCAAATGTTTGGTTCTTGTGTTTGCTAGTTTACAGCCACCACAAAATTATCAAGTACCATGTGTGAGTAAATGGTCTGCTTTTTCTCCCCCCAAAACCAAAATTATACTCTGTTAATTATCCTAGCATTTAGAAAATTCCTCTTAGCATTGTTTTGCCATTTAGTAGTTGAGGTGTAATGTTGACACTAGTGGTAACCATTCACTAAATTTAGTCCTGCATCATGTGATTTTAATTGCTTTGCATCAGAAGATAGCATTTAGTATATAATGTTTAGTTGTAAATGTTTTTCTAGAGGAAAAACCCCTGGGCTCAGTAGTAGGAACTTGTTCAAATCATCCTTTGTTCTCAATTTGTACTTTTTCTTTTTGCTTTATACCATTTCCTCAGATTTACTGCATGCATTTCACAGACTTTTATGTGCCTTCCAATGATACTATTTAGTTTGCATAATTAGCATCCACAGTAGAATGACTGCTGGGAAAGTTTCATCTAGCATGTTCAGCACGCACTGCCTACGAATTCATCTGCTCCCGTAGCTCATCTTTCTCTGCCTAGATGCCGATATCATTTTGCTAACTGACACCGTCATTCTGTCTCTCCTAGATTAGTCCTGCAGGCTTCTATTCAGGTCTTGCTGCCATCAGATTTGCCCTCCCTGTCCAGTCTATTCTCCATTGAGTGACACAGAGTGATCTTTCCAAAACTCCATTCTCAGCCCCATTACCGCCAGGGTATCATATAGGCACTTCAAACTCAATAAACCCGAACTTCACAGTCTTTCCCTTTCGGTTCCCTTCCCATCTCCCCTTTATCCCTCCCTCCCTTCTTTCGTTTTTAAAAGCAAGCTTCAAAAGCAGCCTAACATCTGCATAAGGAGAGAATGGTGAGAGAGAAGGCAGAAAAATATTTAAAGTAAAGTAATAATAGCTGAAAGTTATTCAGATTTGGTGAATACTATACATAATAGATGGGAGTACCAGACCACCTGACCTGCCTCTTGAGAAACCTGTATGCAGGTCAGGAAGCAACAGTTAGAACTGGACATGGGACAACAGACTGGTTCCAAATAGGAAAAGGAGTACATCAAGGCTGTATATTGTCACCCTGCTTATTTAACTTATATGCAGAGTACATCATGAGAAACACTGGACTTGAAGAAGCACAAGCTGGAATCAAGATTGCCGGGAGAAATATCAATAACCTCAGATATGCAGATGACACCACCCTTATGGCAGAGAGTGAAGAGGAACTAAAAAGCCTCTTGAAAGTGAAAGAGGAGAGTGAAAAAGTTGGCTTAAAGCTCAACATTCAGAAAACTAAGATCATGGCATCTGGTCCCATCACCTCATGGGAAATAGATGGGAAGACAGTAGAAACAGTGTCAGACTTCATTTTTGGGGGCTCCAAAATCACTGCGGATGGTGACTGCAGCCATGAAATTAAAAGATGCTTACTCCTTGGAAGGAAAGTTATGACCAACCTAGATAGCGTATTAAAAAGCAGAGACATTACTTTGCCAACCAAGGTCCGTCTGGTCAAGGCTATGGTTTTTCCAGTGGTTATGTATGGATGTGAGAGTTGGACTGTGAAGAAAGCTGAGTGCCGAAAAATTGATGCTTTTGAACTGTGGTGTTGGAGAAGACTCTTGAGAGTCCCTTGGACTGCAAGGAGATCCAACCAGTCCATCCTAGGGGAGATCAGTCCTGGGTGTTCATTGGAAGGACTGATGCTGATGCTGAAACTTCAGTACTTTGGCCACCTCATGCTAAGAGTTGACTCATTGGAAAAGACCCTGATGCTGGGAGGGATTGGGGGCAGGAGGAGAAGGGGACGACAGAGGATGAGATGGCTGGATGGCATCACCGACACGATGGGTATGAGTTTGAGTAAACTCCGGGAGTTGGTGATGGACAGGGAGGCCTGGCGTGCTGAGATTCATAGGGTCGCAAAGAGTCGGACACGAGTGAGCAACTGAACTGAACTGACTGTACTGAATACATAATGGATCCAAGAAACTCAGCCAGCCCCAGGCACTCACATATACCAAAAAAAGAAGAAAAATGCTCTACCAGGGTACATCACAAATCAAATTGCTTAATGTCTCTTAATGATAAAGTGAAATTATGAGTGTACCCAGAAGAAAAACCACATGTACACAGGAATAAAGATAGGATGTAGGCGGATTTCTAGTCTCAAAGAGTGCAAGCCAGAAGATAGTGAAACGACATCTTTAAAATGTTAAAGGAAGGGGAAAATAAGTCCTGGAAATAACTTGATAGTCCTTGGAGGTATTTGCAATAACATTTGACATGTGTCTGAAGGCAGAAACTTGGACGGGCTTGTTGTTTGATGATTCAGAAATTTTAATCATCTATTTTCATATGGCATTTTACATTTTAAAGGTGTTTAAATGTGGGAGAAAACTTTTCACACTGTTTGGAAATAGCCAAGAGAGTGGTTTTATCTCCATTTTGCATGTGAGAAAGCTGAGCTAGTAGTTAACATAATGTTTACAGTTCTGTAAGATCCAGGACTGTGATCAGGTTTCCTGACTTCCTATTCAGGACCTTCTTCTATCTACCCAACCTCGTCACTAGCTATGTCTTGCTCAAAAATAATTCCTAAAGTTAGAAACCATCAGGATAAATAAAATGTATGGAGTGCCTTCGGAGAAGGCAGTGGCACCCCACTCCAGTACTCTTGCCTGAAAAATCCCATGGACGGAGAAGGCTGGTAGGCTGCAGTCCGTGGGGTCGCAGAGTCGGACACGACTGAGCGACTTCACTTTCACTTTTCACTTTCATTCATTGGAGAAGGAAATGGCAACCCACTCCAGTGTTCTTGCCTGGAGAATCCCAGGGACGGCGAAGCCTGGTAGGCTGCCGTCTATGGGGTCGCACAGAGTCAGACATGACTGAAGCGACTTAGCAGCAGCAGCAGCATGGAGTGCCTTGAAAGCAGTAATAGGTAATACAGTATTTAGTAATTCTTTTGTATCTTGACAAAATATGTGAAGAAAATAAAATGAAAATCTTTTAAAATCCCAAGGCATATAAGAAACCATTGCAGTATTTAAACTTAAAGTGAATGAGTAGAGGTAGGGAAATTGCTATAATTGTGGAGAAACTTTTAATTAAAATAATGTTATTTGTGATTTTTTTTAAAGGTAAGAAGTTTGATTATTTTTCATTATCATATATGTGATCAGAGAACCTTTTGATAATGAGTCAAATTAAAATGTGACAAATTTGTTGAAGAGAAACCTTATTTTCCTCTTGTATTTATACTGCATATAAATTAAATACCATCTTGGCATATTTCATTGTATCTAAGGTAGGAAATTAGTTTTGACCAATTGCTAGCAGCAGTCTGGTGGGATGAATAGAGTCCATTGTCCTTTTTTTTTTTTTTCCACTAGAATTTCCTCAGATATTCTTTAGAGATGTTTTTCAGCTTTTCCTGTTTAGGAGGAATTCTAAGAGCTAGCTCTTTATAATAGAATTGGGATTTAAAAGTTAGAATTTGAAAGGTGGACAGGACATAAGTAGGATAAAGAAGAATATTTCCAGTTATGAGGAATATGAACTCTGACATGTCTTCCCAGAACAGTTGGGATGGTCCTTGATGTAAAGAAACTAAGAAATAGTGTAGAGTAGATAGAGTAGGGCATGATAACTGAAGGCCTTGAAAAAAACCACTAGGAGAAATAGGTGAATGGCATGAAGTTAGGGGGCTTCCCTGGTGGTTCAGTGGTAAAGAGTCCTCCTGCCAATGCAGGAGATGCAGATTCAATCCTTGAGTCTGAAAGATCCCCTAGAGAAGGAAATGGTAACACACTCCAGTATCCTTGCCTGGGAAATCCCATGGACAGAAGAACCTGGCGGGCTACAGTCGGGGTTGCAAAAAAATCAGACATGACTTAGTGACTATAAACAGCAACAACAACTGAAGTTAGAATGTACTTCTGAGATGAGTGAATTGTCTCCTATCCAATTAAGAAAGATGAATTTGAGCACTTCACCTCAGTATTTTCTGTGTGTGTTAACACTCCCTGCCTTTAAAGAAATACAGATTAAATGCCAAAATGAGAATTATTTACCTTTATTTTACCTGATTATTTTACCTTTGTTTCTTTCTCTTTTCTAGTCAACTCCTTTACATCTAGCAGCAGGCTACAACCGAGTTCGGATCGTGCAGCTTCTCCTCCAACATGGTGCTGACGTGCATGCAAAAGACAAAGGGTGTGTGAATCTGCTTATTGTGGATGGTTTCACTAACAGGTCATTTATTACACTTGGTGTTCAACATCTGATACACCAGAGTTGTTGAGCACTGGGCAAAGTCTTACATCCCATTGTTTTACAGCTTGTACAGCATTTTGAGAATGTTCACAGTGATTTGACTTATTTTTATATTCCTACTAATTAAGGATTTGTCTCATAACAATTTCCCAAATCAGTTTAATTTTACTGTCTTCTATTATTTGCAGTTAAAATTTGTTTCTCTCAATTCCAATTACTATTTTTCAACTCTTAAGTTGTACTTCAGAAAGATAGATGAATCAAAAATTCTTATAACCCAGTAATATGACTGTTCTATTTATCAGGTATGAAAGGATCATCTTTTATTAATAAGCTAAAATCTTAAGTATACAGTATTTTAATTTTTTTCCTGATGAAATCTTGACCATCTAAACTGAGAAAACCTTAAAGGTCCTTATGAAGATTGATGTGAAAGAGAGGTGTCTGGGAATCAAAAAAAGCAGTATGTCATTTATTGTATAAACAGGTGAATTTTGGAAAACTTTGTACCAGTTTCCTAGCTTATTTCCAGGGACATGGGAATTGGGTCTGTTAACCTATACATTGGGCTAACACTTCTCCTTATGCCACTTTAAGATCTAAAAGATAATTACCTGACTGCCCATGTGATGTAGATTCCTACTACAGTCGTGATGGGTAGCGTAAAGGACAGCCCCAGAGAAGACTGTCTTTCACTTTGCCCCTCTCCACAGCAGGAAACAGAGACAAGAGAGAGCTCGGTATTTGAGACCGTTCTCAGAAGGGGAGTCTGTCATTTCAAATCCGCTCTTTTCCGTGCTCTGTTTTCTCTCTCGCCTGCCCCATTCTCGGTGCCATCTGTACATGGTGTTCCCATAGTACAGGGGCACACCTGCCTGATCCTCTTGTACACCCCTGTAATCCGTGTGCATGTCTGAAAGCAAATGGGTGAACCGTAGGTGAGTCCTCAAGAGAAGTATACCCCCAAAAGAGGGTCCTTGATTTGTGCACAATGACATTTGGATATGCAAGCTCTAATAATTTGGATATTCAGTTCTTATGTTGGAAATCACCATGAAAGTGAAATAATATGGTAGGAATATTTCAGTTCACTATCAGTTAACATTTATTTTCTGTAAATACTTAACATATAAAGCATGCAGTTTGAATTAGTACATGCACTTCTACCTTTACTTAAATGCTTTTCTACTTGGTGCTTTAATGATTGACATAACATAACTAACAAAAGGTTGGACGTTAGTTATGCTTTGTATCCTCTTATTACTTTAAAATATTTTGAATATAATTGTATTGGAATTGGTTAGATTCTTGTTTCTCAGCATTTCTTGGATGAATGACTCTAAGTTGTTGGACATTACAGTGTCTCAGTTTGCTTTTTTCCATTTAGTGGACTTGTGCCTCTTCATAATGCGTGTTCATATGGACACTATGAAGTCACAGAACTGCTACTAAAGGTAAGAAAAATTAAAGATATTGAATATTATTTGCCTTTAATTTGTCATGAGTCTTCATGGGGGTTTTTTACCAAGCTTTTTAAAAGAGCAAAATATATATTTTTTTAATATTCACTGTTGCCTTGAAATGTTTAAAGTATTCAGCTTATTTTAAACTGTATTTTAAATGCTGAAATTAAAACAATTGTTGACATTTCAGAGTTATAACTGAAATTTACAGTAAAATCAGTGTTTTATTTGATTCAGTGAAATGATTCCTGACCAGTAACTTTTCTTTTCTCAATTCAGCATGGAGCTTGTGTTAATGCTATGGATCTGTGGCAGTTTACCCCGCTTCATGAGGCTGCTTCCAAGAATCGCGTAGAGGTCTGCTCTTTGTTACTTAGCCATGGTGCCGATCCTACTTTAGTCAACTGCCATGGCAAAAGTGCAGTGGACATGGCTCCAACTCCTGAGCTCCGGGAAAGATTGACTTGTATGTGTTTCTATCCTAAAATCAACACTGCTTGTTGTAAATTG
Source organism: Cervus canadensis (assembly GCF_019320065.1). NCBI lineage: Eukaryota > Metazoa > Chordata > Mammalia > Artiodactyla > Cervidae > Cervus > Cervus canadensis. The sequence continues at coordinate 23,747,852 of NC_057416.1, forward strand.
GAATATCTTTTTGTTATTAGGGCTGATGTTTTGTCCAGCTTAGATAATGACCTTGTCTTCTTGTAGGCAACTAGTTATTCTCTTTTCTGATTCTTTTCTCTATGAATTCTGCAGGAATCTTATATATGTACACTATATTTATTTTGTGTTTATTCAAGCTTAATTCTAATTTATGTGTTCAGGCTCTCTTTTTTAAAGACTGGAGGATGAGTTCATCAGTAACCATTTATTGAATATTTACCATATGCCAGAAACTGGAAAGGTAGATGTGTACAAACCAGAAAAAAATCTCTGAGCTCACAGGGCTTATGTTCTTGTGCTGTTAGTAATAACAGATGCTGTAGAACATCGTGGAATGCTCCCTGTTTCCCAAACCCTGCAAGTTGCACAGTCATGTTTTTATCTGTGTTGCAGCCCAAGCACAATCACTAGTCCAAATTTAAGTAAGATAATTTTTACGACTTGGTTGAAGTAATTTTCTCAGATACATCTTACTTATATTTACATATGCATGTTTTTTACAAACTTTTGTTTTAGAATAGTTTTAGATTTAGAAAACTTCCCAAATTAATACAGAAAGTTCTCATATGTCTCATACCCAGTTTCCCCCCATAAACATAGTAATATGGTACACTTGTCACAATAATGGACCAGTACCAATGCATTATTAACTGAAGGCTGTACTCTGTTCAGATTTCCTTAGTTTTTACCTGAAGCTCCTTTTCTGCTCCGGGATCCCATTCAGCATTGCTGTTCTGTTGAGTCCCTCAGTCGTGTCTCACTCTTTGCGACCGCTTGGACTGCAGCACAGCAGGCTTCCCGGTCCTTCACAGGGAAGTCCTTTCTCTGCTCCAGGATCCCATTCAGAATACGACATTAAATTTAGTTGTCATATCAAATACTAAGATATATTTAATTCTACCTGTAGGCATTTCAGGTTTAAATTAAAATAGGTGTCACAATACCTAATTTTAAATTTGTCCCACATGTCTTACATGTAGGATGCTAAGAATCAGATAACTGGATTTAAACACCTGAGAAAGCCTTTAAATGATCATTTAAGAAAAAGGCATAGTCAAAATGAAAACATCAGTGAAGTTTAAACAGACTGTAAATTTGTTGATGTTAAAATAGGAAGAATTCCTTGCAATTCTGATCTCGTTTAAATGGAAATTCAAACTTACTTTGGTGCCGGAGCAGATGACATTCACTAGATGAGAGGCCCGCACAGACCAGGTTGTCACTGGGCAGATGTCTTGGCAATGAATCCTTGTGGAAGTGCATTTTTTCTCTCTCCCACTCATATGACTCTTGTCATGTTATCTTCCATATATAGTTTATTTTTCCATGTGATGTTCTGTCTTCTCACTTTAGTTTTAAATTCTTGAAAGATCTTTGGTTTTATTATTCTATCTTCTTAGCACCTGCACAGTGCCTTATTACCTAATAAAAATGTGTGGATGGCGATGGTATTTGGGCTTGTATCTACTTGCCCCCAACCTAGCACAGTAGATTGTGCATGCTGTGTGCCCAGCAGGTTTATTGAATTGAATTTAACTTAAAGTGTATTTATTTTTTAATATCTTTTTCTAATTTATTTCTTTTAGTTTTATACCCCAGACTCGGCTTTATCCCCTGTCACCAATTGACTTTTTTCCTTCCAGTCCTTTTGTAAATACAAGTATTGTTATAAGTTTTTACATTGTATTTCATTGGTCTCTGTATTCCAGTGTAAACATTAAAATTTAACCAAGAATTCTATAGTTTTGTAAAGGAAAAAGTTCCCTGATTAGATTTTGCAGCCTTCTCAGTATCTCCTTAGATAAGATTCTACTAATGAACGAAAGTATTTAACAAAGTTGGAACTTTTCTAACCAGTTCTCATCCTCATGCTTACTGCTTTATGCTAGGCAATCACAGTAACAGACTTCATTTCATACGTACTTTATGCTAGGCAATCACAATAACAGACTTCATTTTAAGAAAATTATACAGGAAACAGAAAACAATATTTTGATCATACCCGTCATTACCACATTTTCTCTGTACATTTCTTCTGCTCGCTCTTGTTTACTTTTTTGTTTGTTTTCATGAAGCCAGATGAACACAATAGTGTGGGTTCTGCACATAACTGGAGTTGAAAATCCTAAAAGTAGCTTTCATTCTTGTTTCAAAAGGCATTTAGAAAGAGAAACCTCTAAGGCATTCTATAAATGTTGAGTTTTCAAGGTAATTAGGATTTCTGAAGTTTCAAAGTCCTATACTTTGAGGAATTTGGCAATGATAAAGTACCACTAAACACACAGTTATACAGAAACGTTTTCCCCCAAACCTGCCATGACTTATTTTATACATATCACCATTCATGCAACAATTATTTATTGGCTACCTACTGTATGCCAAGCACTGTGGTCAGTGATGGGACCACTGTAGCAGATAAGACAGTGCGATAAGCCCTGTGATAGAAGGCTAAAGGCAAGTGCAGACGCTTTTAGAAGAAAGAATCCTAACAGGGAACATTGGAAAGGCTTATCCAGAGGATCTGACCTGAGACCCTGAGCGATGAGTAGTAGTTAATACATGTGTGTGCATGTGTGTGTCTCTGTCTCTCTGTCTTATAAGGGAGAAAAGAAAGTGACAAGGGGCCCTCAAAGGAAAGAGAAAGGCAAAGAGAAAGAGTTCAGTGCTAGGCAGATGCAAAGGCCTGAACATGAGTAGGCCTGGAATTATGTAACATATTATGTCACGTATCATTTATATCTTTTCAGAACAATTTTCAGCTTTTTGTTAACAAGTAGACTTATCAAAATACACTCCAACCTTTTAAAATAAAAAATAAGACTATTTGCGTTTAATAAATAAGGGTAGTGGATTCTTATTCATGTAGTTAATTTAGAACTCCCTTTTAAAAAGTCTTACTTGCTTATATAAATAATATATAACATTAACTGTTCTTTGAAAATTTTTCAGACTCTGGCACTTCCCCCATAAATCAGTTCTCCTCTCCTCTGTGTTAAGATATAATCATTGTTAATATTTTGATGAATATTTCTCTAAATGTATTTTTTATATCATTAGTTATATTTAATTGTGCTGGCAGTAAGGTAGTAGTAATCATACCAAAAAAATGGGTCAACCTTCCCTCTCTCATTTGCTACCTAAATTTTCATTTAAAAATCTATACTTTCATTTAAAAATCTATACTTTCATGTCCAGTATAGAGAAAGCTATCTTTTTGTTTATGAGCTAGGAAGTATTCCAGTGTGTGAAAGTGAAGTCACTCAGTCCTGTCCAATTCTTTGTGACCCCGTGGACTGTAGCCCACCAGCCTCCTCCGTCCATGGGATTCTCCAGGCAAGAATACTGGAGTGGGTTGCCATTTCCTTCTCCAGGGGATCTTCCCGACCCAGGGATCAAACCCAAGTCTCCCACATTGCAGGCAGACGCTTTAACCTGTGAGCCACCAGGGAAGCCTATTCCAGTGTATAAGTGTTCACAAATTACTTAACTGGTTTCTATTTGGTGTACATTTAAGTCACTTGATTTAAAACTTTGCTGGAGTGAGTATCTTTGTATGTATATTTGTATGTGAACACTAAGTAGAAAATAGTCTTATTTCAGAAATTTTCATTAACCTACACCCTCCTCCTTTGCACTTTTATCATTGTTTTGTCATGTTGTGGCTGTTGCTAAAATAGAGGAATATGTAAAATTAATAATTTTCCTACTTTATAATCATGATAATTTTTATAGATTTTAAATATTTATATGTCACCATTATTTCATTAACAGATGAATTTAAAGGTCACTCTTTACTACAAGCAGCCAGAGAAGCAGACCTAGCCAAAGTTAAAAAAACACTTGCTCTGGAAATCATTAATTTCAAACAGCCACAGTCTCATGAAACTGCACTGGTAAGATCTTATTGCTAATCTGTTCCTTGGGTCTGTAACAGTAGTGTAAACTCAAAATGCGATTTTCATTTCAGAAACCTTAAGGTAACTTTAGTATCTAAAGTGCCAGGAATTTGCATTTTAATATTGGTTGCATTGATTTTTAAATTTGGTTCAGAAGATGATTGCTTTCATGGGTGAGAGAAGAGCCATTTGCTCAACTTTAATTTGAAAATTATTTTTACATTTGCCTTTATCCAACCATATTATAACAAACCTACTTTTGTGGCCAATGTGCTTATGAAATACAAAATGTGATTTTTCTCATAGAATATCCCTTTTCTTGTGGTTGCTGGTTGCTAGATAAATATTATATTTGCTTTCTACAGAAGATTAAATTATTTTCAAAGGTACTTGCCTCATCCTTTCGAGCAACTGTAGTCAAAGAACTATTATATTCCTTAATGAAATATAGTAAGACTGGGAAATTTTTTGTTCCAGACTGTACAGATTGTTTTTTTAAACTATTCATCTTCTTTCTGTTATGTACTTTCAGAAAGATGATTCTGTTTTTGTCAGTGATCACTTTTAAGTTTCAGGTATAGGACTGGTTGGATTACACTTTAATCCAGAATTTAAGCATAAGGGATGCCTCTATCACAAACCTCTAAATATGCTTCAGTTAACATTCTTAACTTATATCTGGCACAGAAGGATCAAACTATAGGCAATACCTGCTGAAAATAACATTGTAAGAGTTACCAAACCAAAATAGGCCAACTGTATGCATGCTTAGAATATGGCTCCCATGCAGGGGTTTAGATACATTCAGGCCACACAGTATTATGTCAGGACACACTCAAAGCCACGGAATAAACCTGACCTGCTTTTTAGAGTGTTCATTTTATTCATTAGTACATAGTTTTTAATTTTTAAATTTTAATACAAATATGAAGTGAAGTTGAACACAAAGGTTGTTTGAATAGAGGATAAAACATAAAATTTCCAAGAATACTTCTCCCTCTAAGCTCCTTCAAGTCTGTTACCTTCTTACCTGTCCCTGGGCATATGGACTTATTCTCCAATAGTGTACCTCTCCAATACAATACCTCTTATTCTCCAATAGGAGTACCTCTGGGGAAGAGCTTGAGAAATAACTGACTTTTGTGGCTGACAGCCTACTGAAGGACTGAGTAATTCAGTTATGGATTTTTATAGCTTCGGAGAGGCTGTATTCTGATACCTCAAGTAAACATATACTGGATAATTGCTTATTGGCTAGAGGGAAAGGAATGAAGTCTCTCTGAACGCTCAACTAAGAGCATAGTTTCACCTTGGTTGAAAGGCTTATGTTTCACATCCCCGTGTATTTAGGAGGAGTTTCAGCCGTCTCCATAATGTGAAAATGTATGTTTTGAGACAGTAGTGTTTTAAATAGTCAGCAGGTGCTATTCAGTTCAGAAATCTGCTTTTACACAGAAGTTTATTTTATTCACTGGTTTTTCTTTATTTTACAGCACTGCGCTGTGGCCTCGCTGCATCCCAAACGCAAACAAGTGACAGAATTGTTACTTCGAAAAGGAGCAAATGTTAATGAGAAAAATAAAGAGTAAGTGCAGTCGCAGAAGGCGTTGCTCTGTAGTTAAAGCAAGAATGCAATTCAAGTTAAGAGATGACCTTTTCCTTTTCTCCTCTCCACAGTTTCATGACTCCCCTGCATGTTGCAGCAGAGAGAGCCCACAATGATGTCATGGAGGTTCTCCATAAACACGGAGCAAAGGTAAAAGGCACACACCTGAGATAACGTGCCAGTCCTGGCGCTGAGCAGCCAGCTGCACTTAAAGATTATTCCTCTCCTCTCTGATTCTCCTGAAGAAACTAACCTTATAAAGATGACTGTTAACATGTATCTGAATCCATTGATTCTCCTTTAAAGCTGATTCAAATCTGGTTGCTAATAGACATAATTACTGGTGTTTTATGTTGTACTTTACTGTCATTCTTCTCTAAAGCAAAAGTGTGGTTAGGGTCTTATCATTTGAAATGCATTTCAACTATACATTGTTCTACCTTAATACTGGAATTGATATATTTTGGTAGTCAACATCAGTGATGGCTTATCAGAAAATAATTTATGTAAATGATGGGCAAAATATTGCTACTTACTTTAAAGAATATTTTTTCCTTCAAACCAGTAATGATAATCATTTTTGCACATAACCTCAATATAAAGAAATAAAATTGTAATAACCATTTTTATTGGCATTGTCTGAATGACATCATCTGCAACTCCATAACTCCCATGAACTGCTTTAGGAAATTTTGCTTGAAGGAAGCAAGCTGGTTGTTTTTCAGTGGTACTTGAACGTGAAAATTTTTAAATCCTCAACAGTGTTTTTTTTTTTTTTTAACAGCTCAGCTTTTTATTGAATGTGTTACTAAAGAGGTTTAGTCAAAAAGACCAAAGCCCATGTCATCATACTCTCCAGATTCTTCTCTTTGCTTCTACTTTCCTCTCCTCAGCTGGGGCAGCAGTGGTGGATGAGGCAGAACCTCCTGCTGGTCCAGCTGCCAAAGCAGGTCCGCCAGCCCCCACATTGCAGATGAGGCTCCTGATGTTTACATTGGCCAAAGCCTTTGCAAACAAACCTGGCCAGAAAGGCTCAACATTTACACCGGCTGCTTTAATGAGGGCATTGATCTTATCAACCGTGACCATCACCTCATCGTCATGCAGAATGAAGGCAGAGTAGATGCAAGCGAGCTCCGAGACGGAGGCCATGGTGCGGTGGGTGCTCAGTGGGGCTGCTCGGCACGGTGCTAGTTGCCGGATGAAGTGAGGGCCTCACCCCAAAATGGCCTTAGCTTCCTCGGAAGAACCGAGCACCTTAGCAGCAGCTGAGGAAAGAAAGCAAGAGTGTATATTTTAAAGCAGGAGTCCCCAAAGTAGGATACAGACACTCTATGGCACATACAAGAGGGAGCCTCTGGGTAGAGGGGGGGATATACTAGAATTTTTATTTATTGAAAGAGTAATTTATTAATAACTAGTAATTTATTAAGAACAGAGAAATTAAGATCTACTACTATTTCATACACAGATTGATACTGCCATCAATCTGTGTGTGTGTGTGTGTGTGTGTGTGTGTGTGTGTGTGTGTGTGGTGGGGGGACTGAGTGATACACTCACTCATCTCACATCCAGCACGATGTGACATGTTGCACTTTACATGAGTAGATTTATGGGTATTATTCTAAACGGTAGCATCTTGATAAATACCATTGTTGAAAATCAGAGGAAACAACCATGATGATCTTATAAAAAGGTTTATATGGCTATTTCATAAATGAGGATTTTCAGGAATTGACATACTTAGTTGTTGTACCTTTTTTTTTTTTTAATGAAAGTGAGTGAGTTCAAAATTTGCTTATATTTCTATGGTGACAAATGATTATTACTTGTATGTAGGTACATATTTTTAAAAAGAAACATAATCAGAACCTTAAAGATCAAAGTTACATATTTTAGAGAAATGAATGAGAAAGTAACTGCTTTTAACAAATGAAAGGGGCATTTTAAAGTTTTTTTTTTAATTTGTTAGGTAGTTTTTGAACCTATTAATGACATTTTAATGCAGTACCTTATGATAAGTTTGCAAGAATCAAGGAAGATGCAATTTTACTAGCAGAATTCAATTAAAGCCTTAGCATAATTAGTAAATTACATTAAAAATAAGCATTGTGATTTAGAAGACTTTGCTAACAATGTTCTTTTTCCAGTTGCACCACATATCTATGGGAAATCTAGCTGTAGGGCCAATTATTGAAAATGAATCTAGAATCACACCCTCAAATCTACATCACAGTAAGATGTGATTTTTTAAAAGTCTTTTAATTGAGCCAAATGACATTTTGTATGACTGGTAATTTAAAAATTTTTTAATATTTTATTGTTTCATCTGCTTCCCATCCTTTGTAATTTCTCCTTTTACATAAGTTTTATAATATTCATTATGCATTAGTTTAGCAGTGCTTGGTTATAATTTACAGATAAACATAAATGAATATTGAGAGGGTTCTCAAAACACATTTTTACTCCTGAAGTGCATGATCCAAAAATTATATATCCTTGCTTTAAAAGGACTGTTGATGTTTTTAATTGAAGAGGCAGGATGAACTGGAATGAAAGGAGCAGAGTTCTACAAATTTATTACCTATTTTGAGGGTACAGCCACTGTGTTGTTACATAAATAATGTCTTATTGCTCTATCAAGCAGAAAATAATAAGCTAAGTGGGCTTTCTGCTACTGTTAAGAGCATTGTATGTTTATCATTGACCTATTTTTAAAAATATCTTATGGCATTTATAATGGTCTTGAACAACCATGAATAATGCCCTTCATTTTGGGAAAGTATCTATTTGTTGTCTCCCATGAGTCATTTTATTTCATGAAGATTCAGTGAGAAATAACATTATTTTATATAACCTATCCTAGTCAGCATTACTCTAGGTCTGTGGCTCTAAATCTTTTTCTGCCCTTCATGTTCACAGTACATTCTCATCAATAATGTCGCAATTCATCAGTCAGGCATGTGTATAATTTTAAATGCCCTGCCAGTGTTGTAGAATGACTTTTAGACTAGTATATCTTCCCTAGTCCTCCCACTGCAGTTCAACAAAATTGAGAACTCCTGCTACTGAGCACCTTAAATGGAAAAAAAATTAAGCAGGGTTATGAACGCACAGACACCAATTTCCACCCTCCCATTCATTCATTCCCTGATTCCAAGGCAGACTGCTGTCCCTTAAGGTTGGTTTATCTGGTGACTAGCATTAGTAAAAGCTCACTGTAAAAACACAGTTTAGCTACTGATGGGCCCTAATGTTTGCATGCCTGGTGTTCTTTCTGGGGAACTTGTAGTTTCAATTTGATTTTTGAACAACTCATTGTTTCCATTTGATCTAAAAGCACCTTCCCAACAAGCTGCCCTACCCTTGAATTACGATTCAGCTCTCTTATGCTGCTTCTACCCTTCTGCTGTCTTCACCTCCTCACCATGAACCCAGTTCTTAAGCTAAGACTAGTAAATCAGAAACGGCAGAGGATTTGGTAGGGAGATATAATGCCATTAATTTGTTACTTAAATAGAACTTGGTAATATAAGCCAAAACATTTTTTTGAGTGAAGCTTGGTAATTCAACGTTTAGGTTCATTGTGCATGTTAAATTAAGCATATTGTATACATAACATAAGCAGGTATACTTTTCCATTTGGAATCTTCCGCTTTATAGTATTATGACCTTGGACTTAATTTTCCTGAACCTCTGTTGAGTCATTAGTGATATATGGGTATTAATACCTCCCCTACAAGGGTGACTATTGTTATTTTGTTTTGGTAAAAATTAAATGAGCTTTTATATATTTTGCAAACAAACCATACTTTCTTTAATTAGTAGTAAGTATGAGTGTTGTAATTTTTTCCATATTTGTCTTTCTAAACTTATATATGTATTTCCCCTCTATCTAAATTTTTTATAAGATATATGTGTATAATCACTTTCTAATTTGTTTTGAACCACTAGTTCACCATTGAAATGTAGAATGATAACGATAGTGTGCTGGATACTGTGAGAAATACCAGTTTGGAAGTTAATGCAATTACCAAACTTGAAGCAAATCCTGAATCAGTTTAGTGGCATCAGTAGTGAAGAAGGAAGAGAATGACAAAAGCCATTTGTAAAATACTAAGCTGTATTACTTGGAAGTGAATTGGGTGCTTGAATAGACTTAGAAAATGGTGGTACAATTAAGGAAGCAAGAAAACTATGTGTTGGCAGTGATTTTTGTACTTGGAGTTAATATGATAGGAGGAATAGAAGGACATTAAATAAAACTAGTAGTTGGAAACATAGCACTGGAGTATGATAGAGAGTTCAGGATTAGGAATATGTATTGGGAAGCCCTTGACATAATGATCACACACTGTGGGAATGAGGAAGGTTTCGGGTAGAGAATGTGGAGAGATGAACTGAGAGTCAGGGAAAGAACCTTTGACAATTGCTCATCTTTGTGGAACAATAGTGGGAAGAGGGGGTTTCCCAGGTGGCATAGTGGTAAAGAATCCGCCTGCCACTGCAGGAGACAAAAAAGATGCAGGTTTGATCGCTGCTCGGGAAGATCCCTAAAAAAGGAAATGGCAACCCACTGTTGTATTCTCATCTAAAAAAATTGCGTGGACAGAGGAGCCTGGTGAGCTACAGTACATGGGATCACAAAGAGTTGGACAGGACTAAGCATGCACACACACACACACAGCTTTTAAAGGAGGTATTCCAAAGATATAGAGGTAGAAAATTGTATTAGTTAGGGTTTACACTCAAAGTGGGTAATCTGGGGAATATTTAATAAATTATATACAAAGGTGTGGGCAGGGTTTAGGAAATCCACAGGAATGAGGTAGTACCAGCAGCATGTGGGAGCTATCGTCATCCCTGGGCCTGAAGGGGCACAGAAAGGGGGAGGTAGCTAGAGAATACCACCTGACAGCATCTGAGCCTTTGATAAAGGGTAGATCTCATCCATATTCCTCATTCCGCTCCTTCCCACCAGTCCCCTCCTCATGACCACCCCCTGGCCAAATACAACAAAAAGTTAAAGACAAAAAAGCCATTGCTGTCATCTATACAAATGATTTTCCCAGGACACAAAGGCAGGGTCAAGGATGATATTATGGGTCCAGAAAGGCAAGCAGGCAGTATTCAGCAAAAGGACAGAAAACGAAGGACTAGTAAGGAAATGATGGTTATAAGAAAAGGGGGTTATTAACCAACTTATTTGAGAAGTCCTCTTTTATAGGAGTAAACTTATGTATCTTAAAAAAATATTATGTCTACCTACTCCCTGCTTTACAAGATTACTGTGAACCCTAAATAAGAGAGACATAAAGATTTTATCTTTCTTTATGATTGTTAATCTAGTCTGACATTCTGCCTTCTATTGCTACTGCTTTGTCTGCTATCATTATTAAGTAGAACCTAAGCCCCAGTTGCATATGGTATTGTTAGTACCTAGAAACAAAAGGTTTAATTCAGTTCTTTTTTTCATACTTGAAAGCACTACTGTTTTGTCATTAGTGAGCATCTGTTAAATGTGTGGAACATGAAATTTTTTTGATGTTCATGTCTCAATTTGACAGATTTATTTATACTATATGTAAAAAGAAATTGTGTCAATAGTAATTAGTGTTTAGTGGGCTTATTTCTCACGTTGAGAGTGATCAAGAATCTTTGCTCTCTTTAGAGAAATGTGTTAGCTTATTATAAGGATTTTATTAATTCTCTTTCAGAGGTGGGTTGATAAGCAGATTCTGTCAGCGCAAAAGTGTTAAAGTGCTTTTTTTTTTTTTTAAGTGCTTTTAAAAATGTACATCCCAAGCAGCTTTTATAGTTCAAATAATATCTGAGGTTTGATCATATCAGAATAAAGTCCCAAGGGGCCAGTGTCTCAAAGACATTTTGGTTACCATTCAGTTAGATCGACTGAATATAGATTAGGCAGAAGTAGAAATCTGGCTTATTACTTCTGTGAGATAACCACAGAGTTAATCCCAAAGAAATGATCTGCAGGAGTTATAGCTAAAATTCACAAAAGACAGAACAATGAATTTGTAAATAACTGTTAGTTTCCTTAGCTGCTGTTCTGTCTGTATATGTCCCTCTCTTTCTGAGATTGCATGAGTTTCTTTTCTCTGCCAGTCTTTGTTCATCTGCTTCATTCTTCTTTTTATGGACTGTATTTTTCTGTTGTGCTTCTCTGTGGCCTGAATATGATCTTCACAGCCCTTACTTTATACACGTTTGGCTTAGAAATATACCACCTGCAGCTGCCCTCTCCCCCATGTCTGAGAGGTGAGAAAGGGAGCATAAACAAGACTTCAGTTTGTTTAGCACAGCCATGGCATTGGCACCTCGAGTCTGATCAGCTATGCTCTGCAGCTTATTTCTCTGACAGTTTGGGCATGTGGGCAGTGTGAGTACCCCTTTAAGAAAGCAAAGAAAATATGTACCATTAGAATATATCTCTTTTCAGAAAACCTGATTGCTTCTTTTAAAATTCCATGTGGATGTTGAGGTTTACAAATGATAATACTCAAGTGTAGCTAGTAAACATTAATCTAGTTTCATGTTCCTCAGATTATATTAAAATTTAACTTCCTAGAAAAATTCTATACTTTGTGATGGATTCATAACACATTAAAGGATTAAAAACCTCTGAGAGTAAAATATTGATCACCGTAGCAGAACTCTCACTAAGAATTAAATTGGTAGTCATTTTGTTTACTTCATTCCTCATAGGAGATGCTTTGACCTGTGTACATCCTACCATGGATAACAGTGGCCTGTAATAATCTGTAAAAACTTAAATTATACTTTTACTGCATGATAAAGTGAGTCAGTTATTTTCAGTATTGAACAATTCTGTCAACACAGGCATTTAACTTTTTTTTCCTCCAGATTTCTGGGGAAAGAAGAATACATGGCTTTTGGTTAGAGAATGTTTCAGTAGTCTGTGTTCATTATACAGAACAGTATATCGAAAACTGTATTCTTTATCATCAGAATTTACTAATTTGTCATTCTTTTGAGCCATCCATTTACCAACCATTTTCAAACCCCCAGTATACAAGGCATTGCACTTATTACTATGAGGTATATAGGAAGTCTGAATTTGATAAAGCTTCTTGTCTTAAGGCACTTAAAATCTAAAAATAGTCTCAACTAATACAGTCTACTTGAATATCTATTATCAGATTGGAAAGGACAGATAGATTGTTATTCAGAGGAGAGACCAATTACTTCTGTTAGTGGTGGCAGACTGGGGAGAGAATGGGGAAATTTCATGAATAAAACAGAATTTTCACTAGGAATGTCCAGGAATTAGATCTATAGAAATAGTAGTAAATGTAGTTGGCATTTGCTCAGAATACATTTTAAATAATGACTCAATCAGGAAAGCAAAGGAGTTTGTTAGTCACAAGTTATGATTAGTTAGTTCAGTAGATAGAATAATAGGTAGGTAGTTCAAGGGGAATTAAGGAAAATCTGAAAAGACATATTGGAGCAAGGTCTTAGTAGTCTCAATTGGAGAGTTTTGAATTTGTTCTTACAATACTTGGAGAGCCATTGGAAATTTTTGAATAGGCAGATGGCACGAGCAAATCCTGCTTCAAGAAGATAAACTTCCTAGGGAACTACTTTCTCTTAGAAAACCAATTACAGAAATGTAGACTCAAGATGTATCTATGACAGTTGGCATAATCCTTTATCAATATTCAACAAAATTAATTTAAGACTTTTATTAAAAAAAAGGATGGTACAGAGTTAATGTTTCTTTAAAAAAAAAAAAGTGGGAGTGTTAGTTGCTCTGTTGTGTCCAACTCTTTGCAACCCCGTGAACTGTAGCCTGCCAGACTCTTCTTCCACAGAATTCTCCAGGCAAGAATGCTGAAGCGGGTTGCCATTCCCTTCTCCAGGGTCTCTTCCCAACCCGGAGATTGAACCCGAGCCTCCTGCATTGCAGGCAGATTCTTTTCTATCAGAGCCAACAGGGAAGCCTAGTGTTTCTTAACTTCAAGCTAAAAAGTTTACAGTATGCCTGCCACCTGTTCCCTGGGTTGTAGTTTCTGTCTGTCAGGACACAGACCTGTTTCAGATTCCTATCTTTGTCCCTCTGTTGTGCATTTTATTTTTACTATTCTTTGCTTTTAATTTCAAAGTGCCCTGATTTGAACAGAAAAAAAAAAAAAATAGCTAAAAGAGACCATTTTCAACTCTCAGATTATTTGAAATCAGATTGGGACATCATCACATGTTCATAGTTAATGTAAAATTGTATGAGTTCACATTCCTAAGTACAGAAATATCACAGAATAATTCATGATGAATTACCACGTGAGTGATGTGGACAAAGATAGCTTAAGCTTAGACAAGAGGTGAACTCAACTTCACAGTTAGCTGTTGAGACTAGGCTGTTCACACTGACTAGAATTTGGAGAGAGTCCCCTTACCATTTCCTTATCGTCTACTTACTGGTTTCCAAAACAGTTTGGGGCACTTTTTAGTCATAATTTTATGTCCTATACATTTCCGGCTACATATCTTGCAGTACTCAATCATTCTCTTTAGGAAAATCTTAAAAGCATAGTCTCTGCTTTTAAATAGCTTACAATATATTAAAACATATAGTATCAGGCAGAGAGTCTAATATTGGTACGTGCTTAGTAAATGTAGTTGCATCCCTTCCTTATACTAGTAAGTGGTGAGTGTTGCTCCGTATTTCACTCCATGAGTGCATGCCCCAGAGTAAGAAATGCAAGAAGCGAATCTGCGGTTTTCTGTGTTGCGCCCAGTTCCACCACGCATATTTATAGAGATAACCACTTCTTACACACAGTGTGTTGTTAATGTTTAAAAATACTCTCTGTACTTCATCTGGTGTTTAGTTGATTTGCTCAGACACTGGAAGTGAAACTGGCTGATGTTGGATTTACTGAGAAACTATATCTGTCTCTACCACTGCATTAAGATATCTTCAAGGATAATCTTGACCAAAGGCAAATTTTACCTTTTGCAACGACTTTAGAAACTAACACCTCCAGAAAATAGGGCTTCAGTGTAACCTAATAACAGTGGAGCATAGCAAGCCTATCAGATTGTGATGAAAAAATATCGTAGAAGGGGAGGTGATGGTAAATGACAGATGGTCTTTAATGATGTGTGGAGGGATTCAAGTTTTTGTGAAGGCATTAAAGAGTCCCTAAGTTTCAGCTGAGGAGTAACTTGGTAAGATCTGTATTTTAGACTAGTAGTTCTCAAACCATCTTCCCATGATTTGATGAACTGGATTGAGGATTTCCATCACTGTAATTAAATTGGTGTTTTATGCAAATTCCAGGAAAATGTTAATGATTAGAATGTTCTCAGTTTTAAGTTTTTCTCCTGTGATGAGAACGTAATAGAAATATTAATAGAAAAATTCGAGTTCAGTTTGACCACTTGTGTTTTCCATCAATACATGCTAATAATGACTGCTTTTATGTATAAATAGTCATTTTTCTGCTGGCAAATATGATATAATTAAATTTGTCAGTATTTCATGGTGAATTTTGTGAAACACTGTTAAGAATTTATTTGAACCCTTGCCTGAAGGGTCACGGCCTTACTTACAACAATGAAAGACTGGAGACAGGAAGACCAATTGTCTTAAATCCTCTGTTATTCTTGTGTTTGGTGGGGGTACACAAGTGTTTTGAATAACCAGCCAGTATGTATTTGAGAACTTACCGTGTACCATTAATAGGAGCTTTCTAGACACAGAAAACCTATGCAATACAGTCCATATTTCAGTAACCTTAATTTTACTTGGTAAACAAACATTATCCCAGTGTTCTAATTTCTAAAATAGTGCTGAATTGACATAGGTGTTCAGAAAGGAAGTAATCATCAAGGTTTAAAGTAATCAAGGAAGACTTCTTAGAAAAGGTGAGACTTGCCATGGATCTCGTAATCCAGAAAGGCAGAACGAAGGGCTTCTCTGAGAGAAGCATTGTGTACAATGAATGTGGACTTTGGTCTGACTAGAGTAGTCTTTACTGGGGCATTCCAGAAAACAGGTTAGGACTAGTTAGTTTTGATCAAATTATAAACATGATCCCAAAGTTTAACATGTCTTAACAGTCTTAAAAGTAAACATTCTTTCATTATGATTTTTCAAAGTTTTAAAAATGGAACTTCTAAATTTTCAAATCAAGTTTTTGGTTAAATGTGTCTGTAATGCAATTAGGTCATTCTATTATAATCATTTGCTAAAATTAGAAAAGAAATTAATTACTTTATCGTTGCTTACTTACTCTGTTGTCTTTACATTCTGAGAACAAGTTTGGTAGAACCCATTCATCCAAAATGTGCATCTCTGCTGTGGCAGGCAGCAAACCTCAGACAAGAGTCCCAGCCCTTGGGGACCTGACAGAGACCTCGAGTTGTCAAGGAGAGTGGCAAGGAATGGAGGATGGACAGGAAGACAGTCATTCAGGGAAGAGATGGGTATATCGTAATTTTCAATAAGATGGTCAGAGAAGGGCAGCTAAGAAGATGGTATTTTTTTCGAATCAGTACGCAAGAGCTCGTGAATAGTTTATGAATAGTCTATTGTATTTTC
The DNA here is from genome assembly GCF_019320065.1 of Cervus canadensis. Taxonomy (NCBI): domain Eukaryota; kingdom Metazoa; phylum Chordata; class Mammalia; order Artiodactyla; family Cervidae; genus Cervus; species Cervus canadensis. Next base: position 23,763,963 of record NC_057416.1, read on the forward strand.
ATAAAAGTTGACAATTGATTTTTCTCAAGAATTTATTTACTAGGGTATAAAGGGGAACAAAACAGCTGCTCAGTCCCATGTGCCCCCTTCAATGATTTTTCAGATGAATGCACTGGACACCCTTGGTCAGACCGCTTTGCATAGAGCTGCCCTTGCCGGTCATCTGCAGACATGCCGCCTGCTGCTGAGTTACGGCTCTGATCCCTCTATCATCTCCTTACAAGGCTTCACCGCAGCACAGATGGGGAACGAGGCCGTGCAGCAGATTCTGAGCGGTAAGTTCACACAGACAGACCTTGCTTTCTGTTCTTCCTCTTCCAGGTCTGTCCACTGATATGCAGACTTTGTGCCCCTTGTTTTAAGAGGCTCTTTGGAATGTTTTCTTGGCCTGAAAATTTTTCCTGCCTTTCTTTGCTTACAGTTTAGCCTGTGGCCCTGCCCATCAACATTCTCCTTTTTGTAATTCTTAAACTTCAAACATTCCAAATTTTTCTCTTCTACTTGTACTAAGAACCATTTAATAGTGAATTTTAGGTTAGTTTCTGCAAGTTGGAACTATAAATCAGGCAAACATATAGCTATTACATCAGAATTTCTCATAATATTATATGTAGTTTTTAGAGGTAATTGATAAAATGAGGAGGAAAGGATTGAATAAATTAAGCAGATTGCGCCAGCAGTGCTTTTAAAATGTCTTCTAAATGAATACAGTTAGAATATATGGCTGCTAGTAAAAGATAAAATTAAATACTGAATCACAAATGAAAATTTTTTTTATTATTTTGATAATTCTTCTTAAAAATTGGTTAGTAAGATAAAACATTATATGGGTCGTTAAATGCCTAATTTAGTATGTGCCAGAACTTTTTAGTTTAAGTCTTCATATTTTTTATTGATCAGGAAGGATAAGACAAATAATAGAATTTGGTGGTAAAGTCTTGCCCTTACAAAGGTTTTCTTAAATGAGAATTTTTTTTTTATTTAGAAGACAATATAACTTTTTAAACTAATATTTCTGCAAAAAAATTATATGTCTATAGACCATATACTGGTCATACTTTTCAGTTGTACCTGTATTTACTAATCCAATTCCAGGTTGTCTGTAATGACTCCTGAAAGAATACATCAGTTATATAGAATGTATAGTAAATTATTGGGGTTCTGTTCTGGGCAGTATTTTAAAGGTTTATTTAACAACCCCTGTTAATACCAGGTTTGAGATCCACTCTTAGAAACCAGCACTTTCATCTCACAAGCCTGTAGTTACCAACAGTATACAGTAGTAGTTTAATTGTAAACTCTGACAGCCTTTTTGTTAACATCTTTCTTTCCATTTACCAAATAATTTTCCCTCCTTTGCTACGCTGTGGTTCCTTAAAAACCAGCAGTAATCTTCCCTTGTCTTTTATGCAGAAAGTACACCTATACGCACTTCTGATGTTGACTATCGACTCTTAGAAGCATCTAAAGCCGGAGACTTGGAAACTGTGAAGGTATGTCAATGCTTTAATGTCTTAGGTAGCTCTTTGAAACTTTTGCTTACCAATTCATTTTAAGCTTGTAAGTGAAACAACTCAAATCCAAACAATAAAAGGGATGAACAGAGTGGACTCATAAGGAGAGATCTTTATGAAGAATTTCCTAGTATGTGCTTTTCATTAAATCACTTTTTAGTCACTTTACTTCTGGTTATATGAGTGCTCTTTTTATTTCTTTCCACTTTTTAAAATTGAAGTGTTATTTTGGACCACACTTATAAATTTGCAAGCTAGCGCAAGCCCAGGTAATAGTACAATAAAGTTTGAAACAGTGTTCTTGACCTTTTCCAAGAGGTTCTCACGTTTGCTCTAGGAAATCATCCTTATGATCCTGTAGTTGGGACATATTTTTTGATTCTACAATTTATGTATTAATGTAGCCACAGACTCACTTGTCATGAAGAGATACAATCTGACCAAATGATGATGGCTCTTTAGGTTATAGAGTCTCTCCCTTATGCCCAGACTTCCTTCTGTTGTGTAAAAAAACTGTACCACCTGAAAAGTCCTGTGTTCACCCTACCAGCCCCTTGTCAGTATATCTATAGGTAACTTCCAGGTTCTGAGTTTTTGTTATAGCAGGTCACTACAGTGGCAGGAGCAACAACCAGACTGTCAAATACCTGGAAAGCCCTTGACATCAGACCTTGTAGCCTAGAAAATGTGACTTTTTCTCTGCTTTTTTTTTTTTTTACCTTTTTTACCTTTCTTCTTTTCATTACCTCTCTTCACGTCACTTCCCTAAATTTGGGATAATTAAATAAGTAAGCAATGATTAAATAATTAAATAAGTAAGCAATGGCAGAAAGATCGCAAGATTAAAAATCAGGAAAATGGGGTTTGAGTTTTTATTCTACCCCTTACCACTCTAGGACATAGGATGTCACTTAACCTCTCTGAGCCTTGGTTTATTTATCTGTAAAATGGAGATGATGATTAACTTCTCAAATAGAAAATAATTCTCTCACTGGGAAAAAAATGAAATTCTTTATAAATTATTACTCAGATATTTGTATTATCATCCATCTGTCACCACCAATAATGCAGCCTCTCCAGCCTGACTTTGCTTCCACTGCTTTGTAAGCAGACAGAGTTGAGCTTGTGCTGAGATGATAATGTTCAAAAGGAAAACGAACAGGTGAAGGAGAGGAGATTTGGAGGACACAGCTGAAGGAGATAGAAGGCCAAAAACTAGTATGAGCAGAATCAGCTTGACTTTTAGACCTAAACAAACATCCCCTTGAAGATCAGGTAAAACATTGTTGACTGCTTGGTTCTGCTCTGATGTATCAAAGGGCCAAAGGGATGGCTCAGACAGAATGAATGTAATTTTTCCAGAGCCTTCTTGTTGCCACGTCAAAGCAGACAAGAATTTTGGGTAGTTCTGCAGTCAGCCAAGGTTAATCTTATTTGAGGAAAGAGTGACTAAGAGTGTGCTGGTACAAGCAGACAGGCTCTCACCCGGAAGAAAGCCTTGTAATAATGAAAGGAAGGCACCATTTGCCTTGGAAATGCCTGCTATATTATGTTTTCTTCTTTTTGATTAGGATTTTGGCCAGGAAATGTTGAAAAAGGTGAAATTGCTGTGCAAACATAAGAATATTTGTAAACATTGTAAAGCAAAACATCTTGCTGATTTTAAAACGTCACTTGTATTATCTAATCAAAGAAATATTCATTAGAAAATTACAACTTATCCAAGATGCCTGCAGTATTTTGGTGCAAGATCCTTAAATAAATACTAATGTTCTTTTTGTGTTTCTGGGTGTGTGTGTCAATAAAGCAACTTTGCAGCCCTCAGAATGTGAATTGCAGAGATTTAGAGGGCCGGCATTCCACGCCCTTACACTTCGCGGCAGGCTACAACCGTGTGTCTGTCGTGGAGTACCTCCTCCACCATGGTGCCGATGTCCATGCCAAAGACAAAGGGTATGTGTCAGAATGTCACTGTGTGGAATTCATTTTCTTGATACTTTTTTTTAAAAAAATGAAAATAATTTTTTTCATGATAGATTTTTTCCTCTTGTTAAAAAAGTTATGTGTGTTTGTTGTTGTTGTTGTTGTTTTAAAGCTTAAAGCATAATGCTTAGAACTTTGTTGTTGTATAGTAGCTAAGTCATGTCCAACTCTTTGCAACCCCATGGACCATAGCCCACCAGGCTCCTCTGTCCGTGGGATTTCCCAGGCAAAAATACTGGAGTGGGTTGCCATTTCCTTCTCCAAAGCATCTTCTCTGGCCCATGGATCAAACCCACATCTCCTGCATTTGCAGGCAGATATGTTTTTACTACTGAGCCACCTGGGAATCCCCCCAAATTAAAACTTTATGAAAATGTATAGAAAGTGAAAAGTCCTTCTCATTCCACTTCCTAGAGATTACAACATCAAAATTTTGTTGTAATTGTCTGGAGTTTGGAAGCACATGTACCAGTGAGTGTGCTGTTGTGGTGGGGCTTGTTTCCAACATAAATGAAGATGTCGTCCCACACAGTCCGCTTTACAGTTTGCCTTTTTTATAACAGTGTATCTTGAATGTCTTTCTATATCAGTACTAAATGGTTCATTTCATCCTTTTAATGCCTATATATAGTATTTTATTGTATTATGTAAATATGTTTATATAGTTTATTGTTCATCCCTCCTTTTGTTATTAAAAATGTATAGTCTCCTCCAAAAAGAAGACATCCATCCCAGAGTCATCCATATTAATAGAAACATAATTTCATTTTTACTAATTCAGATATTCTCTACTTTTGTATTAGCTTATGAAACTATTGCAGTTTATCTAGACAGGGTTTAAAGCAGCCATGGAAGACATTTAGAAAAACACGCTGGAAGTTTTAACTGAAATGAGCTTCCATATCCTGAGTTAATTTCATATCATCTCAAAATATAAATAAGCACCTTCCTGTGCAGTTACATTGCTAAGAAATAAATTGCACAACTTAGACTTCAGTTGGGCTTCCTTGGTTGCCCAGACAGTAAAGAATCTGCCTGCAGTGCAAGAGACAGGGTTTGACCCCTGGGTGGAGAAGATCCCCTGGAGAAGGGAATGGCAACTCACTCTAGTATTCTTGCCTGGAGAATTCCGTGGACAGAAAAGGACTACAGTCCTTGGGATGACAAAGAGTCGGACCTGACTGAGCCACCACCACTTTCACTTTCACTGGATTTCAATTAACCATTTTGCATTTATTTCTCTTTTAAAAGAATCATGTCAGACATGAATATTTAATATTAATCACTATCTCTTTCAAAGTATTACAGTTCGTTAGAGAGGAACCAACATTTGTTTCTGTTGCCCCATTTTAGCACTTAGTATTTTTGGTCTCAAAACATTAAAAACAAAAACAAAGAAACCTGATCTCTAAGCAGAAAGGTACTAACTTGATACCTTGTGTCTGCTATGTACTAAGTGCAACTTAAACTTATCTTTTGAGGCACCCTCCTTTTTTATGGGGACATCTTTTTGTCCTTTTAGAAGGCCAGCTGCCTTGTAATCAGAACTTGAGAGTCGTCACAGAATAGTTTGCACATCTCACTGGAGTTCTTGGTTGATGTCATTATTTTCATTACTGAATACTGACTCTATCTTCAAGATCAGAGAATTATTTTTCTTAAGGGAGTTTTCAGTAATAGTCAAATGCCATAGAGAATTATTTTATTATATGTATCATTTTAATGCACAGGTTTATTGTATGTCTTTAAAATAATTTTCTTTGGTTTAGTGGCTTGGTGCCCCTTCATAATGCTTGTTCATACGGACACTACGAAGTAGCTGAGCTCTTGGTAAGACATGGAGCTTCCGTCAATGTGGCGGACTTATGGAAATTTACCCCTCTACATGAAGCAGCAGCTAAAGGAAAATATGAAATCTGCAAGCTCCTTTTAAAAGTATGTACTTTTAAAAATTATAAAATATAAGGTAATTATATTATTTGGTTAGGATGTAAAATGACATCAAGGTAAATTATTCTGTAATGCAGTGCAGTAAGTGCTGTAGAGACTGCTTTGGTTTTCTGTTCTAGGCGGATGTTTTAAGTGTGACATCATGATACTTTTGTAGCTTTGAGTAGTGGCTGAGTGTCTCTGAACTGATTTGATTATGTTGCGTTCATCACAATTCAACAAGGTAGGTTTTGGAAAGAGTTGAATTAGCTTGCATTACTTACCTGTGACTGACAGAATTAATATCAGAAGACATTTATATAAGAAGAAATGTGTTTTTCCATCAAGTTTGATTTTTTTTTCTTGCTAGCTATTTTTATTATTGTTAACAAACTCGTCTCTAACTATTAAGCATTAATTAAACATTAAAAGATATAAAATTAAAACGTGAAAAATGACTGGACATGTATTTATATCATTTCCTCTCTCTTTTTTTAAACTAGAGAGAAACTTGTCTTAGTTAAATATAAAATTCTTCTCCTACCACTTTTATGGGATCAGATATGTTCATATGAGTTTTAAGAATAGCACTGTATTTGATACTTATTTTTATTGCCACTGGTTAAGTAAGAAATAACTTCTAGGTCACTGTGAATTCACTGTCTAGGTTGGTTATTCCGAATTTCCCCAGTGGGCCAATAACATCTGTGTCAGGCCTATAAATAAAGATTCTTGACTTTTATTTACTTTATTTCATAAGTATAAATGATTAAACTTTTAAAATCAAGTTAATTGTTAATATATTCCTACCTAATTTCATCATAGGTGCTCAGACTTAAAACAGAAATATTTTTAAATTACCAAACTTTCTTTTTACTGATTCCGTTTGGAATTGGGTATTAATACTTTTTCCACCTGTGTCTTCCTTTTTTCATTTCATCAGCACTGAATATCTTTATATATTAATAATTAAGATTTGATTAACATTAATATCCAGGCCATCATTAAAAGAAAAAGCGGTTTCCAAAGACAGCATAGAGTCTGAGACAGTATATGCTACAAAAGTAAAAGACACTTGTTCTCACCATCACAGGTGATCCTGAGGCATGGGGCGTTGATATGTTGCTAAGTAGGAAATTTGCAAGAAAACCAAATATTGCTCTGTTTTTCACAATGCATATAGAGTAGGTATTTTTCTTTGGAGGAGCAAAAGTGCAAGTTAAAAATAAAGAAACAAAACATAACAAAGATGCTACAGAAAACACAAAGACCATTTGGTTATTTTGTAGCATGGAGCAGATCCCACTAAAAAGAACAGAGATGGAAATACACCTTTAGATTTGGTAAAAGAAGGAGACACAGATATTCAGGACTTGCTGAGAGGAGATGCTGCTTTGTTGGATGCTGCCAAGAAGGGCTGCCTGGCAAGAGTGCAAAAGCTCTGTACCCCAGAGAATATCAACTGCAGAGACACCCAGGGCAGAAACTCAACCCCTCTGCACCTGGCAGGTAAGCATCACCAGCAATTGGGCTAGCACTTGCAAGGTTCATGCCCTTTCTTAGATACAGTGCATCAGAAGAGGAAAGAAATGCTGATCAGGAAGAGTGCTGCTGCTCAGTAAAATGCTTCACTGACATCATTTTACATAATTTTTATTATAAATCTTATAAATTTTTTTATTCTTAATCATTCTTAACTAGTTTTTAAAGCAAAAAGTATTAAAAAACCAGTATTTTCTGGTCATTATCATTTATATGCATTTTTTTTTCTTTTAAACTGACATGTTTGCCTTTTTTTTCATTCTAACAGCAGGCTACAATAACCTGGAAGTAGCGGAATATCTTCTAGAGCATGGAGCAGATGTTAATGCCCAAGACAAAGGTGGTTTAATACCTCTTCACAATGCGGCATCCTATGGGGTGAGCATGCTAAAGTCCAGAAAAGTTCTCTGATACTTACTACTTTGTTAAATACATAATACCATGCATGAAGTAACCAACAGATACCTAACCCACAGCATAATTTAGTACAATTTTAATCTTACTATTTAAAGTGTTTCTAGCCTTCTCAGTTAGGTTTAACTGTCTTTTGCCCAAAGACCGTATTTTTTTCAGCTTTTTGGACTCTTCACATTATGTAGTACAATAATAGGTATTTAATGACTGCTCAGCTAATATTTATTGATACAGATAATAAATCTTAACTGTACCTTATGTAGATTTTATAAACTCTAAAAGCCAGCAGGTTACTCTCTAAGCATGGAAATTATGCTTGCTTATGTTTATCATCAGCATCTTAGAAATATTCAAGTAAATGGTTGAGTGATTGCTATATATGGTTTCATACAGTTCAGATGACTAGCTGAAACCCCACCATGAAAGTCGAAATTTATTCTTTCAAAGCCCTGTAACTTTAATCATCAGCTAAAAGAGAGAAAGGGATGTATTCCAACCTTGATATTTGTTGGACCGCCTGCCTGGAAGTCACCAGGGCCCACTCTAAGTCTGATGATTCACGCAGGAAGAATATGAATGCTCCTGTGCTTTCTGCTGAGCTACTTAATCCCTATTTGACTGTAAAAATGCCCCAATGCCAGGATGTATATACCAGGGGTTCTCATAAATGGAGTCATTACCGGTGAGGACGGTTTCTGGATTTGAAGAAACCTGACAGATCATAAGTAAAAAGTAAATCACATGACTTCCGTATTCTTTTACTCTCTCCTTTATGATGAGCATATCCACATCTCTTCATGCCCCCTCTTAGTGACCAGTATTTCAGGGAGATGACATGTCCTGAGTGGAAACACTCTTCAGGAAAGCAACAAACCAGTTTCAGGTTGGACAGATAGGAAAGAAAATATTACTTCCGAGTGTGTGTTTGACCAACTCAAAATCAGTATTAAATAGACACAAATTAATTGACTTCAGTAGTGGACGATGACTGGTATCCTGGGGATAAAATAGTTTTGTGAGAGAGCTGAAATGACATAAAGTTCCTTAAGCTGTTATTTATTGTTCATTATTCTTTGATACATATTTTACCTTTTTCCTCTGAGAGGTCAGTCAGCTCTCTGTGTATCTTTGGGCCTTTTTATATAGAAAGAACTTACCACTTCAGTTTTCCCAAATGGAGAAACAAACACATAGTTTAAGAAGTTTGAATAAAAGTTGAAGGTTTAATGAGAATATATATTAATGGTAATGTGCACTATCCTGCTTTGTTTTTATATTATAATGCCTTATATTATTTTTAATATACATTTATACACTACCATTAATATTTTTGCTTTTCAATAGATATAAGGCATTGATATTTATTTACCACACAGCATGTAGTTTTGTATTTTTTCATAATAGTAAATCAATTTACTGAGTTTTCTTTCTCAACTTTTTCATTTTTTAGTGCTTTCTCTAAAATGTATAATATGACGTTAGGGGAATTGCATGACATTATTGTAAAATTAAATTGCTCTAACTGGAGCCCAAGCACGTTTCTCTTCTCCTTGCTTCTCAACTTGCTAAAATTAAATTAGGGCCTTTGCAGTGTTTTTATGTCACATTTGTCATTTAAAGCATTTTGTGTTGCAGCTGAATTTTGAAACCATATTAAATTGACTCCTGGAAACATTCCAGCAGAGTTCAGTTCCTTTTCTAGACCTTCCAGTTCAATACTTTGCTCAGTCCTGTTCTATAGGACCGAGCTGTAGCTATTTATTGCATTCATCAGCCTTAAATTTCAGTTATAATTTTTGCCCCAGTGATGTGGCTATTTAAAAGACTTAAGAGTTGTGTTTTTAAGACTAAAAAACACTATATTTTTTAGTGTTTTAGTGTATGGTACTATACAAGTACTATATTACATGTATAGTAATATGCTTCCTGTTTTTGCATTTTCAGATGTTTGTCAGCAAATTTAACAAGCATGTAGTTGGTTTCTCCAAGCATGAACTACAGATTTTATATAAAGAAAGTTTAATAATATGTACTATATATATAATTAATTTTATCCTCACACACATAATTTTCCTTGGACTGCCTTAATTTTGGAGACCTATACAAATTCACCTACCTCATTATATTATTCCATCAATACAAATGTGTGTGTTAGTTGCTCAGTCATGTCTGACTCTTTGCAACCCCATGGACTGTAGCCCACCAGGCTCTTCTGTCCATGGCAATTCTCCAGGCAAGAATACTGGAGTGGGTTGCCATGCCCTCCTCCAGGGGATCTTCCCAACTCAGCGATCAAACCCAGGTCCTCCCGCATTGCAGGCAAATTCTTTACTGTCTGAGCCAGTAGAATAAAATTAATCATCAGGAACATAGTTTAAATACCCTGTAACCATACTGGGAAGAAGCTTGAAATTACTCTATGCTTTTGGATTAATTGAATAAAAATAGCTATTCTTTTCAACATATATCCTTTGAATAAGGGAAATAAATTACTGGGGTTTAAGTGATTTTGATAGTACTACAGATGTTACCTCTTTCTATCTTTTGTATTAGAATCAATTTCATAATTATGCCATATCATTCATAATCCCCAGAAGGTCCGAAACATGGTCTGTTTTCAGAAGCCCTGGTCTGATTATGCTCTGTTGCTGTTGTTTTTATATTGTCAGAGCAAGTATGGAAGCTTTCTTAGATGTTTCTGATTTGTATTTGCCTAATAAATTTTCTTGTGTTTTCTGAAATCACTTTTCCTAAAATTAGAAAATATTTGTATTGTATGAAAAAAAATTTAATACTTCCTCAGAAGAAGTACCTATTCCTTTTGAAGTGAGTGTCTTTAAGAGAGCAAAGAAAATATTTTAAGAAATTTTTAAGGAAAATTTGAAGAAGCCTGCCCTAAATCCCAATACTCCTGTCTTTTCTTTCCTCATCTCTATCCATTCTCATGAAAGTCAGCCTCAGATAGGTATTCAGCAAATGTCTGATTGGTGGGCAAGTGCATTAGAGCGAATAAGTGAATAAATAAATGACCCTCCCATCTGTGCTCTGACCTTTTGTGTCAAACCATTTACAGAACACCATTACTTAGATATTTTACTTTAGAAACCACATACCTCGAGTGAACCTTCCTTAAAGTTTCCTTCCTACTTAAACTTCTGCTACTCAATTTCTGCTAATGCTTCCCTCTACCTTTTTGTAAATCTTCTAGACTACATTAAAAAAACAAAAGACAGTCATCTTTGAATTCTTTTTCCTCTTTCTTCCTCTGTAGTTAATTTGTCTTCCTAAAACCCAATTTTTTTCTTCAAAATTTCTCACATTTAGCTCTTCCTTGTGTCCTTCTCTAGCCCTCACAGTTCAGTCTCTGATCACCGCCTGCCCAGGTTACTAATGTGTGTGCTGCTGCTGACATTTTCTCTACCCCCGAGTCACTTTGGGCATGACAGACTAATTTTTGTAGAATGTTGCTTTGTTACATTACATTACTTCCCCAAAGGCTGAAGAAAGAAGATTGAGAATCTTTGAGATGAGTGTTTTCATAAACAGATCAGATTGCAGTGGGTTAGAGATTTTAAGATAGGTCTGAATATGCGATAGGGCTGAATAAAAAAAATTTTAAAGCTCCCATGAAGAATTACAGAGTAGCAGAATAAATACAAAATTGATATTTTGGAGGAAGCAAGAAAAGATGAAGTCCAAAATACAGATGGAAGGGTGCGATGAATATTCTTTTTTTATAAAAGAAACTTCTGTGAAGGATGAGAATAGAGATGTAGGGGCAATGAAATGTTAAATAAAAACAAGTGTACCTGAAGGAGCTTTACCAGATAATCTCCTTGTTACCCCTTGGCATCCTTTTGTTTTCCTTCAGCATGTGGACATCGCGGCATTATTGATAAAATACAACACGTGCGTAAATGCAACAGACAAGTGGGCGTTTACTCCTCTTCACGAAGCAGCCCAAAAAGGCAGGACGCAGCTTTGTGCCCTACTCCTAGCGCATGGTGCAGATCCAACTATGAAGAACCAGGAAGGCCAGACCCCTTTAGACCTGGCAACAGTAAGTCCTCACTTCAGAATATTTAGAATTGCTTTCTATAATTCCAGGGATGACAGTAAATTCCAGGGTTTATTAGCAGGTTTGCTTTAGTGGTGCATATTATCCCTTAGGAGAAGAACAAGTTTCCTTCCTTCTGGAAACTTGAGAATTTTTTAAGTTCTCGTTGTTCTTGTTGCTTCAGTTTAAAACTATTAAAACAAGCAGTAAGTTACATTTTTTGACCATACTTGGAGGGAAAACATGAATCATAGGAAAACTTGTGTATAGATTGTATTCTCAAAGAATTACATTTAGTAAGCTATCTTATCACCTTCTACATTTCACACAGTATGCTAGAGCATTTGGTGTTTATGGTAATTTACCTGAGGGGATGAGATGATCAAAGAAAAATGATCTTCTAAGCAGTATATCATTCTTCTGAAAATGGAAAAGTAAACTGATATATTATAGAAATATTTTCAAAATTAAATTTTCAAGATTAAATGTGTTATTTAACTACGGAATTAAACACAGTACAGAAACATCTTTCCTAAACTTTCTGGAAATCAGGGAGTTACTGTATGGTCACGTAATTTAGAATTTTTTAACCAAAAATACTTCTCTAAGCCACATTCTGGTTTATACATCTATTACTGAGGATTAAACAATTTCAAAACATGTAGCTTAACCAAAACCAAGTGAGTGACTTACTACGATGACTTATAATTTCTCAGAGTTGTGTACATTGCCTGGGCTCAGCTGGGCAGTCCAGCTATTTGTACAACGCCTTTAGCTGGGAGCTCAGCTGAGGCTGCAGCATCCAGGATGGCTTTAAATCCTGCAGTACCTCTCTGTGCGTAGTATCTCAAACTCAGTGATCTAGTCCAAACTTCTTTAGAGCATGGGAGGACGATTTCTAAGAGAAAAAAGTAGAAACCACCAGTCCTTTTAAAGCCTGACTCAAAAGCTTCAGAGCACCACTTCCTTTGCATTCTAATTGTCACAGCAACTCACAAGCAACCCAAATTGAAAGGAAGGGATATAGGTGCCACCTCTTGATGGGAGGAAGGGTACAAGAAAGTGCTCTTTTTTAGAAGAAAGATGTTTTTAACTCTTCATATCTTTGTTAGTTTATATGTCCTTTGAATACATGGGTAATCAGTATGAACAACTGTGTGCATACTTTTCATTTAGTGTTAAAAAATGTGTTTCTGGGAATCAATATAGTTCACATTCTTGGATTCTTTTCACAGTTAACTTTTTTCTGTGTGTGCTGTGGTGAAAACACTCAAGATATACTCTCAGCAAATTTCAAGAATATAGTACAGCATTATTAACTGTCATCACAGGCTGCACGTTAGATCCTCAAAAAATGAAATATTTTGAAAAATATTTTGAAATACCTTGGAAAAAATTTGATACTATTTTTTTTAGTATCAAATTGTTTCTACAGTTCTACCTACTGAAACTACTGGGACTCTTTGGAGCTGTCGATCGGAGAAGGAAAGAAGAAGGAATTGTCAAAAACTAGTAGGGAATAATGGAGCATCCATGAAAGAAAAAGATTCACTCTACATTTGGTCCTTAGTGAGAAACTTATTTTAAGATGTAATATTTTGTGTGTGTGTGTTTTATTTTATCTATTTGTTTTTTAGGCAGATGACATCAGAGCTTTGCTGATAGATGCCATGCCCCCAGAGGCCTTACCTACCTGTTTCAAACCTCAGGCTACTGTCGTGAGTGCCTCTCTGATCTCACCAGCATCCACCCCCTCCTGCCTGTCTGCCGCTAGCAGCATAGACAACCTCACCGGCCCCTTAGCAGAACTGGCAGTAGGAGGAGCATCCAACACCGGGGATGGCGCGGCGGGCGCTGAAAGGAAGGAAGGAGAAGGCAAGTACACCACTGAATGCCCGTTTGGTTTTGGTGTTCTAAATAAACAGATTCCCTTTTTTCTATTGGTAGTTATTGAACACCTCACTTAAAGACATCCTGTGTATGAGTTTTCACGTACACAACAGTTCATAAGAAACATGTCTTCATAAACTCCCACTGTTCGAGGCACCAGAACCAGACAGCTACGGCCCCTGCCCTTATGGATCTTACCCTCTCTTCCCCATGCTCTGCTCTCCAGGTACCTGAAACTTTGCAACACACACTTTATTTTATCAGTTGTTGCTCTGCTGTCTGGATACCTGAAACTTTGCAACACACACTTTATTTCATCAGTTGTTGACTCTACTGAAAAGTGTCCTCATTTGATTTCTCCTATGCTCAACTCACAGCAGGAAAGTCTAAACAAGTGTATTCCTTTCTTTGTATGGCCCTCCTGCCTGTCTGCCATGAGTTTCCCTGCCGTGAATAATACATTTGGAGAACTAAGGGCCAGGGCTTATGCCTTCCTCCAGCTTCCCCAAGAGGGGAAATCTTAGCAATTATATGAAATAAGATGTTTTCTTTAAAAAAAAAAAAATGCATTCGTAGAATAAATTCCTTGACATCTACATTGTTACTACTTATGTATATCCCGATACATCCTATTCCAACTATAGTGTCTTACTGAACTACTGAGTGAGTCTTGTTACTGAAATTATATCAGAAAAATGAAGAGAGATTATTTAGAAATGAAAACTGAAACAATAGCTGAAAAATTTAGATTTTTTAATTCCACTGTTCAATATTTCACTAAATCATTATGCTTTAAAATATTAATATAAATACTATTGGCAAGATAAACTCTGCTTTTACTTCCCCATAAAATTCAGAGCTAACATGAAGTGTCTGAATTAAATGTATGTAATTTGGATCATTTTATGCTGTGTGAAAGCAGCTACATAACCAAGGGTGTGTTAGAGAGCCATGGCTTTAAATAAATACTGAAACTTCCTTTAGATTGATATACTTCTTTCTGAAAAACTTTAACATGTGTCTGTTTTAGTTGCGGGTCTTGACATGAATATTAGCCAGTTCCTAAAAAGCCTTGGTCTTGAACACCTGCGGGACATCTTTGAAACAGAACAGGTAAGCTCTCATATAATGTCCAGGCTTTTCAGTTAAATACTAGGAGTTATTAATTGCCAGTTATTCTTTCTTTTTTGCTTCTTAACAACTCTTTTAAAACTCAAAACGGATTTCCAAAGAAGCTAGGGAAATCTACTATTTATGCTTCTTTCCAAAATTGTCCAACAGATGGTGAGAGTCTTTAACGTTATGTTGTTGTATCTTTATAAGCAGTCTGGCTCAATATGTTGTATTACACGTCAAAATGTAGGCCATGAAAGCACCTCAAAAGAATGTTTTCAAAATCTTCCCTCGTCTTGTTCCCAAAAAGTTTATTAGTCTTTTATTCACCTCATTTTATTACTAATGTGACTAGATTCACTTAAAACTAGTAAGAAATTTTTATGGTAACTGATTAGCAAAATTGTCACGAAGTAGTTGTCCATTAAACTAGAAAGCAAAATAATTCCTAGGCAAGTATACCTTTAAAAATTGCTCCTTTATGAAGTTTCCACTATCTAGCTAGAGACTAAAATATGTTGAACCAGAACTTGACCATTTGCTTAAAGACTTAGCCTATTTTCAGATAGATCCGAAATGCCTGTAAAGATCTTAGTATGAAGTCATCATTAGGGTGTTTATGAATTAAGATCCTTCTGTTTATCAGTCTGTTTTTATATGGAATAATGAGTTTTTAACTTATCACTATGTGATTTTATTACCATTAAATATCAAGTAATAAATTCCTGAGTTTGACTTGGGTATTATCAATATACATACAATCTTAGAATGGGAAAAATTTTTTAGAGATCAGTAAGTCTTCTCCCAGGTACAGGAATTACCCTTTTTATATCCATGTGGAACAATATCTTGTTACAATTTGGACAGGTATAATAAAATGCTTCTAATCTAAAATACACCCACATCTGCTCCATGTTTAATCTGTTAATATTCTGTTTATCTTTACCCTGTTTTGCACAGAAATCTCACCCCTTTCTGAATATTAGACGAGCATTAGCATTAGACTAGCATTTCATACAGCCACCTTGCCATATTTCCACAGACCTGTGGCTTAAACAACAGAACTGTATTCCTTCACAGTTCTGGAGGCCTGAAGTTCAAAACCAGGATGTCAGCAGGGCTTCAGTCCCTACAGAGGGTCTAGGGGAGAATCTGCTGCATGCCTCCACTAGCTGCTAGGCCCCTTCAGCTTCTGGCCACATTCTTTCCATTTTTGTTTCCGTCTTCACCCTGCCTTCTCTGTGTCTGTCATCTCTTCTTTGTGTCTTTTTTAAGGATGCTTGCACTGAATTTAAGCCCTCCCCATCTAGTCGGAGATGATCTCCTTATCTCAAGATCCTTGACTGAATTTACATCTGCAAAGATGTAAAAAAAATTTTCCAAGTAAGGTTCTTCTCAAGTTCTGGGGCTTAGAACTTGGACATATCTTTTTGAGGGTCACCATTCAGCTTGCTACAACATACTATAGCCCTTCTTACATTTCTAAGACCTACTCAACTTATCATGGATTTATCCTTCTAATCAACTACCCACCCCTCCAAAGTTTCTCCTAATTTAGCGTAATAAATTTATCTTCTTTTTTAGTTATTCTTTTTGTGGATATAGTGTCCAAATTCTTTAGTGCTCTCTGACCCATTCTGATTTCTTTGTAGGCACATAGTTTAGAGTTAATTTAAAGTCCAGATCTTTTTCATATCAATGATGAAAGACTTTTTATGTCAAGATTTTCTAATGTCTTGCATTTTAGCTAATTTCTTCATACTATATATTGTAGTTGATCTTTAATCCTCTTAATGATCAAAACAGTTGGGTAGAAGTAGCACTGGACTAAAAAAAGACCTTCATTCTGATTAAGGCATTTAACCTATCACTTGCCTTGCCGGTAAAATATAATAATACTTTAAAAAGTCCAGATAATTAAAATTCCCAGCCTTGTACTGCTATGCTAGTTTTTAAAACATGCTTTAATGAAACAATGGTTGTATTTTCTGTCTGGTGGTGAGGGTTTTATAAATGCTATAATAATTACCTTTGCCTTTAAGCTTCACCTGCCATTGATTCACCTCTGGCTTGGAGATTTCTTATGGGAATATCCTACACTGTAAGACTCTTCTTCCTGTATCCTTTCTCTGAAGGTATTAAAGCTGTTTTAAAAGCAGTATCCTCTGCCACAGCCATATTCTGACCATTTCCCTTCTTCCCACGTCATATCCACAATAACTGTGAAATTTCACATAGCTTTGCTTAATAAAAACAAAGACCCACATTCAAGCAAATCATTCCAGTTAGCCATTTTTCAAAAGAGTTCAGCCTCTACTGTTTTAGTCAGTTTGCATCATAATTTTTTTTACTTTATATATTCTCTTTTATAGTAGTGGTACCCTGTGGCATACTTATCTCATTTTCTTGTTTTTAATAGTTTAATCTTACAGTTGGTCCTTTTGACAGCTTACCGTAGTTTCATCGGTTTCATTGTTATTTTTTCATTGCACTTTTGTTCTGAGTAAATGGTTCCATTGATTTTCCTTTTGCCAGAGTAAGTTCTGTATCCTCTTTTTTAATCAATATGTTGATGCTTCCATTTAACGTGTATTACCTAGCCTAATTCCTTCCCTGCAGACAAATAATATTACCATTCTCTGTATAGAATTGTGTGCGACTGTCTTCTTGCCCAGAGTTCAAGCAATCAAAAGTTTTATTTGACTGCAATTGTTTCTTGACTAGCCTTTAGTTCTAGAGTAATAAGTTCCGTAACCCTTTCCATAACTTATCCAGAGGACTTTCTGCCATTAGCATTCTGCATCAGTCCAGGAGAACGTGATGAGGTCAAGGTGTTCATGAGTGAGGGAAAGTGTCAGGGTGTGTGTGCGTTGTACCCATTTAGTTCTTGTCTATCACTGACCTTGAGCCAGTTATTCTGTTTGACACATAATCAATTATTACTTCTATTCTGATATTTCTCTCCCAGTGGAGTGGGGAAGAAAGATCATTTATTTCTCCTCCTTCAGAGCATCATCACCCCACCTCTCACCTTCACAGTTGTTCTCTCAGAAGTCTCTTAGCTGCCTGTTTGTCATGTATGTTTTGCCGAGTTCTGTATTAAGTAATACACACCTGTGTCCTTTGTAGTTAAGTGTCGTACCTGTGTCACTCGGGCCCTTCCTCTGTAACCTGGCTTCTTGGCTATGATACTTTTTCTGTGGGAAGGGCTGCTTGATTTACATTGCAATTCCTGGAACAAATCCTGCGACTTGTGAACATATTTATGGTCCACGTATACATATGAAAAGTGACCTTATCAATTTTTATTTCAGAATCTAAAGACAAAGGCATGGACTCAGTAAATTCATTATGAACATGATTGCAAAGTTAATTCTAATATCTGTTACTGTAGCCTGCAGCCTCGCAATGTAAAAGAAAGGCCTTTTTCATTAAAACCCCAGTGTTTCTCCCTCTACTCCAGAGAAAATAAATAAATCTTAGAAACAAGAGGCAGCCCTTCTTAAAGTAACACTCTCGAAGTGAAATTTGCTTTATATGCAAGATGATTTTAGTGATACATGGGTGATCTTTATGTTATAATTTGGTTTTAATGTATGCTGAGTATAAATAACTGGCCCAACAAACTTGTAATTTCCCAGATGTAACTAAGTTTTTTTTTTTAAAGTGAGTTAAAGATAATTTTCAGAAAAATATTTCTAGCGGTATAAAAGCTTTGAATCTTGGAGAAACATGTCTAAAATTCAACTTCCAGATATTTCCAATTCTTTTATTATTAATACAGTAATATCATATTCCCTCATCATCAGAATTTGGAATAGTCTTTACTCCCAAGCCTTGCTTTTCCTCCACCATTTCTATGACCAGGCCCTGGCATCTCTCCCTTTGAAGTTGCTCTCCAGTTCAGCCCTTCCAGTCTCCTCCACCCCATCGTCGTCGTCTTGTTCGCAGTCACTTTCCCTTCCAGATCTGCCCCTCGTACCACTGTCCTCCTGAAATACAGTTTTGTGTTGCTCTGCTGAAAAGGTGTCCTTGGACATTTTGGACACTTATCTTCACTTGATGTGTAAAACCCATAAAGACCTGCTCTTAGCTTGCTGCTCTGTCCATCACTTTTTTTGTTCCTGTATATACATTATACACTAACCATTTTGAACTTTATCATTAATACCAGAGTCTCTCAAATATTTTATATTCACTTGGTTTTCATTTTGTACATGGTGTTCCCTTTGTGGTAAACACCCTTCCCTTCTTCCTTTAAGTCTTCCTCCTCAGCTGAATATTACCTTCTTTTAAGAACCTTTCCTGACCCCCTTCCTGTTCCTTTCTAAGTTCCCAGTCCCACTTATAACCGCAACACAGTAACCTTCCTGAGAGTTCCCATCCGACTCCTCCAAAACATTTACCAACCTTTACCAAATATTTGTGTTTACTTTTTATCTCCTTGGTAGAAGAACTATCATGACCTGTAGTGTTAGTGTTCTGTTTGTTCCTTGGCCCCACTGTTTTACTACCAACTGGGGCCAGCTATTTACCTTTCTGAGCTGTAATGGATCATTTTAGAATTAAATGAAATGTTTAATAGTCACTTTTTGGGAAATACCTGGCATATGGAAGGTACTCATTAAATACATTATGTATGAATGAATGAACAAGTGAACATAAATGTAAATTCAATAGCTAGTTATTTAAGGTTTTCCAGTCCCTAGTTTCAATAAATATAAGGACAAATTGAGTACCATGTAACTCAAAGCAGTTAAATTTAATGTTTAATTATTTTAACTCTCTAGTTATCCCTTTTAAGACAAATAAGCAAAGGGAAAGACAAGTATTTCAGCTTTTCTGTATACTATTTTTATAACTTCACTGAGCCTGAATTTCTTCATAAAGACAGTAATAGTATATCATGGGTCATTATGAGGATGAAATGAGGTACTCATTTCACGATTGGAATCGCATAATGAACAAATGTATCAAACGTTCTCCATTTCTTCTCTGAAACCTAATACTATGTTTTGTTGGCCTGGTTTCTGCTTCTTTCAGACATACACTATACATATCAATTCAGAAAGGCTAAAAGACTCTTTAAATTGAAGCTGCCACATAGATATAAGATCCTGTTTTTATGTCAACATGATCTGAAGTTTAGAAGAAAAAAGTGGAATATCAATAATGTAGTAAACATGGTTTCCAAATTATATTAAAATCACATCTAGCTAAAAATGTAAACACTCCTATTATGTTGTAAACTATGCTGTCTCAAAGATGTACATTTCAAAACTGTGGTTTTTTAGAAGCTTTGCCGAAAACTTCCTTTGGGTGATTGGAAGTGAATTGCCCATTTTGTGCAATGGAGAGATTATTTCTTAAATGGCCACTTAGGAGAAATATAGCAAATTATTTCCAGAGAGTGAATGATGTATGCTTTTTGCTCTGAGAAGATCAGACTCATTATATAATATTTCATTCTGACAGTAAAAATCATCAGAGTTCCAGACCTAATTTGTTAGTTTTTTAAAATGTTATGTGCACGTATAAAGGTAGAGAAAGCCATGAATAAAAATTTCTTGAGTTGAAAAAGAGTGTTTATCAAAGGATTTCTCGGTTTCCCAAGGAAAAAGAAAATCAGAAGCTAATCTTGTGAAGTAGTATCTGGATTGTCACAGGACCAGCTTCTTCTGAGCTGAAAATTCAGGAGATGCGACTGTTGGAGATTTCACTCTGTGCATTCAGAGCACCGCCATTGGGTGGCGGTAGAGTCGCAGTTACTTTTAGTAAACAAAGAACGGAATAGAGATCTTAGATCTTGCATTGTAGAAGCAAACCACCTCCATTTACAGGGATTAAATCACCAAAACTTAAAAAAAAAAAAAAAAAAAAGACCAAAACTTTTAAAGCACTGTTTTGAACAAAATAAAATGTATGTTAGACTTCAGATATTGTTAGATGGCTTCTAAGCTCTTACAAATTCTACCTACTCTCTTCTCCAAAATGGAATTCTTTATATAGTTTCTATATAAGATGGCTTGTAATCTAACTAAATACTTGTGATATAAATCTTGCTGCTTTCTAAGGCAGCCTCTTCCATGCTTGAATACTTCTTAGCACTAGGAAGTTCTATCTTATCTTTATATAAATCCCACTTCCCTAAAGCTTCATCTGTTTCATTGTGCTGAGCCCCTCTTTCCCCTACTATTCATCTTTGCCACCTTCTGGATATTGAGATCTGGTATTTCCCCCATTTTCAAGCTGCTGGTTGTCTCCTTGAGGCAAGGAAAATGTGGTAGAATGAAATAATCAAAAGGAAAAATGGCAATGATCATTTCATATTTCCATAGCATTGTTTCTCCCATTTACTGTCTCCATCGACTGAAAACAAATCAAGGAGTATTTCAAGTGAGCAAAAAACTGGTAAGTTTATGAAGGCAACTTTAAGAAGATTTAAGTTCATGCTGATAAAGGAGACAATTTTCTTAATTTGACTGGATACTGGAACATTGAAGACAAATGGAAGAGTTTTCATCATCTAAAGAACTGTTAAAGATTTAGCAATTAATTTTGTTTCATTTTTTAGATTACGCTAGATGTGTTGGCTGATATGGGTCATGAAGAGTTGAAAGAAATAGGCATCAATGCATACGGACACCGCCATAAATTAATCAAGGGAGTGGAAAGACTCTTAGGTGGACAACAAGGTAAGCTATTGAAAAATAAAGAGGTTTCAGAAATTAGTGATAAAGTGTCTGTGAAGTGAAAGTCGCTCATTTCATGTCCAACTCTTTGCAACCCCATGGACTCTGCAGTCCATGGAATTCTCCAGGCCAGAATACTGGAGTGGGTAGCTGTTCCCTTCTCCAGGGTAGCTTCCCAACATGGGGATCGAACCCAGGTCTCCTGCATTGCAGGCAGATTCTTTACCAGCTGAGCCACCAGGGAATCCCGGTATAAGTGTCCCGCCTGGCATTTAATCAGGTGGCCTGACCCCAGAGCTCATGCACTCAGCTTGGCGTCTCCTGCCTGTCTGTCTCCATCATTGGTGTCACTCTCCCTCTAGTCATTTAGGCTAAAAATCAGTCACTCTTTCCTCTCCCCCATAACACCGCATCCTAAATATCCCTGGAATCTGCACTTCGGTCCTTTCCCACTGCTGCCACCCAATCCACGCCACTATCGTCTCTCTCCTGGACTGACACAACCACCTTTCAGCTTACCTCCAACAGTCACCTTTGCGGCCTCCCGCCCCCACCCGGCTCCCCAAACCTTCCTTAGATGATAACCAGAAGACTCTTCAGAGTGACTGTATGATCGTATCATTCTGGTGCTTGAAATCCTTCGATAGAGTACTGTTGGTTTTACGATAAAACGTTCCTAACATGACTGTTCAGAATCTGACCTTTCTGTCTCACCTTGTGTCCTTTTCACTCCTTCACAACTATCAGCGCAGTCTTTTTCTGTTGCACTTTGCTGTTAACACGCCTTTCTTTTTCTTTTTTGGTATGCTTCCATGTTTATCATTTCTCTGTTTGTTAGAAGTGCTTTCACTATAGAAAAGCAAAGAGAGAGGAAAGAAACAACTTGAATTATTCTGCAGAGACAGTAAAATTGTAAGACTGACATGAAAGTAAATGTTAGCAGGTATTGATCTTGAGTCTTGCTTATTTAGCTATAGTAACTCAACAAGAATAATGAAATTAACAAGAATAATGTATTTTAAATGTGACCATTTCAAGCTCTCACAGATGATAATTCTTTTAGAGGATAATTCTTACATTTTAGACCTGACTGCATTTAATTACGGTGTGTTCTCTTTTGGATCAGAATCATGTATGTTCATGATTGAGTTCAACAAATAATTGTTGAGTCTGTTGCGGGTATAGGGAACTGTAAGAACAGAACAAATTGAACCGCAAACACATCTCCATTATTTTTTTCTTGTCTTTGGATGTATTTGTTTAATATAACCTTATATATTGGGTTCAAGTTGCAAATAGCTTAGACTTGTTCCAGAATGTCCATTATTTATGAGAGTTTTCCATAAAATAGAGCCTGGATAGTGTAGACCTTTGTTTAATATGTTAATTTTTCTTCCCTGCAGGCACCAATCCTTATTTGACTTTTCACTGTGTTAATCAGGGAACTATTTTGCTGGATCTTGCTCCAGAAGATAAAGAATATCAGTCAGTAGAAGAGGAGGTAATGTACATCAAAATTTTTCATTATCTTTTCCTGAAATCCCTGCTCACACCTCTTTTTCCAAGAGAGGTAAACTTGTCTTACATTGACTGATGGTCTGTTGCCTGTTTATTACCGTGTCTCCCTTAGCCATTGTGGTGGCATGTTGCCAACATTAACACAGGGCTACACATGTTGCTTTCACAGCAGAACCCCTAGGGTTTCCAGTGGGTGGGCCACATGTACCTTTTTACTCTGGAGACTTTCCTGAAACTCGTAGAAGTAAAGACCCTACAGAACTATTTTCTCATACTGTTAAAATGCTACCTAAAAATAATATGGAGTGAGAATCTTGCGTCATAAATAATAAACATCGTCTAATCTTTATTTTCATGAAAGTTCTAAAATGTGGTTATAAAATAATATGTGTGCTTAGGAAACCTGCCTCATAACTCCAGTCAGCTTTCATTTCTACAGTCAATTATTTTAAAGCGCCAGAGTAAGACTTTGTATGAACCTCCTGGTAGATGTGATGCCACAGAGATGCCCTCTCTCCTGATGGCTTATGCCTCACTTAGCTTATACATCATAAAGTGCCTAATGGCATTATCATAATAAATAAGGTTCCTAACTAATTCCACCTTTTGCAGAGAAAGGCATGCCTACATTTATTTTGTTTTCTACCTCTTAAGTAGTGCTGATATTATTCCCATCCCAGGGTCTCAGGACCCTTACCCCAGGGTAGCATTTCACCTCGTACTTAGTTTATCAGGAAAGCATCCTGTTTTCTCCTGTCTTACCGGGTAATCATTCTCCTTGTAGTAAGTAAATTCTGATTATAAGGTCAAAAATGTAGTGACTCACTTCACAGAGGGAGTGGTGAGATAGAGAATCAACTCTGAGTCAGTTCTCTGAGAAACTCAGGTATTTAAAACATCTTAATTTTCAAACTATCATAATCCTTAATTTGGAGAGTAGGGGAAGGGTAAGTAGTGTTCAGAAGAGTTATTCCACTTACTCACTTACACGTTATACCCAGCTTCCCCGGTCTGTGCAGATATTCTTTGGGATCCCAGAGCAAAGAGACGACATGGACTTTTTCACCTAAGGGACAAAGATTTATGGATTTTTATAAATTCTTTGTGTTTACTTTTAGCACTAGTGCAATGGGGTATTAGTTCAACCCCATTCAGCTAGTTAATGGGGTATTAAGAGTTTTAGTTTGAATTAATCACAATGTTGTTTCTCCTCGATAACATAAAATAGTAATGTGGATGACTTACCGTGGTATTTTACCCCATGGTGTTTGCAGAAAAAACTTTCAAAGCTTTTATTAAAAAATAAAGTGCAAAAGTTTGATATTTATGTCTATTTTCTCACCAGAAATACTGATTCACTAAACTTGTTGACTCATTTATAGTGAACTCCTGATTACTTACAGTGCTGAGTCTTAGACTCATTAGCGAAACAATACAATAGAATTAAAATGTTGAAAACAACAGGAGGAATGTCTTCAGAATTCCACACTGGCCTGTTTTCGGAAAGTTATTTTGTTTTGTTCTATAGATGCAAAGTACAATTCGAGAACACCGAGATGGTGGTAATGCTGGTGGCATCTTCAACAGATACAATGTCATTCGAGTAAGTTTTGAGCATTTCGGGGTGAAAATTGGATTGCACAGCTTGCCTGACTGTCAGATATAAGCTAGATCAGCTGACATTCATGAGACAAGTATGGTGATAAGACTCCCAGCTCACGCACAAATTTGGACTGTAATTTCTGTTTTCACTATTTCAAAGTAGTATTAAAGGCCTCGATTTTTAATCTGATTGAGTCAGTGATTATATCAGAATGCATATATCTCTTAATCTCAATATTTTAATTCATAACATGAAATAAATGACTGCCATATGCTTTTTTCAAAGGGGTGTCATAAAGATGAATAAAATCTGTTGATAAATGGTTTAACCCTTTGGGTTAATAGAGCTATTGACATTACACCAGTGCATATCAGAATTACCTGGGGAGCTTTCTGAAAGTACAGATTTACAGGCCCCTACAACCTGAAGTCCTCAGGAGATTCTGAGGTATAGCCAGGTCGGGTGTAGATAACAAACAAAAAGTGTAACTGAAAATTGTCACTAAAAACAGAGTATTAACTGAATTATAGTGACCTGGCAACTATATCATTTTTAAATAATGCTTTAAGCAAACAAAAATTGAACCTCCCTAAAGAAAAACATACTTTTTATTTTAAATTATAAACTGCCAGTTAACATGCATTTCACTGATTCGTTTCTTTCTTCCTCATCTTTAAAGATTCAAAAAGTTGTGAACAAGAAGTTGAGAGAACGGTTCTGTCACAGACAGAAGGAAGTGTCTGAGGAGAATCACAACCACCACAATGAACGCATGTTGTTTCATGGTGAGCACCCGCTGGTCATTAGCTCTGAGTGTTTGCAAACTCCAGGAAGGTGAAAAGCCTGTGGTATTGACTGTATTCGTGTTGTGTTAAAAATGGTTTTTATTTATTTATCTTTTTTCATTACATGTTGGTACCAGCTTTCTAAAGCATTACATGAATGGGCTTTCCAAGGCATTTACAATGAAAATAATTTATCTGAAATTGTCTCAGAGTTTACCTTGCATGCTGGCCATCTAGATGGTGGAACGCTATTCTTGTTGTAGTTCAGCATAATTGTTTTAGTTTACTGAATGACCTGTTTTTGCTTAAAGCAATACTTGGTGTAAAATAGTCTGTATTTTCAAAGTTATGTTGTACTTTGCTATCTAAAATCCCATGTCATCTGCAAAATCCATATAAGGTCCTTGCTGGACAACAACTATGAGTCCCTGGTAAAATTCTAGTACATGATAGTAATTTCTGTATTGTAGACCATCCTACAGAGTAAACTTTTCATGTAAGCATTATTAGTGTTACTCTGCCAAGTGCAAATAGTATGCAGCTAATAGAGATTCTAGAAAGTGCTCAAAACTGATCTGTCTTTATATTTTTAGGTTCTCCTTTCATTAATGCCATTATTCATAAAGGGTTTGATGAGCGACATGCATATATAGGAGGAATGTTTGGTGCTGGGATTTATTTTGCTGAAAACTCTTCTAAAAGCAACCAGTATGTTTATGGAATAGGAGGAGGAACAGGCTGTCCCACACACAAAGACCGGTCATGTTATATATGTCACAGGTGAGCATCATTCCTTCTGTGTAAGGGTTGCTATCCTCAGGTCATGGACCAGATGAGTTTCTCAGGCTCTGCAGAAGTCACAGGTCATTCTCACTCTTACTCGTAACAAATCAGACCATCCTGGGGGTTAGATAGGAACAGCTGGTCAGCCCCTGCTCTAATCAGAGCCATGACGGCAGAGTCAACAGCAGTTGTGGTAAAAACCAAGTGTCTGTCTGGGGAAAGCCAGGCATAGGTTACAGCGAAGCTCCCTCCGTCTTGACTTTCTCCCGGGGCTCCACTCTCCTTATTTCAGATTCAGGACAAGACTGAGAATTATTTCTGGAGAACAAGGAACCTCTAGCACTAATCACATTTGAACTAGAGCACATAACTTCTCTAAACAAGTAGAATCTTTCATTTGCTCCTGGTCAGCGTTTGCCCCACAGGGTATTGGTGTCCCACACTGGGCCACTGCATCTGCAGGCCACGCACAGGCACAAGGCAAGCTGGTGAACAGACCTGAGCCAGCTAGGCAGGGCCTGCATCTTCTCCTGTCTCCATAGCAACAAGGATGCCCTGGGGCAGGAGGCAGAAGGCAGGAAGCGAGGGCTGTCAGGTCACACTTTGTGTGACATATGGACACTGGGTATCGCCATGGCAGTGGGCCCAGCAGGCTGAGCGGGCAGAGGCCTATGACCCTGTAGTGCCACCACGGTCTCAAACAGCTTCCTTCTAATGCGAGTCCAGACCTTTTCCTCTGGGGCCTACAAGAGGATGCAGTTGATGCCAAGCCAACATCACCAGTAGCATCACACTAAAAAAGCCAGCCCAGGCAGGATTCAATTAAACTGGGTCTAGCACAGTTTTGATTCACAGTAATACTTGTTTAGTCATAATGCACAGATCATACTTCATTACTTTACTTAAAAACTACTTGATTGAATAACAACTATTTACAGTTAACAGTAGGACCAAATCTTATAGCTTAGTTAAGATGTCTATTAATATGTTCAAGTATTTATTAAGGGTTTGCAGACTTTTATTTCAAAGGGCCACAGTGGTAAATATTTTAGGCTTTGCAGGCTGTAGGATCCCTGTCACAATGACTCAGCTCTGTGCTGGTACAAAAGCGGCTACAGACAGCCTGTAATGAATGTCTGTGTTCCAATAAAGTTTTATTTACAAAAACAGGTGGTAGCCTAGATTTGGCCTATCGTTTGCCAGTGCCTAGTTTATTTAATACACTCTTTCCAGTCAATCTTTCTTTCCCTCCATAATATTTAACAACTGCCTCAATTCACGTTTCACTCAGGTAGTGAACATTCTGGCCATATATTGAAGCTAAATGTTTTTATATATAGTCCACTTTTATTATTATTCTTTATCTCCTCTCAGACTTTACGTCTTCATAATGAGTAAACCTAACTTTAATTTCAGACGCTGCTGCCATCTGTTTATTTTCTTCACTTTCCTCCTATCCGTCCACACTCATTCTTCCAGAATGCAGTTTCACCAGTGTTTGTCTTTTTCCACTAGTCAAAACTTGCCAGGTGTTATCTGTGATTGATTTCTAAACCATACCAAAACCACTTTAAACTTAAAGTGGAACTATTGAACCTGCTAACTGCTTATAGTAAATCAGTATTTTAAATCTCATCCTATTCCTACTCATAAAATTAAAAATGACATTTAAATTAGCTTGCCTTACGTTAACTATGTTTTTAAAAAATCAATAAACCTACCAGTTACACCATTCTAAGATTTAAAGCTTCCTTCCAAGTATTGCTTTGCTTTTTTCTTCAGGCAAATGCTTTTCTGTAGAGTGACCCTTGGCAAGTCGTTTCTGCAGTTCAGCACCATGAAAATGGCCCACGCCCCCCCAGGCCATCACTCTGTCATTGGGAGGCCAAGTGTGAATGGGCTGGCCTATGCCGAATACGTCATCTACAGAGGAGAGCAGGTATGGTGCTCGTGAAATAAGCGAGACCCGGCTACTGTAAACAGTTGATTAAAAATGCGAAGACCACATAAGAATTAAAGAAAACATTTAAATGTAATAATGTAAATATGAATTTAGTTGAATTTCAAATGGATTGAAAAGGAGAAAAAGCAGATTAACTATATACACGAAAACAATGTTTTATTATATGCCAACAGTCTTGGGCCTGGTTAGGTGTGGAATAGGGCGAAGAATTGCAAACAAATCCTGGATTTCATTTAGATCTATTGATTGTGGGCAAAGATTTGAAACTCTTTCAGGTGTATTCTGGGATTAAGCAAATGAGTAAATGTGTTGATGTGTTGATTTTGGGAACTGGGTTCTCACTGTGGAAGAAGAGACGTAAATATGGAATGAGGGAAGGTAACAGTGGCTCTAGGGAAGGGCAGACATTGGAGGTATTGATAGGAATGAATGGTTTCTAGTAAATACGTGTTGTTTGTACACATGTAAGTATATGTATGTATAGGTTTATGAACAAGAGATATGTGTAGGTGTGTGTATATATATATATATATATATATATATGGGTACATATGTGCATGTATTTCTTTAGCACTGTCTGCTGAAAGCCAAAAAAAACCAGTAGCAATGAGGACTCCTCAAGCCCAAATCTTGGCCTGTAATACCATGCCCCATAGAAGGATCTTTGAAGAAACAGCTAATTCCAGGGTTGGAGCAGATTAGGAACTTGTTACACCAGAAAGTAATGAAGTCCTCGAAAACAGTGATGGGAGCATGTCACAGGGAAACAAAGTCAGCTCAGAGTGGCTCCCACTGGCCAAATCTGAGATAATTTGAACATCAAAATAAGTATAGTAATAAATTTTACACCATTGGAAAGAATAGGAATTTATGATTCCATACTGATAACAAAGGAAGGAAGAGAGGGCGGGCAGAAGGAAGCTTTCAGGTTAAATGAAACCCCAGAGACAGGACAGCTAACTGCAGATTCTCCCCCCAAAGTAGATCTGGTACTAGAAGAGAAAGGACGTTATTAGATCCACAGATAAAATTGAAATATAAATGGTAGGTTAAAAAACATATTATGTCAGTATAAAATTTATATGTGAGAATATCCCTATTATTAGGAAGTAAGTGCTGGCGTATTTAGGGATAAAGAACCGTAACGAGGCATATCACTTCCTCTGAAATGACTCCGGGAGAAGCATGTCTGAATCTCTGTGTGTCTGTCTAGTATACAGAGAAGGAGGGGGAAGTCCACATGATAAAGCAAGTAGGGTAAATAAAACCTTAACAGTGTTTGGATGTAGGTAAAGGGTCGGACACGACTGAGAGACTGAACTTAGAACTTAGAAAGGGCATACAGGTATATTAGGTACTAGTTTAATTTTTGCAACTTAATGTGCCAGTTTGCAGTTGTTTACAAATAAAGAGCTTTTAAACTACCAAAGAATACTTTTGTCAGATTTTTCTTTTTAAATCAGAAATGCCCAACTTCTAGAAAAAATATTTTCACTTTGACTCAGTAATTCTACCTTCAGAAATTTGTTTCAGATAAAATCAGTGACGGTCACATCCCAAAAAAGCGCCTAGAAGGATGTTCAGGTTGCTGTCTCAATTATCATAATGAAAATTTTAAACAAGCTAAATATTTAGCAAAAAGGGAATGGTGAAATGAATGTTAGTGTATTTGTGTGCCTGTGATTTAAAAATACGTCTACATGGTATTTGCTAAACACAGAATCAGCCAAAACATAAGAGCAATTATCTGGGTATTAAGATTATAGATGATTACAGTTTTCTCTACCGAACACTTTTCCAGATCTTGTAAGTTAGCTATGGGAAATAGAATTTCATTCACATTTGGGTGGAAAGAAATAAGAGATACAAATAATAGGTTTACACGTCTAGTATTTGCTGATCTTTTAACCATTTCCCAAGTACTTTGACTTGATAACTTGTTGAAATTCTCTTGCTAGAAGAATTTAAAGAATGATGTGGTCCACATCATATTTGAAAGAAAAAAAAAATACCTTGAAAATGTAAGTTCTTTTGATTCAGGGGAGCACACCTGTGCTTCCATATGCAGGTAACACATGGACAGTGTTAATTACAATGTCTACTAGTTGAGTCGTTGCCCATGAGCAGTTTCTCCTGACTTTTGGTAGTTTTCCTTTGCCAACTTTTCTTTCATTCCCCTTAGTTATACCTTATATCATATTTCACCTTTAGTAGCAACATTTTTAAGACCATGTAAATGTTTTATTCAGAGGGTTGATCTGAGGAGCATTATTTATTATTGGTGGGATTGTTTCTTTAGAATTGAAAAGATATATTTAAAATTAACTGCACTGTACTTGAAAGAAAAATAGTTCCGATTTTATATAGTTCCAGTATATGACTGGACTTAAAATATCAGGAATATTTTTGTATTTTGTACTTTAAGCTTCACATTAATTAGACATAGAGGAAGTATTCTCTGGTCATTGGCAGCTACAGAGATGTGGCCTGTTTTACTGAAGTGATATGAACAGTGCAGAGCAACTTAACCTGGAGAACGGAACAGAACGATTTGTAGAATGATTTTCAAACATACAGAATTGTTCAAGGGAACATGATGCTTCTTCATCTCAGTGGAGAATAAACTAAAAGCACTTGAGTTTAAACTGTAGCATTGAGGATCTGAGTTAAGAAGAATTTCCTGAAAGTGAAAGTCACTCAGTCGTGTCCAACTCTTTGCGACCCCATGAACTATAAAGTCCATGGAATTCTCCAGGCCAGAATACTGGAGTGGGTAGCCTTTCCCTTCTCCAGGGGATCTTCCCAACCCAGGGATTGAACCCAGTGTCTCCCACATTGCAGGCGGATTCTTTACCAACTGAGCCACAAGGGAAGCCCAAGAATACTGGAGTGTGTAGCCTATCTCTTCTCCAGCGGATCTCCTAGAGCCAGGAATCAAACTGGGGTCTCCTGCATTGTAGGGGGATTCTTTACCAACTGAGCTATCAGAGAATTTGGCTACTAAAAGTGGTTGTTGAATCTTTTCTTCTAAGTACTTAAAAAAATATGCTCTATGCTCTTAGAACCAGCTTGGGTTTAGAGTAAGACTTGACAGGAAATAATGTTTGTTGGTCTATCCTGGGCGCTTCTGGTCCTGAAGTTTAGTTAATTCCCTTGCCTTAAAGCCTACTTCTGGACTTTGAAATGATTAATTCCTGTCTCAGACTATGTGCTTAGTCACTCAGTTGTGTCCAACTCTTTGCGACTGCATGAACTATATAGCCTGCCAGGCCCCTCTGTCCATGGGATTTTCCCAGCAAGAACACTGGAGTGGGTTGCCATTATACACAGAAGCAATTCAGTAGCCTAATGAGTAGGAACCAGAAGCACTCAGAATGGTATGAATGATTAAATCATTCATACTATTAGAATCTGCCTAAATTTTACATGTGTTGGGAATCTAAAATACCATACTACCAAATTCAAACACTTGCGTTACTGATTCCTTTGCTTAAGCAACTTTTCTACAAGCAAAAGGATGTATCACACAAAGGATCATAAAAGACAGGGGTAGAGGCTCATCTTCAGAGCCATTCCATTCCCTTTCCTGTCATAGTTGCCTTTCACTAGTCAACTTGTCAAAATTACCTCCAAACTGTTGCCTCTAGGTTACTGGTGACCCTGCACACCTCGCCTTTCCCCCTCCTCACTCATTGGGTTACCTCATCATCTATGATTAACTTGAAATCAGTTCAGTGAATTATTCTGTCATTGAACAGACTTTTCTTGAAAATGCTATGTGACAGCAATCCACAAGGTGACGTGAGAAAGATTTTTCTTTGCCTTAGTTTTCTGGTTTATGGCACGTGACTCTCTAGGGAGGCATAAATGTAGTGTGATGAATTTACAGTATTCAGAGGTGAAATAACATGATAGCAATTCTAGGATTACAGGGTTTACACAGGTTTACGTACAGAGATGAAAGTGGACCTCCTCACTGTCCAGGCACCTGTGAATTAGCTGGCCATGGCAGGCGCTCAGGTGTATGTAGAGTGTGGGTTATGACCAGCAGCCTCTGAAGCGTCCACATGAAGCTGGGCTTCAGTATCTTACCTGCTCAAAGGGTGATAAATGCTTTCTTCCTGTCCTTTCCAGGCATACCCAGAGTATCTAATCACATACCAGATCATGAAGCCGGAAGCTCCTTCACAGACCGCAACAGCCGCAGAGCAGAAGACCTAGTGAATGCCCATCGGTAAAGGCCGGATCAGATTTCAGCCTGGGCCTGGATGACAGTGGATTGTTTTCAACAAAATTGATATTCTATAAATCCCTGACAGCCTAGAAATAAGCTGTTTGTCTTTTATAAAGCATTGCGATAGTGATGAATATAGTATGAGTAACTGATACATACTCAACTGCTACTGTTCCCTTTGAGGAAATGTTTACAGGGGCGGCCTTTTAATATATCTCAGGCTCATTTTCATTGCAGTTATCCATCGCTAAGACAGGACTGCTTCGATCTAGACTTGGAAATGGGAAAAAAGACAACATAACCAATACTTTCCCAAATGTTCACAATTCACACACTACGTTTGCTTTTCTGCATATGGCCTGTGTATATAATAAATATACACATATGACAGGCTCATTTTTTAGTTTTTTCTGAGCATTTATCATCCACTTTTTGTTGCTATCATTGTTGTTGCTTACTTTGAAAATGAGCCCGAGCCTTCCCGAGGATATTTTGCACAGTCACACTGACTAAAATCACTAGTGACATAACCCAAGCTTCCGGCTGAGCAAGGCTTTTAGTGTCCACTTTTTTTTTCCCCCCACTGATTTATTTTTTATCTGTACCTCTTATCAGCGTAAACTCAGATGGAAAGGAAAAACGCCACATTTCAGTTTCCTTTTATGATTGGCCAGTCTTACAAGGGAAAGGCACCCAGCGTCCACCTGATTTAGGAACTCCCAGGTTCAGAGCAAGTCGAAGCCCATGAGAGCCACTCACACTTCCCAACGCAGGCCTGCCTCCAAGGCGTTCAGGACAGTGCTGGAGGGCCAGGAAGAGCCCAGCCGGTGAGAGGCTGTGGTGACGTTCAGAGGGGAGACCGCCAGGGAGGCCTGGGAATCCAGAAGCATCATTAAGACGCGTGAGTGGCCCGAGGTGCGATCATACGGCAGCAGAAAAGGACCACGAGGACTTCTCCGAGATAACACTATTTCACTTAACCAGCACCACCAGAGCTGTCGCCCCAGAATCAGCTGCCTTACTTCCAAATTCGGTGGACTAACCGTACTCCAGTAGAATAACAAAAGTACTACTTGATTGTTTCTCTAGTTTAGAAAGCTGGGGTTCAGATCCTGTTTAGTCACTAGATAGGCACAAATGGGAGAACTCTTTTGTTTGCTCCAGGTTTGGGGTTTATTTTGAGTGAGGTGCTTCGGATAGTTTACATAGGTCCCTGCACTAAATTTTTGAACCACTGTCTCAAACTACTTAATAGATGAGGAGAACAAAAATGGAAACCAAAGCTCTTTCAGTTGTTTTTTAAATGAAAGGAGAGAAATAGTCATACTGTTTCTTCTTGAAATCACTACTTTGTTTTGCTTTTTTTCCCTCAACATTTGTCAAGTGCACATTGACACTTGTAAAAAAAAAAAATTATCCGTGACAGTTCTCACACTTGTCCTTTTCATCTTAAATGAATATTGAATTGAGTGCATTAACATATTTACTTGGACATGCTGTGTGTCTACTTAGCTTTGAAGCAAAGTAATATAAATGTGGTGGAAAACAAGGAAAAACAGTGTGATGGAAACTTGCCATTTCAATTTACAGTCCTGAAAACTAATTTGCTTGTTTTTTTAATGCAGGTTGATTAAGCTGTGACTTCATTTAATCTCCTAAAGAAAAATAAAGCGGTTACATGCAAAGATTCTAGAATAGGGTCTTAAAAATACACATTTTGCTTTCCTTTTGGCTTGAGTCCAATGCTAGAACTAGACATCAGGAACTAGTTTTGAGTTTTATAGCTGAATCTTGCATGGGTCCTCAAAATTAAATCAAGAATTAGCCTCAGTTGTTGCTTCTATTGAAGTTTTAGTGACCCAAGCTGGGTGTTTGTGTCTTGGCTACTTGTTTAATAGCACTAGTATTTCACACAGAGCTCCCAAGTTTGATATTCATGGAGAGGGCTTTTTTCCTCCCTTCCTTCTTTTTTGCTGTGTTTGTAACAGTGGGTTGAAGGAATTGGCATTTGTGTCGTTTTCAGTAGCTGTGAAAGTGTATAATACTTGCCTCCAATTAGATATAGTTTAAAATGGTAAACACAGCTGTGATTTTTAGTTAAGTAAAAGGATGAATATGGTATGGATCTCAAAAGCTTTATAGCTTCATTAAAAACATAAGCCACTACCCACTCAACTGTGGTTATATGTTGTTTCTGTCACACTAACTAGGTTAATGGATGTGCCAGTTTGAAACTTCAGCCTTACATTTGAGAAGCTAAGCCGTGGTTCGGTATTTAAACTGCCAATGTTATATCTGACATTCTGTGTGCCGAGTAAAGGTACTGTGTAAGGAAGACATTTGCTGTGCTTCTTGTCTTGTAATGATTCGAGTATGTAGTAGTTCTTGAAGGAATGTGTACATATTACTCATCTGCTGAAGAGAATGAGGTAATCAATATCTCATAGGAGCCAAATACATTTTTTCAAAACTTGAAAACCAAAGGTCACCCTGAGCGCGTTCAAGTTAGCAGACATTGATTGCATTTGGAATTTCCACCCATAGTAGTGTGAAAAACCCTTTGGAACTTAAAAGCATGGCATTCAGTTAGGCTGAAATGCAGATTATTTCTTGTACACGCTCTCCAGAAACACTAGCAAGTGAGGGCTTCCTGTGTGCCCACCCCTGAGTGGCCCCTCTGTTTCCCAAACCACATAGAAGAGAATCCAGACCCTCCACCAGCCCACTGCAGGTCTGACATCAAAGGGCTTCTAGCCCTGATGGCCCAGTTTGCTAGCTGTTGGCATCAGTTAAGTGGTCTGGACTGGGCACTTTTCTTCTTGTTCTTGGCCTCCTTCCCTTTTCCCCAGATGGCTAGTCTGGACTTAGGATTAGCTCCAGCAGTTACCTTTGACCCCACTCATTTGTCTCCTTCCTCTGTCTTGAGTCTTGCATACATACAGCAACTGTACCTCAGTTTCCAGTTCACAACCAGAGTCGGGTAGTAGGCCTCATGTTCTCTGCTTAGAAGATTCGGCCACTTTGTTGACAGATGACAGCGTGGAACCCAGAATTCTAATTCTATGTAGAATAATAGCAGTACAACCAGAATCCTTCCTTTATCTTTTCCTTCTTGGCACTTGGAATTCCTAGCTTTTCAGTAACATAAGTAGAGTAAACAATACTAGGATGTTTGTGTGAAATGACATCCTTGTGGTCCTTTGAGCTTGATGTTAGTGGCTACACTAATTTCCCCTTGCTCTCAAAATAGCGAAGTGCATTGATATGTGCAGAGAAATGCCTGAATGTGGCAAATAAAGTTAATATAGAGTAATATCATAGTCTCTATTCAAAAAATAAAATTTTGGTGTATGCTAGAAAACAGCATTAGAATGCAGTAATTTGTCTGTGTTTTTCTCTATCTCACAGCTGCACAACGGTTCTTGGCCACTGCTCACCCTCGTTCTTAAACACCTGTACCTTCTGGGTTCCCGTGAACACTTTCAAACAGAGATGGTGTGTATTTTTAAGCACCTTTCCCCTAGGATATCCAGATCCCATTTGTATGATAATCTGTGATAAACAGCCTTTTTTCTGTATATTTCTGTTGGGCAATTATCTGGCATAGAGCTATAGATTTTAATCATTCAGGCAGTGCTGAAAACTGACATTAAGATAGGGTTTCCTGCGTCAGAAACTTAAAGACTAAAGTTAAACTTCTTTGATGTCAAATTAGTGACAGAGAAATTAAAAGAAAGTAATTGTGAAAATGATATTTGTGCTATGGCTGGACATGTCTAGCATATGAAAAGGAAATGCATTTTAAAAAAAGCAACCTTAAAAAGTAAGACTACTTCAGATACCTTGTGCATTCTGAAATTAATAGACAATTAAAATTTCTTAAGAAAGCCTTAACTGTGGCAGAGAATTTTTAACCTTTTCCTAATAAACACAGAGTTGTAATTCCATTTCTCAGCATGTGAAAGATGTCAGCATGTTGGTTGTATTTCCATGTATCTCACACCTGGTAAACTTAAGTTGATGAGAGTCTACTTTCTAAGGAATCCTCCTTTATCTGCAGAACAGCTGAGAGAATCGAGCTGTCCCCAATTCCTCTGCCTCTGAACTTCCTCAGCTATCAAACATTCTGGTTGAGACAAATGATTTTAAAACCCATGAAGTTCTGTGCATGTAGGGGTTACCAACAACTCATGAAGATACCACGTAGAATTTGAGTGTTGCACAAGCTAATTTTGAACCATTTAAAAATATAAACCACAGTGATAAGTGACAAGAAGTAGGAAGCTAAGATTTTACATACTCCCCAAGACTAAATATGCTCACAAAGTGACCAGTTTTAAACTTCTGCAGAGGTTTTTAACTCCTTTGAGATAATATTCACACAGTAGAGGTGACTGCATTCTGACTCTTCATTTTTTCGCATTTTCTTTTATGCTTTACACTTTCACATCTCCATACACACACACCCCCACCCCTCTTTTCAAACAGATTTCTCATGCTCTAGGATCTAGAGTGTTTGGTTATTCATCTGCCTGCCCTTTTTCGCAGGCAGCTCTTGAAGCCCCTTGTTGTCTCTTAGTGTTTGCAGAGAAGTACAGTTAAACCCTGGTGGAGGCGGGGGAGGTCCCTTACACGCTCCCAGCCCCTCCCGAGGCTCAGGATGAAAAGCTAGAAAACACAACAATAAAAATTAGAAAGGAGCCAAAATCTTTGAGGCTAATAGCCTACACCTAGAAGCGGACCTTGACTATATAACCATTATATTCATGACACAGAATATTTAAACTCTTCATGTGCATAGAATACCTGCTTCTGCTTCCATTGTTTCAAGCTCACCCTGCCTATTGTCTTTGATACCTACAGACTGAAAGGTACTTATATCAAGGTTTCTCAAAAACATTTACAAAACCAGCTCTGAGGAAATCAAGAGTGTTTCCTGGCAACAGCATTTGAAGTAGTAAGTGTATTTTCTCATTGTGATGTTGGTCTGTGTACATAACCAATGTAGTGACTCTTCGGTTCATTATTGGTAATGTTTTTATTTGTAGTCTCTGTGACCCACCAGTGGCAGGGAGTTCCAGTTCACTCTCCTGTCCTTTTTTGCATTTGTCTATTTGTAGAATTGCCAGATAAAAGACACACAGTTAAGTTTGAATTTCAGATAAATAATTGTTTTGCTTAAGTATGGTTTGCATTATTTGGCATATATTTACTGTAAAAAATGATTGTTTATCTGAAATTCAAACTTAACTGAACATTCTCGGCTTTTTGG
Source organism: Cervus canadensis (assembly GCF_019320065.1). Taxonomy (NCBI): domain Eukaryota; kingdom Metazoa; phylum Chordata; class Mammalia; order Artiodactyla; family Cervidae; genus Cervus; species Cervus canadensis. The sequence continues at coordinate 23,801,255 of NC_057416.1, forward strand.
CTTTGTTTTGTTTAGTTTTACTAAATCTGGCAGGCCTGTTGATTTGGTCGTAGGAAGTTGCTTACAGCATGTAAATTCTTCTAGACTTCACTCTCACATGGAATGGAGGACCTTTTTTTCCCCCCTCACCCTCTTCTTTCCAAAAGAGGGCATCAAGGAACTCAACCTGCCTGCATGGTGGGTTTCCATTTAAGACATCTTTATGATTATACTTAACCTGTAATTGTGCTTTGGCTAAATGTCTAACTTACAGTACTTGTAACTGTTTAATATTCAATAAAAACATTTTTAAAGTATACAGTATGTGGGTAGAAGTTAGCTCTGAAGTGTTTTCATTTCCCTCTTTGTTCCTTTCAACCTGACCAACCTTAATGTGATGCCCTAAAACTGCCGGAAAAGACAAACAACAGATCCCTCTCATCATCGGACAAGTCTCTGGTGAGACCTGCATGAAGGGCCTTATCCTCACCTTCAGCCCACGTGGGAGGCACTGAGGTCCAGCAACAGCAGAAGCACAGCTGCCTTTGAGAAATGTCTTCACAACAACGGGGCACGCGCTTTGGAGACAGGCTTCACACTGGCTCCCAAGGCAACGGGGAGGCCAGCAAACTGCTGTCCCTGCAGACCTCACTCCCTCCTTGTATCGTGGGGGGCGGGGGGGGCACAGGAGCCAGCGGACTACCTGCCTCTTGTGATGGCGCTGCTTCGGCGCCTGTGACTCAGGCTAGAGAAAGTACACCCTATGAATAGCACTTGTGACCCTTTGTCATTGGGCATGGTTCGCTTTTCCTTGTTATTTTATAATCATAAGACGGCACAGTGGGCATCTAAGCTGAAGGAGCACCTGGCATTACAAAGGTCATCTGAAGACTGCTGGTGGCCCAGTGGTTAAGAATCTGCCCTCTAATGCAGGGGACACAGGTTCGATCCCTGGTCAGAGAATTAAGATCCCACATACCACGGGGCAACTAAGTCCACATGGCCGTAACTGAGATCCAACGCAAACAAGTAATATAAAAGGTCATTAGTTCCCATTCAGCTGAGACCTGGCTGCCAGACTTGCAGCTTAGCATCTGCTCTGAAGACCTGCGTCTAGAACAAGGGGAAGGGGGTGGTGCAGGACTTCAGTTGGCCAATCCCCAGCTGTCCGATAGAGCTAATAATGAATAAAACATCTGACAATATGTAGGTGACATGTTCATTTTGTTAATAGGATTCTTGGCATACTTTACTTGGTCTAAGGCTGATGTGAAAAGTAATTCTATTCATCTCTACTTTCATAATTCTGCTTACAAGTCCAGAGAATGTTATACAAAGCATAAAATAAATTAGGTGTTTAGGAATAACAGATCCAAACTACCATATAAAATAACAAGGACTCACTTTTGGATGGCATCACTGACTCAATGGACATGAGTTTGAGCAAACTGGAGATGGTGAAGGCCAGGGAAGTCTGGTGTGCTACAGTCCATGGGCTCACAAAGAGTCGGACATGACTGAGTGAACAACAAAAAATATAGAACAGGGAACTATAATATCTTGTAATATCCTAAATGCAAAAGGATCTATATATAAAGCTGAATCACTTTGCTGTATACCTGAAACTAACAGAACATCGTAAAATACCTATAATTAATTTTGTTTTAAAAAGTTTAAAAAGAAGAAAACCATGGATCGAATCCATGGCGGTATGAAGAGGCTGGAGTTTTCAGGAGACCATGGCTGCTGTGGACCGCCAGGTTGCATCACAACTCCCAGGAACTTCTGTGGGAACTCTGGGTCTCTTCTATCTGCTAAGTGGGAAAGTTTTCTGTCAAAGTTATTTAGTAGGAATATTTGGAAGATACTCAAGTGCTCTTGGGGTCCTAGGAGAAAGCAGAAGTGCAACAAGAAGTCTGGCCGACTACATAGTCTGTAAGTGCAGCAAGTTGCTGCAAGACCGTATAGTATGAAGGCACCTCAAACTGCCTGAGATTAAGGCCCAGCTCTGCCACTTACTATTAATAGCCATGTGGCTTTGGGAAGCCCCTTACCCTACCAGTGCCTCAGTCCCTTCATTTTTAAAATGAGTCTCAGACCTCCCAACAGAGTGGTTAAGATTCTGTGCTCCCAGTGCAGGGGGCACAGGTTCAATCCCTGGTCGGGGAATTAAGATCCCATATGCCCCACAGTTCATGGGGTGACAAAGAGTTGGACACAACTGAGCAACTTTCACTTTTCATGCCCCACAGTTCAGCCAAAAATAAAAAAAGACTATAAAATGCGTCTCCTAATACCAGCAGTTCATAGAGTTGCTGTAAGAATTAACACTAGCATTTTCTGCTGAGTTTTGTATCGGAACTGAGATCCTACAGAGTAGACCTGGACACACAGTGAGCACCTGCTGATTTAGGCCCTGGTCAGCTAGTTCTCATAAGGGAAGGTTGTTAAGAACAGAGGCTGTGGTTTATTTCAAAATGGTTCCTTTCTCTCTCCTACTGCCTGAAGAACAAGGATATTTTTCTCCAATATTTACTATGAAAACCTATTTGAGCTCCTGGAAATAAATCTTTCAGAATTGTCACGGTCCCCGGTGACTGGGTCCCACTGGAGTTTTGAGCTCTCAGGGTTATCCACATTCAGCCTCCAGCAATTCATTGCAGTTCTTGTTTTCCTGCTCAGTACTGGTTCCCCAAGCAACTTCAGCTCATGAATCTCAGCTCCAGTAAATTGTTATTCTCTGTATTTGCCTGTCAACTTCTCCAGTCTCGGGGACAATTTCTCCTGTGTCCTTACCTCTCTTACGTATCCTAGAAGAGTTGATTTTTCACTTTGTTTGGCTGTTGACGTGTTATTAGCACTAGCACCTTCCAAGTTCCTTATATGTAGAACTAGAACCCCCAGACCACAATGACTTTAAAATATAGCACTAAAGGCATCATCCATAAAAGAAAGAAACTGATAAGCTAAAATTTTATTTAAAACTTCTGCAAAAATGCTGGGTAGAGAATGAAAAGATAAGCCACAGACTGGGAGAAATATTTGCAAAAGGCATATCTGATAAAGCACAACTACCCAAAATATACAAAGAACCCTTAAAACTGGATGTTAAGAAAATCAACAACCTGAGTTAAAAAAATAGAACAAAGACTTGAAAAGACAATCACCAAAGGAGGTAAATAGATGACGAATAAGCATAGGAAATGATGTTTAACATCATATGACTCTAGGTAAATGCAAATTTCAGAAACGACATGCCATAACACACCTATTAGAATGGCCAGAATTTGGAACACTGATACCAAATGCTAGTGAGGATATGGAGCAACAGGAACTCTCACTGTTGGTGGCATGCAAGATGGTATAGTCACCTCAGAAGACAGTTTGGCCATTTCTTACAAAACTAAACATACCATACGTTCCAGCAAGAGTGCACTTTGATATTTATGCAAAAGTGTTGAAAAGTTAGGTCCATACTGATACTCACGCACAGATGTTTCTAACAGCTTTATTCACAATTGCCAAAACGTGAAAACAACCAAATGCCCTTCAGTAGCTGAATGCATAAATAATCTCTGGCACCTCCAGACAGTGGGATATTTGTTCAGTGCTAAAAAGAAATGAACTTTCAAGCCATGAAAAGACATGGAAGAAACATGAATGCTAAGCAAAAGAAGCTGATCTGAAAAGGCTAACGGGTGTATGATTCCAACTATATGACATTCTGAAAAAGGCAAAACTATGGAGACAAATAGAGAAGTGGTGGCCAGCAGTCAGGAAGGGAGAAATGGCCAAGTGGAGCACAGAGGATGTTCAGAGCAGTGAGAATACCTTCAAAGATACCATCAAAGTGGATGAATGTCACTTCACATTTACCAAAACCCATAGAATGTACAACACCCAGAGTGAACCCTAATGCAAACTGTAGACTTTGGGGGATTGTGATGTGTCAACATAGGTCCATCAGTTGTAACAATTATACCACTCTGGTAGAGGATGTTGATAATGGAGGAGGCTTTTATCAACCGGGACCAGGGGTTTATGCAAAATCTCTGTAACTTCTGCTCAATTTTGCTGAACCCAAAACTGCTCTAAAAAAATTAAATCTACTTTATAAAGAGAGAGAAGGCTAGAAACATATGTACAAGCAAAATGTATACATGAATACTTCCTCTTTTAGAGAGGAGACCTAGAGATGCACATGATGAAATAAATAGTAAATAAATAATAATTAATTTAAACTTAATCCTTTGACTTCAAGGAGGTGAATAGTGTGAACACGTATTTTTTTTAAAAGACTGGTGTTTTAAATTCGTTTAAAACTGGGGAAGACAGAGGGTGAATTCAAATATTCTTTATGTTTCTGCCACTTCGAACTTAGGAACTGATTTTGCAGATCCCTGCTCCAAAATTCAGACCCAGGGGAAGTCCTGGGAAGAGAGAACAGTTACCCAAGCAAGCCCCTCTCTCGGGCACTCACTCAATGTATGATGTTGAAATAAAACTGATTTCCTTGCTCAGCACTGAGACCAATCTACAAGGTGAGCAGCTGTGTTCCTGGTCTCAATATTCTTTAAAATAAGACAGGAGAATGTATACAAAAAGAATGGAAAGCAAAGACTCAAAAAGATAACATATTTTTTTAACTATTATAAACAAAGTCAAAAGACAAATGACAAACCGAGGGGAAATATTTGCAATTCATACTGTAGAAGGGCTTCCCTTGTAGCTCAGTCGGTAAAGAATGTGCCTGCAGTACAGGAGACCCGGGGTCCATCCCTGGGTCGGGAAGATCCCCTGGAGAAGGAAATGGCAATCAACTCCAGTATTCTTGCCTGGAAAATCTCATGGACAGAGAAGCCTGGTGGGCCGCAGTCCATGGGATCACAAAAAGTCGTGCGATCTGAGCGACTAACATTACCTACTGTAGAAGGGGGCTAATCTCTTTCATACAGAAAGAGTTCCTAAAAGCCTGTAAGATTATTTAAAAAAAAAATTTTTTTTTCAAGGGAAGCAAAAAATGGCGCCTGCAAATGAGCAAAGTTTGTGACGCAGTGAGCTTTTTGTCTCTGGTCTTCTCAGGACGGAAGAAGGTGCAGGCTCCTCATTGGCAGCACGGGTACGAGCAGTGGGAGGTGTACGTGCAAGGGGGCGATGAGGATTCCAGCACATTCCCTGGCTGCATCAACAAGGCTGAGGTCTTTGAAGACCAGGTAAACGCACGCCTCAAGAAGGGACTGGCGGAAGGTGAGGACTATGTGCTGCTCCCAGCGGCTGCTCGGCATTACCTGGTCAACTGGTGTGTTCTAGAGCATGGCCAGCCTCGCGTGGAACGCAAGGTCATGGAACTGCCCCGCATCCACGGGGTTGAAGTGATCCCAGTAGAACTGGTGCTCGTCCGGCTCAGCGATACGGACACACCTCCCACGGCTCGGCTTAGCCCGGCAGATTCTAGTGACCTCGTTTTTGCGCGCCTCTCGAGAGCAGTTTCTGGGGCGCCCCCAGGAAGAGACCCGGCTGTGGCTCAAGAACGCGGAGGGCCCTTTTGAGAGGTTGTGCGACGCCCGCGTCACAGTGCTTGACGCCCGCTCTCGAGACTGAGCAGGTGGTCGTCATGGAGACCCGAAAGAAGGATGCCACCTGGCCCAGGGCGCAGCCACAGGCCCCAAGCGGCGCGTCGGAGGAGGGTGAGGACTTCCAAGGCCAGCCGGGCATCTGTGGGCTCACCAACCTGGGCAACACGTGCTTCATGAACTCGGCCCTGCAGTGCCTCAGCAACGTGCCCCAGCTCACCGAGTACTTCCTCCAAAACCGCTACCTGGAGGAGCTCAACCTCGGCAACCCGCTGGGCATGAAGGGGGAGATTGCAGAGGCCTATGCCGACCTGGTGAAGCAGGTGTGGTCCGGCCACCACCGCTCCATCGTGCCCTACGTGTTCAAGACCAAGGTCGGCCACTTTGCGTCCCAGTTCCTGGGCTACCAGCTGCATGACTCACAGGAGCTGCTGTCGTTCCTCCTGGATGGACTGCACGAGGACCTCAATCGCGTCAAGAAGAAGGAATACGTGGAGCTATGCGACGCTGCTGGGAGGCCCGATGAGGAGGTGGCTCAGGAGGCCTGGCAGAACCACAAACGGTGGAACGATTCTGTGATCGTGGACACTTTCCACGGCCTCTTCAAGTCCACTCTGGTGTGCCCTGACTGTGGCAGTGTGTCTGTGACCTTCGACCCCTTCTGCTACCTCAGTGTCCCACTGCCCGTGAGCCACAAGAGGGTCATGGAGGTCTTCTTTGTCTCCATGGACCCCCGCCGCAAGCCGGAGCGGCACCAGCTCCTGGTCCCCGAGAAAGGCAAGGTCTGGGATCTGTGTGTGGCTCTGGCCAAACACACTGGCATCTCTCCAGAAAGGATGATGGTGGCCGATGTCTTCAGTCACCGCTTCTATAAGATCTACCAGCTGGAGGAGTCTCTGAGCAGCATCTTAGACCGAGATGATATCTTCATATACGAGGTGTCAGGCAGGGCGGCCACTGGGGAGAACTCCAGAGAGGACGTTGTGCTTCGTGTCTACCTGCGGGAGCGCTCCGGAGTCCGGGACTACAACGGTTCCTACCAAGGCCTGATGCTTTTCGGGCACCCGCTTCTGGTGTCGGTGCCCCGGGACCGGCTCTCATGGGACGCCCTGTATCACATCCTGCTCTACCGCCTCTCGCGCTACGTCACCAGACCCAGTTGGGATGATGAGGAGGATGGGGATGAGAGAGACCTGGAGAGTAAGGACAGCCTTCTTCAGCCTGGATGTGGGGCTGCGGGCAGCTCCCAAGACCCTGGGCCGGAGCAGGCTGGGTCCAGCTCTGGAGTCACGAGTGGTCATCGGGGCCCTGGGGACACCTCTCCTAGGCCATCTCACTGGCCCCAGAGGACGCGGCACAAGCACCTCTTCACCCTGCAAACAGTGAATTCCAATGGGACCAGCGACCGCTCGCACTTCAACGAGGATACCCAGGCCCAGCCGTATATTGCCATTGACTGGGAGCCAGAGATGAAGAAGCGTTACTATGATGAGGTGGAGGCCGAGAGCTACATGAAGCATGACTGTGTCGGGTACGTGCTGAAGGAGGCGCCAGTGCGGCTGCAGGAATGCATCCAGCTCTTCACCACCGTTGAGACCCTGGAGAAGGAAAACCCCTGGTACTGCTCCACTTGCAAGCAGCACCAGCCCGCCACCAAGAAGCTGGACCTGTGGATGCTTCCAGAGACACTTATTATCCACCTGAAGCGCTTTTCCTACACCACGTTCTCCCGCGAAAAGCTGGACATCTTTGTGGAGTTTCCTATCCGGGACCTGGACTTCTCCGAGTTTGTCATCAAGCCGCAGGACGGCTCAGCTCCGGAGCTCTACAAATACGACCTCATCGCGGTTTCCAACCATCATGGGGGCCTGCGGGATGGACACTACACGACATTTGCCTGCAACAAGGACAGCGGCCAATGGCACTACTTCGATGACAACAGCGTCTTGCCTGTGACGGAGAATCAGATTGAGTCCAAGGCAGCCTATGTCCTCTTCTACCAGCGCCAGGACGTGGCACGCCGTCTGCAACCCCAGGCTGGCTCATCGAACCTCCCGGCGTCCTCTGCCTGCGGTACGCCACCCAAGTCAGGGTTCATGGATGTCAACTAAGGGGGCCCCGGCCCCACCAGTGGGAAGGAAGCTGTCCTGGCTCTCTTCCTTCCCGAAGCCACCCCCTTTCTCTTACCCATTAGGTGCCCTGCGCCAGGCGTCACAGGCCTAGTCGTGGCTGCTATTCCCCTGTGCCGCTACATTGCTCTCTTCCAGGGAAAAAGAGGTCATGGCTCCTTCTACCAGTGTGTTTCCCGCCCGTGTTTGCCCTTCAGAGCATCAAGCTTCCCTTCTATTCTCTATTTATGATTCTCCCCTTCCTTCTTGTCCTCAGTCTGGGGTGTTCTCGGGGTGGGGGTGGGGTACATCTGAACAGAGTGTATTTTCTTACTGAGACCTTGTACCTTGCGCTGTGTATATATAAAAGTACCAGTGTGTTCCTAAAAAAAAAAAATTCAGATCAAAGTTATAAACACACAGTTCATAGAAAAATACAAATGGTTCTTGAATATGTAAAAATTGCTCTATCTCATAGAGAAATGCAAATTAAGTTAACACAAGTTAGCTCTCAGACTGACAAAACTCAGGAAGTGGTGTAACAAGTGTTAGTGAGTAGGTATAAAAGCAGTAGATGGGGGAGAAGTTACATAAATATAAACATACTATACCTTCATGTGCTTACTCAAATGATTGGAATACCTTCTCGGTGAATATGTCAAAATCTGGTAACAATTTTTTTTTTTTTAAATCTAATAACATTGGTAAATTGGTGGTGAGGTGACTTAGTTGAGAAGGAAGCATTTTATTATATAGGTGTCTCTATTTTTAAAATTATTGATCTATGTGAATAATTTATCTACATAAAAGAATTGGGAGTGGGGGCTTCCTTGGTGGTCCAGTGGTTAAGACTCCACACTTCCACTGCAAGGGGCTTGGATTCAGTCCCCAGTCAGAACTATGATCCCTCATGCCATGCGGTACAGCCAAAAAATGATGAAAAGAAAGAAATTAGGAGTAAGTCAACTCATTTATCGTTGGGTTGAAGTGATTTCCACAATACATCAAGGGAAGCAAGATGCAGAAACTGTGTATTGTATGATCTTGTTTTTATAAAGCAAATACCAATAAAATCCCGATATGTAGTTAAACATATAGATACATGGTGTTATGCACTTGATACTGTTATACCATATAATACAACAATCATATTGTGTATGACTCTGTGGGGATAGACAGAAAAGGAAGGACACGTGATGGTTAACAGTGGTTGTTTGCAGAATCTGGTGGAGAGAGACATGTGAAAAGAAAATATTTTTTAACAATATGGCTGACATTTTTGAAGGAAAAAAAATATGTGTGCATATATATTTATGTCTATTTGTCTGGAACAAAGACCAAAGAAAGAAACATCACCTGCAAACCACAAGAAAACATAACTATCATGACTCTTTGTCCATGAACTAGAACATGAAAACACACATGTGTGTATATGTATTGTGTATATATGCACACATGCGTATATGTAGAAAGATGGTCATGGAATGTTGAGGGTGAGTGTTTCAGAGATACAGGATTTCAGGAGATTTTTTGCTTTCTAATATTCAGATGTGTTTGACTTTTTCAATAAAACTATGTTACTGTGGGAAGGGAAGAAATTGAAACAATAATACATGTTTTCTAAATCATGCAGCTCAGTAAGTCAAAGCCTGTCCTCTAAATTTAGAGTCTGATTTCCAGGTGAAATGCTTCATTCTGTTTGAAAACGTAAAAGCAGGAGCAATCATCTTAGAAATGAAGAAAGTTGTGATGATGACGACAGAACCATAAATGTGCGATTCTGCTAGCATCTCTGCTATTTTTGCCCATTTGCTCAGAATGTTGGAAGAAAATCTTTTCCACTGGGAGATGAAAATGAAAAGGGCGTGGAAACATCACTTTGGTTTTCTTGCTGGATCCCTTCAAAGTCATGGGTTATATTTCAAAAGGAGTAGCATTGTTGTAAACAAATATCCAGAATCAGCATTGACCTGAATTACAGAATTCAACCTATAAATCTACAGTCATATTTCTGTCACTTAATGGTCATGTGTTCTCTAGGATTGAAAAATAAATCCCCAACTGTTACTTAAAATGAAAAGGAGATGTATAAAGACATACCAGACAAGCAAATGTAGACATGGTATTATTGATTCCAAAGTATCAATAGATTGGCATTACATACATGGAAAATAAGAAACATCACCTACCTATCAACCACGTGCCACATGCGTGCTAAGTCGCTTCAGTCATGTCCGACTCCTTGTGACCCCATGAACTGTAGCGCACCAGGCTCCTGTGTCCATGGGGATTCTCCAGGCAAGAATACTGGAGTGGGCCACCGTGCCCTCCTCCGAGAGATCTTCCCAACCCATGGATTGAACCCTTGTGTCATGTCTCCTGCATTGGCAGGCGGGTTCTTTACCTCTATCGCCACCTGGGAAGCCCAGCTGCTGACCACAAGAAGCTGTACAAAGCACGACATGTACAAAAGCATGCAAGGCATCTTTGAAATAGAAAACACAAACTGTTCAAGTCTTCCACTGTGATTCTGAGTTTATCAAATCCTCCTCATATTTGTAATACTCTAAGAAGCTGACAAAATAAAAATGAAAATATCAGGGTGTTGAATATGATATTCAACTAACTTGATTTTTAACAAATAGATAAAACAAAAGCAGAGACTGTATACTCTGAATGTCTATTTAAAATAAATGACTTGGTTAACAACTCAAATGTTATCCTGTCGTCCGGAAGAAATTTTCCCTCTACTCTTCTACGTTATTCTGACTGGTCTAAGAATTAAATTGGCATAAGGTATGTATAGATGAACGGGAGAAAAGCCCACAAAAGTTGGATGACATGTATCCGTGGAAGAGACCCAGGAAAACTGAGTAACTCAAAACGGCTGAAACCCTCCAGTTAAAGACCATCTTCGGCTAAAGATAAAAGAGGATGTTGGGGGTAGTGATTTGGCACTTCAAAGGAAAGGAAGGCAATTTATATGGAGATGAAAAGCAAATGTTTGGTAAATAAATATTTGCTGGGCCCTGCGGAGACAATGGGACGGAGGAATTTTACAGACTTTGCTGGATTCCTCCCTATCTACACACCTGGTCCAGACTAGGTTATCTAAGGTGATATTCTCTTCCTGAAGCGGGTCCCCGGTCTGCATTCTTCAGGAGGAAGGTCAAAGCTGCTTCCTGAGCCTTTTGTTCGTTCATACTTTCAGCTTGAAATAATTTGCATGCCAAAAAGACATTTAGGAGTGGTCACTTTTGCTCCCCTGCACTGTCAAACACTTGAATTTATAAAATGCATAAATCAGAGTCTTGAAGTTATTACACCCCATGGCTCATTTTGGTTACTGAAAATTTCTTAAAAGAAAGTGGGGTGTAAGGCAAGGATATGCAGAAGGAACCTTCAGTGTTCCTTGTATGTATTTGCGTTCTTTGAATTTTGTGGCAGTGAACATATGTATTTATTTTTGTGTATTAATCATCGAACAGCTTTACTGGGATGTAATTTACATACCATGAAACTTACCATTTTAAGTGTACAAGATTTTTTTCATAAACTTACTAAATTTAAGAGTTCTACAGCCACCCCAAGTGGTCACACAGAGTCAGCTTGGCAACACTTTGGTGGAGATGCCTGGAACCCCAAGGTCAAGTTCAGGAGCTTTTCCACTGAGCTTTTCTATGGCAACTAGTGGGGAGTCAGTTTCCTCAGCTACGGTTCTAGTTAAAAAGATTCCCTGGGCTTCCCCTGGTGGCTCAGTCAGAATCACTTGTGGGAGTTTGTGGAGTCTTTGACTCAATGTCTTAGATGGACCCAAGGATCTCTATTTTTAAAATAATCTCATAAAAAATTTAAAACTATTTTTATCACAATAGTGAGAGATGGGCAGTACAAGTGCTACCCGCCACCCCCCCCCACACCTTGTGACTTCCTTTTTTCCATTTTCCTACACACTTCTGCATATTTGTCTCTTCAGGTGAAACCAGAAATATTTTGCCATGTTCCTCCCAAATTTTGTTGGTGTTTTGATTGAGATCATATTGAATGTATAGGTTAATGTATGGAGAAAAAATATCTTTCAATGGATAAAATGAGTCTTTTTATCCAAGAACGCAGTATGTCTTTCAGTTTTTTTTTCCAAGTGTTCTTATATGTCCCTTGGTAGGACTTTTTTTTTTTCTATGTTCCTTAGTAGGGCTTTTTTTTTTTTTTTCTTTGAAGAATTTTATTTTTTTATTTTTTTGCCACACCGTGCCATCTTAGTTCCTGACCAGGGATTGAACCTATACCCCCTGCATTGGAAGTGCATAGTCTTAATCACTGGACTCCCAGGGAAGTCCAGTAGTGCTTTACAATGTCCATCAGCTAGGTCTTGCCTATCTCTGGTCAAGTTTACTGTAGGCAGTTTATCTTTAAGCTGATATTATAAATGGGATCTACTGCATCTATTTTATTTTTAACTGATATTTTCATATAGGGAAGCTATTGATTTTTTCCATGTTAATACAACAACCACTAGCTGAATTCTCTCATTTCTGATAGCTTTTCAGTTGATTCCAGTTGATTCCTGATACATATCATCTGCAAATAATTTGGCCTCCCATTTTTCAAACTGTATACCTCATTTCTTTCACTTGCTAATTACATTGACTAGTGCTTCCAAATTGCATTGCTAATTGCATTGCTTATGGTGTTGGAGAAGACTTTTGAGAGTCCCTTGGACAGCAAGGAGATCAAACCAGTCGATCCTAAAGGCAATCAGTCCTGAATATTCATTGGAAGGACTGATGCTGAAGCTGAAGCTCCAGTACTTTGGCCACCTGATGTGAAGACTCATTACAAAAGACCTCAATGCTGGGAAAGATTGAAGGCAGGAGGAGAAGGGGACAACAGAGGGTGAGATGGTTGGATGGCATCACCGACTCGATGGACGTGAGTTTGAGCAAGCTCTGGGAGTTGGTGATGGATGGGGAAGACTGGCGTGCTGCAGTCCATGGGGCCGCAAAGAGTCGGACACGACTGAACGACTGAACTGAACTGAGTACTTCCAAAATAATGTTAGGTAACAATGACACAGTGGAAATACATGTTTACTAACATGCTTTTGGTTTACACTTTGGGACATTTGTACCAACTGAATCGGATAGAACCAACCCCCAAATGAGCACTGGGGAACCACTGCCTTGTATCACTGTTGTCCGTTTATTTCTTCTATCTGGCCTCGACGCAAATTGCTATTTAGTTTCCATGCTCCCAACAGAACATGAGGGAACACGAGGTCTCCAAAATTTCCTAAGATTTTGTGAGCCAGGCCCCCTTGCTATTGTTGAGAAGGGTGTGGCAACTCCTTGTGCAATCTTTGATTGTAGCCCTAATCACTTGTGCTGTGTTTAAGATTGCCAGCCATCCTTATCACTCCATTCTGTGCCTGGCAGAAAGCAGACTCTCAAAAGCAAATATTGTATATTAACGCATATATATGGAACCTAGAAAGATGGTACTGATGAATCTGTTCTTAGGGTAGCAATGGAGATGCAGACATGGAGAAGAGACTTGTAGACACAGTGGGGAAAGGAGGGGGTGGGACGAATCGAGAGTAGCACTGAAACATATCCACTGCCATAGGTAAAACAGACAGCCAGTGGGAATTTGTTCTGAGACTCAGGGAGCTCAAACTGGTGCTGTGACAAGCTAGCGGGGTGGGATGGGGTGGGAGGTGGGAGGGAGGTTCAAGAGAAGGGGACGTATGTATACCTATAGCTGATTTACGTTGATGTATGGCAGAAACCGGCACAATATTATAAAGCAATCATCCTCCAATTAAAATAATTTTTTAAAAAAGACAGCAGACTCTCACATGAGGACATCTGTGTCTTACCCTTCACTTCTTCCTCTCTAAGAAACCCAATTCTCAGAGATTTCCTCTCTGCCTTCACCTGCACCTTCCATGGTATTCAGGGAGCTCAGATTTGAGTGGCCCGTCTCCACAAGATTACCGTCAAATGATTCGGATCTTCCAAGTCATCATATTGGCAGTTTTTCAGGAAAGGATAAACCAAGCCAGAGGTGGTCGAAAATGTATTTATTTTTCTTCAAATGATCTTTGTCTCAAGCAATAAATAAAAACAGACATGTTGACTTTTCTAAAAAAAAAAAAACCAAACAACAACAAAATTCCCCTAAACTATATACATCCTACAGAAATACAAGCATATCAAATGTAGAAATGACATCACTCTGAAAGATGGGGCTATTTACAGAAATTACAAGTATTGCATTGCTGTCTTGAAGAAGCCTCTTTCTCACATGACTCATAAGCTCTAAGGGAGAGCAGGGTTCTCTTCAAAGACGTGGCACTCTACAGCCTTTTTTTCTCCGGCTGCACCATGCAACATGTGGGATCTTAGTTCCCTGACCAGGGATCGAACCCACACCCCCTGCATTAGAAGCACGGGGCTGGACTGCTAGTGAAGTCCCTCTCCACACTTCTTGATAAACAAACTTGCAAAGAAGAGCACTGACAGCCAGACACGTTCTTCAGTTCCTTACGAACCACAGATCAGCTTTTGAGGGGCGTAAAAAGGCACCTCGTCCAGGAGGTCTTAGGCCCCGGGAGCTCCTGACAGAAACCATAATGTCCCTCAGCAGAGCTGGGACCACGCGGGGCCAGGGACAACTGTCTGCTGTGGTTTCTGCCACACAAGCCAGCTCTGCGTTACCAAGCCCTGGCCTCCAACAGCACCTTGCCATCTAGAAAGTTAAGTTTCCCAAGCTCGGTTATGCAGGGAAAGCACTTGGGGAGCTTTGAAACCTACTGATGCCCAGGTCCCTCCTCCAGAATTCCTGGTGTACCTCGTCTGGGCTAACGGGCAGCAAAAGCGAACCCTGACTTTACCAACAAAGGCTGGTGGCCCAACTCCGATCTCACGGCCCCCTCCCCTCACACTGAGATCACCCATCCCACCTCCCTCTGCCCATCTTCCCAAGAATTTTGTATTTTTTCTCATATAGAATCAGAATCAACTCTCTACAATCAGGCTAGGATGGACATCTGAGGAAAATGGCCTCCAGTCTCTACAGATGATCCAGTGAGTCAATAGCACAGGTCACCATGGATCAAAGTGGCAAAGCTTTCTGACTGTGACAGAAATTGCATGTCACCAGAAATCACTTCATGGGAGAGACGCCTGTTGAAACCCAGTGGCCATTTCGAGGGACCTCATGGTGCTGTCTTCATTAGAGCTCTTTCTTCCAAGTCATCAAAGAGGCTTCTGATGGTAGAAGTAGACAGTGACCCCCAAATCCCCGATTCCAATCAAGCCCATTTCCTATTTGATTTCTAAGGGTTTGGGGACTCACACTGTTATCAAGTACAAAGGAAATGGCTTTATAAATAGTGGTTTGACACTGTGGACACGAGACTTGAATTGGAAAGCAGGGAAGAGACCCGGTCGGGGCGGGTCCTGGGCTCCGACTGTCCGGGCAGCTGGAATCCGGTTCGGGAAAGCACAATACACAGATTTTGGCAAATGTACACTCATTCTGTAAAAAGTCAATCTGTTCTAAGCTACTTTCCCTCCCTCTTCAAGCAGTCCCTCCTGCAGACCTATCTGTCTGTGGGAACCCACACTTTTCCAGCAGTGGAGCACATTTGACCGCATTCATCACAAAACATGAAGCAACTTCCAAGAATCAAGGAAGACAAGGGAACGTCCAGCTGAGCTGTCTCTCAATAGGCCCAGTGTCATGAACCATACCCCTTCACGTCTTCAGGAGGGGTTCAGCCAAGCAGCTACCGGGAAAGGATGGGGCCTTGGGCTTTTCTAAAAACAGGAAGTGGGAACTCTGGCCACACCCAAGACAAGGCCTGACAAAGGCAGGACAGATGATGCCAGGTTCATGTTTATGGAAGAAAACGTAAGGAACCTGGTCCTGTCTGGGACGTGGGGACAAGAAGGAGCACTCCGACACTATGCTGACATCGAGGCTTGAAGTTATTAATGGGTGAGCAGCACTTCGATCCTCAGAGGGCAAAAACAACCCCAAAAAGCAAAACCTAAAGCATGCTCTCGTTTCTAGACAAGTTTGGGATTACTGCTAACCTGGCATGGGGTGACAACACTGTCCACAATACTATAAGTTAAATAACCCGTGGTTAGTTCCCTCCTCCCTCCCCCCAAGCCCAACCCACCTGCTCCTTGTTCCAAATGCCACTCCTCTATTTGCAAAGGCCCCCTGAAAACAGCATTATCTCAAGAAAGGATTCTGCTATGGCACGCTAGTGCCCATCCAGAAACCAGCTTCCCTGCAAAGAGTCTGCCTGACTCCTCACTCACGCTCTCTTGCTGTCCTAATCTTCCACAGGACCTCCAGTGGGGTGTCCACGCCCTTCTTTTTATTCACCTATTCACTTTACAGATATCCACCTACACCAGGAATCTTTTAAGATCACAAGAATTTGTTGGCATACTTCATTCCAAGCAAACCCCCTAAAATTAAAATCTCCGATTTAGGCAAAAGAGAGAGAAAAAAAAAATGGTGCTTCCACGTCCCTCTCCGGTCTATCTCTTGTTAGCTGGGTTCCCCAAGGGCCTTGGCAAATGATTCGCTGCAGGAGAATCTGAATTGCACCCAATTTTTTTTTTAGGAGCACCTTACACGATATGGCATTTATCACAGATGATATACAAGTCCTCGGGCAGGTCTAGGAGAAAAATGCTTCCACCGCCAAACTGAGTTACTGATCATCCGAATCGGTTGTATGGTTGTGGTTTCAAATCACTTCGGTGGTCCATGTGCCCAAGAACCAACTTCAAAAATAGTCTCCAGTCCATATTCAAGGATGTGCTATCTGTGGATGTACACACCCACAGATTCTGGTATTCGCGATGGACGGAGGGGGTGGTGGAACCAATCTCCCACGGATCCCCAGGGACAGCGCTAACAACGTCCTCCCTTCCCTTTCTCCTCCTCCCACCCCACCCTGCTCCCTTCTCAGCGGCAGCAAATGCAAGCTGACCGTCATGCCATCTCAAACACACCACTTCTCACTGCGTTGACGTCTGCATGCTGCTGTGCTCCGCGGGTCCACACCAACATCAATATATTCTAAAATCACGGTCACTAGACTTTGTGTACTTACATACTCTGAGCAAATTCTCAATAAATACTTTTATTTATTATTAAGCGTAAGTATTCACCTGTTGGTGGTGACTTAGAAAGGAGAACCATGTCCTAAAAGATTTCTTCCAAAAAAAAAAAAAAATTCCTGTAACTACCACAACAAAAGGACCAGCACACAGAAGCAGGCACTTCTGGTCAACTTGTTTTCGGCCCTGTCCCTCCCCCGCCACCCGTCTCCCCCTTAATAAAACCGGGAGGGCACATTTGCCAGGATCTGTGGGTTTCCTAACTTCAAGCCTTACTGCTTTAAAAAAAAAGAAAAAAAAAATGAGGTAAGAAATTCCTATCTGAAAAGTAAAACTGACACAAACCAAGACCCAGGTCTTCCCTGCCTGCCGAGGAAGCCGTTATTGCTCTAAGTTGGAGTGTTTTGTTTGTCTGCGTTTAAATATGTATTCGAGGTCCTTATTGCCATTCTAGCTGGCCCCACGGTCGGCCAAAGAGAGATGGATGGAAGGAGCTTGGTCGCCAGGCGCCCTGCGGGTCAGTCCGGACCTGCTACCGGGCCACGGGGCCCCACCCGACGTGGGCTGGTGGGAGGGTGTTCCGAGGCTTCTAACAGCTGGGGGAGGTGGTGATGGGGCTGTGCAGGTAGGGCAGGCTGCTGGGGGCCGGGTGCACCCCCACGGAGACCGGGAAGCTGAAGACGAACTGCGACGTGGGCGTGGGGGTGGCCTTGCCCCGCTCGCGCAGCGGCCCCGACGGGCTGGCGGCCTCCACCGCGCAGGACGTGGCCAGCACCTGCGCCTCGAACTGCAGCAGCTGCCCCATGAAGCTGAAGTTGGGCGAGATGATGCTCCGCCGCTGCTTGACGAACTCGAAGGCCTCCTCCAGCCGCACGCGCTTCTTCATCATCAGGTAGGCCAGGCAGATGGTGGCCGAGCGCGAGATGCCAGCCTGGCAGTGCACCAGCACGCGCCCGCGGCAGTCCTTCACCGCATCTGGGGCAGAGAGCCGCGGGCCCGTTAGCGTCCCCAAGCCCCCGTCCGTCCCGCGCGCGGGACGAGGGCACTGGGGGAAGGATTGGAGAAGCATTGGTCGGGGCCCTCCCTCTGAACCACGGAAGGAACAGCCCTCCGAGGCTGAGGCCAGGAGAGGAAACCCACGGGGCCAGGGAAGGCCCGTAGGCTCTAGGCTATTTGGGAGACTTAACCAAACAAATGTGCCAGGCTTAGGAAATACACATGCTAAAGCCGCGTGCCAGCACACAGAGAGGGCTTTTCATTTGCTGGAGCAAAAACAATGACCCAGTTCTCTCCGGGCCTTCCTCCCCACCCCAAAGTCTTATCTGCTTGGCAGGTGGGACATGAAGGCAAAGGTTCTTGGCTCTATCAGCTAACAGTGCCTGCGGCTTGATTAAGTCCATCTTCCTACCCCTGGGCAACTCAACACCCCAAGGGCCAGCCTTCCCACTGAGAAAGAGGGAAAATAGGCACCCTCTGGGCAGGGCCCTTCCTAAGTCCCTCCAGCTCCAAGTGGTTCCCTCTTCCCTCCCTTCCTGTCTCTGCCAGCCTTGCACCCAGCGCCCCATCCTTGAACCCAGCACCCTGGCCAGGGCCAGCCTACCGATGTACTCGATGGCTTCCATGAACCAGGAGCTGATGTCGGCCTTGTGGTTGTCCTCCACCGGGATACACTTGTACTGATAGTGTCCTTCGAAGTGGTTCGGGCAGTCGGAGGAGACGTTCAGCAAGGCCGTGATGCCCAGGGCATCCAGCATGTCCCTGCGGGCCGCGTGATAGGCACTGCCGAGGTAGAGGAAGGGCAGGATCTCCACCGGACCCCCCTGCAGAAGGGGAGAACAGAGGGGCCCCCCAAATATCATAAGTGTAAGACAGTGGGACAGAGGGCTGGGGTGGTGGGACGGGGAGAGGGAAACCAGTCTGGGGCGGGGGGGTGGCGCTTTCACAGGTCCTGGGAAGATGGCCTGTGGACCCTGCCCCTCCCGGTCTCCCCGTGTCCTGCTGGGGCTCCAGGAGGGAGTGATGCGCTCAGTGGGACCTCTCTGGCCTTGATGCTTGCTCTGCCTTGATGCTGGGCCCCCCTCTCTGGTTCAAGCAGCCCACCTCCCGCCGCCCCCAGTGACCAATGAAGCAGGAGACACAGCGCTGGCCTTGTTCCACTGTATGTGATGTGAGGAGTTTACACCTGCTACCACTATGCTACTTGCTGCAGATCAAAAACAGACGCCAGAGCAACCTCAAAGACAAGAGAAGGGATCCTGGCAAAAGGAGGTTATGTTGGCTTCGCTGGTGACACTATTCTGAGGCAGATCAACACGAGTGATGTGGGATTTGGGGAGCAGAGTTGCAAGACCCCATCAATTTACTCCATCTCTGTCTAAAGGAGAGGGCTGGAAGGCGTGTGCTTGTAAGAATCATAGTGGCATGAGCTGGTTTTCTTAGGAGAAAGGTTGGTTGCCCACTGATGTTCACTTAGCATTTATAATTCGCTTATATGGGGAGGGGGGCGGACAGCTCTGACTCTTTTGAATCAGGGCTGGGGTCTCAGCTTCCTACAGAGCAGCCCACACACGTCTGGCCTCCTTACTTGTCTGCACATAACTCTGGGAGCAAAGTCAGGGACTTGGGTCTTTATATTCTTTTTTTAAGGATAATGAGAGAAGGAAGGGGAAGAATTTCAAAGGAATAATGGATTCCACCTAAGTCGCACCCCAACACTCAGGGTTCATAAATTCACCCAGCACTGGGGCCCTGAGTCCTGAGCCTCTGACAAGCGAAGTCTGATCTCAGCCCCACCTGGTCGTGCAGTGGGGTTCCACAGGAGCTGCAGCTCAGGTCCAGGGACTCCGCCGTGCTCGGAGGTACAGCAGGTGGGATGGCTGCCAGGGCCTTGGTCTTGGAACAGAATTCTGGGTACTCGGAGGAGAACCTCTCATAGCCACCTGTAAAGGAGAAAGATGCTCGGGTTAATGGGGTCACTGAGCCAGCAGGAAACCAAACCAGCGGAGAACTTGAACCCTACCCTTCATAGAGGAGAGCTGTTGGGAAGCTAGGGCTGGTTGCACCTCCACTGGCCACTGGGTGGTGCTGTGGGCCCAGAGATAATGGCTAAGGAGACCTTTTTCCAGAGATGGGGAGACTACCTTGGGGAAGAGCGCATCCTAAAAGCTGGAAGAAAAGCTTTAGGGACAAGACTTCGGTTTAGAATGCAGATACACAAAGGAGGATGTGCAGGGGGAGATGAAGAAGGGATGCTTTCTTTACAGTGATGACAAAGAAAGAGGGAAGCGCCACTAGGGGTTTTCATGAGGCCACAACTGAGTCCTGGGACCCACAAAGATGTCTGTCATCTCCCAACTCCAGCTCTTCTTTTGGAGAGGTTCTCCAGTGTGGGAGAGAATAAAAAAACTATTATCCTGGCACCAGCCCTTCTGGACCTCAGCATCAGAACAGATGCCAATCACACAGCCTCATGAACAGCTGTTCCATCAACAAGGGGCCAAAACGAGAGGAAACGGGCTTAAATCTAAACAAATCCCTCTTGCCTCATCCAGGTTTGGGGCACGGGAGGATTTCCTGACCTGAGAGTTGCTAAGCCCTGGGATAGTTCTCTGCAGGATCATCTTCCGGTGAAGGGAGGTCGTTTAAGTAAAAGGAGACAAACGGCCAACTTCTGTGGAGTAGCGTTAGTGCCATTCAGGCAAGGGAGGCTGGGCAGGGGTGGGCAGAGACGCAGGCAGAGGCGGGCAGGGAAACACACCAAGAAGAGATCAGCCTGTGTCTCTGATTTTCTTGTGCACTCTGGGACTTTGCTTTGTGGGAAACTTACCATCTATTATTGTCAAGGTTTGGCCCTGCTTGGGTTTTTTTGTTGTTGTTGTTGTTGTTGGTTTTTGTTTTGATGTGGACCATTTCTGGAGTCTTGATTGGATGTGTGTTGGGGGCTTCCCAGGTGGCACAGTGGTAAAGAATCTGTCTGCAGTGCAGGAGACGCACGCAGGTTCAATCCCTGGGTCAGGAAGATCCCCTGCAGGAGGGCATGGCAATCCACTCCAGTATTCTTGCCTGGAGAGTCCCCTGGACGGAGGAGCCTGGCGGGCTACAGTCCACGGCGTCACAGAGTCGAACACAACCGAGCATGTATGCACTGCTTCTGTTTTGTATTTTGATTTCTTGGCCCTGAGGCACATGGGATCTCAGCTCCCCAAACAGGGATCACACCTGCGCCCCCTGCGTTGGAAGCTGACATCTCAACCCCTGGATCAAGAGGGAATCCCTCTGCTTGTATTTTTATTTTGCAGTTACTATTGGACCAAAAATAGATTATAAATGAACTCAGCAGGGTCTGCAGGTTGTGGAACAACCACTCAACGGATGGTCACGTAGGCAGCTGGCCCGTTACACCTTTATGACCGACAGGATGGGTGCCACTGTTCTCTAGCCCTAACCATTCACAGCAATTTTCCAACATGTGACGGTTAGTCAGTTCCTTGCCCTGAATCCCAACCCTAGACACTACCGCTTGGGAGGGGAAAGAAAATGATCCTTTGCCACATCGTAAGGCTTCCAGAAACAGGGCAGACATTTTTTCCTCTCTGAGCGGGAGGCTCCTGGTTTCCCTCCCCCAGGCTATAAATGGCCATTTCTTGGTCACAGGCCCTCGCTCCTGCTGAGTCATAATGACCAGCCTCCCTGGAGGGAAAACCTGCTGGAGGGCCCAGTCCTGCCGTCTTCAGCGGTGCTAGTGGCCTGAGTGGACTTCTTGTCAGAGGAGCAGCCCTCCCTTTCCCCTATCAACCTGCCAACGCTTCCGCCCCAAACGCAGGCTATGGGCAGGGAGAGCTGGCAAGGGCCTTTAGCTGAAGCCCCTGTGATGGGCCTCTGGGATGGAAACTTGGGGAAATGCTGCCCTTTGGAGAAAGTAAAAGGAGAAGTGGGTCCATCTACAAACCGATGTTGATCGTCTATATGAAACACCATCACTTGCTATTCTGTACTTCCAGAGGATCTGAAAAGTTGAGTGAAAGGATCTATGTGTTTGTAACATAATTTGAGCTATGAAAATGCATCCCAAAGAGATACAAGACGTTGAGGGGTGCCCTCCAAAAAGCTCATCACCTGGACAGGCAGGCCAGCAGAGTCATAGAACGGTTAGGGCAAGGCTCCAAGGTCATAGAGAAGCAGCAGATCTGAGGACAGAAGGAGCCAAGGAACCTCAGTGGTAGAAAGAATGTTCTTTCCGCTGCTGAGAAGGCTCGGAGCAGGGCACCAGACGGAAGGGAAAGAGCTCTGGGTTGAATGCCAGCCCTGTGAATAAATCATGGGCTGTGCAGCCTGGAGACATCTCTGAACCTCTCTGAGCCTCCTCCTCATTTGTAAAATGTAATGAAACTTCCAGGTCAGTCTCCGCTGGGGACTGACCAGAACAGCCAGTGCGCTGTGCCTGGCCCCAGGGAGACATGCAATGAACGTTTCCTCCTTTGGTACCTAAGGGGACTCCAGCTTCACTGACAACTTGTCACACTCTGGACAGCTTTCTCCTCCTGGGCTTTCCTTCTTTTTTCCAGTGGGCATCTGGAGAGCTGGTAGTTAGGCGGCAGAAGAACAGGTACCAGGCACTTCCTGCGTGTCACGGCCCCTGCCCAGTCAAGGACATCTGCTACCTCCAGGGCTGACCATCCATCAATCCCCAGGGAGCAGCAGAGCCCTGGAGGGGTCCCCAGCCTGTAACTGACCCTGGGGGTGTGGCAGGTGTAGGGGATGGGGGAGGGTGCAGGCGAGACCAGACCAGGCTTGAAAGGGGGGGCTACCTGTCGTCTCCCCAAGGCTGCACGTAACAGGACAGAGACAGAATGCAAAACGATCACTGAAAAGTCCGTTTGCTCTGGAGATCTTCAAAGAACAAGCAGAAAGGAGCTAAGTGAAGAAGAAGAGTCGTTCAGGAGACAGGAGCAAAGGGAGGGTGGCGTCCCTGACATGGGAGCAACAGAAAGGATTTCCCCCCGGAGCCGTCATTAGCTGTGAGGGATCTGTGACTGGTAGTTACAAGGAGCATCACCAAAGGACCTCCTTTTGAGGCTAGGAGCTGCAGTCAGGCCAGGACGTCAGATGATAGAACACACCCTCGTGGAGTCGGGAGCTCTCGGGTGATGCAGTGCAGATACAGGAGTGCAGGTCAGGGGCCATTCAGGCCACACCCCACAAGGCCCCACCCCAGGAAGCCATCTCCCATCCAGGTTAATAAAAATGACAGACCCTCTTAAAAGGAAATGTTCATTATGTGTCAGGCTCTTCCCACCCTGGTATCCAACCAGCAGCCTTGGAGGAAGGCGTGCCGATTTAACACAATTTAACAGAAGAGAAAACTTGCATGGCGGCCCCACGTAAGGGCATTCAGCCCACAGAAGGGGCCTCAAAGTCACTTGGAACCTGGTCATCAGGAGCCCGTCCTGGTGCTTGCCCACCGCTGCTTCTCCAGTGGCCCTTCTCTAAGCCCCCTGCCCCCCCCCCACAGTGGTTCATCACTCTAGGAAAGAATTTTGATGCAGAAATAGAAAGAATGTGAACAGGGCACTGCTGACATTTCACTGAACTCTACTTCTCTCTGATGCTTTTCGAACTCCAGGTAGTTATGGAGGAGTCGTGACCAGCATTTTTTAAATTTAATGAAACAGAATAAACAGCGTGAAAGCACTGCATTTATGGACGGTATAATTTCACGGCACTCTGGTTTCACAGCGATGGTCCCCCATCACAGGGACTTCCCTATGGGCACTGAAAGGCACTTGCTGGCTCTTCTTCTCCCAGACTGTACATGGCACGTGCTGCAGTGGGGCACGACCCCAAAACAGGGGGACAGACACCAGGCCAGGCCAGGAGCTGCTGCGGGACACCACTCATGTCTTACATCTCTTGGGGGGAAATGTATTTTAAGAGCTCAAATTATGTAATAAACGCATGGATCATTTCACTTTAAAAAAAAAAAGGTCAGATCCTCTAGAAGTATATAGAGTAGCCCTATAGGAGGCCCTGATGGAAACGAAACTCAGTTTCTTATGTGGGATGGCAGGGAAGAAGACTGCTTTCAGCCTCTCCCCTTAGCGCCTCCCTTCCCAGCTCACATCTGTGCAGGTACCACAGCCACAACCCTTCCAGCAAGAGTGAGATTTATTTGTATTTTTTTTTTATCTTTGACCACCTCCTGCAGTATGCAGGATCTTAGTTCCCCGACCAGGGATAGAACCTAGGCTGCCTGTACTGGGAGTGCACAGTCTTAGCCACTGGACCACCAGGGAAGTCCCAAGAGCTAGATTTAGATCTCCAAGCTTTATCCAGAACTCATGAGAGGGAAAGTTTATTGCCACTGCAGACATGGTGGGGTGGGATGGGGGAGCTTCTATCCTGTGGCCTTGGAGCTATGTGGTGGGGGTGGGGAGGCAGATGGGTGCAGAGGAGCCCCAGCTCTGACTGTAGGAGCGGGAAGAGACACATCCCCTCCTACGCCCCATTTTCCACCCTCAGAACACAAGGATTCCAGACGCTGTCTTCTCCAAGTTCCAACATTCTGTGCTCCTGAATGGTCATGAACTGACTTGCCGATTATCAACTGACAGCAGGTATGTTTCCATCAGACCTGTGTATTTCCACCTTCTGAACACAATCTCACAACACATCCGTCAGTGAATTTCCCACCATTTTTTTTCCCCTATGTCCTGTTACATGTTAATTCAGTAACAGATATGCTGACTAATTTTGACCTGTTTTTCCCATGTTCTTATTTAATAATATACCTTCTAGCCTCAAAGCTCTCATTTTCTCATCTTAATTTTAAAACCGGAGTGTCTGGAGGGGGCGGGGCAGAAAGGACTATAATTTTCTACCCAGCTTCCTTGAGGAATAACTGTGCCTACGGTTCAACTGTCTTCTTTTCGTCTTCTCACACGGACAGCAAGGCGGTTTTCAAAGCTGACAGACCTGCTCAGGCGGGTGGGGCGGGGGGTGATGTGTGCCGAAGTCCTTTGAAAGGACAGGCTGCTATAGGGCCTGTCATCTCGCCGTGATAGGACTCTTAATGGGGTCTGTGATGGAAGGACAGTCTCTTGGTGGTGACGATGGTCGCGGATCTTAACATGGCTGCCACTTTTCCCCTATTACCCTCTCTACACTCACAATATCAACCTGTTCACAAACAGGGCTCATGGGCTTGCTGTCCTGGGACATCTCATCAATACCAAGCAAACACTGCCCAGCAGGCAAAGTCTGGGGACGTCTGAAGGTCCTTTGGCTTTGAGAGCTTCCAAGACTTCCGGTTTACATACGTGGGCTCCTCATCTCGGGGTTACCGGCCGAGACCTCTGAGTCCTGGGTCTGACACCTCTGGTGTCCCGAGCAGCTGCTGGACACCCGAGGTCACACCCGAGGCTGGATCTCGTTTGCAGCCCCTCCCGGTCCTTCTCTGCCATCTGCTCCCTTCAGCAATCTGGCTTCCGTCTAGTCTAGATTTCTTCCTCCCCAGCTTCCTCTTTGTTAAACGGGAACTGCCTTCCAGGAAGGAAACCAGCTATCTGGTTTCGGATGTTCTGATTTTTTTTTAAGGAATTCCTTGGCTCTTTAAAAAGGCCACCTTTCTCCTCTTAGTTCTCTGTGCAGCCCACCTTGGGGAAGGGCAGCCTACCTTTCCTATAAGCATCCAAGACAAGCCCAAGGGAGGTGAGATGGACTTTCTGACAATCAGGAGTCACTCTCAGTTTACACCTACACCCTGTCTTTAGCCGCTTGTGTGGACTGGAAACATCCAGTGCAGATGATGCAAAGAGTGGTGACTGCCTCATTCTTTATAACTCTTGAAAGTCTCACACTAAGGGTTAGGAATTACCCTTAAGGCCTACCCTTACCTTTATGTTTGTAACTCTAACAGTCCTCAGCTCTCCTGGGTACTGTGTCCTGTTTGCGAGAAGAAAAGCCAGTCCTTTTGCCTTTGGGTGAAAGAGCTGCCCTTAGCATCCCCCAGGACTTGCCATTTGGTGCCACTGACCTGGAAATGAGGATGGGCAGGGCAGATGGACATAGAGAAAAGACAGAACACAGCTGCCTGACCACTGCCCAGAGCTCTCATGATGGGCCTCAGTCGCTGTTCGCACTGAAGGCATCATGTCAGGTCTCTATAATCAAGCTTGGGGACTATCGGGTATGTGACTTCCAACCTGGAAGGATAAGTTGGAGTATCTTGATCCTCCCAATTTCTCAAAATAGCTCCAGGATGGCTTTTAAATCAGAACTTGAGTAAGAACTGACAACAGTCACAGGTTGAAAAAAACTTTAGACAGAAGCAAAAGTAAGATAATGTTTATGTACCCGAAATCTTCTGTGTAACAGACTGATCTCTTATTTGGGGGATGTGGAAAGTAAAGAATGACTTCTATTAAGGTTAAAAAAAAATGCTTTTTGTCTTTCTCTACTGGGGGGAGGGGGTCTAAAACCCTAATCCAAGGATCTATGAAGGAAAGAGAAAGGGATTTCAAAAGAAACGTGTACTATAATTAAATATGAAAAGCTGAAATCTCTAAACTGTCCCAAAATGCCTTACAGGGTTTTCAATAAATTGAGTTTTACCCCAGTGGGAAGATTAACTAGCCAAACGATCAGAAAATGTAGTGATTTGGGTTACTGCTTTTAGCAAACCTTGGGTATTATTCGGAATTGTAAATGCCAGCCCGTAGCATTGCCTTGATACTCTTAACTATGAATTCCTGCCTGTGGTATTAGTTATTAACTACCTGCACTATATAACTAATTGCCCTTCAAAGTGGCAGAAATAGAAAAATCAGCTGTTTAAATGCAGTTAATTGGTAAAAGCCTATAGCTTGTGACCAGGAAGGGTAATAGAACTTCTGAAAATATCCAGCTGTTTTTACTGTCCCCCCAGGATGGCAGATATCAACAGTCTTCCACAGGCTTAATGTCTGACCACTTTTACTCCTCACCCACCACCACACCTGAAAGGTCACACAGAAGGCCCCACTGGCCGCAAAATAAAAGGAACTTGGGGGGTGGGGGGAATCATCCAAATTACCCAACCCCTAATCAATTCAGGCATTTACTAAAGATAATATAAGCGGCTTTAGTTTCCTGCCCCCAGGGCCTCCTGCGAGGAACCCACCTTTCCTGCTGTTGCTGGCTTCTGCACTGGCCGCCCCCAGGCGCACCTCCCCGCAGCGCCAAGGGAGCCCATTTCCTTCTGCCCTCACTGGGGGGTGCCTTTGCAGGGAAAGGCAAGGAGAAGGAAGAGGAACTGTGTGAAGACCGCCTCTGCTTAGCACCTAAATGAAAACAAGCTGAGCTGAATAGAATATGAACCAGTTAACCTCAAAGATGTTCCATCACCACTGCAGAACAAGCTGGAAGGAGGTACCCTCCCTCCCCACAATCTCTGAATTTAGGCGGTTGCTTCCAAAGGCAGGCTCCCTGTGCTTAGAAAGACCCAGTTGAACCTCTCCTGGCCCCTCCCGGGAGGGCCTGTAAAAAGAAGTTGGACCCCACGCCCAGGCCATGACCCTCCCCAGCTCAGAGGATGCTGTCTTGGAGAGGCTGCAAGCGGTCTGCCCTGCGCGCTCCGGGTCAGACAACAGGAGGCAGTGCAGGCCTCGGGAGGAAACAGCCCTTAAAGCACTCCTTTTCCTTCGGCCAGGCACCTCGCCAACCGCCAGGGGACTGCCGACCCCACAAACTAGCATTTGCCTCGCGCCCGGCGGCCGGCCCGCGCGGCGGCTCTCGGTACAGATCTGGTTCCGGGCTCTCCTGGCGGGATTCGGGGGGAACCAGGCAGGTGCCGTGAGCCCAAGGAGGGAACCTTAAAAATCTGCTTCTCTCGCCGGGAGCGGGGCCTAAGTGCGCGCCCGGAAACCCTAGGGCGGTCCTCTCTGGATTTCTTCCAGGAAAAAAAAAGAAAACAAAACGAACCCAGACGCCACGTGCGTCTGCTCTGCCTCGAGAAGGGTCCTGGGTTCCGGGGCCAAGCAGGCAGGCGCGCGATCGGGGTCCAAATCCGTAGCGATCGAAGCGAGCACGGCTCGGAGAACACCGCGGCCAGCCCATGCCACTCGAAGGGGCTTTCGTCCCAGAGAAATTTCTCTCATCGCCCCTACGTGCGCCAGCACCACGCACGGGAGGACGAGCGGCGTGCTCTACTGCGGGGACCCCATCCCGGCGCTCCACCCGGTCCGGGAACGCGGGGCTCCCGGTACACCTCGGCGCCGGGGCAGGGCCCCTTGGCCCCTGCGCCCAGGTCGCCTCGCTTAGCGCCGGGTCCTTCCGGTGCAGAGCCCTTCCTGGCACTTTCCCTTAAAGCGCTGCGAGGAGAAGGGAGGAGCGATGAGCCCCGTCAGAGGTGCCAAAGGCCGCCCTCGCAGAGAAAGAAAAATCAGCAAAATCGCCTTAGTGGTTCAACCAAAGGTCAACAGCATTTCCCCAGCAGCTGACAGGTCAAATGGCCAGGAAACAACTGCCGAGAACAAAGCCCCCCGCTGTTCACAGGGGCCAGCCCGGCCCCCCGGCTCTGAGCGGTGTGGTCGTGCTTTTTGGAAGGGGCGGTGGGGAGAGGTTTCCGCCGCGCCTCCCGCCCCATCTCCCTTCCTCTCGGGTGAGCGGGTCCGGAGAGGAAGGGCAGGAGGGAGGGGGCCAGGGGCGCCGGCAGGGAAAGGGGCGGCCCTTTGATGGCGGGGGTTCGAAACGCCTCCCTCGGGTCCAGGGGCGGCCAGGACCCGCAGCGGGCTGAGGAATGAGCGGAATGTGGCGCGGGTGGAAGGGGGGAACGCAGCGCCGCAGGGCCCCAACGACTCGCCCGCTCCCGGCCCGGCCCGGCAGGTGCGGCCGGCGTCCGGGTCCTTTCAGGTACTTGGGTAGCCTTAGGCCCTTTTGGAGTTTCCGACTTGCAGATTTGATAAGACCTCCCCTCCCCTAGAGTTTCGCACTCAAGCACGCGCCGCCATCTGAGAGTCTTGAGTCTGAACAAAAGGTCGTTACTTCTCAGCTGCCTTCATTTAAGAGGCCTCGTCCCGCTTGGCGACCCCCGCAAATACTCGGACCTCCTGCCTCCGTCCCCGGAGCTTGGGCCCTCCGTCTCCGGAGCCTGGGTCTAGCCCGAGGCGGGAGGGGTTGGCCACCCTTCCTGGTGAAGCTCGGAGTTGGGCTGCAGGAGAGGAGATATGGATTTTCTCCACATCCAGCCCGCAAGCTGACCCTCGTTTTTGCATTTATGAACGGCTGCTTTCCAGCAGGAGCCGCAGAACCGATCGCACCCCGGCGCTCACCCTCTTTCCCTCTCTTCCCCACGTCTCGAAATCGGTGCGGGACCCGGCCACGCCAAACCAACAGGCCTAACCTGTCCCCCACCTCCCGCGTAGTGGCACTTGAGAGCACTTCCCTGGACTCGAAGGTGGAAAAGCTGCTGAGTCGCTTCTCCCGCAAGGCCAGACCGTTAGTGGGTGTAAACAAATGCAGAATCGCCGGGAAGGTTCCGGAATTGCAGGTCACTGAGCCCTCACCATCTCTGAGGAATTCAGGAGCTCGCGCTTCCACACAAACGCACAAAATCCTTGCACACCAGCGCGCACACCAACACGCACAAAAGAGCGCGCGGGGGGATCCCGCAGCCACGAATCCCCCCAGGCACATCTTCTCCTGTCCACTAACGCGCAGGCCGCCCAGCTCCGCCGCACCGACGACCCTCCAGCTCGCGCCCGGCGCCCGCGTTTACCTTTCAGCAGGCAGATGTCGGTGCGCTCGGCGTTGCGACGCAGCGCCTGCACCACCAGCGACACGGTGCTGTCCTCGCGGAGGCTCTCGGCGCGCGGGCTGCGCTCGTCGTAGACGATGACGGCGGAGTAGAGGCCGGAGCGCAGGCGGGCGCGCACCTCCTCCTCGGCGGGCAGGATCTGCTCCAGGCTCACGGAGCCCTTGGCCCGCCGCCGCACAATGGTGTTGCAGCGCACGTTGACCGAGCCTCGAATATAGCCCGCGCTGTGCGCCAGGAACGGTCTGCAGTCCAGCAGCAGGCACTTGCCGCCGCTCAGCAGCCCCAGGGCGCCGTGGCTGCCGCTGCCGCCCGCGCCGCCGCCGTTCTCGTCCCGGTTCATCAGCCTTTTGAGCACGCTGCAGTCCATCTCCCGCAGCTCGTCCACCGTCACCATGGTCGCCGGGAACCGCGTCTGTTGGGCACGCGAGGAGGCGAAAGACGCCCGGGCGAGCTGGGTTCCAGGAAGGGGTGAGCGGGGGGTTACGAAAGGGCGCGCGCGGGCAGAAGCGGCCGCAAACTTGGCCCCTAGGGGCTCTCACTGGCGAACCTCTTTTCCCGGGTTCCCCCTTCCTCCGGCAGCTTCTCGGTTACATAGCAGTCTGGGCGGCCTCGGGCGCCGGGCAGCACGATGCCAAGGGGCAGATGGCAGTGGAGTGGAGTGTGTTTACGGGAGAGGTACGAGGGCTCCCTTCTGTTGTCGCCTCTATTGTATTTTGCCCGTTGCGCTGCCGACCCGGCCGCCGTTCCCCCACGAACTGCCGGAGCTCCGCGCTCTGCCCCAGCCAGAGTTTCCTCTCCTCGGCGTATAGATTTATTAATGCTCCTCGGCTCTCCCCCGGGAGGGGGCAGATGCATTACTACCTCGCGAGGCTCCGCCTCTTTCCATTCTCGGCCGCGAGCCCCGCTCCGCCCCCCGCGCCCGCTCCCCGCCCCCCCGGCGGCTCCCCCCGCCCCTCCGGCCCCACCTCCTCCGCGCGCCCCGGCGCGTGAATGGAGTGCCGGCCGCTCGCTCCTGGTCACGGGGACGCGACGTCACAAAGAGCGGAGTAAACAGGGCGCGCGGCGGTCGCCGCCAGGCCCATTCATAAAACCGAGACCTAGAGGAAGAGGGAGGAGGCCTCCGACCCGCTGGCGAGCGGCTGCGCCGGGACTTTGTGAATGGAGCGTGGCGGCGCCTCTCCCCAGCCTGCGCGCGCGTCCAGCCCGACCCTAGTTGCCTTGCACCGCCGCCTCGGTGGTGGCGGCGATGATCCGCGGAAAAAAACTGCCAGCCGAGAAGCTGGCCTAGCGGAGGGCCGGACTCGGTTTTGAGCTTTCATCGCGGTTTACCTCCGCGCTTCCCCCTTGCCAGCCTCGCAGGTGGCCCCCTCGTATCCAGAGGACTGGGAAACGCAGCATCGCAGCCGGCCCAGCCAGGCCCTCCTCGCCCCAGGCTTACGGAGCGCGTTCGGCCTGCTAGGCGTTTTTGTGTTTTTTTTTTTTTTTCTTTCTTTTTCAATTGCAGTTCCTCAGACTTTAGCTTCTGCCTTAGCCTGATCGATTTTCATCTTAAGGTATTAAATCAGTTTCATAGCTCCCGAGGAACGTGGGCAAACCCGAATCCAGAAGATGAAAAAGAAAGCCCTCGCGCCCCGAAGCCCGGTAATAGGAGTGAAGTGTTGAGTTTGTTGCTTTACGACCCAGAGGGAGACATTAATTGGATCCGGAATGTTGTTCCCAAGGAGGAAGGCGGAGTGCCACTCCCTTCCACGCTTCCTAAAGATGTTTATTTAACCCTGATGGGGGGATTGGGGGGGCAGACATTTTCGGCTTTTGGAAAAGTCCTCACGCCTCTCGTACTAGTGTGAATTGTCTTTCAGGAAATGACAATTAGGGTCCACATTTGGTGCGAAACTAGACCCCGAGAAATTGAGCGTAAAGAATTTAATACGTCCCAGGGCTGATTCGGGTTTCTTTGCATCCCTCTTTCCCGGTCCGGTCTCATTTTCCGCGCCCCCGCTTTTACTTATGCATTTAATTTCCCAGAGGCCGCTTTTGGCAGGGGGTGCGTGCGCGCAGCGGTGGGGACACGACAGAAGCCAAAAATGATGCCTCCGACATCTTGCCAAGTCTTGTTAGTGAGAATTAACCACCGAGCAGGGAATTACGGGACTCGCTCGGGGCCCTGGTGGCAGCGGGGTCGAGTCTTCTGCTCCCGGCCGGCGGAGGCGACAAGGGCCGGTGAACCCGCTCCCTGCCCTGACTCGGCCTTCCGCTCTGCCTTTGTTCCCCGCGGAGCGGATCTCCAGGGCTGTCGCCTCCGGCCCCCAGGGCCACCCCTTCACTCCCCAGCCCGGCCTCGGCGGCGGCCTCCACCTCCGAAATCTACAGCTCTCCATTCCCTCTCGCAGCGTCCGGCCTCCCGGACCCCAGGCCCAAGCCGAGTGCGCCAAAATAGCTCTGCGATGTACTGATCCCGTCTCTATATAGAATTTACTATTTTATTCATCGTGGACTTGCGGGGGGGCGGGGGCACTAATTTTAATTGTTTAAGCCACTACTTTATTTATTTTGACTACTCAGTTTCGGGTTCCCCTTGACATTTGGCTCACGAGGAGCGGCCACTACTGAGCACCCAGTGAGGCCGCGGGGCGCTCCGGCGGGGAGGTCACCAGTCAAAGGTTTGCTGCTTGGCTTCTCCGCTGGGAAGGGGAATGTACTCTCTCCCAAGGCTTTTGTCCGTTTTCTCTCTTGCTGATGTGGTCGTGAGGCTCTGTGTAAAGACTTGCTGTCCCTGGCACACCAGGAACGCGCCCTTTCCAAGGAGCCCCCGCGCGCCCACCCTGGCTTTCCCGGGACGCTCTTGGAATCCGCTTCCAGAAAAACGCCGATGCCTTTACAAGGACTTAAACTGGACATCTCTTGGAAGAGCCTCTCAGTCGGAGGCAGGTCCGGGCGAATTGCACACGTGTCGCAGGAGCTGGGAGACGTCCCCCAGAGGCACGGCCGGGCTCCGCTAGCCTTTGTCTGGCATAAGCCGGGGGCGCCTCCGCGTCCGCCTGACCCCCCGCCCGGCCCTCACGTGGCCCGTAAATAACAGGTCCGGAGGCAGGAAAATGCCCACCGAACAAAGACTTGCTTTCTGCACCTGACGGTAATCCGCGGTGGCAAAGCCCGTAAATCCCGCAGGCAATTCACACGGAAGGGGGCGTGGGCGGGCGCGTGTGTGTCTGCGTCGACGTGGGCCCGCCCGCGCCTGCGCGCCCGCAACCTGGAGGCGAGCCGCAGCATCCAATTCAAGTATTTAAGCCAAAATCCTTTTGCATTACCAACGCGAATGCCTGATATTTGAAAAAAGACTGGGGAAAAAAAAATCCTTTCCCTTCAAATCAGGAATTAGCTTTCGGTTATGTGAGTTTCGGCCAGCAAGATTTAAATTTTGTTTTTTATCTGGGTTCTCTGTAAGCACCCTAGATAATTTTTTTTTATTTTTGTTATTATAAGTGTGTGGGCCATTTGCTACACAAATAAATACAATGTAAGGGATCCTCGATCCTAGCTATAGAGGTGATAAAACTTGTCTCCAGTGAGTATGCAGGCCGGGGCGGAGGGGTTGGTGGGGAACCTTAATCAGTTTACAGGAGAACCTCCTGAAACAGCTTGTTTCCAAGATCTTGGAGAAAACAAGGGCATTTGGAAGGAAGACACTGAATGTCATTTCAAAGTTAATTTGATTAAGGAAGGCATTTCTTCGGGAGCTGGAATGGGATTGCCCACTGGAGAGAGATTTTATTTATACTCAGCAGGAAACCTCGGGGGTGAAAATACTTTAAACGTTCACTGTGACATGTAAATCCAACTTCTCTTTCATCAGATAGTCCTCAGACCGACCTTATTAGTCACTGTTAGGCCTGGCAAAACCCTTGTTCTTGTTTAAGAACATTTCTTTCCAATTAGGAAATTGTGTGATCTGGGAATTTAAAGCCCAGAGCAGGATCCCCTGAGAGGACTATCTATGGCTTCTATTCTGGTTTTGATGCCAACCTCTGACTCACTGGGCTGTCTCCAAGTGCCTAAATAAAACTTGCCTGAAAAATCACTAATGAATTAAAGTGATGATGAAAAGAAGAGTTATGTGGATTCCTCTTTACTGAGTGGATCCCTCTCACCTTGCTTATTACTCTCAAGTGGAACAGGAGTCGTCCTTTTGGCATAGAGCTGTTGGCTAGGTTTCTTAGATCAGCTGATTGGGGAGCTTCCACCCTAGTAATGAGAATGCTCAAAAGAACTGAGAGGCTGTCTCATGCTCCTCAAGGGAAGAAGTCTGTACATATTGTGTGTTCTTAGGTAACAGGTATAGATGAATTAAAGAATGTCTTGTCCTTTCCTGCCCACCTCTGCTTATCAAGTCAGGACTCAAAAGCAATGGAAGGTCTTCAGTGTTGAGAATGAACATCACCAAACAACCTCAAAAACAGCCTGAAGGGTTTTTTTAGTCCTGACTTTCTCATAGATTTGTTCAGTAACCTCCATTTATTTTTCTAGCCATAGTACTGTAGCACTTGCTGATGATTTAAAGTGCTAGGTTTCTAATCCAGGGTCTCTGCAGAAAGCTTTTAATACATTGCTTCACCCCATACTTTATTTTAAAAACAATTCAATCTAGGCTATGCCAGCATTTAGCTTAGTGATCTTGGGCAAGATAATCTCCCTGGAGTCCAGTTTCTTCATCTGCAAAATGAAGAGTTTGGGCACGATTGATTTGTCAGAGCCAGTTCGTTTCCAACCCTGTGTGACTCTGAATTGGAGAGCGCTCTGCCTGCCTGAAATAACCACCTTCTCTCTCTCAAAGCCAGGCACTCTGAAATCCACAAGTCACAGCACAGTCTCTGCCTCCTTCCTGTCCCTCATTTGCTTAACGTTGGTAATTTTAATTTATATGTTAAGTCAAGTGCTAATGTCCCTAGTTTCTTAACAAAACTTCAAGTTTTGAAAATCAAATTTTGAAAGCAAGTGTTCCACATAGGAGATAAAAAGTGGGCTCAGATTTTTGGGGGAGTTCACTCCAGCTGTGAATATTTTAATATTCATTTATTTGACACACATGTTAAACTCCATGGGGGAAACAAACTTGTCTCAAACACTGTGCCTTCAAAGAGTTTATGATCTATTTGGTTTAGTCAGGGTGTGATTGTTGCAGTTTGTTATTGCAGGGCAGAATCAAATATCTTTAGGAAAGAACAAACACAATGCCAAGGGGATTCAGACAAGAAAGAGGTTGAAATGTTTTGTGAGATCCATAGGGAAATGGAAGAAAAAGGCCACTGTGAATAAAATTAATTTCATCTATTTAGATGTTATCCTTGATTTCTCTTGGTTGGTCCCTATTCTTTTTTTTTTTTAAGCTTTCATTCCGCCTCTGACATTCATTCTGTCCTTGAGCCTTGTGTCTTTTCCTTTCATCTGTTAACTTCTCTCTTCCCCAGTGGGTTTGCCTGCTGAAAATAGATGAGCTCTTGGTCTGAAGCTGCAAGGGAGCCAAGATGATGCAAAAGTTCTGTAGAAAATATCGGCCATGGACAGCGAGCCTACCCAGATGTAAGGTGACCCGAGTGTGGGCCTGACTCTAGGTAGCTCTGTCATCTTCAGCAAATCAATTTTCTACATCTTAATTTTACCATCTATAGAAGGAGGGAAAATAATGTACTTATTTACTTTTCTCAGGACAGCAAAATATCTAAATCACTTTCCCAGGAATCCTGCTGTGAACTTCTTTTCCAAACCAAATATTAGCATAAGTGGTCAGAAAAGATTTTTGGAATTGTGAGAGTATATATATATATATATAATTTAAAAATTCTTACCAAGAATTAAGCATTAAATCACATTTATGTATTTTCTAAATGTTTTTTTGAAAACAATAAAACAACCCTAAATTAAGACTATCACAGGAAACCTGGGACTTTGTGGCATTATTTCTTCACTGGTGAAATAGCATGTGCTCAGTCACTCCAGTCATGTCTGACTCTTTGCTACCCCATGGCCTATAGCCTACCAGACTCCTCTGTCCATGGGATTTTCCAGGCAAGAATACTGGAGCAGGTTGCCATTTCCTCCTGCAGGAGATCTTCCCAACCCAGGGATGGAACCTGCATCTTCTGAGGCTCCTGCACTGGCAGGCAGGTTCTTCACCACTCAAGCCACCTAGAAAGCCCCATTGGTGAAACAGTAGAGGAAGCAAAGTTTATAGAAGACCCCTGTCATGCCACCTGTTTGCTATCACAGCCCCTTGTCATCATTATCCACTGAAGTCTCCATAGTTATTCTGCAGAGGGTCCCGGAGGCAATCCTTCCTGCCCAATGATGTAACAAAGGGAGTGTGTGTCCTGCCTTTCAGAAGGTTTAGCTGGACTCTGCTTCCACATTTTGGCCTAATTGAAGTCTTTTTGTGTAATGGTTCATTCTCTTCATAACTGTACAGGAGAGACCAAATATCTTCCCTCAACTCTCTTAGCTTTGTACCTGGAACAAATTAAGCTGACAAAGACAGGCTGTGCCTGTGTGCGCTCAGTCACTTCAGGCATATCTGACTCTTTGTGACTCTATGGACTGTAGCCCTTTAGGCTCCTCTGTCCATGGGATTCTCTAGACAAGAATACTGGAGCAGGTTCCCATGCCCTCATCCATGGGAATCTTCCTGACCCAGGGATGAAACCTGAGTCTCTTATGTCTCCTGCCTTGGTAGGCGGGTTCTTTGCCACTAGCGCCACCTGGGAACCACCCCACCCCCCCAAAGACAGGCTAACAGGAGAAAGAGCATACAATTTTAGTTGATGTTAATATATACATATACATATATTTTTTTTTAACATGTACAGGGGATTCACAGAAAAGGAACCCAAAGAAGTGGCTAGACTTGGCGGCTTATATGCCATTTTAACAAAGAGCAATAAGTTGCGAAAGTTGTGTCAGACTCTTTGTGACCCCATGGAATTCCAGTCCATGGAATTCTTCAGGCCAGAATACTGGAGTGTGTAGCCTATCCCTTCTCCAGGGGATCTTCCCGACCCAGGGATCAAACCCAGGTCTCCCTCATTGCAGGCGGACTCTTTCCCAGCTGAGTCACCAGCAAAGCCCAAAATTACTGGAGTGGGTAGCCTATCCCTTCTTGAGGGGATCTTCCCGACCCAGGAATTGAACCGAGGCCTCCTGCATTGCATGCGGATTCTTTACCAACAGAGCTATTAGGGAAGCCCTGATAAATTGTAGAGGAGCAATTAGACAAAGAAAAGAGAAGCTGAGCGTCTAGGGCTGATGAGTTATGGAAAGGTGATTAGGAAATAAGTGGGGGAAATAATGGTAGATTAGGGTTATTTAGGACTTCCCTTGTGGCTCAGCTGGTAAAGAATCCACCTGCAATGCGGGAGATCTGGGTTCAGTTCCTGGGTTGGGCAGATCCCCTGGAGAAGGGAAAGGCTACCCACTCCAGTATGCTGGCCTGGAAAATTCCATGGACTGTACAGCCCATGGGGTCACAAAGAGTTGACACAACAGCAACTTTCACTTTCAGGGTTATTTAGTGAGGTTTTATTTGTGCAGACTCATCTAGGTACTGTACTCTGGTGACAAGGGTCATTCTCCTCCCCCTGAGCAGGAGAAGGAGGCACCTACAGGGGGGAATTCATGCCCTGCTTCTAGGCAGATGGGAAGTAGGGAGGCAGAGAGTTCTTTTCACATCTGTTTCTCAGTTGCCTTTAGCTGACAATAGTCCTTATGCTACAGCAGCATTTCTGGGGGTGGCACATTGTGATCCCCTTCAGAACCATCTCGAAGCTTGACCAAATGCTTGGCAGGGCAAAGAGAGATGCCAGAGCCTCAGCTTGAGGCTTGCTTGAATGATGAGTACATAGCCCATCAGTGAATCATTGAATGATTCAGCCCATTAATGGTTTCAGAAACCTGTTAGAAGCTAAAGTCCTTACTTCTGAGTTTTCAGGCAGATGGAAGGAAGGGACCAAGAAGCAACAATTCCTAAAGGAAAAATATCCACAGTCGATGAACTATTTTAACAAAAAGCAAAATGCCATGGATACTCCATGATCAATTCACAAATCATTGGTTCAGCTCACCTTGGTTGAAGTAATCTGAAATCAGGACCAGCCTCTCCTAGCTGGTTGGATACTCAGATCAACAATCCCCGAAAGGAACAAAAGAAACAGAGGGAGGCAGGGCAGAGGGGCTCCACCGGCCACATCCGGCTTCTCAGTGAGCTGCTAGGACTCCGGGAGAAAGCCCACCTGCTCAGCGGCCCCAGACCCACCTTTGCCTCCATCATCCTGCACCGTGAAGCCGTCCTCAGACTGTGTACATTTCCTCTGTGTGATCTAATTGTCCAGGCTATCCAGTTTCTGTCTTTAAAAAAAAAAAAATTATTTGGGCCATCCAGAGTCAATATGCCAAAGGAATACAGCTAAATGTGCTCCATTCTTTCCCAGGTAAGAGTTGTATCTGTGGATACCTTTTCTGTTGGAATTAGCATAACAGTCCACAGAGGTTTACTCACTGAGGGAGACACCCAGGGTCCTCTTTAAGCAGTGGTTAATTACATCCTACTATTTATCCCATTTATTAGAAGTTAACTAATTAGCACCCAGCCAACTCCATTTTTAATCTAACGTGTTCCTGTTCCCCCATCCCCCACCCCCCCAGACTCCCAGTGTCCTGAGTCCTCTGGGTCACACATTCCTGAGCCAGGGAAGCCTGTCCTCTCTTCTAGGTGACCCAGGCCCCTTTAGCAAGGCCCATCCTGCTGCCCCTGCCTTGAGTCTGAGCTGTATCCTCTCTAGCCCTAGATTTCATTTGGTGCAATGAGAACAGACCCAGGCTTTGGAGCCAGGCAAATGTGGGTTGTTAGCTCAGCCATTTAGCGGCTGGGGAACTTTAGGTAAGTCCTGATTTCCCCTTTCCTCATCTTTTCAATGGGAATGTTACTAACATGTAGACTAATTATTGGGAATGTTATTCAACAAATCTTACTCCCTTAAAGAACTTTTTAAAAAGAAGCTAAGAGATGTCTATGAGGCAACATTGTTTTGTTTTGTTTTGTTTTTTTAATATTTATTTATTTGTCTGTGCCTGTTCTTAGTTGTGGCATCCAAACTCTTAGCTGTGGCATGTGGGATCTACTTTCTAGACCAGGGATCAATCCTGGGCCCCTTGCAATGGGAGCTCGGAGTCTTAGCCACTGGACCACCAGGGAAGTCCTAATATTTATCCTTTTGTGTCTGATTTATCTATCTCAGCATTATGCTTTCAAGAGTGGTCTATATTGTACCATGTATCAGGATTTCATTTCTTTTTTAAGACTGAATAGTATTTCACTGTATGTATAGACCACGTTTTCTTTATCCATTCATCTGTTGATGAACATCTGGGTTATTTCTAGCTATTGTGAATAATATTCTGCACATTGGTGTACAGTATCTGCTAAGTCTTGCCTTTCAAACCTCTCAGGTTTACATCTGCAAGTGGAATTGCTAGATCATATAGTAATTCTCGGTTTAACTCTTTGAGGTTCATCTTTTTTTATCTGTTGGATACTCATATGCTCTATTTACTTTTCCATAGCTCACATGTCTCGTAAGTTATGTCTTAGTTTATTCTGGCTGTTATAACAAATTTCCAGAGACTCAGCAACTTAAACAACAAACATTTGTTCCTCCCAGTTCTGGAGGCTGGAAAGTCTAAGACCAAGATTTCGGCAGGTCTGCCATCTGGTTTTATCTTCTCATTGTGACCTCACATGGCAGAAAAGACAAGGAAGTTCCCTGGGGTCCCTTTTAGAAGAGCATGAACCCCATTCCTGAGGGCTTCACCCTCATGAGCTAATCACCTCCTGAAGACCCCACATCTAATACCATCACCTTGGGGGTTAGGGCTCCAACACATGAATTTTGAAAGGACACAGATCTTCAGTCTGCAGCACACTTCTCTACTTAGGTTTCCTCATTTTCTGTAGCAGAATTGAGTCATCTTAGGTATTGCAGCCGATGCGCATTACAACCCCTGCCAAGCAACATGGTTCTGATCTGATCATGGACCTTGACCAAACTTCTGCAGTCCTCAGGCCAAACCTGAGCACAGAATACCTGGATGAGAGATGTATTAATTTATTGATTGCGAGGACTGTGCTCAGAAAGAAGTCCTGAGTCCTCCACGCCTCTGACCTGCGCTCCCACCAGCCTCTCTGCACTGTTCATACTGTTTACATTCTTTCAAACGCTGCTGTAGGATTCACCTGCTCTCCACACCATCCCTGTGGCTGCCTTCTCTGACCTCCACTTCCTGCTCCTTTTATGTAGTTCAGATGTTTACTGCGTGGGGGGTGGGGGGTGGAGGTGGGGGTGGGTGGGTACCCAGGGCCACCAGCTCACTCTCCTGGACAGGGAGCCTCAGCTTCTTGACTAGTCCACCCAACCAGCTGGCCCCGGCCCCCCTCAGCACCACCAACAGCCCGAGGGCCTTTCCAATCTTCCCCTGAAAAGGCAGATTTAATCCTCTCTGCAGCAACTTCTGACCAGACAGACTGCTTCCGCTCACCGGGGGCTCACAAACCCAGTCACACTGAAATGCGCTTATGTCTGTGGATGGTTGTTCAGAGCTGAACCCGTGCTGGAGGGTACATACGCACTTCCTGGCCCCAGGCATAAACATCACGTGTGTATTCTTTCCTTTCAGAAGGGATACTTTTCAGGCTTGTAATGAAGTGTGGTCAGAACATATTCTCTTCTAGAATATTAGGTCAGTCAGAGGTTTTTCCTTCTTCTTTATACATGTGAATGAAAACGGAAGTCAGCAAAGCCTGTCATTGAATACGGTACACACGTGTCAGCAGAAGAAGTTCTAAAGTGGACTTTTCTCTGGGGTATTTGTTGGTGATTTAAAGGGAAAGGCAAGGGATTAGACTGTGTGCCTCTTGCAGTAGCTTCCATCTATGGGTTGGGAAAAACACAGAAATATCTAAATATTATACAATATCTAAATAATTATCTAAACGTGATCAAGTTTTCCACTTGGAAGTTATCAAGTCTGAAGTATATCAAATTGAAGAAAGCTGCAATATAGATTCTTTTTTTATCTTATGAGGACTCCTGTTTCTATGCCTTCTCTCCAGTTGACTGAAGAATTAAGGAAAATGTTTTGCTTGAACTTTCTCTGTAGGGCAACCCTGGCAAAGGTCTTTTCCTGTATTAAATTCCCCATGACCTTGCACGGCAGAGGTGACGTGTGTGTGTGTGCATATATATACATATACACATACATATATGTATGTATGCATAGGCATGTGTACATATACACATATGTGTGTATAACATTTATTTTTTTTCATCTTGAACCACCCATTTCCAACTTCCCCCTCATTTTTGCAAAATCCCCTTATCCCTTCCCCACCCCTTGCAATGCAAAGGGGGTTTTCTCCTTCCCACTCTGTGTTGCTGTTAACTCATATACACTCGTGACAGGATGTATTCAAATTAAATGCTCACCAAATTCAGAGACCAGTTTTTCTTCCACCCGCAGTGTGCGTTTTCTGACTCGCCGATGCATGTTTAGCTGGTTTTCACTTTAGAAGGTCAGCAGCCCTCACTGGGTGGTGATTGACAGGCGAGAGCAGGGTGGGGGAGGGTCGCCCCCTCCCCGGGAGTCAGCATCTTGGCAGAGGAGGAGAGTAGTTGGTCACGTTGGCTCGGCTCCGGTGCCGGGCGCACCCCAGTCAACACCTCGGGGTTCCCTTGCATCTGTGTACCTGCCTCCCTCCTGCCTCCTTCAAATCCTGTTCTGAGAGGAGGCAGAGGTAGTCGCTGCCAGGATAATTAAAATGGAAAGGTGGTTGACAGAGGCGCTGACTGTGTATGCTGGGTTTGTAGCCAAGGTACCCCATTAGCTCGGGGCGCCTGTGGACACCTGTGATTCCCCAACCTCCTGCCTACCCCCTGGATGGGTGGGACTCCGCTCTGAAGAGAACGCAATATAAAATACCCAGGATGGAGGCCAGGAAACAAATACTCTGAACCGGGGGTCGTTCACTAGGGCTGCTGTGATGAAAGACCACAGAATGAACGGCTTACATTGCAGATATTTATTTCTACACAGTTCTGGAGGCCAGAAGTTGAGATCAGGGGTGGTTTCTTCTGAGGCCTCTCTCCTTGGTGGATGGATGGATGATGGTCTTCTCACTGTGTCCTCACATGGCCTTTCCTCTGTAAGTCTCTGTCCTCGTGGCCTCTTCTTATAGGGGCACTAGTCATATTTGATTAAGACCCACTCTAAGGTCCTCATTTTAACTTAA
Source organism: Cervus canadensis (assembly GCF_019320065.1). Classification (NCBI taxonomy): domain Eukaryota; kingdom Metazoa; phylum Chordata; class Mammalia; order Artiodactyla; family Cervidae; genus Cervus; species Cervus canadensis. The sequence goes on from NC_057416.1 coordinate 23,843,182, forward strand.
TTACCTCATTAAAGCCCTCACCTCCAACTATATCGTATTCTGAGGTCCTGGGAATTAGGACATTAACTTATTAATTCTGGTGATGTAACGAAACTGCTGTGAACTTTTCCCAGGAGGAGATCTGATCCCTTCACCGTATTCTTCCTGACCCTGTCTCCCCAGGAGGTAGCTTCCTGTAGGTTATGGAATCAGACTTGGACCCCAGTTGGATCCTTTCTAGCTGTGTCACCTTAGGTCGGTTACTTGATATCTCTGAGCTCAGGTTTCCTCTCCTGGGAAATGGGGGCAAAATACATACGTGCCTGGCTTGATACTGATCTCCGTACCCAGATCCTCTGCCTTTCTTTCCTCTTGACTCTATTCCCTTCTCTAGGTCCCCAAGGACATGCCATCCAGAGAGAAGACAGATGCATTGATTTGTGATATGTCAGCAGGTGCCAGCCAGGTCCATCACTATGCCCACCTCAGAACCTCTATGAAAGGAAATCTATCTCCCAGGGCTTTGTCTCTTCCCGGGTCCCCCAGGCTCAGCTGAACCTGCTCGGGGCTCTTGGTCTGGCTTGGGGGTGGGGACAGACTAGGGAGCCTCACCTCCAAGGCCAGTTGTTCCTAAACAGGCAGGGGGCGGGGTTTAGACTCCAGAGGGGCCACAGACTGAGATCAGAAGGCTCCAGGCTTGGATCAGGGCCAAGGCAAAAGCCACGCGTACCAGTTGTCAGAGGCCAGTGATTAGCAGTTTCCCAGGCTGGGGAAGGTGACCTGTCGCTCAGGGCTCTGGGGGAGAGAGAGGAGGCAGGGACGGGACCAGACTCCCTGGGAGAGAAAGCAGTGCGTGGAGGATGGCCCTGAATTCAGGGAAGAAGTTTCTCAACCAAGAGTGTCACAGGGCAGCTGGCATCAGCCCCTTCCAAGAGCCACCCCCATATCCACCCCTCCCGCGCTGACCAGCAGGCTCCGCTGAGGCAGGGGGCTCTGCGAAGGGGCACAGCGACCTCTGGTAGAGAAATGATGAGAGGGGGGAGGCCAGCCCCACTAAGGCTTCGCACGGGGACAGGCTGGCCCGCTGGTGGCCCCGTCCTCTCCCATCTCCCCGTTGCCTTTTCCTGCCTTTCATGGCTGGCTCGCATCTCTCCAGATGGTGCAGAGTGGAAGAGGTCACAGGGAAGCAGGTCTGCTGTGCTTGGGGAGGGGTGGGGCTGAGTTAGGGTTCTGCAAGTATTGTGTGCTCGGAGGCACCCCTTTCTTCCCAGAGCAACAGAGAACAGACAAGAGCTTAAGTCAGCGCCCTAGCTCCAGTGTCTTCCTGCAGCTCTCCTGGGGGTGGGGGAGGAGAGATCGGATGGGCACAGGGCTCCCCTGGCCCCCCAGCTTATCCACGAAGATGACACAGATGCCGCTCAGCCCCGAAGTTCCTCCCCCAAGTCTAGCTGTGAGCCCGTTCCCCACCGGCTGGCAGCCTGGGGGCTGGCTGTGTTGCCCAGGCCTGGCCTTTCCCCACGATCTCCTGGTCTTGGCTCCATGTCAGTCCTGGGCGTGGACTCTTGCTGCCTGGGTCTGGCAGTCAGGCCTTTCCCACCTGGGGCTAGATGCTGCCTGTTGAAGCCCCACTTCCTAGATGGGGGTGGGTGTGCTCTATTTGATTGGACAGAAAGGCCCTGCACCCCGTGAGTGACCCCCTTGGCATCTTGGCACCAGCTGCCCTGCTGACCACTGACCACAGGGATTTACATTTCCTGTCCTCCCCTCCTCCCCCACCCAGTGAGCAGTGAAACCAACTGGGGTTAATCCCTCCAGACCGCTGGCTGCCACGGTGGGTGTCAAGCGTGCCTCCTGGCTGAGCCCAGGAGCCCTGGGCTCTGGGAGTGTCCACGTGGGAGGCACGTGCGGCAGTGGGCTGTGGACCCCCTGCGGGCCCTCCCAGAGCCATCTCTACTTCTCTCCCTCTCTTCTCTGGGCACTTCCCTGGCAGCTGGCTCATCTGGCTCAATGTCTCTGGATCTTTTGACTTGGATGACCTCCCACCTGGGTTACTGCCCCGGCCTCCTTACTTGTCCACCCGCCCCATCCCGGGCCCCTGCCCCGTCTCTTCCTGCTTCCAGCACGAGGCTGCTCTGATCATATATCCTGATTACAAATGTTTATGATTCTGGCCACCTTCATGGAGGCTGCAGTGGACCCTCCACCTCCTTTCCCAATGTCCACCCTTCGTCTGGAATCACCCTTTGCCCCAAGTCTTTCCTGGATATGCTCTGTATTTTCTTTCCCGAGTGACTGGGCTCACCCTGTTCTCTGTGCCCCCAACGCCCTTCTGCTGGGACTCTTGAGACAGTTTAAGAAAGATCCCGCCTCTGAGCTTTGAGCACGCACATCCGAATCTGCTATCCATGTGATCCCCAGCCCACTCTCACCAGAGACTTATGCAAGCTACCCCCGGTCTGTTTGAGAATTGCCCCATGCCTGAATGATGCAAAACCAGAGTCATAACCCTCTCAAGAGAGACTTTGAACTTCACTTATTAATCAATTGGAAATTTGGACAGAACTTCTGCCTGATGTCTGTCCCTTTCACTTTCAGTTCAGGGAGCCTCACTGAGCTTCCTTCAAGGATGTGGCTCTCTTTGCCTCGCAAACAATACATTCTGTACATTTAGGCCACTTTGTCTTTGTTTCTTGACAAGACCTAGTCAGAGTTTTCTTAATTTTTCAGCCCAAAGTAACCTTCTTGTCTCTCTAGCTCCTTTAACATTTTGTCTGTTCTGTAAAGCCGGCCCCTATCTTCTTTTATGCATTCATTTAACAGATACCCAGGCATTATTATTATACCAGACACTGTTGCTTGCCCTGAGCTATGGTAGTGAACAAAACAGACAAGGATAAAAAAACCTGATATCATGGAACTTACATCATGTACAGAGAAAGACAATAAAAACACAGAAGTAATTTGTATAATGTGTTACATATTGATAGGCCATGGAGAAAAATAAAGCAAGGATAGAGATACAGAACGTTGGAGGATGCTAAAAATTTTAAATAAGACATTTTATAAACTTGACCTAGGCCATTTTGGATATGCTCAATTCTTAGGGGGTTTTTGGTAGATGGCAGCAGCTGCTGAGAAATTTGAGGTAGGTGGGGGTTAGCCGTTCCCCTGTAATGTCACTGTCAGGAAATAATCAAAGTACAGCTCATACCAGACTCTGCTTATGATGATTATTAATCAAATACTTTGTTAGCAAAGCAGATCTGAAATTGTTCATACAACCTGTACTGAATTCCCATAGACTTTTCGTATTTCCCAGGTTCTGTGCCTTCTAGTCAGGATCTTGGTCCACAAATCGCTCTAAACCAACCTCTGGGTATGGCTCAAAGCAGGAACTCCGACTCTTTGTGACCACGTGGACTGTAGCCCACCAGGCTCCTCTGTCCATAGAGATTCTCCAGGCAAGAGTACTGGAGTGGGTTGCCATTTCCTTCTCCAGAGGATCTTCCTGACCCAGGGATTGAACCCAGGCCTCCTACATTGCAGGCAGGAGATTTGAGATGGGGGTAATAGAAATTCTTGGAATAGCATCCTGGGAGTGAGGCCTTTTCTGGGAGAATACCAGCTGAGTATTGCTGGACTGTGGATTCTTTTTAAAAAAAAAATTTTTTTTTTTAGAAACTTCCCTGGTGGTCCAGTGGCTAAGATTCCAAGCTCCCAATGCAGGGAGCCCAGGTTCCATTGCTGGTCAGGTAACTAGTTCCCACATGCCACAGCTGAGAGTTTGCATGCTGCAACTCAAGATTCCTCTTGCTGCAACAAAGACCCAACACGACCAAATAAAATAAATATGAATATTTGAAGTTATTTTAAAATTAATTATTTTTGGCTCTGCAGGGTATATGTTTCAGTGCTATTCTCTCACATCATCCCGCCCTCTCCTTCCGCCACGGGGTCCAAAAGTCTGTTCTTTGTGTCTGTGTCTCCTCTGCTGCCCTGCATGTAGAATCGTTGGTACCATCTTTTTAGATTCCACATATAGGCGGTAATATATAATATTTATCTTTCTCTTTCTGACTTACTTTACTCTGTATAATAGCCTCTAGGTTAATCCACCTCATTAGAACTGACTCAGATGCATTCCTTTTTATAGCTGAGTGGTATTCCATTGTGTTTATACACCACCACTTCCTTCTCCATTCATCTGTTGCTGGACATCTAGGTTATTTCTATGTCCCCGCTATTGTAAATAGTGCTGCAGTGAGCATTCGGATACATGTGTCTTTTTCAGTTATGATTTCCTCAGGGTATACTCCCAGTAGTGAGATTGCTGGGTAGCATAGTAGTTTTATTCCTAGTTTTTAAAGGAATCTCCATACTATTCTCCAGTGGTTTTATCACTTTGCATTCCCATCAAGAGTACACTTCAGTCTTTTAAAAATTTGAAATTAAGAAAAAAGCAAGGGAAGGAAATGGCAACCCACTCCAGTATTCTTGCCTCGGAAATCCCACGGACAGAGGAGCTTGGTGAGCTACAGTCCACAGGGTCACAAAGAGCTGGACACAACTGAGCGCCTAATCAACAACAACAAAGGCAAGAAAGAGAAGATGAGGGTGATGCTGTGAGGAGGTGCTGGAGGGGATGGCTGCCGTGAAAACCACTGAAGGAGTGATGGCCTGCGATGGAGACTCGGGGGAGGTAGGCATCACTCCAAGTTTGAGCCTCAAACGGGGCAGACAGGTTGATGAAGCTCTTTCATCACAGAAGCCTGAAAAATCTGTCTTGGTTATTGAACTTAAATATGAAAAACCTAAAGGAGAGTTTTAAAATCAATTTGTAGGAAATCGGGACACACTCCTGTGACCCACGCATAGAAGGTCTAAGTTCATAGAGACTGCGGACATGTCTTAGATGTAACCGACACCCGTGAGAGGCCTTTCGCTGAGCTGGGTGCTCACCATTTCCCTAAGAGGCAGAGAGAACTGTGTGGATGAGTAACCCGAGCAAAACCTATTGACAATACATTGTGAAATAAGTTTTATATCATGTGATTCAGATGAAATGTTCTGTGGGAGTTTGGAGAAGAAAAAGAATTCCCCCCTGAGATGACCAGTTGGGCCCTGGAGGGTTAGGTAGATGGGATTAGGACAGGGGTGATAATAATTATAAATATTTATCAAGCAGCGGCTGGTGCCAGGAGCGGTTCTGTCAGGAACTGTTTGGAGTGCTTGGCTCACGACGGGCCTTCGCGGTGGGCACTGTGACTATGCCCACTTTACAGATGAGGACAGTGAGGCCCACAGAACTTGGAGCGCTCCTGGAGGTTCCCTGGGGCAGGGGGATCTCACAGCATCTCATAGGGGATCTCACAGAGCCAGGATTGTGACCCCTGCAGCTGGCCCCAGAGTCCTACGCGAACCCTGCCTCCTTCATGCTCCATGGTGCACGCAGGTGGAGGGGGACAAATGAGCAGCTGAGTGGGGCTTAGGAGGGAGTCTGGGGTTCAGTGAGCTCCCTTGCCTGGCTCAGAGGAACCTCGCTGAGCCAAGTGGGGGAGTTTTCCAGGCTGTTGGGAGGCAGTCTTGACGGCTGCTCTCCTGGCTCTGGACAGTTGATTGCCAAGGGGAGGCCCTTTCTGAGCACAGAAGTGGGAATGGGGGGAGAAGCAAGAGGAAGGAAGCTGAGACGGGGCTGTGTTAGGGACCACATGGCCAGACCCCAAACACCCGTGGGGGCGAGGGCTGGCAAACAGGGCTGCACAGGAACACCAGGATGGAATCAGCCCCTGCAAAGGGCGTCTCCAAGGAGACTTGGTGGCTTTAAGGCCCATCAGCCCAGCTGGGTGCAGTGGGAGATCCCTTTTAGTGCCTAGGGGAGGAGCGTGCCTGCCAAGTCGCTTCAGTCCAATTCTTTGTGACCCTGTGGACAGTTGCCCACCAGGCTCCTCTGTCCATGGGATTCTCCAGGCAAGCATACTGGAGTGGGTTGCTATTTCCTCCTCCAGGAGATCTTCCCAGGGATCGAACCCACATCTCTTACCTCTCCTGTATTGGCAGGCGGGTTCTTTCACCTGGGAAACCCTGGTGGAGGGGGACTTGAGATAAATGAGCATTTGTCTCTCAAGCTCAGCCAATGAAGCTTTTCCAGCCACAGGTTTTTTTCCCCCTCCTTTTTCATCACACCCTCTGGAGTGGCAGGAAGAAATGCAGCCCGGGCGTAGTGGCTGGGGACAGCCAGCCTCAGACCCCCTCCCTCGTCTCTTACATAAGCCTCCTGCTCTCCTTCCGGCCTGCAGGCTTCAGCCCCAGGCTCCCGTGTGCGTCTGTTTGCGTGTTTCTGCTGCGAGCTGCTGCCCAGAGGGGCCGGCGGGCCGCGTCACAGCCTCTTGGGCTGAGTGCTGAAGGCCGAGTGCCTGACTCATCCGGCCCTGAGCCTGTGGAGCAGCTGGCCAGCTGCCTGGGCCCGTCCCTGGGCCGCCTCCGATGGCCTTTCCAGCCCCTCTTCACAGGCACCCCAGCTTCGGGGGAGAGGATCCCAAACAAAGGAGGCCACACAGTGTTACCCCTTTAAGCTATAAGCACGTCAGTCTCCCAGACGGGCCGAGCTCTGCTCTGGGTGGTGCAGGCCGAGCAGTTAACAAAGCCAGCTAGAGACGCTGCCCTTCAGGAGTTCACATTTTAGCAGGTGAATGAATGAGCTTAACCAGCTGTTGAAGAAATCCGGCCCTAAGCTGATCTGGCCCCACTGGACACCCCATCATCTGTACCCTGCAGTCCCTGTGGCTGTCTCCTCCCCCCACCTGGTCCTACCTTCTGGTCCTGCTCATCTTGAGAGTTGGCCTGGATGCGGGACGTGGGCCTCCTCCACCCTCTAAGCCCCATCAGGGCCTCCTGGAGGCACAGAAGACCTCCCCAAGGCCCTGTTGGGGGCCCGGCCATGCGAGACAGAGGTGACTCGGGAAGCTCATTCCAGTGGTTGCTCAGGGACAACCCCCCCTCAAGTTGAATTTAGGTTCATCCAAGCTGGGGAGCCTGGGAAACTCACGTTTGTGAGCGTCATTTGGCTGGTGGGTTTGGGGAAAGGTACAGTCCGGAGTCCACACTGTCCACTCCCGGTGCTGACTATCTGAGGCCCAAGCTGGGAGACTGCAGGGGAGGGGACAGGAGGGAGCTGGGGGCTGGCAGTGCCTTCGGGCACAGCGGGCGATGATGCTGCATAACGTGCTGCCCCTTGGAAGTTGCCCTGCGGCAGATGATGGTGGAACAAGGCCAGGGGTCTCACCGGCCCTGTGTTTCCTCTTTCAGCCACAGTGCCGTGATTTTCCTCTGGGGAAATGAGCTTTCCCTCAGTCGTGGTGGGGTTGTCGATCCAGCTGCCTTGCCTGTGATGGACACATCAAAGTGGCTTCTCAGAGTGCCTTTCTCTTGAGTACACGTGAGATCAGCCTCATGGATTTGTCCCAGTGGGGCTGTTGATAGGATTCTGCTACTCACATCCAAAATGGCCCTGGTTTGTGTCCTTTTCCTGCTTGATGATTCAGTTCTTTCTCCTATGCTGGGGACCATCCTGTATCCTCCAATACACTGATTTTCTTCTAGGTTATCTGGAGTTGTCTTCTGTTGCTGGCAACCTTAGAACTCTTAAGTGATGGCAAAGGTAGCCTGCACCGGTCCCTTGACCTGATCCTGGGCAGGGAGAGGCTGACACAGAACCGGTCGGGCTCGCAGGGTCCCCAGAACCCTGCCTTCCCCAGTGACGGCCGAGAGAGGAGGGGGCTGCTAGCAGAGCGGCTCAGCTGCACTTCGAGCTCCATCCAATAGCTCCCGCCCCTCTGCTGCATGCTCTAGGTGGCATGAAGAAAACGCCTTTGTATTTTGAACAGTGGTTTCCAGAAGATTCTTTTCACCTTGCCTGTGTCCTGGGTGGAGCGGAGGGAGGTTCTCTCATTAGGTGGCCAGCATCCAGCCTGGCCTCTCAGCTCTGACTCAGGGCCAGGCTCCAAGTCTGCTGTCTCCCTCCTTGCCTGGCCTCTCTCTTCCAAATCAGCTCATCCAAGAGCTCTGGAGCTGGGTCAGTACTAGCAGACAAGGAGAGTGTATGGCAAAGAGGAAAGAACCTGAGTCTGACCAGGCTATTGGTTGCAGCTCTGCAAACTGCAGGGACGTGGCCATTTTTGCTCACTGTTGCATCTCCAATGGAGGCTCCCAGGAAGGGCTCAATGGATGGTCATTCTCGAGGGACCCGGCTCCTAAGGAGGGTGGGCTCTCCTGGGGGCCCTCCCTTTCCCCTCTCAATGTCCAAGACACCTTGTCTCTCTGCCTCCTTGGCTGCTGCACCCATTGCTGTGGTCGTGGAACAAGCTGCCCCAGGAGGCAGTATGCACGCGCCCTCCAACGGTGTGCTCCAGCTGAGTCTGGGAGACCATCTAACGGGGATGTTTTAAGGGGATCCAAGTTCAAGGTGGGAAGTTGGGTTAAATGACCTCTGGGATCCCTTCTCATTTGGGGGTTTGATTATTCTATATCTATTGTTTGTTTTTTAATTAAAAAAAAAATTTTTTTTTACTGTGAATTTTTCAAGCGTGCAGAAAAGTACACAAGTAATACAATAACTAACAAACATCCATGTAACCAGCACCAACTGTCAGATTTAGCCTCTTGCCACATTTATTTTGGATACAAATGAGCTCCCTCTGCAGATTTGTGGGGTCTTTTTTAAAATTAAATATTTATTGAGGTATAATTTACATATACAGAGTACACAGATTTTTGAGTGTACAGTGTGATAAGCTTTGACAACTGTGTACATAAGTGGAACTACCACCTCAGACAAATTAGAGAATTTTCTCCTGTGTATCTTTTCCGGTCCATCCTCCCCCGCCAGAGGCAACCACTGTCCTGATTTCTCTCACCATAGATTCATTGCGCCTGATCTAGAACTTTCTATAAATAGAATCATGCAGAATGAACTCTTTTGTGCCTGGCCTCTTTTGCTCATCGTTATGTTTTTTTTGGATTCTTCCATGACGCTGTATCAGTAGTTCATTCCTTTTTATTTCTGAGTAATATTCCATGAGATGCAGACACCACAGTGTATCTATTCACCCAATAAAGGACCTTCCCATACATATTTGTCCAAGATAAATGAAGATGTATGTCCATAAAAAGAATCCCACAAGTATATTCATAGCAGCTTTTCTCATAATAGCCCCAAACTGGAAACAACCCAGGTGAGTGTTCTATTTTGATTTATGATCATCTTTCCTCAAAGACAGTGAGGACAGGATGCCCCCCTGATTCTTCCATGGACCATCACAGTGGTTTGAACATAGGGGAGAATCGGTAAGTCTTTGTTGAATGGGTGGAAGGCAGAGAAATGTGCAGCCTAGTCTCTGAGCCTAGTTTAAGAGATGAGGGGTAATGCTTACCCCTGATCAGCTCCACCGGGCATAAGACAGAATGTGAGCAGGGAAAACATAGGGGGCCGTTCATCCGAGAGCCTCAGTGCTAAGCTCAGCTCCTAGTACAGGGTAAGTGCTCAGAATATATATGTCGAATAAATGAAAAGAAGTAAACACGCTGTGGAGTGACAATCACTAGGTTCTCTTCCTTTTGGACCATGCTGGCTTCCACAGTAACCTTGCTTCCTGAAAAGACACACTCACCAGGGTATGGGGACAAAGAGTCAGTGTAAAACGCAGAGAAAGGTCCACCGGGAAGGCCTGGAGATAAGGATGAGGAGGTTAAGAGTTTCCAGAAGAAAGTTAAAATAAGCTGGTTTCTAGCTCTTGCCCCGATGCCCTATACATTAGCTCTTTCATTTTCATCCCTGGTAGACCCAAGCACAGGAATCTACCCATTTACAATTGAGAAATTTGCCTGGAGATCCCCAGGGACCTACCGCCTCTAGAATGCCCAGCCCCTCTCCTTTCCATGGCTGCTTCAGGCTCACACGTTCTCCGTGGTATCCAGCAAAGCCGGGAAGGGGAGAGCTTTTCCTCTCCCCCAGCCACGTGTTCCTACAGTTCACCTCTTCAGGAAACCAAACACGTGCCTGTAGATGGAAAGTTGATTTTACAAGGGATAGAAACTGTGGCCTCAGTTCAGTGGGTCTGTCCCAAGGCAGGGATAAATATGTTCCTTTAAATGACAAGTCTTCATAACTTCAAGTCCTTTCAGGCAGGAACAAAAGGTTTCAAGGGAAGGCTGGAAGAGGATGTTTCCTGGGTTCTCTGACTCTACTGTGACTCACAGGAGGATTCATATCTAAGGATCTAGAGTTTGGCCTGTGATGACCCAACTCTTTCACTTGTCCTGGAACCCGCAGGCACTTTAGCTTCTAGGAAGTCATAGTGGAAAAATGATGTAGGATTCCAAACTCTTGAATCCTTCTGATTGTGCACCTAGCTATTTATGGGGCCTCCAACGAGCCTGTTTCCTCACGTGTACAATGAGAATGCTGGATTAGACAATCTCTTAAGCACCGCCTTTCCAGCTCCAAAACCTATGCTTCTAGCATCACGAGTTCAAAACCTTGATCCCACTGGCTCTTATCACGATATTTATTTATTTATTTTTGTTGGCATATCATTGCTTTACAATTCTGTGTTAGTTTCTGATGTGAGTCTTCAAAACACATGAACTCGATGCTAGAGATGGCTGTGAACATTTCTCCCCCATGCACTTATAGGGATGAGACTGGTGGGTAAAATAGATCGCTAGTGGGAAGCTACTCTATAGCACAGGGAGGTATGTTCACAGCCAGCTCTAGATCGAGTTCATGTGTTTTGAACACTCACACGCATGTTTTAAAGACAACAGCTCACTGTTCGTTCCTATCAAGGCAGTTTTCCTGCTCACAATGTCTCTTTTTTAGGGTCTAATTCGGAAATGGTTTTAGTCAACTGTCAGTGTAGATGGGAAAAAAAAATTCTGAAAGATTTTCTGCTTTCTATCCTTGTTGATAATACAAACAAGGCCCCACCGCCTTGAGAGGATGGTGGAGGGATAGGAAATTCTCATCCTTTCAGGGCTAAAAATAAGCATTTGTTGATGATCGGGACAATCTGACTGCTTGAAACAGCAGCAGCCTGGAGTCTTACACCACGTGAAAGAGGAGGGTGCTTTTCCCTGGCTGGACCCAGGGACACAGAGTTAAAATAAAGTTGACCTTTTGAAGAGGAACACTGAGAAACTTGTGTCTGTGGTTTCCATCCCCCTCCCCCATCCCCATTTTGTGGGCCAAGCACTGAATTTTACATAAGTACATACTCTAAACTGAATATCCTTTATTTCCTGTTAGGACTTACAGTGGCATACATATTCAGCCTGACCTTTAAAGAAGTTACGGCAAGAGGAGGATTTCTAAGGATTCACTTTATGGAAGATCCTGAAGATTAAAGATAGTTCAGTCAATAAAAAGGGCTTTTTCCCTACTTGTTGACTGACAGAACCGTTGGTCTGTTTGTTCACTTTGGCCTTCGTCCTTTCTTTCTAGAGGTCGAGAGCTTGGAGAAGATGGACCTGGCCCCAGATTCTGACTTTGCCCCCCCACGACGGGGGACTGTTGGTGATGCACTGAAGCCAGGCTGACCATTGGGCAAATGGCAGGATGACTTCGAAGGATGCTGAGAATCTGGGGAGCAGAGATAAGTGTGTTGGGCCCCCACAGTGATGTCCCAGTGACAAGGAAAGCCAGTCTTAGGCTAAATTCTGCCAAGCAGCCAAAGGTTTATTAGCACATTGGCACAACACAATTGTATTAACAGAACCTCTCCAGCCAGCCTGTTTCGCAGAGCTCTGATATAACCTTGCCTAGAGGGTTTGCTTAGAGGTGTGGGATGTGCCTTTTGCTCAGAGGTGTGAAGTGTGCCTTCTCAGAGGTCAGCAGGGACCTGGAAGAATGCAGCGGGTATCATCTCTGGGGCCCTCTCCTGAAAGGTGCCCAGAGGCCTCTCCAGACTAGTCAGTGTCCTCAGCAACAAATTCGTGATCATCAAACCTTGCGGGGCTGAGTATATAATAATGTTAACTCAACTAAGAAGCAGACACTTTATTAGAAGCATTTCATAAATGAGACAAAGTGCTGCTTTAAAATGCTTTTTTAATTATTACTTTACATTTTAAAAAGATTCTGCTTTCTAAATTGAAATAATGTGTCATATGTTCATTTCACAATCAGAAAAATAGAAGACCTTCTGTGCATTCGTATGGCAAAACTTGTCTGCAAGGAAGGACCTATCAGAACAGTCTCCACTTTTCCATATTGGCCCCCCAAGTGACTATGGCTAGGTTACAACTGAGGTGGTTTCAAAAGACTTTCTGACCATTATTACCTGTATACTGGCAATCTCCACTTCTTCACACCTTTCGGATTTTAACCTTAAGACCCTATGACTTCACCAAGGGTGTCAGAGCATGTGACGACTTGGACTCACAGCTCAGCTCTACCCCTTATTACGCTCTGTGACCTGGTTAAGCTCCTTAACTTCTCTGAGCCTCATGGTCTTCCGGTCAAAATCAGGGCTAATAAAACATACTTTGCAGGATGGTAGCATGCGGTGGGGAAAATGTGTGACTTCATAAACTGCTAGTTGGAGTTTGTCCAAGCACTTTTTTTTTTTTAAAAGAAGCTGATTTTTTAAATGTTGATAAAATCATGTCAGCGAGCTGGATAAGGCCCCTGGTCAAGAGAGTCATTTAGTGAGGAAGTTGTTTCTTAAGGCGGTGTATGCGCATAGGGAGCAGGAAAGGAAATTGAGAGTGATGAGCGGCTGTTAGCCTCTTTCCTTTCCTGAACCATCTCCGCCACCGCCCCCAAATCCCCCTCCACCCCACCCCCAACCTTCCTCCCCCTCCATCCCCTCTCTCTGACTTATGAGAGGTAAAGGCCTTTATGCGGTCCTGTCCCTCAGCACATTACAGCCTTTGATGTCAGAATATCCATTTCCTGCCCCCTCCCCGCCACCACCCAGGTAGACCACACCCTCCCCAGGGCCTGACCTGGCCTCACCTGCATCCTCATCCCTTGCCTGGCTTCCAGAAAGAGCATCTCCTCTGTTGCAGAGGGTCTGGAGGGCAGTTCTGTTTCCTTCTTTCGCCCCTTCCCCCGTGGAGTCTGGATGGTTCTTCAAGTCTCTTTCACACCCTGTAAACCGATGGAGTTCGTTACTTTACACTCACCCGGAGACACAGTCACACAGACACACACTGATTTTCTGTCCCCTCTCTCCTTCCCTCTTTCTTATTTTTTAAAAATTTTATTGATTTATTTGGCTGTGCCGGGTGGCGTGTGGGATCTGAATTCCCCAACCAGGGACCAAACCTGCGCCTCCTGCGGTGGAAGCGCAGAGTCCTAACCAGGGAAGCCCCCTCTGTCTAAGTTGTGGGCTTTAGACGCATCGGGCATAGTGCGTGCGTGTATGGTGGCTTCAGTCGTGTCTGACTCCTGTGGACCGTAGCCTGCCAGGCTCCTCTGTCCATGGGATTCTCCAGGCAAGAATACTGGAGTGGGTTGCCATTCCCTTCTTCAGGAGATCTTCCCGAACCAGGGATCGAACCCACATCTCCTGCGTCTCCTGCATTGGCGGGCAGGTTCTTTACCACTGAGCCACTGGGGAAGCCCTTAGATGCACCAGGCTTTCAGAATTGGAGCCTAGCACTGTGTCTTCACTTTTCAGCTGATTAGAATAAATGCTCCCAACCTAGCTTGGATGCTAGGGTCTGCCTTTCCTTTTGTTCCTGTTGCTTTCTCTTCTGTGTCTCCCTCACCTACCCACCCCCAACATCGTTTACCACCTTGGAGAGGTTTTGTCTGCCTGTCTGATCCTTGCCTGAAGAAATAACAGAAACAGGATGGTCTTAAT